>NC_136416.1:222374852-223045567 GCF_051521515.1 Lactuca serriola
GATGTGCAGGATGCAGCGGCAATGTATTCCGCTTCAGCAGTAGACAGCGACACACATGTTTGTTTCTTGGATTGCCAGCTAACCAACTTCCCATCAAGAAATTGACAGCCACCAGTTGTGCTTTTGCGGTCGAGTCCACATCCTCCAAGGTCAGCATCAGAATAGGCTTGAACGAAAAAGCCTGAATTGGATGGATACCAAAGACCTAAGGATGCGGTTCGCTTGAGATAGCGTAGGATGTTCTTCACTGCCAGCATGTGAGGTTCGCGTGGGTTAGCCTGAAAACGAGCACAGTAACACACAGAAAACATGATATCAGGCCTGCTAGCAGTTAGATACATCAATGAGCCTATCATTTGACGATAGAGCGTGATGTCAATAGCTAGTTTATCTAGTGAAGGAGTCAGCTTGGTGCCGAATGCCATTGGGACTTTGACTTTTGAGTCTCCCATCATTCCAAACTTCGCTAGGAGAGTCTTAGTGTAAGCTTCCTGATTGATAAAGATGCCTTCGGGTCCCTGTCTTATGTTTAAACCAAGGAAAAAGTTAATAGGACCCATTGAGCTCATTTCAAACTTAGTCTCCATCAACTTTCTGAATTCAGCTGTTAAGCTGGGATTCGTGGAGCCAAAGATGATGTCATCGACATAAATTTGAACTATCATAAGGTGGTTACCTTCCTTTTTACGAAAGAAGGTTGGGTCAACCGAACCTTGTTTGAATTTGGACATCTTCAAAAATTTTGTAAGCGTTTCATACCAGGCTCTCGGAGCTTGTTTGAGGCCGTACACAGCTTTATCCAGAATGTAGCAATGATTTGGATACTTTTCGTTCACGAACCCAGGAGGTTGCTCCACATACACAGTTTCTTCAAGTTCTCCATTGAGAAATGCACACTTGACGTCCATTTGGAAAACCTCAAAGTTTTTGTGAGCAGCATAGGCCAGAAATATTCTAACCGATTCTAGCCTAGCTACTGGAGCGAACGTTTCTTCGTAATCTATCCCTTCCTCCTGACAGTATCCCTTGACAACCAGACGAGCCTTGTTCCTTATGACATTACCTTCCTTGTCCATTTTGTTTCTGAAAACCCATTTAAGACCAACAACCGAAGCATCTGGAGGAGTTGGAATGAGGCGCCAGACTTTGTTCCTTTCAAACTCATTCAGTTCGTCTTGCATCGCTTGAACCCAATCAGAGTGATCGAGGGCAGTGTTCACTGTCTTCGGTTCAACTTTTGATACGAATGAGTTAAACATACAAAACTCAACCTTTGAGAATAAGGATGTCTGTTTTGCCTTCAGTTGAGATCGGGTCAGAACCTTTTCAGATACATCACCAACTACTTGGGAGATAGGATGATCTCTGGTCCATTTTGTGAGAGGAGGGTAATTCGGATCGAAGGTTGGATCTAGTTCAGCATTGATCATCTCTTCGGGCTCAGATTGGCTATCGTCATCATTCATCATATCATCATGCTCCCCCTCAATTGATGAGTCTTGAGAAACATGAGTTTCAGGGGTTTCTTGTGGTGCTGGAGTTTCAGGCATTGAAGCACCTTCGTTTGGAGGAGTACCTTCGGGTGAGGTTGTAGAGCTTTGCTCCCTCTCGATATGAGAACTTGGCTCCCCCTCGACTGAAGCATTGTTGGTTGGAGAGTCATCAGTGGGCGATTCTCCTTCATGCATTCTTCTTGCAGCATCTTCGACAATCTTCTTCATATGATCTATCTTGTTGTCAGCTGCACCTGCTTCGGAGAGAGAAGCTTTTTCCGGTTCGTCAAATAGATCCAGAAAGTTCTCGTACATATTGGCGATTGAGACTGTGACTTGACCAGTTTGAGGAAAGATTTCCCTGGCAGTGTCATCTATGGCCTGTAGCTTCTTGACATAGCTATCGTCGAAGGTCACATAGTATGTCTCTTCAATCCTTCTTGATCGTTTGTTTAGGACCCTGTACGCCTTTGAAGTGAGTGAGTAACCCAGAAAGATTCCCTCGTCAGCCTTGACATCAAACTTGTTGCGGTGTTCTTTAGAGTTAAAGATGAAAAACCTTGAGCCAAACACGTGGAAAAATTTCACGTTGGGTTTTCTGTTATTTATTATCTCATATGGTGTGAGCGTGAATCGCTTGTTGAGATAGGACCTGTTTTGTGTATAACAAGCAGCAGAAATAGCGTCAGCCCAAAAATAAAGAGGTAAGGAAGCGAAACTTAGCATAGTTCGGGCAGCTTCACACAACGATCGGTTTCGTCTTTCGACGATTCCGTTCTGCTGTGGTGTGTAGGGAGCTGAGAAATTATGACTGATTCCCTTTTCTGCAAGAAACTCTTCAAACTCTTTGTTCTTGAATTCGAGACCATTGTCGCTCCTTATGTTGCGAACGACCTTCTTGAGCTGGACTTCAATTTGTTTGATAAACACTTTCAGCTTTTGAGTCGCTTCAGATTTGAGCTTTAGAAAGAACACCCATGTAAATCGAGAGAAGTCATCAACGATAACAAGAATGTACTTGCTACCACCGATGCTTTCAATAGATGAAGGACCACACAAATCGATATGAAGCAATTCGAGTGGTTCAACAACTTTTGTGTTAATTATGGATGGGTGACTTTGACGACTCTGCTTTCCCATTTCGCATGCAGCACACAAATGCTCTCTGTCAAACTTGAGCAATGGAAGACCTCTAACATGACCTCCAGTGACAAGTCGGTTGATATCCTTGAAATTGAGATGAGAGAGTCTTCGATGCCACAACCAGCTTTCGTCGGATTGAGCTTTTGATAGCAGACATATGGCTGGGTTTCCTTTGATGGGTTTCATGTTCAGAGGAAACATTTCACCCTTTCGCTCTGACTTCAGAATCACTTTCTTTGTCTTTTTCTCTATGATTTCCGAACCTTCATCATCGAATGAAACTTTGAGACCAGTACCTCTAACAAGCTGAGATACACTGATGAGGTTGTGTTGAAGTCCTTCCACATAGGCCACCTTTCTTATGGTAAAATCACCATTCGTTATCATCCCATATCCCTTTATGGTCCCGAAAGAGTTATTTCCAAACTTAACATTGCCACCATTTGCAAGGGATCTGTATTCCCTAAGCTCCTCTTTCCTCCCTGTCATGTGACGCGAGCAGCCACTGTCGATGTACCATTCTTCGTCAAACTGCTCGTCACTTATAACCTGCAAAAAATTAAGCAGATTTAGGAACCCAAAGTTTCTTGGGTCCATGTGAGCTTTTCATGGGAACAGGAATAGTGAGAGAGATGTCAACTAGATATGTTCGTTTTATTAGAGTTGTTTCATCTTTCTTTTTAATGGTAAAGACTTTTATTTTATGAACATTAGGGATGTTCGTTTTGGACTCAGGTTTGGATTCATCGACCTTTTGCTTTCCCTTCTGTTCAGCTGAAGAATGAGATTTTCGAGGGCAAGCGGGATTAGTTTTGGAACTAGATGGAGATGAATGAGTGGAAGTAAAAGAACGAGAAGAATTAGGAAGAGAGGATTTGGATTTGGATGGAGATGTCTTCCTTGCTGATGACTCTAGGTGACCCTTTTGCTTTTTATCGTTGGTGGGGTTAATCTTTGAGTCTTGTTCCTTTTTCATTTTGGAGCCGAACCTCTGTGTTCGGTTGGTGTTGTTCTTGGAACCGAACCTTTGGTTTCGGTCGAAGTCCTTTTCAGAACCGAACCTTGGCTTTCGGTTGGTATCTTCTTGCGAACCGAACCTTGGCTTTCGGTTAATATCTTCTTGCGAACCGAACCTTGGCTTTCGGTTAGTATTTTCTTGCGAACCGAACCTTGGCTTTCGGTTAATATCTTCTTGCGAACCGAACCTTGGCTTTCGGTTAGTATTTTCTTGCGAACCGAACCTTGGCTTTCGGTTAGTGGAACTTTCAGGCTTTCGTACATGATTGTTTTCATACTTCAGATTCTTGTCCTTGTGTGTATAGTATGCGTTCTGGGAGTGCCAGAATTGTTTCCTTTCAGAGAGATTTTTCCTGTATCTTTGGTTCCTCTCTATCTTCTTATCCCTCATCTGCTTAGGTTGATGATGAACGTTCGCTTTTGTTTTTGCTGTAACTTTGACTGATTCCTTTTGAACTTCAGGAGTTTTTCTTTGTGCAGAAGGAACAGATGGAATATCTGAAGAAGATTCAGTTTGTACTGAGGAAGCGGAAGGAGTATCTGATGAAGTTTCGCTTCGAGCTGTAGGTGTTGAAGGAATGTCTTCTTTTGCTAAACAATCATCCTCTTGAGGAATTTCTTTGGTACCACTTGTACTTGGTTCACTGAAATTATCAGGCTTGTTCAAGGGTTCAGGTATGTACCTCCCTTTCTTCATCCAGGAGGTTCTTTCAGAAAGACCAACGGTTTCGTTTCCATTATCAATAGGAGCTTCCCAAAAATACTCATCACAACCGTCAGCATTGTCTTCGTTAACAATAGCTGTAAGTTCAGTTGTTTGATGTTCGGTCACTCCAGTCACCTTGTATACTTGATTTGGAGTGGTCCTGACCTTTTGATACACAACAGCTTTTTCTACTAATTTCGGGGACTTTTGTTGGGACAATCTAGCGAATTCCACAGAATTTTCAGAAATAAGGTTTTTGTGGTTTTCAGTTTCGCTTTTAACAAATTCTGAGCAGTCAACCGTATCCTCCACAGAAATTTCACTCATGTTTTCGTCCTCGTTAAGCTCAGATGAATTTTCAACATCGATTTTGTTTTCTGAGCTTACGTTGGCGTTAAGAGAGTTAAATTTTTGCATGGTTTCGGTTCTCAGTTTAAGTCGGTCATTTTCGTCCAAAAGGTTTTTGAGCATGTCCTTGTGGTCTTTGGACTTAATGAAGGACTCAATTTTGTCCAGTCCATACATATAGGTTGGATTGACATCATCAGACGATATCACACTTTCACAATTGTAAGCTTCGGCATCGATTTCATCCTCCTTAAATTCTAGAAAGGGCAAAATCATGCGATGGATCTTTTGACCTATCTCACAGTCCAAGTGAAGTTGAGTAATATTGGAATACAAACGTTTAGCTATTAAACAAAAAACATTTCGTTGTTTTAACAATTTCAAATTGTCTCTCTGCAAATAAATGTTTTCGTCTTTAACTTTAATTAATTCCGTCTCTTTTAACTCAATCCACATTCGCCGCTCCTCACTCTTCGACGCCGCCCTGCTTAATTGATCAGTCAGGTTAGAATTGGTGACTCGAGTTTGAGTTAGGCTACTATCTAAATGAGAAATTCTTGTATTGATATTTTTTAGATCTTTCTCATAAGAGGATGGTGGTACTTTAAATGAAATAAAAGCAGATTGTACCTTCTTTATCAGCTCATCGAGTTCATTGAACTGCTGGCTGAGTGGTTTAGCCGTAAAGCACATATCCTCCTGCACCTTCGGTCCATTGCTTCCTCCATCGGTATTGTATCCCCTCATTTGAGACACTTCAGTCACCATGAAACATTTTCCACCACTGCTTTCCTCCTTAGCCACATATGCCTTTCCATGAGTAGGCTTTCTCACTTCTTCGTCTTCTGAGTCAGTAGACCAAACTTCAGTGCTACCGAACTCATCGTCATTGACCGAACCCTGCACAATAAGAGCATTAATAGAAGGGTTAGCGGTAGACTTCTTCTTTCTTAACTCATCCAATCTCTTCTGCAGCACAGCTTCCTCATCATTTCCATTGTCCTTTTCAGCCATCTTCTTAAGAACACAGTCCTTAGCGTAGTGGTTCTTGCCACCACAATAGAAACAGCTTACTCCGGAATCGCCATCTGCTTTCGGTTCCTTTTTGGGCTCCTCAGCTTTCGGTTCATTGTTTGCTTTTTCTGAGCTGTAACTCCCCTGCCAGTTTCGGTTTTTGTTGCTGGGGAATCTCTTCTTTATGAACCTCTTAGGATTGGACACCATCATGGCATAATCCTCAGTTGAGAGGTCATATTCATCCAAGTTGAGCTCTTCATCCTCCACCACAGCTTTACTTTTAGATAGGAGGGCCAACGAACCAAGACTAGAGACAACATTCTTCTCTTGAACCACATTCTTCTCTTGGGACTTTAGAATACCTACCAGTTTTGCCAAAGAATATGATTTAAACTGTTCATGGGCTTTGACTGTGGAAACAACTGCTCTCCATTCAGATCGCAGTCCATTCAAGAAAGTAACCTTTTGTTCGATAAGCTTCCTTTCAATGTCGTGTTTGATCATCTTGCTGAGAAGATGATTGAAGCGATCAAACGTCTGGGTCACAGTTTCTTCGGCCCCTTGCCTGAATTCACCAAATTCAGATAGAAGTAAGGTCTGGATGGAATGTTCAAGATCTTCGTCTGTGGAATACAGTTCGCGAAGTCTATCCCACACTTCCTTTGCCGTTGTGCATGAGCTGACCAGCCTGAATGTGTCGGACTGAAGGGCGAATCTGATCAACCTAAGTGCCTTAATATTGCACTGGAGTTTGTCTTTTTCATCTTGCGCGATATTCGTCACGTCCTTGAGCAGATCATTGTACTCTTTTTGCGTCTTAATGATTCTGGACGACGTAGAATGAGAAAACGGTCCACTGATGATGGCTTCCCATATGAGATAACCATTGTCCTCCGATCCAATCACATAATCTTCGAAATGATGCGCCCACACTTCATAGTCATGGGTGTACAAGATTGGAATCTTTGTCGTCGAACCGATGTTGTTGGAAATATTAATAGGGTTTGATTGCGTTGCGTCCATAATGATCGTAAAAACCTGTTCAAAGATCAGACTTGTAATAAAGCAGATTAGGGCAAAACAATAAATACTAAGATACGTCAATTAAGATGACGGCTCAATAAATATCGATGATTGCGGAAAACCCTAATGGAAATCTTTTTCACAGAAAAGATGTGTATCGATTACACAGCCTCCCGCTCTGATACCAATTGATGGGATTAAAACAACTTTTAATCTAAGAAGATCGATTAGATCTTGAACAAGTATATGAATATAAAACAGTTAACAACGCAATAATAAGAACAAACAGCTTGAATCAAACGTGTCGAATGATTAAATAAAATCCTTAGAAGAGCTCAATTAAGAACATCAACTGTAAAGGATTAGAAGATTACAAGAACGATTACAGAAAAATATATTACTCTTGATCAATCGCTGTATCGATAATCTCTGGAATCTTAACCTAATATGCATGCAAGCATTTAACTTATATACAATACATAAAAGGATCTCGGTTGGACAGGCCCAAACCGGAGAATAAAAGGCTAATCTAACGAGCCCAAAAGACGCAACATCAAAACTCTTTTCAGCCCAACAATAACACTTATGCTCCCACTAGCTTTGACATGTATTCAGAAACAGCTTAACTTTCAGAAAAACAATGCCTATTGAATTTCTTTAAGTTCATATTTCTAATACCCAATGCTCTGATAATCTTTTATCAAGGCTTCTCAAAATTATACACCTTTGCCTTAGATATTTCATATGTGTGTCTAAACAATTCAGACTAATTGTCAAATCTCACAATTCGAATCATGGAAAGGGATACCGTAACCATAATCGAATTCGAGAATACAATTTTCACAATCACTATCTTTTTAAAATCTTTCTTAGTGAAAGCATTTCCTCACAGTCATTTTCATGAAGGAGGGAATCTTATGACACTTAGATTTTAATGGTGTATGTGCTCCTATCCATGTGAATTTGTCAAAACCAAAGTTTGCGACAAATCCAAACTCATATGGACCGAACCTTCTGAATCTTGATTTCTTGCCATATGATAACACGGCTGCCCACCATGTCTTCCAAGTAGTTAAGCAGCTCACCCTTTCCTATCAATGTACTTTCAATTGATCAAGGTCCTTGCCTTTTATGCATTCAAATGAGAACTCATAGGGCTCACATGCATAATTAACTCAATTGGAACGACACAGAAACAAGGTAATGTCAACATGATAGGTTGTAAACCTCTACTCGTGTGCTAGTGATGATCCATAAGGTTTATTCTTGATTTGTTCTTGAAACCTTTCAAGACCAGTAAGACTTCCACTGACTCCTTGACATATAGTATTCTCTTGTCAATAAACATTTCTTGACAAACAAATATTCAAGAGTTAGTGTAGCCTTTATCAAGACAAACCATTTCATAAAATTTGGTCCTAGTTGGTCTTTGTCTTATCTAAGACATCACAAATTTCCAATTTCAAATGTGCGAGAATAGGAAAACCTTTTTCAAAATTCTACATTTGATGAATGTTATAAACCTTCTTAAGACTTGTCACTCAATATTACAATCTTAACTCTAAGACTTGTTTTGGAATGAAATATGATTGACTTCTTGATTTAACCATTTCTTCGATTCGTGATTCCTCTTCTTATACATACACTTGTACTAAGACTTATTTAGAGGATCAATTGAAATATGGTCCTTAATCATTAATATATATCATAAAGTATAAAAGGTACTCTCCTTTCTTCTTAGAATAGAGAAAATTTTATCTTTCTGCCTACTTGATTCTTTTATTCGTTCTGCTATTGATTTAAACCTTTTTCAATCAATTCAGAATTACACTTAATCTTATAATTATAATCATATTTACTAATCCTTTAGTAAATCATGACGAATATCTTTGTTACCCTTGTGGTGGACTTGATCAACACAAAACTTTGTGTACTCGATCTCCTAGTCCTTCACTTGACACTTTGTCAACGAATTAGTCTAATTCCAAATATGAAATTTCTCATTCATCATGCAACCAAGTTGCATGATTCCAAGTTTCTGTCCACTTGAAACTTGGGTGATGAAAAACCTTCCCTGTTTGGTAAATTCTTGACATTTCCACTATTAACATAATTAAGAATCACATCCATTCATTGTAGAAATATGCAAACACCAATTTTTCATAACAATTTCATTGCAAGGAAATAAATAAATAAATAAATGAGTCAAAACAAAATTTATTTTATTCATAAAAGCAGCGGAAAACATTTGTCCTTACAGTGCAAAATCAACTAAAAAACTATGTAGTAAAATATTCCTAACAATTCTATCATAACTTTCTAAGCTCAAAATATAATCTTCAAATCCATGCAATCGAGATCCATTTCTTCTTGATTAGACTTATCTTGCTTTTCAAGCTTCCTCTCTTTTCACTGATCCTGTAAAACATTCAAATGTAATCTTATCACATCATGTATTAAGAATCAACGAATAGGAACTTAATGTAGTTAGATAGTGGATTTTACCTGAAGCACAACCATACTCTTTGACTCTCCCATCTTCTGGACTCTTCAGGCTCTTAGGGGCAGACTTGTATCCAATGCCCTTTCTCTTGGCAGCAAACACAAGTTGGTTCTCCTAGAACATCCTCGGAAGCATGCTTGGTTGACTTTCCCAACAAATATGCTCCATTGCTTTGCCAAATCATTTCTGATTCAGCATCAATGAGCATGTAAGTTAGGTCAATGAGGTTTTCGTCATGATCCATCATATAATACTTTCTTTTGAACTCATTATATGATTCAAGAAGTGATTGCAGAACCCCGTTGACAGCCAACTTATCAGGGAATGACGCACCCAACATTATCAACCTATCGATGTGTGATTTCATTCCTAGAACGTGGGCACACACGGGTTTACCATCTTCATGTTTCATTTCCAATAGGGCTTTAGTGACATTGAACCTTTCAATTCTTCGATCTTGTGGGTTAAGGAGAATAATTGGGGGAGGTGGAGGAAGTGAAGTATGATTTCTTGTTCCTCGATCGAATCGTGGAATATCATCTTCATGTGGAATGCTTGTTCCACAGGATTTGGGAAGACCATAGTTGTCGTACTTTGACATCTACAAAACAGGAGAAAAATAAATTCAAGTTAGTTGATAGATTGAGTCCTTAATAAATCACCCAAATGAGATATTAAGGCTAGGACCCAACACAATACGCTGCAACCTAGAAAAGGGATGTCGTAATCTAGTTGCAGAATATTTGAAGGTAAGTGAATGACGATTCACTAATTTCCACCATGAAAAACGAAAAAGAAATTTAAGTTTTAAATCTATGAAAACTCCTAGATCCTATGAGATTCATTGAACATTTCAATGGCATGTTTAAATCTCGATATGCCCCTCTAGTTTGTGACTGGGATGTCGAGGATCACAAAGCGGGTGTGAATAACCATGCAAACTTACATGGTGGCCCCACATGTTACAGTCACCTATTCGATGTGCCGGTAAACCACACACGCTCCACCGAACTATGACATACATTGAGTCACCCTTTTCTACCTTTTCTTAGAACCATTTAGTGTGCCGGTAAACCACACACGCTCCACTAACGTCTTCGCAAGGGCACAAAGTGTAATTTCATGGAATTGCATCAATTCACTTTTGCCTAAAGTAACTAAGATTGGGAATTTGTAAAACATTTTGTTACTTTTGTACTTCATTATACTTATAATGGGAAGTTCTGTCCTATCCTACCCGTTCGGCTAACGACCTTCTGCTAGTCAAGAGTGCGGTGGGTAAGTGTGGATACCCATTCAATCTCCATTTTATAGGCAATTTCCTTAAACACCCCTTATAGACCAACTTCGTGAATGAGGCCTACTAACGGTAAGACTGACTTTTACTCATACATATATATAATGTTAGGCTTTTAATGTTATATATAGTATAGGGTGTATTTTACACTTTTAAAAATATTAGGTGGTCATATTTAACAATTATACTTTTAATTTAATTAAATTGTAAACCAAAACTTTATGGATTTATTAAACCTCTTTTAATTATACACCTTAATTAATTAATAAAACCATAAGGGTGTGATTTGAACTTTTCAAAACAATACTAGGGTTTTAGAATTTAACGTTCCTAAATTAAACCTTTAATCAACTTTTAAATTCCAAAACTTGAGGGCAAGTTTTTGAAACATTTCAAAACATTAGGGTTTAGAATTTAAATGTACATCAAAATTAATCTTTTAATCAAAATTTAAATTCCAAAACTTGAGGGCAAGTTTTGAAACCTTTTCAAAACATTAGGGTTTCAACTATTTAAATTTCAAAACAAAAACTTTTGAGTTCAAATTTAAACTATAAAACCTAAAGGGGGAAAATTGAAACTTTTCATAACACAAGGATCAAATAACAAATAATATAAATTAAACAATTAATTTCATCATTATCTATATTTGACCTAATTTCAATTTCTTGCAAAATAAGTTACCCAATTAATACAAATAATCAACTTTAATCATATAAGGAAGTTATTATCTAATCAATTGGTAATTATCTTTTGTTTAATCAAGGATATACTCATAAATATGTATAAAATCGGATTTTAATGATCTAAAACAGATAAGGCAAGTATCCATGAGTAAAACAACAAGAAATCTCGAAAATAGCTCCATCTGACACTTGAACTCGCCGAGTACCACACTGTACTCGCCGAGTTGAGGCCTACTCGCCGAGTACACTTTGGTACTCGCCGAGTTCATCAGGTAGGGAGCTCAAAACTAGATTTTGTAACTTGAATAAACATACAAGGCATTAATACAATAGAAAGCAATCAAGGCTCTGATATCACTGATGGGTTTTAGCCATAAGAACATCCTATGTGCTCATACAAACCCTAATGCTTGGATCTAGGTTTCTCTATTGTACATGCAATTCATCCAAGACTATAAACCCTAGATCTAGCATATGATAATCATATAACATATGAATAAGGGTTTAGATCATACCTTGATTGTTATGTAGCAATAACAATCTTAAATCCTTCTTGTATTGACTATAGAAAGCTTAGAGTCACAAATGTCACTCGTCTAATGGTTCACAAACACCAAGAGCAAGAGGATGAAGAAGAGAAGAGAAGGAGGCTGTCCAAAACGTGTGGAAACCCTAATCAACAAGTTCACCACGTTTTTGGGGCATAAGGGTTCTTTAAATAGTTAGGCTATTAGGGTTATCTAAGAAGGAAACCCTAATTTGGATGCTTAAGCCCTAAGCAACCCATGGACTCCTTCCTTAAAGGCCCCAGGACGATTTCTAATGGGTTTCCCCATGGAATTCGTCCACCCCCTTAATATGGAGTCCATTAGCTCAACATTCAACTATCATACAATTGACAATTCTAGTCCCTTAGTTTAATTAATTTCTTTTAGTCACAAACTTAATTCTTATTAATTCTTGACTAATATTAATTAAACAATATGTTTTCTCCTTTAATATATTATTCTCATAATATATTAATAAAAAATATTTAATCCTTTCTCTCCAGAATTCATCCTATCAAGTTGCTTTGGTGAAGGCAACCTAAAAGGACTATGAACCATCGGGTCAAGTACATACCAAAATAGTTATGGACTTAGACACTAATCCAACATTTCGTTGGGAGCCTGAGTAGTAGGCTGTGTTTGAGACATTGAGAAAAAATTGTGTGAGGCGCCAATCTTAGCCCTGCTGGAGGGCATGGAGGATTTTGTTGTATACCGCAATGCGTCCATCTCAGGTTTGGGCGCGGTATTGATGTAGAGGGGGCATGTCAACGCGTATGCTTCGAGGCAGCTGAAGCCTCACGAGGCGAATTATCTGACGTACGATTTGGAGCTGGGGGCTATTGTTTTTGCCCTCAAGATTTTGGCGCCATTACCTTTATCGGGTTTGTTTTACCATTTACACAGACCACAAAAGCCTGAGGTATCTCATGGATCAGCCGAATCTGAATATGAGACAGTGTCGGTGGCTTGATGTGGTGAAGGATTATGATTGCGAGTTCCTATACCACCCGGGGAAGGCCAATGTCGTGGCCGATGCACTTAGCCGTAAGGCAGCACTGATCAGGGACATCTGTCTGAGGATGACAGTTGTGACTCCATTGCTGGAGTAGATCCGGGAGGCCCAGCAGGAGGCCATGAAGGAGGAACATCGAAAGAGCGAGCGAATTGCAGGCCAGGTTTCCTCCTTCGATTATGATAGCCGAGGATTGTTGACTCTTCACCGTAGGGTGTAGGTCCCTTATCTTGGGGATGTGTGCCAGGTATTGATGGCAGAGGCACTCAAATCTAGGTTCTCTATCTATCTCGGGGCAACAAAGATGTACAGGGATCTTCGTCTTGATTATTGGTGGCCCTGTATGAAGAGGGATGTAACTTGGATCGTGGAGAGGTGCCTGACCTGTAGGAAGGTCAAGGCTGAGCACCAGAGACCTCACGACAAGGTCCAACCTTTGGATGTCCCGCTGTGGAAGTGGGAGGATATTACTATGGACTTCATTACGAAGCTTCCTAAGACCGTGCGAGGAGTGGATTCGATTTGGGTCATCGTTGATTGATTACCCAAGAGCACCCATTTTATTCGGATTCAGGAGAGTATTTCGACCAAAAAGTTGGCCGACATCTATATTCGGGAGGTAGTGGCATGGCACGGGGTGCCAGTTTCAGTCATTTTAGAGAGGGATGTGCGGTTCACTTCCAGGTTTTGGAAGAAGTTTCATGACGAGCTGGGTACTCGACTACATTTTAGCACCGCCTTTCACCCGCAGACAGATGGTCAGAGCCAGCAAACCATCCAGACTCTGGAGGATATGCTACGGGCGTGTGTTTTAGACTTCGCAGGTAGTTGGGATACTTACCTTCCGTTGGCTGAGTTCTCCTATAACAATAGTTATCATGTGAGTATCGGTCATCGTCCTTTCGAGATGTTGTATGGGAGGAAGTGCAGGACCCCGATATGTTGGGGAGAGGTCGGGTAGAGAGTCGTGGGGAGTACTGAATTGGTACTCAAGAATATGGAAAGGATATAGCAGGTTCGGAGCAGGCTTCAGACTGCTCCAAGTCGGCAGAAAAGTTATCCCGACAAGTGTCGGGCGGACCTGGAGTTCCAGGTCGGGGATATGGTACTCCAGAAAGTGTCGCCTTGGAAGGGCGTTATTCGATTCAGAAAGTAGGGCAAGCTGGGCCCTAGGTATATTAGACCCTGCATGGTTATAGCTCAGATGGGAAAGGTGGCATATAGGCTGGATCTGCCATCCGAACTCAGTCAGATTCATAGCACTTTTCACGTCTCCCAGTTGCGGAAGTGTCTGGTGGACGATTTGACGGTGGTGTTTTTGGAGGATATTCAGGTTGATGACAGCCTGAACTACTTCGAGCGGCCAGTGGCACTCCTTGATAGAAAGTCAAAGGATCTGAGGAACAAGAGAGTAGAGCTGGTAAAGGTGCATTGGCAGCACCGAAAGGGCTCGGAATGGACCTGGGAGCCGGAGGATGAGATGAGGGAACATTAGCACGAGCTTTTCAGGATCGAGCATTCAAGCATTCAAGCATTCTAGTGTTTTTCTCTGGGACTCGATGAGTTGGAGGCCCGACTCATCGAGCAGAGTTGTGATCCGCGGACATTTTAAGTGACCTAATCGACGAGTTGGAAGACTGGCTCGGCGAGTAGGTGTTGTTTGGGTAAAACCCTAAATTGATGGTTTGTCCCTTATTTAAACACCTTATCTCAGCCTCCATCATCCCATATACTCCCAAAAGACATCATATCGAAACCCTAGCCATTTTTGTGTGTTCTAAGGTGATTTTGGTGCTTTTTGGTGGATTGAAGCTTGAGAAGAGGAAAGGAGCTTGTGAGACAAAGGGGAAACAAGAAGATCCAAAGTTTGGAGCTCATTTTCAGCTTAATGGAGGTATGAATCTGAACCTTTGTCTGTAGATCTTGATTTTTTGGCCTTTTTCCTTCATCTTTCTAAGCCCTAGAGAGGTTGTATTCGGGATTTAGTGTTGGAAGTCAGTGTATCCTCTAGATCCGTGTCTATTGGGGAGGTTTTATGGCACAAAGGTGCCCATTTTTGTTGCCATGAACACCCCATGCACCTTGGAGGCAATCTTTTTGTTGGATAAGGTGTCTAAGTCCATAACTATATTTGGTATGTACTTGACCCGACCCGACATGGTCCATTTTGGTTGCATGGCATCATGCATTTGGGTAGACTTAATGAGAGAAATAACACTTGTGGTTTATTAATATATTATAAGTTCTAATATATTAATAGTATTATTTAATTAGTACTGATCAAGAATTAATTTGGAATTAATTAAGTGATCAAAAGATAACTAATTAAATATATGAGTTGATTATGTAAATCATCCATAACTTGTATAGTGGGCTAAAAGGCTCCAAGGATTATTAAGTTGGGTTAAACCCATAGGATGCTCCATGGGAGTTACAAACCCATGGGTCATGGAAATGAAGAGTCATGTCACATTAGGGTTTTCATGGTGTAACCCAAGATGTGACACACTATATAAGGAACATAATACTCACTAAAATTGGGACACTAAGAACTAGAGAGGGCAAGCCGATTTATACAAGTGTTATACATACTCTAAAGTTATTCCAAAGCATTTGTTGTTGTGTGAAGCATTTGAGGCATCACACTTGGGGTGCTAGGCTCTCAAGGTTTTCAAGGAATCAAATCAACTACAAGGTATGTAATTCTAGCCATCTTTTAGATTAAAAGTTCCCCATGTATGCTAGATAAGATTATGAACCTTGGAAATCATATTTTGCATTTACTTTTAGACAAACATAGATTCAACGTTTTCTAGGGTTTCATGTACACTTAGGAGTGTTAGAACACTCATAACCCATCAGTGGTATAAGAGCCTAGGCTTGTTTGTTAAATACTTGATGCAAAATAGTGGAAAAAATCGATTTTTGAGCTGTCTGCACAGGGACTCGACGAGTCCATTGGGGGACTCGACAAGTCCAAGTCAAACTGCATCCAACTCAGCGAGTCAGTTCATGCACTCGACGAGTTGGCCAGGCAGGGTGCAGAATTTCGATTTTTGCTACTGAAAATGGACTAGAAACATTACCCTAAACTGTTTTGGTGTTGTAAAACTTGTTTTAAATGGTGTAATGGTTGTTCTAATCAATTTACAATGGCTAATATCAAATTTTCATGATCTTATGTGTTCATATGTTCTTGAAACTTTGATATGAATATTCATGTTCTTATGAGTTTTTTATAGATCATAGGAATTATTTGTTTAAATGTTTAATTCATGATCTTTATGTGTTTTAATGAAGCCATAACTTGTCCTCAAGTTATGGATAACCAAAAGTCTCTTTGTGTTAAAGACCATTAAAAGAACACATACGTTATAAATTGAAGAGTCTTCATTTTAACAACTCATAAGTTATGAATTTGAAAGGTTTTATAAAGTTACAAAACTTGCCCTTAATTTTTGGAACATGTGATGTCACTTAATAAACTTTAGTTCCAACCCCTAGATTTTTTAAAGTTAAAAAGTCAACCTTTATACTTTATAATATTATAAGTTAATATATATATATATATATATATATATATATATGTGTGTGTGTGTGTGTGTGTGTGTGTGTGTGTGTAAGAGCAGGTTATCTTACCATTAGTAGGCCTCATTCACGAAGTCGGTCTATAAGGGGGGGTATAAGATTGCTATCTATAAAATGGCAGCTTAACGGGTGTTCACTCTCATCCACCGCTTCCTTGATCAGTGGAGGGTCGTTAGCCGAATGGGTAGGACAAGGACTTACAAATTCTCATTAAAAGTATGATGAATATTATAAAGTAACTAAATGTTTTATTAAATTCCCAATCTTAGTTACTTTAGGAAAATGTGAATAAGGTATTAATCCATGAAATTACAGTTTACACTTTGATTAAGTCGTTAGTGGAGCATGTGTGGTTAACCGACACACTAACCTGGACTGAGCAAGGTAGGTAAAGGGTGACTTAAAGTTTATTTTAGGTCGGTGGAGCGCGTGTGGTTAACCGGCACATAGATTGAGTGATAAACTTTAAGGTGTTGGGTCAAAAATATGGTTTATACTTTACTGAGATGAATATAGCTGGGATCTTCTTGTCCAAATCTGAGATAAACAAAAAGCTATTGAATTCACTTCCAAAATCGTGGGATATGCACATAGCTGTCATCAAGAAGACAAAAGATCTCAATCGTATTAGTATTGCTGATGTAGTTGAGGAGCTTGACGCTTTGAAGTGTGGAAATACAATGAGTTCTGAAAACATTCCGGTCACTGAAGTTACATATACTCCAACTTGTGAAGTTACGATTAAATTTCTTCGAGAACAAATTGATTTATTAAAAAGAGAAGTTGAGGACCTGAGATGTGAAGGATATCAACTCAGGAAAGGACAGAAACCCCTAAAAGCTGAATTAGAAGCAAAAACCAAGGACTTTAGGATGCTTCAGGAAGAGTATAGCAACAAGTGTGAAAATTATGATTATATTAAGAGACAGCCTGCTGCTGTAACTGAAGAAGTTGACACATTGAAAATTAAGTGTGGAAAAACAGATGTCAGTTTCAAAAATTATACTGCGTCAAGTCAAACAGTCGAGTCCTTATTTGAAACCCAATTAAAATTTAAAGACAATCAAAACAAGGGTCTAGGGTATGATAGTGTTCCTCCACCTTTCAATCATAACTACACATCCATCCCTATGACACAAAAAGAAATTGACAAGGAGGCACATCTTCAATATAGTAAACCGGCTGGATTTGTGTCAGGAGGTATTCAGGTTGAAAATACTAATTTTTCTACTTCATGTGCAGGTAAAGTAGCAGAAGATGAGAACAAGGAGAACACTACTGAACAAACTAACACCTCCTTGAACTTTGAATCTGTTGCTTCGAACTCAACTACTTCTGATTAACCTGTTGTTGAGCAATACAAGCCACCAATTCCAGTGAAGCAAAGTGCCTGTTGTAACTATGCGTGTGGGAAAAGCAAGAGACAAGGCATGTATACGCCACTAGGGGCAGGAAAAAACAACTTCACAGTGAAGAAAAAGACATGTTTTCACTGTGGAACACCTGGACATATTGCCAAAAATTGTCCTAATCGCGCATACGTTCCCTACTATGCACAAGGGTGGCAGAACGCGCCAAGAGGGAGATACTCCAACAGAAACCCCTCAAGGTCACGTTCAGACAATAGTGACTGGAATGCGCAGAAGGCTAAGAATCAATCCCACAAGGCCAAGAATCTGAATCCCAAGGGCAAGAAGGAAATGTCAGCCAACAAGCCCAATCCAAGAGATGCTCCCGTAAAGCCAAAGTCAAAGTCATCTCGAAGATCGGCTTCAAGTTCCAGATAAAGTGTTGAGACACCCATCGGATTGAACAAGAAATGGGTTAAACCTGAATATAAATGGGTACCAAAGGTGAAAACTCCCAAATCTTCTAATGACTCTAATATTTGATCGTCTACTGTTTGTGATAAGCAGGATATGTCATGGGAAAGAGTACCCTACATTGATGACAAAGGTCGACTCAGTTTCAAAATGGCCTGGGTTCCAAAGACCAACTGATCCCGCTCTATGTCAGAGCAGCTATGGAGGCATATCATTAGACTTCGGTTTGTTGGTAGTGGCTGCTCCTGGCATATGATAGGGGATATCTATTAACTGTACAACACTCAGAACATTACTTGAGAGTATGTGTCCTTTTGCGGGAAGGGAAGAAAGGAAGGGATCACTCATGGGGTTAGTGCTTAATGATATGAAGAATTTTCGAATCTGTTATGAGATTATGCTTGCTGTTCTCAGACCTTCAGAATGCATATTTAATCGGTGAATTACAGTTTGCATTTTCTTCTCTATATTCCTAAGTTTTTCTTAAGTTGATTCGCTTTAAAGACTAATTTTTGTTTTAGGATAGTTTAAATTTGCGCATTTACTTTCGTTTCTCTCCTATGCACAAATTTAAGGGGAGAAATAAAAACAAAACAAAAATTAGAAAATCTTAATTTAAAAAAAAAAAAATCCAAAAACATTAGAAAATCAGAAAATCAAAAATATGGTGTTAATGGAATATGCTTGCAGGAGATGTTTTGGGAAATGAAATTAGCAAGTGATAAAAAGCAATCTGAATCTGCGTAACGTACCTAAGTTGAATCGTCTAGGCTCTATGCTCGATGCGCTGGTAGGCACGAAAGATTTTAAATGGACTTGACTAGAGAAAGTTGAATCTAATGAATTTAAGGACATGACAAACCTTGACCTAGATAGATCTATTTAGCTTGACATCACGACGCTCGGATAGGTTGAGCAGGGAGATATACATGAAAATTTACTGGTTACATTAAAAGAACCTGTATCGAGAACTGTGGATTAAATTTTCCTTGATGTGCGGATTTTGTCCTTAATTCCGGTTTTGATGGGGTGACTGGGGAATTCCGATAAACTAGGTCTGTAGAAGGTTATTTTCTTTCTTTATGTCTGTTAGTCATATGTTGCCTCGTTTGCGTAATCGAGAGATCCAACTTGGACTGTAACATATACAACTCTATCTATCTGCATCTTCTATCTATGCAATTATTTCTATTTGTTAGCCATATACTGTCTCCTTTGCATGACTCAAAATCCAACCTGGTACACAGTATATGCACCGTTCTCTTCCCAATCCCTTTAAAACTTCAGTTAGTCATATGTTTCATCCTTTGCATGATTGGAAGAGATCCGACCTGGATGTACAACATATGCATTCTAAATCTATCTTCTCTCTTAATAATTGTCTGCTCACCCGGTGTAAGGAGTATTCTGGAAATCCTTGATGGCTGGGGCATATCAGGAAGCGGGAAACACGTTCTAGTAGAATTAAAATTTGAACACTTACAGGTTGTCTGTAGATCTCGCTGCTCAATTTAGGTGGACAACAATATCTTTGGTCGTTGTCAGCAGAATGGTCCTTAAGGAATATTATCTATGAACTTAGGATCACATTGTCTTGTCACTTATAGTATGTCCTAATTTTGTCAGAATCTCTCGTGTTTAAGTGGACCACAATACCGACGATTGACCAGATCTATTCATGAAAGGAGAGGTACTGATAAACGGATAAAGGATGTCTTAAAAATTTGATCCCAAATCATTCTTAAAGTTAGATATCATTCTATTTTTGTTATGTTTGTTCATAGTTTTCTTCTAATTTAAATATTAGGGGAGAAATAAAAAAAATCCAAAAATAATGTTATTTATGTTTTATTTCTTGTTCAAGAAAGTCAAAAATCCAAAAATATTTTTGTTTCTGTGCTAAGTTTTCTTTTAGTATTGTTTTGTCTTGAAAAGTGATTTCAGGTATAGATAAGACTCATGGAGAGTGTGTTGAACATTTATGAGCCAAGGCTTTGTCCGTGAGCATCGGAGAATTCTCATTCGAAGGAGCAAGAAATGAATATTATTCTTTCAACATTCAATCCTTCAACCCCAGAAGCAAGGTGAAGCTGAAATTGAAGATTATGTGACGGATTGCATTGAAGCCTCCTCAATCAGTCTGCCGCTATCGTTGTACCTTCTGAAGTGATCCAAAAGATTTGTTCTCTTTGATGTTCTCTCTGAAGATTCTCAAGCTGAAAGCGCTATCTTTCAAGAATCAGTACGTCAAGCCTCCTCACCCAATGTGCGTTCAGAGTCAAATCTTGAAGAAAAGTTCAAGTACTCAAGATGAAGTCATTTATTGAAGATTCATCAAGTTCATATTGAAGCTGTGAAGTCATCGAAGATTTAAGCTAAAGCCAAATCTCTAATTGAAGATTAACAAGAAAAGCCAACTACTTTTTAGGGGGAGCTTGTTGGGTCAATTAAGAAAAGAAAGTTATAAACCAAGGGGATATTTTTGGGTCAAAAATATGGATTAAACTTTACTTTTTTAGAAAAATGTATTTTTGTGTGTTGGACCGTAAACAACTTGGTGTTAACGGCCGTAAGGTGTTTACGGCTGTGTTTACGGCCGATGTCCACCAAGCCCATATTCCCTTGTATATATAGGTGTTAGGGTGAGGAGTAGAGATTGATGAACAGTGAGGAGTGTACGGCCAAGAGAGAAACTAGAGAGGAGTTTTGTGTGTGTGAATCTTTTGTATCTGGATCTTCATTCTAATCAATTCATACATAGATTCATATTATTCTCCTTCTCCTTCTCTTCTATTTGATCTGACATCATCCGTTTGATTGGGATTCCGCACCATCAAATGGATCTGATTGATACACAGACAGATTAAGGACTTACATAAGGGTACCAAGTGATTTGCATGGCTACTTCATACCTCGTTTTGTGATCCTTAGTATCCCAGTCACAAAACTTGGAGGGCACACTCGAGATTGAAACATGCCTTTCAAAAGTTCATTGAATCTCAAAAGAGTCTAGGAATTTCTAAGAACCAATTAAAACCTAATAATTTATATTTCGGTTTTTGTTGGAAATTGGTGAATCGTCATTCACCTACCTTTCAAATATGTTATAGCTTAGATTACGACATACCTCTTCTAAGTTATGATATATTGTGATTGGATCCTAGCCTTAATATTACATTTGGGTGTTTTATTCAGGACTATCTTTATATCAAAACTAAACTTGTTCTCTTCTTTTTAGATGTCTTCCAACAACACCGTTTCTGGCTCAAACCCTACTGGCTCCTTTTCCCTCATGAACCTATGTGGGATGGTCATCTTCGATGGTTCCAACTTTATGGATTGGATCTGGAACATCAGGATGGCGACTCATTACGAGGACAAGGAATATGTCCTCGACAACAAGCTAAAGGAGATCGATTAGTCCACTGCTACTCCCGAGGAGATCGCTGACTTCCGGACTTATGAAAGAGATGCCACCAAACTGGCATGCATAATGATGGCCACCATGACAGCTGAACTCCAAAAGTCCTATGAGGACTACTACCCTTTTGAGATGCACCTAGATATGATGGAAAGATACCATCAGAGTGCTCGTCAAGAGCGGTATGAAATAATCTCCTCCATGATAACAACCAGGATGAAGGATGGATAATCCGTCACAAGCCACATGCAGAAAATGCAAAGGTATGTGGATCGTTTGTTGAAGCTTAATGTGAACTTCCCTGAGGAGCTTGCAATAGATATCACTTTGCACTCCTTACCCTCGTGTTATGATCAATTCTGCATGACATACCACATGAATAAGGAAAAAGTCACACTTAGCATACTTTAGGGACTCCTAAAGACTGCAGAAATAGGTCTTAAAGGTAAGTCGGGCTTTAACACTCCTACTCCTACTCCAAACTCCGCCCCTATCTTCAAAGGGTACCAAGGCTAGGACCCTTGATGGCTCTTCTTCAAGTGGGACCAAGAAAGGTTTCGTCACTCCTTCTTCTGACCCAAAAGAGGTTGAATGCTTCTATTGCCATGAAAAGTCACATTGGAAGTAGAACTGCCTAAAGTACCAACAAGATGTGAAGGATGGGAAAGTCAAACCCAACCATGCAGGTACTTACACTATTCTATATATTAACTCATCCTGTTCTAACTCTTGGGTCGTTGATACCAGTTGTGGTATTCATATATGTTCTGATTTGTAGGGACTAGGAAGAATGTGGAGCATGGAAAAATAAACTTGATCATGGGGAATAGGAAAGCTTCAGCTGTCACCAATATTGGAGTTTTTTCTTTGTTGCTAAGTAGTGGGTTTACATTAGATTTGAATAAATGTTGTTATTCGCTAGAAATGGCAAGAATTATTATTTCCTTTCATGCTTTGTACAAATAAGGGTTTACCTTTTCTTTTTATAATGAAAATGGTGGAATAAATGCTTTCTTTAATAATGTTCTTTATTTTAAAGCATTACCTTGTGATGGTGTGTATGAAGCTGTATTTGTTGTAGATAATCTAGGAAATAATGTGTTGTGTACTCATTCTTCGTGTAATAATAACTTGGATAAAACATCATTATGACATTGTTGTCTTGGACATGTGAGCAAGAAACGCATGGGCCAACTCCAAAAGGATGGAGTCTTGGAGTCATTTGACCTAAAGTCAGATGATAGTTTGAATCATACTTACTTGGAAAAATGACAAAGTCACCCTTCACTAGTTCTTGTGCTAGGGGTGAAGGTTTGTTGGATCTATTACACACGGATGTGTATGGCCCCTTCAAATTTGCCACAAGGAATGCCAATCGTTATTATCTGAATTTTACTGATAATTATAGTTGATATGGATATGTCTATTTAATCAAGCATAAGTCAGAGAATTTTGAAAGGTTTAAGGAGTTTAAACAAGAAGTCAAGAATCAATTGGGCAGGAACATTAAGATGCTTCGATCTGATCGTGGTGGTGAGTATCTTAGTACAGAGTTCCTCGACTATCTTAAGGAATGTGGGATTATCTCACAATTGACACCTCCCAGGACACCACAGTTGAATGGTGTGGTTGAGAGGCTCAATCAAACCTTGTTGGATTTGGTTCGTTCCATGAGGTGTCAAGCTTCGCTACCAATCTCATTTTGGGGGTATGCCTTCGAGACTGCCGCCCATATCCTTAATCTGGTCCCTACAAAGAAAGTTGCCAAAACTCCTCATGAGATGTGGACTGGTAAACTTCCCAAACTATACCACATCAAGATTTGGGGTTGCAAGGATTTCTTGAGGCGTGAGACTCATGATAAGCTCAAACCTTGAAGTGAGAGGTGTATTTTCATCCGCTACCCACATAAATCCTTTGGTTACCTCTTCTACAAACCTAGTGACAATGTGGTCTTTGTAGGAAGGAGGGGTGTCTTTCGAGAGATAGAGTTCATAAGCCAAGGAAACAGTGGGAGGAAAATTGACCTTGAAGAAATTCAAGAGTCAAGTGGTGAAGAAACTTCAAACCCTAGCACTCAACCTGAGGATGTCACACCCCCGAACCAGATGGCGGAAACGTCCGAAGGCTCGCGTGACTTAAATTGAAATATCATCACAATGAATATAGATGAACAACACATACATCACCAACATTACATAGTACAACTGTCATTCTTCACATCAAGTACATTGTTTAAACATTACACATCCCTAACATAAATTGTTTGAGAATTTTCAAAACATAACATTCTAACACACTTGGTATTGTTCTTCACCTTATCTGTTACCTGAGAATACAAGTTATTTTGAAAACGTCAACATATATAATGTTGGTGAGTTCATATGCATGTTTGATATAAAATTACTTTGTATTGTTTGTAAAACCCAGAAAATTCGATATTTTCTGTACAAAAACTGTTTGCGAAAAGATCCGATGATCACATAAGCGCATGTGTATGTGATTTCAAAACAAGTAAAAGTGATTTTTATTCAAAATTGATTATTGTATTATAGTTCTTGTGTATAGGAGTGAATAATGTTGTTCCCCCGGAAAACCCGATGTTTTCTGATATAAATAGTATGATAGTTTTGTATTATTCTATTGTCACAACGAATGAATATGTTTTCCCCTGATTACTTAGATGGTGTTGGATCTCTATGTGAGTCGTTATAACCATGCATAATAATGACTAGTTCGTTTGTCTTGGCATTTTAGCGAATGCCGGAATTCATTTAAGATTTTGTCACCCTAGACTGGCCGAGTCTAACTGTAGCGAACAACCTAGGTGTGGGGGAGTCACCCTCATATAGATCTATAAACAAACTCTCGCTCTCCCTCTAGGAGACTCTGGTTATAACTACAGACTATGAACAACACTTAATAGTGTCACCCGTTATTTCCCACTAAATCCAACTGAATTTGAATAACCTTGTTTATCAACCTAATTTTATGTTTACTTGAATAACAGAGATAAGCCTAACAGACGAAGAGAAAGAGGGCAGTAGAGGCCCACTAATCACGTATGTTATTATAGGCTGTCGAGTATGAGACAAGCACGTTGGCCCATCATGCATATGTTTGATTTGGACCTTACTAGCAATGCCAATGGGCCACTGAGGCCTAATAGCATGTAAAAGTCGTTGAGGGTCCCTTAGGCATGTAATTGGGTCATAGGAGGCCCAATAAACATGTGTGAATATATCGGGCCCAATAAACATGATATTGGGCCACAACGGCCCAATAACACATATAAAAGGCATTTGAGCCCAACTTTTGAATCGCTTATGTTTTATCGAGTTTAATTTCGTATTGTTGGTATTCGTGGTATGTTAAATGTTTATTCGCAATAACAAAATATTTTAACATTTGATTTGTAACGAAGTTTTTATTATATATATATATATATATATATATATATATATATATATATATATATATATATATATATTTTAAAACCATGCGATATAAACTTGATATTTTTAACCCCAAAAGTTATAGTCGTTCAACTAGCCCAAAAACATTTAGATTCACCATTGTGACACCTTTTTCTATAAAAATGACAGTTTTATTTCTTTTTATGAAAATTGACATTTTTGGTCCTTAAACCATTTTTATTGACATTTTCCACCCAAACTTTATTTGAATAGTAATTTCAGTCCAAAACTATTGCATTTGTCATTTCCAGCCTTTATTTGAAAAAGTTACATTTTTGGCCCAATTTCCGTAAATTTTACAATTTTGACACTAAAACCAAAAAACTTTGCATTTTTAGTCCAATTTAGTAATAAATTCATTTTCAACCCCTGAAAAAGTTTACTTACGATTTAGACTCAAATTTTGTTAAGTTTTCCATTTCAGGCCCTCAAGATTTCCTTTTTTTTTCACAACCTTGGGCCAAAAATCTCATGAGGCCCAATTTAAAGCCCAATAAGCCAAATTTTACGTTTTTGACACTTTAAAAAGTATGGTTTTCATAAAAATCATCTTTTATACTAATAAACAATTTATAACCCCATAAAACCGAAAATTTACAATTTACACCCAATGTTTGTTATTTTTGCAAAAATGACACTTTTAAGGTTCTTTGGTTTAGTTTTTCACTGTTTTAACTTAAGAACCGTTAGATCTATGATGTATGTTTGTTTATCAAGTTTTTGTTCATGATTATTTCACCTTTTTTCTTATAGATCTCGAAATATAACAATTATTTCATGTTATCACAACCAAAAACTAATGAATTCACATATAGCATGCAAACACACATAGATCATCACATAATACTTGTATTCTCCCCCCAAAAAACAAGTAAAAACCAAAAACAAGGGAGTATGAACTTACCTTTAGGTTTCTTGGTTCGGTTTTGAGGAAAATTATGACAACCCGATATTTCGACTCTATGTAATGACCTAAAAAGTCTAGTATTGTAACCACTTTTGATATAATGAAATTAACTTTGAAAAATAAATGTGAAAAAGTCTTTATAGAAATATCTATTATGTTAGATATTGTGTCAAGGTTTACAGAAATACTAAGAACACAAAAATCCGAGTTATAACGAAGAAGTTATGACCATTCTAAGATTTCCGACAAAACCGACAACATCGATTAAACGAAAAAGGCAAAGTTTCAATACTATAGTTTTTTTAACCTTAAGTATATTAATGAAAGTTGTAGATATCATTAAACCGTGAGTGTACATAAAAAGAACGTCCAAATCTGACTTCGTATGAGGAAGTTATGATTTTTCCAAAGATCCGGACATAGTAGTAGACAGCTAAAAACTCGAAATAGAGATCGAGAGACTTTTGGCCAAAACAACCTAAATGAGAATCGAAGGTCTCAGCAATAGTAGCGCAACGGTGAAAAGTCTGACGAAAACGGACATCAGATGAAGAAGTTATGGATTTTTTACGGACTTTTCCAGTCCCGACCCGTTAAAAATAATTAATTAAAAATAAATTCAAAATTTGCCAATGGAGTCTAAACGAGAGTTTTAGAGCATATTTTCAGCTACGCGTGCATATAAAGAACGTCGAAAACGGAGCTCGTACGCGAAAGTTACGGATTTTACAAGTTCGGGTCACGAAACCCCATGTTGTCAGGAAACTCACGAGATGAACAAAGAAAAACTCACGAGGTGAGCTGTCAGTGACCCTTCTGGAGCAAGTTAACGAGTGACGCATGCCATGACGATTCAGGACCAAACTCACGACGTGAGTTATGCAAAACTCATGACATGAGAGTCAAAATGGTGCCTATATATAGAAATCGAAGCCTTCTGAGTTTGGTTGCTCATTCCTAACCTCTCTCCTACTTCTACTCTCTGTTAAGCCCCTCTAAAACACCCTGAAGCCTCGGTAATACTCCTAGAACACGATGCAAGGCCCGATGCCCCGAAGTTCCCGAGACACTGCTTCTCTCCAGTAGAAGTACTGCCTGCGTGAAGCCCCAGTTTTTCATACTCGAGCCCCGAAGGAAGTTCTGCACTCCCGAGATCCTCGAGAATCCCGAGATTTCAACTCTCTCGATTCGAAGTTCTGCTCGATTCTTCTCTCGACTACTTCAAATCAACCACTTCAATCAAGTGAGTTCATACCCCTATAACTACACTTTCAATGTTTTATCAATGCTTTATATACACTTTTAAGGGGGGAATACAGGTAAGCACACGGTTATTATCGTGTGTAACATAAAGTTTCACTATATACTCTTTTATCAAGTGAATCGTATGTGATTCATAACTACTACCTAGGAACTTTCATATGCAATATATATTCAAGATAACATCTTGTCTTTTGGAAATAAGACATGTTTATATATATATATATATATATATATATATATATATATATATATATATATATATACGAATCAAACACTTTATTTATACTTTACGTATATGCGATCATTTATGTCACTTTAAATGTCATACCTTACATAACAAGTGAATATTACACTAGGGTTTACTATACGAACGAAACACACACTTTGAAAAACTATAAGAGGTATAGTTTACAAGAAAATCATGAACATTTACATACTAGAAACACTATATCAAAGAGATACTTTCATATACAAGAACAAATGGACATTTTCATACGTAAATCTATTTTATACTAAGTTTTGTGAGACATTTCACATAGTTTCGAGTATGCATTTTAAGTCCTATATTATATACCATAATCTGTGACAACCGTCAATTTCCGGTCAAGTCAAAGTCAACTAAAGTCAACAACTCAAACCAGTCAACTCAATTAAGCCTTGTGTACTAGGGTTTACGCTATGTTATTTCCGTACAACTCGTCATTCTAATAAGAAATCTTCAATTGAAAAGTTTGTATACTTAGATTTCATTAACCTAAAACGGCATTAAGTAATGAACCAAACCGATAAAACAATGTTACATACTCATCGGGAGTGTGTAAGATCCTTAAACATGGCTTAACGGGGCTTACGGACCTTGTGTTGCGGAGCCAAACACTCACAAATGTCACATACGAAACCTCTCTCAATCGTTTTCACTCTATCTCTCTTTATCTAGAATCTCTCTCAAATCTCTCCACGTATGTCAAAACTCTCCCAAATCTCTCTAAAAATGAGGAATCTCTCCTAAATCTCTCTAATAATGAGGAATCTCTCCCAAATCTCTCTCAATATAAGAAATCTCTCTAAGTATGTGAAAAATCTCCCATATCTCTCCACGTATGTCAAATCTCTCCTTGTATGAGAAATCTCTCCAAGAATGAGGAATCTCTCCCAAATCTCTCTCCATATGAGAAATATCTCCAAGCATGTGAACTCTCTCCACGTATGTCAAATCTCTCCCAAATCTCTCCTTGTATGAGAAATCTCTCCAAGAATGTGAAATCTCTCCCAAATCTCTCTCAAAACTTCCGTAAACTTTTTGTAGTCTTTCGGGCCATCTCGACCCTTAACCAGGTCAAAAACCGCTTAAAACGGGGTAAAAACGGATAAAATAGACTTAAGGACCCGAAACCCCTCTTAAGGAGCCGAACCCTCTTAAGGACCCGAAACTCCTCTTAGGAACCGAACTTGTCAGAAGCGAAGGTGTCAGATGCGAAGTCATCAGAAGCGAAGGCATCCGAAGCGAACTTGTCAGAAGCGAAGGCATCAGAAGCGAACTTGTTAGAAGCGAAGGCATTAGAAGCGAACTTGTCAGAAGCGAAGGGATCAGAAGCGACCGAACCCTCTCAGGAGCCGAAGGTCCCTTCGGACCGAACCTCGACCTAGGACCGAGAGGCCTCGCAGGAAGCTCTTTTCACCCGGTTTTCGAATAGTTTTGCGTTTTAGGCCCGTTTTTAATTGTTTTAACGCAGAATTTTCACCCAAAAATTTATTTTATCATATAAGGCCCCATATTTATTAATTAATCACGTTTTTGGGGATAAAACCTTATCCATGAAGAGTGGGTGAGGTACAAAGGTTGAGTGTTGACTTTTCTTTATTCTATGACACAAGCAACCACTCTCATACCCACTCCATGTCACTATTCACCATCAGACCATACCTAGTCATTTAATGGTACTTTTCCCACCATTTTTCATCCACACACTTGGTCAAGGGTTAGAAAACCCTCCTTTCTCCTCACATTTCTTTCATTTCCTCTCATTCTTCCATCAAGAACAAACTTCATTTTCTCTCATTTTCTCTCTCTAAAATTCGAGATTCAAGGCCATTATCCAAGCTTTTCTTCTACTTTTGGTAAGTATTAACATCCTCCACACGATTATTACACCCCATTCTACTCCAATCATAGATTGCTTACACAAATTCCATCATTTTGGTGTTAGATTCTCAAAAATATTCAAGGCATCTTCAAGTGTTCTTGAGTTGAACAGTTCCCTACTCCAACATTCATCTAATGCAATCACATAAGGTGAGTTCATACCCCTACATTTTCATGTTTTCTTCAGTTTTTAGGGGTGGGGGGGGGGAATACAAGTTAAAACACCAAGAACATAACTAAACTTTTCTAACAGCTTTCATCAGAAAAGTTGGACTCCATTCACGGACTGTTTTGGAAAACTTAGGCATTTTAGTGTTCAAAACTGTCTTAGTTGCAAATAGTTCATGTTCTTAGCTTTAAAATGACTACTTGCACATCTCGATACGATTTTTATATAATTATGGTGATTTTTAGAAAACTACCTATCATTTCAAACATCAATCCGGACCAGTCTGTGATTATGTACTTTTTCACACAAGTTGAAGACCATCAAAAATCATGATAAAAATTATGAATAAACTAGACACATTTAGGAACTCTCAGAATTTACGGATTCAGTTTTCGACTTCGTATGATTTTTCTATGATCTTTCTAAAACAGTGTAGAAAAGTTAAAAACTAGTTAACATCTTATAACTTTCAACAGACTTTGTAACATGTTGAGCAAAGTGTTAAATCTTTGATGACTTCATATTTTACATGTGTTTCCTGTTGTGGTAAAATTATATAATAGAAAGTACTCACTGAATTGTAAGAATCCTCCGTCATTACCATTAGTACAAAACAAAGCAAGATAAACATAGTTATATTTTGCTATACATTCGACTTACATAGAAAAGGGTTCTTATACACCACAAACAAACATAATAAACTATAATAGGTATAGTTAGGTTGCTTGTACATTTAAAAAATCTTGATAAAGTATAACAGGTATAGTTTATGTTCATTTACATTACAAAAGGTTTTCATACGAAAAGGGGTACAAATAAAAAGTACCGGTTTTATACGAAAAGGGGTACAAATAAAAAGTACTGGTTGTATACAAAAAGGGGTACAAATACTAAGTACCAGGTTTTCATACGAAAAAGGGTACAAATACAAAGTACAGGCTTTATACGAAAAGGGGTACAAATACAAAGTACCGGTTTTATACAAAAAGTGGTACAAATACAAAGTACCAGGTTTTCATACAAAAAGGGGAACAAATACAAAGTACCAGGTTCACATGAAATTGTTTTCATGATATTAAAACTATATTTCATCTAGAATTGTTAGAATTCAGCTATAATTGCTAAGTGTATATGCTAGAGTTATATAAGAATCTAGTCACAATCGACTTAAATTGGTGGGCCTGCCTTATCTCTTGTTCCTTGTTTGGTTGTGGACCTGGGGCAGATCCATTATATTCAACGGTTTATTTAACCAAATTTTTATATAATTTATATACGCTGAGTGATTATAGAAGGAATCTATGGGTCTTTCTAGGATTCATTATCGCATAACATAGAAGCATTCGTTTCATACATAATAAGGAAAATATTGGATTTTCTGGAAACATACTTTGTTACTTTTACAAGGAAAACGGTTTCATTCTAAAACAAAACTCTTATGAACTCACCAACTTAATTGTTGACACTTTGAAAACTACTTGTATTCTCAGGAAATCAGTAAAATAGGAAAACATCAGCGCCTTGAGGATGGGATGTTAAATCGTCAAACAATTTATTTTGTCATCATAATGTAATTGATTTTGAAACATGTGAACGCATACTTTGGTGTAACTTTTTCAATTATATTTTTGATGGTTGTATTTACTTTGAGCACTATTATACTCGTTGTTGTGATACTATACATGAAGTCCTCTACCCCCGAACGTTTCCGCCATCCTTGGTTTGGGGGTGTGACAGATTGGTATCAGAGCATTGTTTATGGTGAACTAATTATATCGAACCACATAAGATATACAAACTATAAATGCATTGGGACTAAGGTCTCTGATTTAAAGTTTACAAAACAACTATACTTTTAGAAATAAATAGTTTCTAGTTAAAAGTATACATGCATGCATACATACTAAGGTTAGCATCATTCTAGAACAAAACAAAAGTAATGATTATTGTATATCACAGGTAAGCTCAGGGATGTATGGTCAGTCTTGGGAGTGGCATAGCCTGATCAACTATGCTGGTCCGAGGAGTGATTAGCACATGCCCAAGAATGGTTGTGATATGGCGACAAGTCTAAAAACTTACCAACACTACCACAATGAGAACATTAGAACAAAACATGAGTTTAAAATACTATGGGAGTATTTTGTGTTACTATAAGTGCTTACATGAGAACTAATCCGGTCTCTATCAAGTAGGTCAATAGTTGTCAAGTAGATACGCTAAGGTTAGATGAAATTTAGGCATTATAGACTCAGAATCTGTGACCGTTGCTTTACTTCCTGTTCTCGTTGGATTGTGGATTTGGAGTTAGAGTCACCTATTCGAACGACTATCCTGCCTTGGTTTCATATAACTTGTACACACTACATAAGTATTGATATAAACTGATACAGGTCACCTAATAATTATCTAGATAGTTCGTCCAATAGTTATCTTTCTACTCCTATTCTCGCACGTTCAACATAGCAAGATCCTACTTACCGGGCGACCCCTACTTTCCCAATCCTAACCCGAGAAATGGTGAATGGTTATGAGAAGAATAAGAAGCAGAACTGGAGGTAATCAATCCTCCATGCATAGCAAGGGTTTCTGTGAACCATTTCGATTACATCAAACCCGTGCCCCGTTGGGCAATCGTGATCGAGGGTTGAATGTCGACAACAATGACAACAACCACCATGTAGATACCAACGAGGGCGCTATGACCTCAACCATGGGGGACCGATTGACAGAGCCCTCCCGGCGAAGACCCGACAGATTGCGAACATCGGGGATTAAAACTGGTAGACTACAACCCAAGTTCGGAAACTGCGCGCTACTACAGACCCTACTATCTCACATACCCGAGACTCGGAGATAGAGTACTATTTCAGAGGCCAACATTCTTTTTAGAACCTTATCACAGCTCGGGCAGAGGCAAAAGAGTAGCAGGATAGACACACGGCATCCAAAGAGAGGAGGATTGCAGCCAAGCATCGATTGGCAGAGCTGCAAGGTGCATCGACTTTGCCTCAGGCATCACAACGGACAGATCGCCATGAGTAGAGTTCATACCGCTCACAAGACCTTGTAAATTAGGTTCATGAGTATGCGTTGGTGCTACTCTATTCTAGGCATCAGCACGACACTGCGATTTAAGCAGTCATATTAATCGAGAGATATAGTTGCTATCAGAACTTTTCCTTGCATAGATGTGAGGTAGACCAGCATCGAAGAAATTTTTTTTCACTGAAACCATAATTACTAGAATCATATTAACAAAATGGGTATAGGACATACCTAACAGACTCGAAGGTCTATTTAGTCTTTATTATATAACTAATCATACATCAATTGGTCACTATAAGGACCTAGCTTGGGTCAAATTACAAGGTTTCACGTGGACACAGAACTACTAAAATACATGAGTTTATCATATATAGGCTCTCGTTATGAAATGTTTTCAAAACACCATAATGCAACCAAAATACGTTACAAAATGAACTAAGAAAAACTTAGTTAGAAAAATCGCGACACATAGCTCTTTCTAACGACTCATTATCATCTCACCTTTAAACATTTTGGTGAAAGGGTGCCTTCTTTGTAGACCTATAGGGTGCGATCATACCAGCACTAATGCACCGGATCCCATCAAAACTCCTCAGCTAAGTGTGTTTGGACAAACATGATCCTAGGTTGAGTAAATCTTAACGCCCGTACAAAACCTACTAAACTCATGAAATTCATTCATACGGACTTCCCTTATGAATTACATGCAAGACATTCTTAAGTCGGAGCATAATACAGAAAAATCTAGTTCAATAACAACCGACTTGTCTTTACTATTGGGAACTTACCATCTGATCATTTTTACAAACTTATGACAGAACTATGCCACCAAGGAAAAGACCCAGACCTTCCGGCAGCACAACACCACCACCTCCAACGCCACCTCCACAGTTTGATCCTGCAATGTTCCAAGCTGCAGTAATAGCAGCCGTAGCAGCTGAAATGTCACAAATTGGTACAAATGGTACCGGTGGTGCAGGATCTGGAGCCACAAACTCTAACCACGGGGACAGTACAGGACGTACGAGGGAATGCTCGTACAAGGACTTTACTAGTGCCAAACCCGATTCTTTCAATGGAAGCGAGGGCGTCATCACCTTGATGCAATGGTTCGAAAAGACCAAAACGATCTTTGAAATTTGTGCATGCCCCGAAGCAAGCAAGGTCAAATTTGCAGCATACACTTTCTTTGGTCGGGCCCTCACTTGGTGGAAAAGTCACGTTAACTCACTAACGCTTGCAGTGGCTAACTCGTTAAGTTGGGAGGACTTAAAGAAGATGATGCTGAAAGAATATTGCTCAAGAGGCAAAGTGCAAAAGCTGGAGCAAGAACTGTGGAATCTCAAAATGACAGGCTCCAACCTTACAACTTACACCACCCGATTGTGTGATCTAGCACTCCTTTGTCCCACGATGGTCACCCCGGAAGACACAAAGTTGGAGCGATACCTCTGGGGATTGTCCCCTTAAATTCAAGATAGCGTGTTGGCCTCAAGACCAGCTTCTGTCGACAGCGCCAATGAGTTGGCACAACAACTCATTGACCATCATGCCAGCCATGACACTACGACAACCACCCTTAACCAAGCAAGAGGAGGGAACAACAAAAGAAAGTTTTGGGACAACAAGAAGGACCAACCAGCCCAGGACTTCGCTAAGAAGCAACAGATTGTTACTGTTCATGCTGCCACAACCCTCACCGCGCCAACTCCCATAAAACAATATGCTGGAATCCTTCCGAAATGCAACAAGTGTAACTTCCATCACACTGGGGCTTGCCGGAAGATGCATTGTAAAAATTGCGACAGAGAGGGGGCACACTGTCCGTTTCTGTAAGGCACAAGCACGACTAATCAACCAGGCATCTGGCTTTGGAATAAGCCCAGCATGTTACAAGTGCGGAGAAACAGGACACTTTAAAAGGCACTGCCCAAGAGCAAGAGATGCCAGTGATGGTGGAAGGGTGCTTGCGATCACCGCGGGAGAGACCACCCCGGAACTGCCCGTAAATATCAGTATGTGTTTCTAACATCGACGTTTAAATTCTAAATTTCTTTTATTTGCTAAATCTTGCATCGATTAAAGTGTATCGACCATGAATCTCGAGAATACGACAAAACTCAACTAAGTCGTATCACATATATAAAAACACAGGGTTTTTACTAGTGAGTCTATGATGGCAAGTGTAAACATTATGGTCATATATCATTAAGATTCTATGGACTTAGAATGCATGATTCCGCCTCATTCCCTGTTCCTTGTTTGGTTGTGGGCTTAAGGCGGGGTCACCCATCCGAATGCCCTTGCAATCTTAATGATATCCGACTAGTGTATACCAAGCGGTTATAAAGGAACTGATAGAATTTATAATACAAATTTCTTTACAATTTGTGAAACATTCGTAATGACGGAACTCGCTAACTACGTTATAAAGTATTCATAGTGGTAATGCCAAGGATTAAACAGGGACCATAAACAATAAGAAATTCCAAGGTCGTCATGTGACATCTGGCGGGTTGTTCGTCACCATAATCAATTTCTTGTACTACGAAAAGGTTCCCCCATCATTCCTCCAAATTCTTGAATCCCCAATCAAATGCAAATTTCGGGACGAAATTCCCTCTAACGGGGGGATGATGTGACAACCGTTAATTTCCGGTCAAGTCAAAGTCAACTAAAGTCAACAAGTCAAACCAGTCAACTCAATTAACCCTTGTGTACTAGGGTTTACGCTATGTTATCTCCGTAACACTCATTATTCTAATGAGAAATCATCAATTGAAAAGTTTGTATACTTAGATTTCATTAACCTAAAACGACATTAAGTAATGAACCAAACCGATAAAACAATGTTACATACTCATCGAGAGCGTCTAAGATCCTTAAACATGGCTTAACGAGGCTTACGGACCTTGCGTTGCGGAGCCAAACACTCACAAATGTCACACATGAAACCTCTCTCAATCATTTTCACTCTATCTCTCTTTATCTAGAATCTCTCTCAAATCTCTCCACGTATGTCAAAACTCTCCCAAATATCTCCAAGAATGAGAAATCTCTCCCAAATCTCTCCAAGAATGAGGAATCTCTCCAAAATCTCTCTTCATATGAGAAATCTCTCCATGTATGTGAAATCTCTACCAAATCACTCCACGTATGTTAAATCTCTCACAAATCTCTCCTTGTATGAGAAATCTCTCCAAGAATGAGGAATCTCTCCCAAATCTCTCTCCATATGAGAAATCTCTTCAAGTATGTGAAATCTCCCCTAAATCTCTCCACGTATGTCAAATCTCTCCCAAATCTCTCCTTGTATGAGAAATCTCTCCAAGAATGTGAAATCTCTACCAAATCTCTCTCAAAAGTTCCTTAAACTTTTTGTAGTCTTTCGGGCCATCCCGACCCTTAACCAGGTCAAAAACCGCTTAAAACGGTGTAAAATCGGATAAAATAGACTTAAGGACCCGAAACCCCTCTTAAGAAGCCGAACCCTCTTAAGGACCCGAAGCCCCTCTTAGGAACCGAACTTGTCAGAAGCGAAGTCATCAGAAGCGAAGGCATCAAAAGCGAACTTGTCAGAAGCGAAGGCATCAGAAGGGAACTTGTCAGAAGCGAACTTGTCAGAAGCGAAGGCATAAGAAGCGATCGAACCCTCTTAGGAGCCGAAGGTCCCTTCGGACCGAACCTCGGCCTAGGACCGAGAGGCCTCGCAGGAAGCTCTTTTTCGCCCGGTTTTCGACTAGTTTTGCGTTTTAGGCCCGTTTTTAATTGCTTTAACGCGATATTTTCATCCAAAACTTTATTTTAACATATAAGGCCCCATATTTATTAATTAATCATGTTTTTGCGGATAAAACCTTATCCATGAAGAGTGGGTGAGGTACAAAGTTTAAATGTTGACTTTTCTTTATTCTATGACACAAGCAACCACTCCCATACCCACTCCATGTCACTATTCACCATCAGCCCATACCTAGTCATTTAAAGGGAATTTTCCCACCATTTTTCATCCACACACTTGGTTAAGGGTTAGAAAACCCTCCTCTCTCCTCACATTTCTTTCATTTCTCTCATTCTTCCATCAAGAGCAAACTTCATTTTCTCTCATTTCTCTCTCTAAAATTCAAGATTCAAGGCCATTATCCAAGATTTTCTTATACTTTTGGTATGTATTAACATCCTCCATACGATTATTACACCCCATTCTACTCTAATCATAGATTGCTTACACAAATTCCATCATTTTGGTGTTAGATTCTCAAAAATCTTTAAGGCATCTTCAAGGCATCTTCAAGTGTTCTTGAGTTGAACACTTCCCTACTCCAACATTCATCTAATGAAATCACATAAGGTGAGTTCATACCCCTATATTTTCATGTATTCTTAAGTTTTTAGGGGGGGGGGATACAAGTTAAAACACCAACAACATAACTAAACTTTTCTAACAACTTTCATCAGAAAAGTTGGACTCCATTAACAGACTGTTTTGGATAAATTAAACATTTTAGTTTTAAAAACTGTATTAGGTGAAATTCGTTCAAGTTCTTAGTTTTAAAATGACTACTTGCACATCTCCATATGACGTTTCTACAATTTATGGTGATTTTTATAGAACTGCCTATCATTTCAAACATTAATCCGGACCAGTCTGTGATTATGTACTTTTTCACACAAGTTGAAAGTCATAAAAAATCATGATAAAAATTATGAATAAAATAGACACATTTTAGGAACTATCACAATTTACGGATTTAGTTTTTCACTTCGTATGATTTTTCTATGATCTTTATAAAACAGTGTAGAAAAGTTAAAAACTAGTTAACAGCTTATAATTTTCAACACACATTGTAACATGTTGACCAAAGTGTTAAATCTTTGATGAATTCATATTTTGCATGTGTTTCTTGTTCTGGAATAATTATATAACAGAAAATACTCACTGAATTGTAAGAATCCTCCACCATTACCATTAGTACAAAACAAAGCAAGATAAAAATCGTTATATTTTTCTATACATTCGACTTACATAGAAATGGGTTCCTATACACCACATACAAACATACTAAACTATAATAGGTATAGTTAGCTTGCTTATACATTTCAAACATCTTGATAAACTATAATAGGTATAGTTTATGTTCATTTACATTACAAAAGGTTTTCATACGAAAAGGTTACAAATAGAAAGTATCGGTTTTATACGAAAAGGGGTACAAATACAAAGTACCGATTTTATACGAAAAGGGATACAAATAAAAAGTACTGGTTGTATACAAAAAGGGGTACAAATACAAAGTACCGACTTTATACGAAAAGGGGTATAAATACAAAGTACCGACTTTATACGAAAAGGGGTACAAATACAAAGTACCGGTTTTATACAAAAAGGGGTACAAATACAAAGTACCAGGTTTTCATACAAAAAGGGGTACAAATACAAAGTACCAGGTTCACATGAAAGATTTTCATGATATTAAAACTATATTTCATCTAGAATTGTTAGACATCAGCTATAATTGCTAAGTGTATATGCTAGAGTTATATAACAATGTAGTCACAATCGATTTACAATTGGTGGGCCCACATTATCTCCTGTTACTTGTTTGGTTGTGGACCTGGGGCAAACCAATTATATTCGACGGTTTATTTAACTAAATTTTGATATAATTTATATACGCTGAGTGATTATAGAAGGAATCTATGGGTCTTTCTAGGATTCATTATCACATAACATAGAAGCATTCATTTCATACATAATAAGGAAAATATTGGATTTTATGGAAACATACTTTGTTACTTTTACAAGGAAAACAGTTCCATTCTAAAACAAAACTCTTATGAACTCACCAAATTAATTGTTGACACGTTTTCAAAACTACTTGTATTCTCAGGAAATCAGTGAAACAGGAAAACATCAGCGCCTTGAGGATGGGACGTTAAATCGTCAAACAATTTATTTTTTCATCATAATGTAATTGATTTTGGAACATGTAAACACATAATTTGGTGTAACTTTTTGAATTATATTTATGATGGTTGTATTTACTTTGAGCACTATTATACTCGTTGTTGTGATACTATACATGAAGTCCTCCACCCCCGAACGTTTCCGCCATCCTTGGTTTGGGGGTGTGACAGATTGGTATCAGAGCATTGTTTATAGTGAACTAAGTATATCGAACCACATAAGATATACAAACTACAAATGCATTGGGACTAAGGCCTCTGATTTAAAGTTTTCAAAACAACTATACTTTTAGAAATAAATAATTTCATGTTAAAAGTATACATGCATGCATACATACTAAGGTTAGCATCATTCTAGAACAAAACAAAAGTAATGATTGTTGAATATCATAGGTAAGCTCGGGGATGTATGGTCAGTCTTGGGAGTAGCATAGCCTGATCAACTATGTGGGTCCGAGGAGTGATTAGCACATGCCTAAGAATGGTTGTGATATGGCGACAAGTCTAAAAAATTACCAACACTACCACAATGAGAACATTAGAATAGAACATGAGTTTAAAATACTATGGGAGTATTTTGTGTTACTATAAGTGCTTACATGAGAACTTATCAGGTCTCTATCAAGTAAGTCAACAGTTGTTAAGTAGATAAGCTAAGGTTATATGAAATTTAGGCGTTATAGAATCAGAATCTGTGACCGTTGCTTTACTTCCTGTTCTCGTTGGATTGTGAATTTGGAGTTAGAGTCACCTATTTGAAGGACAATCCTGCCTTGGTTTCATATAACTTGTACACACTACATAAGTATTGATATAAACTGATACAGGTCACCTAATAATTATCTAGATAGTTCGTCCAATAATTATCTTCTTACTCCTATTCTTGCACGTTCAACATAGCAAGATCCTACTTACCGGGCGACCCCTACTTTCCCAATCCGAAACCAAGAAATGGTGAATGGTTATGAGAAGAATAAGAAGCGGAACCGGAGGTAATCAATCCTCCATGCATAGCAAGGGTTTCCGCGAACCGTTTAGACTACATCGAACCTATGCCCCGTTGGGCAACCATGATCGAGGTTTGAATGTCGACAGCAATGACAACAACCACCATGTGGAGACCAACGAGGGTCCTATGACCTCAACCACGGGGGGCCGACTGATAGAGCCCTCCCGACGAAGACCCGGCAGATCGCGAACATCGGGGATTAAAACAGGTAGACTACAACCTGAGTTCGGAAACTGCGCGCTACTAAAAACCCTACTGTCTCACGTACCCGAGAATCAGAGATAGACTACTATTTCAGAGGCCAACATTCTTTTTAGAACCTTATCGCGACTCGGGCAGAGGAAAGAGAGTAACATGATAGACACACGGCATCCAAAGAGAGGAGGATTGCAGCCAAGCATCGATTGGCAGAACTGCAAGGTGCATTAACTTTGCCTCAGGCATCACAAGGGATGGATCGTCGTGAGTAGAGTTCATACCGCTCACAAGAACTTGTAAATTAGGTTCATGAGTATGCGTTGGTGCTACTCTATTCTAGGCGTCAGCACGACACTGCGATTTAAGCAGTCATATTATAGATGTGAGGTAGACCTGCATCGAAGTCAAAAAAAATTGCTGAAACCATAATTACTAGAATCATATTAGCAAAATGGGTTTAGGACATACCTAACAGACTCGAAGGTCTATTTAGTCTTTATTATATAACTAGGCATACATCAATTGGTCATTATAAGGACCTAGCTTGGGTCAAATTACAAGGTTTCACGTGCACACAGAACTACTAAAATACATGAGTTTATCATATATAGGCTCTCGTTATGAAATGTTTTCAAAACACCATAAAGCAACCGAAATACGTTACAAAATGAACTAAGAAAAACTTTGTTAGAAAACTCGCGACACATAGCCCTTTCTAACGACTCATTATCATCTCACTTTTAAACATTTTGGTGAAAGGGTGCCTTCTTCGTAGACCTATAGGGTGCGATCATACCAGTACTAATGCATCGGATCCCATCAAAACTCCTCAGCTAAGTGTGTTTGGACAGACATGATCCTTAGTTGAGTAAATCTTAACACCCGTACAAAACCTACTAAACTCATGAAATTCATTCATACGAACTTCCCTTATGAATTACATGCAAGACATTATTAAGTCGGAGCATAATATAGAAAAATCTTGTTCAATAACAACCGACTTGTCTTTACTCTTGGGAACTTACCATCTTATCATTTTTACAAACTTATGACAGAACTATGCCACCAAGGAAAAGACCCAGACCTTCCGGCAGCATAGCACCACCACCTCCAACGCCACCTCCACAGTTTGATCCTGCAATGTTCCAAGCTGCAGTAACAGCAGCCGTGGCACCTGCAATGTCACAAATTAGTATAAATGGTACCGGTGGTGCAGGATCTGGAGCCGCAAAATCTAACCTCGGGGACAGTACAGGACATACGAGGGGATGTTCGTACAAGGACTTTACTAGTGCCAAACCCGATTCTTTCAATGGAAGGGAGGGCGTCATCACCTTGATGGAATGGTTCGAAATGACCGAAACGGTCTTTGAAATTTGTGCATGCCCCGAAGCTAGCAAGGTCAAATTTGCAGGATACACTTTCTTTGGCCGGGCCCTCACTTGGTGGAAAAGTCACGTTAACTCACTAACGCTTGCAGTGGCTAACTCATTAAGTTGGGAGGACTTAAAGAAGATGATGCTAAAAGAATATTGCTCAAGAGGCGAAGTGCAAAAGCTGGAGCAAGAACTGTGGAATCTCAAAATGACAGGCTCCGACCTTACAACTTACACCACCCGATTCTGTGATCTAGCACTCATTCGTCCCGCGATGGTCTCCTCGGAAGACAAAAAGTTGGACCGATACCTTTGGAAATTGTCCCTCTAAATTCAAGATAGCGTGTTGGCCTCAAGACCAACTTCTGTCGACAGCGCCAAGGAGTTGGCACAACAACTCATCGACCATCATGCCAGCCATGACACTACGACAACCACCCTTAACCAAGTAAGAGGAGGGAACAACAAAAGAAAGTTTTGGGACAACAAGAACGACCAACCAGCCCAGGACTTCACTAAGAAGCAACAAATTGTTACTGTTCATGCTGCCACAAACCTCACCGCGCCAACTCCCATAAAACAATACGCTGGAATCCTTCCGAAATGCAACAAGTGTAACTTCCATCACACTGGGGCTTTCCAGAAGATGCATTGCAAAAATTGCGACAGAGAGGGGCACACTGTCCGTTTCTGTAAGGCACCAGCACGACCCATCAACCAGGTCCCTGGCTTTGGAGTAAGCCCAGCCTGTTACAAGTGCGGAGAAACGGGAAACTTTAAAAGGGACCGCCCGAGAGCAAGACATGCCAGTGATGGTGGAAGGGTGCTTGCGATCATAGCAAGAGAGACCACCCCGGAACTGCCCATAAATATCAGTACGTGTTTCTAACATCAACATTTAAATTCTAAATTTCTTTTATTTGCTAAATCTAGCATCGATTAAAGTATATCGACCATGAATCTCGAGAACACGGCAAAACTCAACTAAGTCTTATCACATATATAAAAACATAGGGTTTTTACTAGTGAGTCTATGATGTCTAGTGTAAACATTATGGTCATATATCATTAAGATTCTATGGACTTAGAATGCGTGATTCCGCCTCATTCCCTGTTCCTTGTTTGGTTGTGGGCTTAAGGCGGGGTCACCCATCCGAATGCCCTTGCAATCTTAATGATATCCGACTAGTTTACACCAAGCAGTTATAAAGGAACTGGTAGGATTTATAATACAAATTTCGTCACAATTTGTGAAACATTCGTAATGACGGAACTCGGTAACTACGTTATAAAGTATTCATAGTGGTAATGCCAAGGATTAAACAGGGAGCATAAACCATAAGAAATTCCAAGGTCGTCATGTGACATCAGGCGGGTTGTTCCTCACCATAATCAATTTCTTGTACTACGAAAAGTTTCCCCCATCATTCCTCCAAATTCTTGAATCCCCAATCAAAATGCAAATTTCGGGATGAAATTCCGTCTAACGGGGGTATGATGTGACAACCGTCAATTTCCGGTCAAGTCAAAGTGAATTAAAGTCAACAAGTCAAACCAGTCAACTCAATTAACCCTTGTGTACTAAGGTTTACGCTATGTTATTTCCGTATAACTCGTTATTATAATGGGAAATCATCAATTGAAAAGTTTGTATACTTATATTTCATTAACCTAAAACGGCGTTAAGTAATGAACCAAACCGATAAAACAATGTTACATACTCATCGAGAGTGTGTAAGATCCTTAAACATGGCTTAACGGGGCTTACGGACCTTGCGTTACGGAGCCAAACACTCACAAATGTCACACACGAAACCTCTCTCAATCGTTTTCACTCTATCTCTCTTTATTTAGAATCACTCTCAAATTTCTCTACGTATGTCAAAACTCTCCCAAATCTCTCCAAGAATGAGGAATCTCTCCTAAATCTCTCCAAGAATGAGGAATCCCTCCCAAATCTCTCTCGATATGAGAAATCTCTCCATGTATGTGAAATCTCTCCCAAATCTCTCCACGTATGTCAAATCTCTCCTTGTATGTGAAATCTCTCCAAGAATGAGGAATCTCTCCCAAATATCTCTCCATATGAGAAATCTCTTCAAGTATGTGAAATCTCTCCCAAATCTCTCCACGTATGTTAAATCTCTCCCAAATCTCCCCTTGTATGAGAAATCTCTCCAAGAATGTGAAATCTCTACCAAATCTCTCTCAAAAGTTCCTTAAAATTTTTGAAGTCTTTCGGGCCATCCCGACCCTTAACCAGGTCAAAAACCGCTTAAAACGGGGTAAAATGGATAAAGTAGACTTAAGGATCCGAAACCCCTCTTAAGGAGCCAAACCCTCTTAAGGACCCGAAACCCCTCTTAGGAACCGAACTTATCAGAAGCGAAGGTGTCAGAAGCGAAGTCATCAGAAGCGAAGGCATCAAAAGCGAAGGTATCAGAAGTGAACTTGTCAGAAGCGAACTTGTCAGAAGTGAAGGCATCACAAGCGAACTTGTCAGAAGCGAAGGAATCAGAAGCGGAGGCATCAGAAGCGAACTTGTCAGAAGCGATGGCATCAGAAGCGACCGAACCCTCTCAGGAGCCGAATGTACTTCGGACCGAACCTCGGCCTAGGACCGAGAGGTCTCGCAGGAAGCTCTTTTTCACCCAGGTTTCGACTAGTTTTGTGTTGTAGGCCCGTTTTTAATTGTTTTAACGTGGGATTTTCACCAAAAACTTTATTTTAATATATAAGGCCCCATATTTATTAATTAATCATGTTTTTGGGGGTAAAACGTTATCCATGAAGAGTGGGTGAGGTACAAAGGTTGAGTGTTGACTTTTCTTTATTCTATGACACAAGCAACTACTCCCATACCCACTCCATGTTACTATTCACCATCAGCCCGTAACTAGTCATTTAATGGTACTTTTCCCACCATTTTTCATCCACACACTTGGTCAAGGGTTAGAAAACCCTCCTCTCTCCTCACATTTCTTTCATTTCCTCTCATTCTTCCATCAAGAACAAACTTCATTTTCTCTCATTTTCTCTCTCTAAAATTCGAGATTCAAGGCCATTATCCAAGATTTTCTTAAACTTTTGGTAAGTATTAACATCCTCCATACGATTATTACACCCCATTCTACTCCAATCATAGATTGCTTACACAAATTCCATCATTTTGGTGTTAGATTCTCAAAAATATTCAAGGCATCTTCAAGTGTTCTTGAGTTGAACAGTTCCCTAGTCCAACATTCATCTAATGCAATCACATAAGGTGAGTTCATACCCCTACATTTTCATGTTTTCTTAAGTTTTAAGGTGGGGAATACAAGTTAAAACACCAAGAACATAACTAAACTTTTCTAACAGCTTTCATCAGAAAAGTTGGACTCCATTCATGGACTGTTTTGGACAACTTAAACACCTTAGTTTTCAAAAATGTATTAGTTGCAAATAGTTCAAATTCGTAGCTTTAAAATGACTACTTGCACATCTCCATACATTTTTTCTACAATTTATGGTGATTTTTACAAAGCTGCCTATCATTTCAAACATCAATCCGGACCAGTCTGTGATTATGTACTTTTTCACACAAGTTGAAGGTAATCAAAAATCATGATAAAAATTATGAATAAACTAGACACATTTTAGGAACTCTTAGAATTTACGGATTAAATTTTTGACTTCGTATGATTTTTCTATGATCTTTCTAAAAGAATGTAGAAAAGTTAAAAAACTTGTTAACAGCTTATAACTTTCAACACACTTTGTAACATGTTGAGCAAAGTGTTAAATCTTTGATGACTTCATATTTTGCATGTGTTTCTTGTTGTGGTATAATTATATAAAAGAAAATACTCACTGAATTGTAAGAGTCCGCCATCATTACCATTAGGACAAAACAAAGCAAGATAAACATAGTTATATTTTGCTATACATTCGACTTACATAGAAAAGGGTTCTTATACACCACAAACAAAGATACTAAACTATAATAGGCATAGTTAGGTTGCTTATACATTTCAAAAATCTTGATAAACTATAACAGGTATAGTTTATGTTCATTTACATTACAAAAGGTTTTCATACGAAAAGGGGTACAAATACAAAGTACCGGTTTTATACGAAAAGGGGTACAAATACTAAGTACTGGTTGTATACAAAAAGAGGTACAAAAACAAAGTACTAGGTTTTCATGCAAGGAGGGGTACAAATACAAAGTACCGGGTTTATACAAAAAGGGGTACAAATACAAAGTTCCGATTTTATACAAAAAGTGGTACAAATACAAAGTACCAGGTTTTCATACAAAAAGGGGTACAAATACAAAGTACCAGGTTGACATGAAATAGTTTTCATGATATTAAAACCATATTTCATCTAGAATTATTAGACTTTAGCTATAATTGTTAAGTGTATATGCTGGAGTTATATAAGAATCTAGTCACAATCGACTTAGAATTGGTGGGCCCACCTTATATCCTGTTCCTTGTTTGGTTGTGTACCTGGGGCATACCCATTATATTCAACGGTTTATTTAACTAAATTTTTATATAATTTATATATGCTGAGTGATTATAGAATGAATCTATGGGTCTTTCAAGGATTAATTGTCGCATAACATAGAAGCATTCATTTCATACATAATAAGGAAAATATTGGATTTTCTGGAAACATACTTTGTTACTTTTACAAGGAAAATGTTTTCATTCTAAAACAAAACTCTTATGAACTCACCAACTTAATTGTTGACACTTTTTCAAAACTACTTGTATTCTCAGGAAATCAGTGAAACAGAAAAACATCCGTGCCTTGAGGATGGGACGTTAAATCGTCAAACAATTCATTTTGTCATCATAATTTAATTGATTTTGAAACATGTAAACACATACTTTGGTGTAACTTTTTCAATTATATTTATGATGGTTGTATTTACTTTGAGCACTATTATACTCGTTGTTGTGATACTATACATGAAGTCCTCCACCCCCGAACGTTTCCGCCATCCTTGGTTTGGGGGTGTGACAAATTGGTATCAGAGCATTGTTTATAGTGAACTAAGTATGTCGAACCACACAAGATATACAAACTATAAATGCATTGGGACTAAGGTCTCTGATTTAAAATTTTCAAAACAACAATACTTTTAGAAATAAAAAGTTTCTTGTTAAAAGTATACATGCATGCATACATACCAAGGTTAGCATCATTCTAGAACAAAACAAAAGTAATGATTGTTGAATATCACAGGTAAGCTCGGGGATGTATGGTCAGTCTTTGGAGTGGCATAGCCTGATCAACTATGCTGGTCTGAGGAGTGATTAGCACATGCGCAAGAATGGTTGTGATATGGCGACAAGTCTAAAAACTTACCAACACTACCACAATGAGAACATTAGAACAGAACATGAGTTTAAAATACTATGGGAGTATTTTGTGTTACTATAAGTGCTTACATGAGAACTAATCAGGTCACTATCAAGTAGGTCAATAGTTGTTAAGTAGATACGCTAAGGTTATATGAAATTTAGGCGTAATAGAATCAGAATCTGTGACCGTTGCTTTACTTCCTGTTCTCGTTGGATTGTGGATTTGGAGTTAGAGTCACCTATTTGAAGGACAATCCTGCCTTGGTTTCATATAACTTGTACACACTACATAAGTATTGATATAAACTGATACAGGTCACCTAATAATTATCTAGATAGTTCGTCCAATAATTATCTTCTTACTCCTATTCTCGCACGTTCAACATAGCAAGATCCTACTTATCGGGCGACCCCTACTTTCCCAATCCGAAACCAAGAAATGGTGAATGGTTATGAGAAGAATAAGAAGCGGAACCGGAGGTAATCAATCCTCCATGCATAGCAAGGGTTTCCGCGAACCGTTTCGACTACATCGAACCTGTGCCCCGTTGGGCAACCATGATCGAGGGTTGAATGTCGACAGCAATGACAACAACCACCATGTGGAGACCAACGAGGGTGCTATGACCTCAACCACGGGGGGCCGACTAATAGAGCCCTCCCGGCGAAGACCCGGCAGATCGCGAACATCGAGGATTAAAACAGGTAGACTACAACCCGAGTTCGGAAACTGCGCGCTACTAAAAACCCTACTGTCTCACGTACCTGAGACTCAGAGATAGACTACTATTTCAAAGGCCAACATTCTTTTTAGAACCTTATCACATACCGGGTAGAGGAAAGAGAGTAACAAGATAGACACACGACATCCAAAGAGAGGAGGATTGCAGCCAAGCATCGATTGGCAGAGCTGCAAGGTGCATCGACTTTGCCTCAGGCATCGCAAGGGATGGATCGTCGTGAGTAGAGTTCATACCGCTCACAAGAGCTTGTAAATTAGGTTCATGAGTATACGTTGGTGCTACTCTATTCTAGGCATCAGCACGACACTGCGATTTAAGCAGTCATATTAATCGAGAGATCTAGTTGCTATCGGAACTTTTCCTTGCATAGATGTGAGGTAGACCTGCATCTAAGTCAAAAATTTTCACTGAAACCATAATTACTAGAATCATATTAACAAAATCGGTATAGGACATACCTAACAGACTCGAAGGTCTATTTAGTCTTTATTATATAACTAAGCATACATCAATTGGTCACTATAAGGACCTAGCTTGGGTCAAATTACAAGGTTTCATGTGGACACATAACTACTAAAATACATGAGTTTATCATATATAGGCTCTCGTTATGAAATGTTTTCAAAACACCATAAAGCAACCGAAATACGTTACAAAATGAGCTAAGAAAAACTTAGTTAGAAAACTCGCGACACATAGCTCTTTCTAACGACTTATTATCATCTCACCTTTAACCATTTTGGTGAAAGGGTGCCTTCTTCGCAGACCTATATGGTGCGATCATACAAGCACTAATGCACCACATCCCATCAAAACTGCTCAGCTAAGTGTGTTTGGACAAACATGATCCTAAGTTGAGTAAATCTTAATGCCCGTACAAAACCTACTAAACTCATGAAATTCATTCATACGGACTTCCCTTATGAATTACATGCAAGACATTCTTAAGTCGGAGCATAATACAAAAAAATCTAGTTCAATAACAACCGACTTGTCTTTATTATTGGGAACTTACCATCTGATCATTTTTAAAAACTTATGAAAGAACTATGCCACCAAGGAAAAGACCTAGACATTCCGGCAGCACAGCACCACCACCTCCAACACCACCTCCACAGTTTGATCCCGCAATGTACCAAGCTACAGTAACAGCAGCCGTGGCAGCTGCAATGTCACAAATTGGTACAAATGGTACCAATGGTGCAGGATCTAGAGCCACAAACTCTAACCACGGGGATAGTACAGAACGTACGAGGGAATGTTTGTACAAGGACTTTACTAGTGCCAAACCCGATTCTTTCGATGGAAGCGAGGGCGTCATCACCTTGATGCAATGGTTCGAAAAGACCAAAATGGTCTGTGAAATTTGTGCATGTCCCGAAGCAAGCATGGTCAAATTTGCAGCATACACTTTCTCTGGCCGGGCCCTCACTTGGTGGAAAAGTCACGTTAACTCACTAACGCTTGCAGTGGCTAACTCGTTAAGTTGGGAGGACTTAAAGAAGATGATGCTGAAAGAATATTGCTCAAGAGGCAAAGTGCAAAAGCTGGAGCAAGAACTGTGGAATCTCAAACTGACAGGCTCTGACCTTACAACTTACACCACCCGATTCTGTGATCTAGGACTCGTTTGTCCCGCGATGGTCACCCTGGAAGACAATATGTTGGAGCGATACCTCTGGGGATTATCCCCCCGAAATTCAAGATAGCGTGTTGGAGTCAAGACCAACTTCCGTCGACAGCGCCAATGAGTTGGCACAACAACTCATTGACCATCATGCCAGCCATGACACTACGATAACCACCCTTAACCAAGCAAGAGGATGGAACAACAAAAGAAAGTTCTGGGACAACATGAAGGACCAACCAGCCCAGGACTTCGCTAAGAAGCAACAAATTGTTACTGTTCATGCTGCCACAACCCTCACCGCGCCAACTCCCATAAAACAATACGCTGGAATCCTTCCGAAATGCAACAAGTGTAACTTTCATCACACTGTGGCTTGCCGGAAGATGCATTGAAAAAATTGTGATAGAGAGGGGCCCACTGTCCGTTTCTGTAAGGCACCAGCACGACCCATCAACCAGGTCCCTGGCTTTGGAGTAAGCCCAGCCTGTTACAAGTGTGGAGAAACAGGACACTTTAAAAGGGACCGCCCAAGAGCAGGAGATGCCAGTGATGGTGGAAGGGTGCTTGCGATCACCGTAGGAGAGACCACCCCGGAACTGCCCGTAAATATCAGTGCGTGTTTCTAACATCGACGTTTAAATTCTAAATTTCTTTTATTTGCTAAATCTAGCATCGATTAAAGTATATCAACCATGAATCTCGAGAACACGACAAAACTCAACTAAGTCTTATCACATATATAAAAACACAGGGTTTTAACTAGTGAGTCTATGATGGCTAGTGTAAACATTATGGTCATATATCATTAAGATTCTATGGCCTTAGAATGCGTGATTCTACCTCATTCCTTGTTCCTTTTTTGGTTGTGGGCTTAAGGAGGGGTTACCCATCCGAATACCCTTGCTATCTTAATGATATCCGACTAGTTTACACCAACAGGGAGCATAAACAATAAGAAATTCCAAGGTCGTCACGTGACATCAGGCGGGTTGTTCCTCACCATAATTAATTTCTTGTACTACGAAAAGTTTCCCCCATCATTCCTCCAAATTCTTGAATCCCCAATCAAAATGCAAACTTCGGGATGAAATTACCTCTAACGGGGGGATGATGTGACAACCGTCAATTTCCGGTCAAGTCAAACTCAACTAAAGTCAACAAGTCAAACCAGTCAACTCAATTAACCCTTGTGTACTAGGGTTTACGCTATGTTATTTCCGTACAAGTCATTATTCTAATGAGAAATCATCAATTGAAAAGTTTGTATACTTAGATTTCATTAACCTAAAACGGCGTTAAGTAATGAACAAAACCGATAAAACAATGTTACATACTCATCGGGAGTATGTAAGATCCTTAAACATGGCTTAACGAGGCTTACGGATCTTGCGTTGCGGAGCCAAACACTCACAAATGTCACACACGAAACCTCTCTCAATCGTTTTCACTCTATCTCTCTTTATCAAGAATCTCTCTCAAATCTCTCCACGTATGTCAAAACTCTCCCAAATCTCTCCAAGAATGAGGAATCTCTCCCAAATCTCTCTCCATATGAGAAATCTCTCCAAGTATGTGAAATCTCTCCCAAATCTCTCCACGTATGTCAAATCTCTCCTAAATCTCTCCTTGTATGTGAAATCTCTCCAAGAATGAGGAATGTCTCCGAAATCTCTCTCCGTATGAGAAATCTCTCCAATTATGTGAAATCTCTCCCAAATCTCTCCACGTATGTCAAATCTCTCCAAAATCTCTCCTTGTATGAGAAATCTCTCTAAGAATGTAAAATCTCTCCCAAATCCCTCTCAAAAGTTCCTTAAACCTTTTGAAGTCTTTCGGGCCATCCCGACCCTTAACCAGGTCAAAAACCGCTTAAAACGGGGTAAAAACGGATAAAATAGACTTAAGGACCCAAAACCCCTCTTAAGGAGCCTAACCCTCTTAAGGACCCGAAACCCCTCTTAGGAACCGAACTTGTCAGAAGCGAAGGTGTCAGAAGCGAAGACATCAGAGGCGAACTTGTCAGAAGCGAAGGCATCAGAAGCGAACTTGGCAGAAGGGAAGGCATCAGAAGCGAACTTGTCAGAAGCGAATTTGTCAGAAGCGAAGGCATCAGAAGCGAACTTATCAGAAGCGAAGGCATCAGAAGCGACCGAACCCTCTCAGGAGCCGAAGGTCCCTTCGGACCGAACCTCGGCCTAGGACCGAGAGGCCTCGCAGGAAGCTCTTTTTCACCCGGTTTTCAACTAGTTTTGCATTTTAGGCCCGTTTTTAATTGTTTTAACGCGGGATTTTCATCCACAACTTTATTTTAACATATAAGGCCCCATATTTATTAATCAATCACGTTTTTAGGGATAAAACCTTATCCATGAAGAGTGGGTGAGGTACAAAGGTTGAGTGTTGACTTTTCTTTATTCTATGACACAACCAACCACTCCAATACCCACTCCATGTCACTATTCACCATCAGCCCATACCTAGTCATTTAATGATACTTTTCCCACCATTTTTCATCCACACACTTGGTCAAGGGTTAGAAAACCCTCCTCTCTCCTCACATTTCTTTCATTTTGCTCTCATTCTTCCATCAAGAACAAACATCATTTTCTCTCATTTTCTCTCTCTAAAATTCGAGATTCAAGGCCATTATCCAAGCTTTTCTTCTACTTTTGGTAAGTATTAACATCCTCCATAAGATTATTACACCCCATTCTACTCCAATCATAGATTGCTTACACAAATTCCATCATTTTGGTGTTAGATTCTCAAAAATCTTCAAGGCATCTTCAAGTGTTCTTGAGTTGAACACTTCCCTACTCCAACATTCATCTACTGAAATCACATAAGGTGAGTTCATACTCCTACATTTTCATGTTTTCTTAAGTTTTTAGGGGGGAATACTGATGGGTTTTAGCCATAAGAACTTTCCTATGTGCGCATTCAATTCCCTAATGCTTGAATCTAGGCTTTCTAATTAAACATGCTTTGAATCCAAGTCTTCTAATTACTAATTAGGTATAAGAACAATATTAAATCAGATCTAGAAACATACCTTTGAATCTCTTGTTTGATCTTGTTGTCTTGGAGCTTCTAGAGTCACAATTGTCACTCCTCTAGTGGCTTACAAACACCAAATAGCAAAGAGGATGATTTGGGAGAGAGGAAAGGGGAGGAATTCGGCCAGGGGTTCTCTACTTTAGATGAAGTGCCGATTTCCCTTTGCCATAGGGTCTATTTATACTTGTAGACTCCTTAAGGGTTACAACTTAAACCCTAATTGGATAATCTTTTCTTAAAGCAATCCAAATCCATTCCTTAGATAGACTTGGACGATTGTAAGCTATCCTTAGCTTCTAGAATTCATCCAACATCTATCCAATATGGATTTACAGTCTAAAGTTTAACTATCAAACAATTGACAGTTTATACCCTCTTATTTAATTAATCTCTTTAAGTCACCAAATTAATTCTAATTAATTTATGACTTATATTAATCAAATAACAATATTATTATTCTTTATATTATTCTCATAAAATATTAATAATATTTATTCTCTCTTATTAAATCATCCTATCAAGTTGCTATGGTGAAGGCAACCCAAAAGGACCATGCACAACCGGGTCAAATACTTGCCTAATATAGTTGCAGCCTTAGACACTATTCCAACAGTCTCCCACTTGGATAAGTCTAGTAAATATATGCACAAGTATAATTCGATTTGCAATCGTAGCTCTCAAAGACGCTGTCAAACTCTGATCTAATCAATCTTGTCCTTTAGATAAGGGATCGTACAGTCCTCTGTTAGATATCATGCTGACAATTCTATGGAATGATTAGTCAAGCATTTAGGTTTCTCGATCTCTGATTTATTTGACATAGAACTTAATCGAACACAACAATTCAATTCTGACCGGGCCCAACACATAAGTCAAATCAAATCATCGAGCGGCCGAGATATCGCTTTTACCTTCTTAGATAAAAGTTACAGATAAACTTCGACTTATATGCATTTACTTATTCATTAACCAACTATACACAACAATGCGTTTTATAACACCGAGTTACTGATGTGTTTTCGCATTATCAATGTACAATCAATTAACAAATAACAAACCATATATCTAGGTTTTAAGACTATAAGATATTATCGTCTTGCGATCACCCTTTTACATCATATTCCATAAGGTGATTCCAGCAAGCGCGGGTTTGTTCCAATGCTCAAAACTAGTTCATAAGCACTCATGAACGTTGCAGCAACCCTTTGCTATGTCTAACACCATTTAGATAATCTACACACCAATTCATGACAATCTTCATTCATATCTACTTCCAACATATGAACGATTGTGGACAATTTGAATAATTCGATTATTCTTAATAAACTCAATTATTCTGGAAGTCAAAACATGCAAAGTGAAACAATAGTTAAACAATTAACATAAGACAGTAACATTACTCATAAATAAAACTCCTTTATTTAATCATCAAATGTTAATTACATTTATCTATTACACGTTTCTAATACTATCTAATCTATGCTAATATCATCCTTCAGCCCAATACTCCTAGCATGCTGCAAGTGCTTAACCCTACTCAGTCCCTTCGTAAGCGGATCTGCTAGGTTATCTTCTGATGATATCCTCTTCACTACGAGTTGTCCTTCTTCTACACGATGTCTAATAAAGTGATATTTTATGTCGATATGTCTAGATCTACCATGATCCCTCGGTTCCTTGGTCAAGGCAACCGCTCCTTCGTTATCACAGAAAATCTCCATGGGCTCCTTTAAGGCAGGTACAACTCCAAGATCACCGATGAAGTTCTTCAGCTATATTGCCTCCTTCAACGCTTCGCTCGCTGCAATGTACTATGATTTGCACGTTGAATCAGCTACGGTTTCCTGCTTGGAACTCTTCCATGTCACTGCTCCTCCATTTAGGGTAAAGACCCAGCCCGACTGCGAATGGTAGTTGTCCCTGTCGGTCTGAAAACTGGCGTCACTATACCCTTGCACCTTCAAGTCATCACTCCCTCCGAGGACTAAGAACCATTCCTTTTTCCTCCGAAGGTACTTAAGGATATTCTTCACCGCTATCCAATGGGCTCTGCTAGGATTCCCTTGATATCTGCTAACCATGCTCAAAGCAAAGGCTACATCAGGGCGAGTACAAGTCATAGCGTACATGATTGAGCCAACTGCGGAAGCGTATGGTACTTGGCTCATTTCTGCTATTTCAGCTTCGGTACTCGGACTTTGAGTCTTACTCAACTTGGCATTACTTTGTATCGGTAATTCTCCCTTCTTTGAGTTTTTCATACTAAAACGTTTTAGTACTTTCTCTAAGTAAGTGTTTTGACTAAGTCCAATTAGTCTCTTACTTCTTTCTCTTACTATCCTTATTCCCAAAATGTAAGAAGCCTCTCCGAGGTCCTTCATAGCGAAGCACTTCCCGAGCCAGGACTTAACTTCCTACAGAGTCGGGATGTCGTTTCCTATGAGTAATGTCATCGACATATAGAACGAGGAAGCTAACTATACTCCCACTGGCTTTAACATATACACATGATTCATCTTTGCTTCGTACAGATCCAAACTCTTTGACTTTCTCATCGAAGCAAAGATTCCATCTGCGAGACGCTTGCTTAAGTCCATAAATGGACTTCTCAAGCTTACACACTCTATTCGGATGCTTCGGATCCACAAACCCCTCTGGCTGAGCCATGTAAACATCCACAACCAACTTTCCGTTAAGGAAAGCGGTCTTGACATCCATTTGCCAAATCTCATAATCATGAAATGCGGAAATAGCTAGCATCACTGTAATAGATTTTATCTTCGCAACTGGTGAGAAGGTCTCATCATAGTCAACTCCGGGAGTTTGAGTAAAGCCCTTCGCAACCAATCGCGCTTTATATGTGTGTACGTTTCCATCCACGTCGGTCTTCTTCTTGAAGATCCATTTGCACCCAACGGTCTGACGTCCGGGCACATTATCAACCAAATTCCAAACTTGGTTATCATACATGGATTGGATCTCACTATCCATTGCCTCTTTCTATTTCGCAGACTCCGGGCCTGCCATGGCTTCCTTATAGCTATTAGGTTCATCAAGATTTATTAGTGTACCATCACTAATATACGTTTCCCCTTCGGTAGTAATATGAAAACCATAAACTAGGGATGAACTCTAACTCTATCGGAACGTCTAAGAGGTAAGGACTCGTCAATCGGTTCAATCGGAGTTTCCTCCTCGTGTTGAGTGCTAGCGGTGGAGGTTCCTTCATCTATCGACTCTTGAATCTCTTCAAGCTCGATTTTCCTCCCACTGTCTCCTTGGCCTATGAGTTCTCGCTCTCGGAAAACTCCTCTCCTCGCAACAAAGACAACATTGTCCTTTGGTCTATAGAAGAGATATCCAAAGGATTTCTGCGGGTAGCCGATGAAAATACATCGCTCACTTCGAGGTTTGAGCTTGTCGTGAGTATCTCGTCTTACGAAAGCCTCGCAACCCCAAACCTTTATGTGTGCCAACGAGGGAGCTTTCCTTGTCCACATCTCATGAGGTGTTTTGGCAACCTTCTTAGTAGGGACTCGGTTAAGGATATGGGCGGCAGTCTCTAAGGCATACCCCTAAAAAGAGATTGATAGTGAAGCACGACTCATCATAGAGCGAACTAATATGTGTATTTTTATATATATTTTTATGCACTTTATCTTAATATTTTGGCCTTATTTATTCTATTTTAGAACTAAAAAGTACTCATAATGCTTTGAATTATGTTTTGCAGCTATTCGTTGTCAATAAAGCACAAAAGAAAAGACCGAAGCGGAAACCGGACTTAGGAGCTAAAAGAAATTAAATATGCTGAAGAAGCGGATTACGCCCCGCGTAAAGTGGCAGTACGCACCGCCTAGTGACCAGAAGCGACGTACGCCCCGCGTAATTAAAGAGTATGCGCCGCGTACTTGGTTGCCTCGGATATGTTCAATCGCGTGATTATCCTTAGTACGCATCGCGTAATCCTAAGTACGCCCAGCGTACTTAGGTCGGCCACAAAGATTATAAATGTCGATTTTCAGCTAACCAGGAGGGGGGATTCGACTTCTAACCTAATTTAGTCGACAATTAACTTCTGTTAAGCCGTTTTCAGGGTCTAGAAGGCGGCCGGAAGGCCGTTAAGCTAACGGGAGCAGAGATCGGAAGGGTTGGAGAGCGGATACATGTCGGTAATCATATGGGTTGCTAACGTGACCATGTTTAGCATTCCATTGTGGTACTTTTCTGTATTTAGTTTCTGATTTAGGTGTAAAAACCTTTTACTTTGTGTTTATGATTGAATGAAGCTTTGATTATTAGACTAATTGCTATATTAAATGGTTTATTTGTGTTTAATTTATCTTGCCAAGCTTGTTAAAAGATCCTCATGTGTTAATGATGATTATTTTCTGTTAATTGTTAAGTGAATTAAGTTGTATGAACATCTGCTTGATTTGCTTGTCTCTTATGATTTTTGATGACCATCGAGATTATAAGACTAGAAATAACGAATGTGAAACTAGAATTAATTTGAGAATAAGTAAGTTAATGTGTGAGCCTTGTTTGATGACCATCAACAAGAGGTTAATTAAATGTCGAAATTGATTAACTATATTTACAAGTCTTGCTTGATACGAACTGAGCACTAGGAAGCATGTTAGTTTAATCAACTGATCACTGTTTGAATTGACTTGTTTGCTAAAGGATTAGTTATAGTGAATGCGAATCTAATCATTTTAGGAATCGGTGAACATGAATAAATGAATTTGTGTATGCAATTGTCTATGTTTTAAAGGTATAATTTGTCTAAACCAAAGTACCTGAAGAGATTTGCTTTCCTGTTAGTTTATCGAGAGTAGTTAATTAATTGTTAGTTTGATATTTCTTTATTATTTTCATGTGACCTGTAACCTATAATCAAATATATTAAATTAATCAACCGTTCCCTGTGATCGACACCCGACTTACCTAAACTATACTGTAATCTGACTAGGTACACTGCCTATAAGTGCATAGATAGTCTAACTTTGTTAGGTTATAAATATTAAAATTAGTGGGTACTTTTGTGCACATCACGAACCATATCCAATAATGTTCGATTACGCCTTTCTGCCACACCATTCAACTGCGGTGTCCTAGGAGGCGTCAATTGCAAAACTATTCCACACTCCTTGAGATAATCGTGGAATTCAAGACTTAGGTATTCTCCTCCTCGATCGGATCAAAGCATCTTGTTTTTCCTGCCCAATTGATTCTCCACTTCATTCTTAAACTCTTTGAACTTTTCAAAGGTTTCTGACTTTTGCTTGATTAAATAGATATACCCATATCTACTTTAATCATCGGTAAAAGTCACATAGAAGCGGTTCCCACACTTCATGGTTGATCTAAACGGTCCACATACATCGGTATGTATCAGGTCCAATAGACCCTCACCCTTTCAAACGTGCTCGTGAAGGGTGATTTAGTCATCTTTCCAAGCAAACAAGACTCGCACGTGTCATCTTCCCTAAGGTCGAATGACTCCAACACTCCATCCTTTTGGAGTTAGGCTATGCGTTTCTTGTTGACATGTCCAAGACGACAATGCCACAAGGATGCTTTATCCATACTACTGGAAGAATCTATGTTCAAAACATCATTTCCTAAGTTATCAACAATCATAACAATTTCATAAATTCCATTACATGGTATAGCTTCAAAGTAAAAGACACCATTTAGATAAGCCAAAATAGAACCATTCTCATTATTAAAAGAAAATCTAAAACCTTGTCTAAACAAACCATGAAATGATATGATGTTTCCAGCCATTTCTGGCGAATAGCAACAATTGTTCAAATCTAAACATAAATTATTCCTAAGCACTAAAGAATACACTCCAATCTTGGTCACAGGCGACGATCTTCTGTTCCCCATGATTAGATTGATCCTTCCTTGCTCCACATCCCTACTTCTTTTTAGTCCCTGCACATTAGAACAAATGTGGTAACCGCAACCGGTATCAGGAACCCAAGAAATATCATGATTAGAATCGTTAGATTTAATTGTATATATACTTGTGAAAGATGGCTTGATCTTTCCTTCCTTGATGGCTTGCAGGTACTCTGGGCAGCTTCTCTTCCAATGTCCTATGTTGTGGCGGTGGTGGCACTCTGCCTCCTTAAGGTTAGGGTAGGGCTTAGCGGGATCAACTTTGGTCCCACTAGAAGAGCCACCATCTCGGGCTTTAACCTTGCGATATTTTTTAGACGAAGCCTTGCTCTTCTTTCCCTTTCCTTGACCAATAGCCAAGACAGGAGTAGCGGGTGGATTGGGAGTTGGTGCAACAGACTTGTCTTTGAAGTTGCTCTCAGCGACCCTCAAGAGACCTTGGAGTTTGCTTAGGGTGACCTCCTCTTTGTTCATGTTGTAGGTCATCCTAAATTGATTGTACATCGGAGGCAAAGAGTGAAGCACCATGTCGATCGCCAAGTCTTCCCCAAAGTCAACATTTAACTTGCGAAGACGGTCGACATACCTTTGCATCTTTTGCAGGTGCACGGTAAGAGACTCTCCATGATCCATCTTAGCGGAAATCATGTTAGTGAAAATCTCATAACACTCTTGTCTCGCGTTTTGGTGGTATCTCTCCAATAAGTCTTGATGCATCTCGTACGGGTACACGTCCTCATAGGACTTTTGGAATTCGGAGTTCATGATGGCTATCATGATGCAATGTACCTTCGTTGCATCGCGCTCATGAGTTTCAAAAGTGGTCATTTCAGCCGGAGTAGCGATTTCAGGGTTGATCTTCTCAAGCTTCTCATCGAGGATATACTCCTTATCCTCATAGCGAGCAATGGTGAGAATGTATCTTATCCATTCGCTAAAGTTCGTTCCATCGAAGGTGACCTTTTGGCAAAGGCTCATCACCGTGAAAGAGCTAGCAACAGCATTGTTTGCGTTCGACATCTACAAATAGAAAGGACAAAGATAGATTAGAATATGAATCCCTAATTATCACCCAATAAGAAAATTAGGGCTAGGATCCAACAACAACATTTACATATTAGAAAAGGGATGCCATAATCTAACTTGCAAATATATTGAAGGTAAGTGAATGACGATTCACTAATTCTCCACCATAAAACCTAACTATTAGTCCTAAATGTATTGAGAATTCCTAGGTTCGGATGAGATTCGTTGAAACTATTCAATGGCATGTTTAAATCTCGATATGCCCCTCTAGTTTGTGACTGGGATACCGAGGATCACAAAGCGGGTGTGAATTACCATGCAAATTCACACGGTGCCTTCATTGTACCGAGCACCTATTCGATGTGCCGGTAAATCACACACGCTCCATCGAACTATGATAAACAACGAATCACCCGTTGCCACCTTTGCTTAGAACCAATTAGTGTGCCGGTAAACCACACACGCTCCACTAACTTCTTAGCAAGGGGGCAAAGTGTAATTTCATGGGATTGCATCAATTCACTTTTCCTAAAGTAACTAAGATTGGGAAATTTTAAAATATGTGTAGTTACTTTGTATTACTTATTATACTTTTAATGAGAGGATGAGGTTGCCCTATCCTACCCGCTCGGCTAACGACCCTCCACCGATCAAGCAAGCGGTGGGTGTGAGTGTACACCTATTAAGCGCCATTTTATAGGCCGCAACCTTATACCCACCTTATAGATCGGATTCGTGAATGAGGCCTACTAACGGTAAGACTAGCATTTTTAGTTATATATATATATATATATATATATATATATATATATATATATATATTAATCTTGTAATATTATATTAGTATAGGGTTGTATTTTAAACCTTTTAAAATCTAGGGTTTGAAATTTAAATTGTCTAAATTAAAACTTTTAATCACAAAATATAAATTTCAAAACTTGAGGACAAGTTTTAAACATTTAAAACATGGATGATCAAATAACAAATAATTTCAATTAACAATTAATTTCCTAATTATCTATATTTGATTTATTCAAGATTTCTTGCAAGATAATTACCAAAATAATCAAAATAATTAATTAATTATCATATAAGGAAATTAAATATTTTATTAGTTGATAAATATCTTTAATTAGATCAAGATAATAGTCATATATATCAAAAACTCGGATTAGGGTTGATCTAATATGATTAAGGTAAGTTTCCATAAGATAAACATGAAGAAATCCCGAATCTGGCCATTCCTAACGCTTGGACTCGCCGAGTGCACCAAGTGACTCGCCGAGTCCACTATGGAACTCGCCGAGTCCATGACTTAGAAACATAAAAATCTAATTTGGCAGTTAAGTTTCAAACAAATAAGCAACAATTTAATGAAAACCAAGCTAGGCTCTGATACCACTGATGGGTTTTAGCCATAAGAACTTTCCTATGTGCACATGCAAAACCCTAATGCTTGAATCTAGGCTTTCTAATTAAACATGCTTTGAATCCAAGACTTCTAATTACTAATTAGGTATAAGAACAATATTAAATCAGATCTAGAATCATACCTTTGAATCTCTTGTTTGATCTTGTTGTCTTGGAGCTTCTAGAGTCACAATTGTCACTCCTCTAATGGCTTACAAAAACCAAATAGCAAAGAGGATGATTTGGGAGAGAGGAAAGGGGAGGAATTCGGCCAGGGGTTCTCTACTTTAGATGAAGTGCCGATTTCCCTTTGCCATAGGGTCTATTTATACTTGTAGACTCCTTAAGGGTTACAACTTAAACCCTAATTGGATAATCTTCTCTTTAAGCAATCCAAATCCATTCCTTAGATAGACTTGGATGATTTTAAGCTATCCTTAGCTTCTAGAATTCGTCCAACATCTATCAAATATGGATTTACAGTCTAAAGTTTAACTATCAAACAATTGACAGTTTATACCCTCTTCTTTAATTAATCTCTTTAAGCCACCAAATTAATTCTAATTAATTTATGACTTATATTAATCAAATAACAATATTATTATTCTTTATATTATTCTCATAATATATTAATAATATTTATTCTCTCTTATTAAATCATCCTATCAAGTTGCTATGGTGAAGGCAACCCAAAAGGACCATGCAGAACCCGGTCAAATACTTGCCTAATATAGTTGAAGCCTTAGACAGTATTCCAACAAATACAAGTTAAAACACCAAGAACATAACTAAAATTTTCTAACAACTTTCATCAGAAAAGTTGGAGTCCATTCACGGATTGTTTTGGACAACTTAAACATTTTAGTTTTCAGAACTGTATTTGGTGCAAATAGTTCAAGTTCGTAGCTTTAAAATGAATACTTGCACATCTCCATACGATTTTTCTACAATTTATGGTGATTTTTTCAAAGCTGCCTATCATTTCAAACATCAATCTGGACCAGTCTGTGATTATGTACTTTTTCACACAAGTTGAAAGTCATAAAAATCATGATAAAATTTATGAATAAACTAGACACATTTTAGGAACTCTCAGAATTTACAGATTCAGTTTTCGACTTCGTATGATTTTTCTATGATCTTTATAAAACAGTGTAGAAAAGTAAAAAACTAGTTAACAACTTATAACTTTCAACACACTTTGTAATATGTTGAGCAAAGTGTTAAATCTTTGGTGACTTCATATTTTGCATGTCTTTCTTGTTTTGGAATAATTATATCATAGAAAGTACTCACTGAATTGTAAGAATCCTCCATCATTACCATTAGTACAAAACAAAGCAAGATAAACATAGTTATATTTTGCTATACATTCGACTTACATAGAAAAGGGTTCTTATACACCACAAACAAACATACTAAACTATAATACGTATAGTTAGGTTGCTTATACATTTCAAACATCTTGATAAACTATAATAGGTATAGTTTATGTTCATTTACATTAGAAAAGGTTTTCATACGAAAAGGGGTACAAATACAAAGTATCGGTTTTATACGAAAAGGGGTACAAATACAAAGTACTTGTTTTATACAAAAAGGGGTACAAATACAAAGTACTAGGTTTTCATGAGAAAAGGGGTACAAATACAAAGTACCAACTTTATACGAAAAGGGGTACAAATACAAAGTACCGATTTTATACAAAAAGGGGTATACATACAAAGTACCAGGTTTCCATACAAAAAGGGGTACAAATACAAAGTACCAGGTTCACATGAAATAGTTTTCATGATATTAAAAGTATATTTCATCTAGAATTATTAGACTTCAGCTAGAATTGTTAAGTGTATATGCTAGATTTATACAAGAATCTAGTAACAATCGACTTAGAATTGGTGGGCCCACCTTATCTCCTGTTCCTTGTTTGGTTGTGGACCTGGGGCAGACCCATTATATTCAACGATTTATTTAACTAAATTTTTATATAATTTATATACGCTGAGTGATTATAGAATGAATATATGGGTCTTTCTAGGATTCATTAACGCATAACATAGAAGCATTCATTTCATACATAATAAGGAAAATATTGGATTTTCTGGAAACATACTTTGTTACTTTTACAAGGAAAACGGTTTCATTCTAAAACAAAACTCTTATGAACTCACCAACTTAATTGTTGACACTTTTTCAAACTTACTTGTATTCTCAGGAAATCAGTGAAACAGGAAAACATTAGCGCCTTGAGGATGGGACGTTAAATCGTCAAACAATTTATTTTGTCATCATAATGTAATTGATTTTGAAACATGTAAACACATACTTTGGTGTAACTTTTTCAATTATATTTATGATGGTTGTATTTACTTTGAGCACAATTATACTCGTTGTTGTGATACTATACATGAAGTCCTCTACCCCCGAACGTTTCCGCTATCCTTGGTTTGGGGGTGTGACATAATCCTTTGTAGGGGGAGCGTGATACTTGTGTATAGATCTATACGGGATTCACAATCCCGCACCTAAGATATTAGCTACAGCTAGGCCGGCAGGCCTGGGGTGACAAATGTCATAACTTTCCAACGCCTGAAGGACATAGCTATAGGCATCCTGGTCAAATAGCATGGTTATAAGACACACATGGAGTATTAGAAACACGTTGGTTTACGGGGTTATCAAATGCCTTAGTGATTTTATATTTACACAAATCTACTACTCTAGGCTTGAAAGACACGATTTCATTTCAGTTTTGGAACTTTTAAACTACCACACACTCATGGATAAATGTTGGCCTTTTAGAAACAAATATTCAAAAACAGTTGGGCCTCGATAAAAGGCTACTTTTATACTAGTAGAAAATATGGGATTTTCTAGGAGTTTTCAAAACATATACAAACAATTCCATTGAACAATTTCAAACGTTTTTATCAAACTTATACGAACAATGACATTAAATATTTATGAACTCACCAACTTAAATGTTGACCTACACTTTCAAAATAACTTGTATTCTTAGGTCACCAGTAGACAGGTATGATGACCAGGTTTTGCAAAGACGGAGCAGTCAAGACTCGTCTTTTATTTTGATTACTTGTTGTAATGTCTTATTACTATGAAGAACACACATGTATTAAACTATTACTATTAATGCAATGGATGATGTTGTTGCTTGTTTACTACTTTGCGTTGTTGTGATACATTACATGACGTCCTCCGCCCTAGAACGTTTCCGTCGTTCCGGTTTTGGGGTGTGACAAAAATATGGAGAGATTTTTGGTCCTAGCAACAACTTGGAGAGACTTTCGAACTTAGAGGAGCTCTAGGAGATTAGATCATAAACAAAGCTATGTAAGATGGAGTTTTTAGTATTTAGATGGAAGTAGATGTTTGTGTTTAATACTAACTTACCAAAGTTTGAAGAAAGCTTGATGAAGATCCTTAGAAACTCTAGAATATTTTGAGATATCTTGATGGGAGGTGGAGGATGATCTTGAAGGTGGTTTGGAGAAAATTTGGAAATTTGTGTGTGTGTGTGTGTGTTGTGATCTTTTTACGTGTGTAATAATAAGAAGAAGAGAGAAGGAGAGAAAGGATAGGTGTATAGAGACATGAGAAGTTTCATGGAAGTCCAACATGTAATAAGGAGGTGGCTGTCACACCCCCAAACCAAGGATGGCGGAAACGTCTCGGGTGGCAGACTTCATGTATAGTATCATAACAACGAGTATAATAGTGATCAAAACAATACAACCAATCATAAATACAATCGGAAAAGAATTACATAGTTTCAAGTGTTACATATTTCAATGATTGATTACAACATGATATGAAAAATAGTTGTTCAACGTCGTAGCATACCATCCTCAAAAGCTTGTGATTTCCTGGTTTCGTTGATTCCCTGAGAATACAAGTAGTTTGGAAAAAGTGTCAACAATTAAGTTGGTGAGTTCATAATCTTTTTAGATGAGGAGGTTGGAAACCGATCTTTGTAATGAGTTACACACTAAGGTAAAGTCAACACTCCACCGTAAGTATCTTATTCAAGAGATATTATTGTTAGGCAATGATTTTCCTCCAAATATGATTAAAATATGAATGTTTAGGGTCTCTTATGTTAAACTACAAGTTTGGGTGAAAATCTCGTGTTAAAATCACGGAAAATGGGCTTAAAATGCTAAAATAGTTGAAAACCGAGAAATTTAGGTGAATCTGTGAAGTCAGGGACGAAGGTACGGTCCTTGTGCTTAGAAGCAAGGGTAGGTTCGGTCTATGGCTGGGAACCGAGAGCTAGCTGAACCGAGAAATTTCGCACGCGAAGGTGTTGGGTGAGAAGCAAAGGCGAAGTCAGGCGTGAGAGGCGAAGGCGAAGTGAGCAGAGGGAGCTTCGGTCCGAAGGTCTGATCCGAGTCGAAGGTGCTAGGAGCCGAACCAGAAGGTGACTTCGGTCCTATATGAGGTTTCGGTTCCTTATGGGAAGTTTCAATCCATGGCAGTTTCGGTCCTCCTTGGTTTGGTTCTTGCTAGTTTTGGTCCAAGAGGCTTCTTATGGGTTTCACTTCTTAGGGTTTCGGCCCTAAGAAGGTTCGGTCCTAAGAGGCTGTTTTTCGTGTAGACTTCCATTTTCGAGCTGTTTTCGTCTAATTAGAGGGTCAGGATGCCCCAAGTGATTATAAGAAGTTGAGAGAGATTTGGAAGAGATTTCACACACTTTGAGAGATTTCTCATACAGAGTGAGATTTGTTAGAGATTTCACATTCTTGGAGAGATTTCTCATACAGAGAGAGATTTGGGAGAGATTTCACATTCTTGGAGAGATTTGGGAGAAATTTCACATTCTTGGAGTGATTCGGGAGAGATTTCACAATCTTGGAGAGATTCGGGAGAGATTTCACATTCTTGGTGAGATTTGGGAGAGATTTCACATTCTTGGAGAGATTTGGGAGAGATTTCAAATAGAGAGAGATAAAGCGAGAGAGATTTAGAAAGGCTTTATTTGCGACTTTTGTGAGTGTTTAATTTGGAAAGGCAAGGTTTGTAAAACCCATTAAGCCTCGTTATGAACTTTATACACCCTCGAAGGGTATGTATTAATGTTTTTATTGACTAGTTCCATCTCTTACCCTAATTTGGGTGTGGATTTTCTGAACACGTGAAACTTTAAGCGATGCTTTGTATTAAGATGGTGTGTTGTACAATAGTAAACATAAGGTAAACCCTAATATAAAAGGGTTAATTGATTTGACCGGTTTGACTTGTTGACTTTATTTGACTTTGATTTGACCAGAAATTGATGGTTGTCACATCGTCCCCCCGTTAGAAGGAATTTCGTCCTGAAATTAACGTTTCCACTGGGACATCAAGAGTTGGGGAAAAGATGTGGGTGTTTTTGTTTCATCTGATCTTCGCATTCCTAAGTGAACTCGGGTCCTCGTTGTGCGTTCCAATGGACCTTCATAATAGGGATGCGACTTGATTTCTATCGGTTTTTCCATGAAGTGGAGACTCTCATCGATTTTGATTTCGTCGAGTGGAATCACGAGGGTCTTGTCAGATAGACATTTCTTTTAAGTTCGATACGTAGAAGGTAAGATGTACGTTATCAAGTTCTTGTGGCAGCCGAAGTTTGTGTGCCAGTGGCCAATACTGGAGAAGATTTCAAATAGCCCGATGTATCTTGGATTTAGTTCCCACGTTTACCAAAGCGTACCGTTCTTTTCCACGGTGTGACCTTTAGTAGTACATGGTCACCAACCTGGAATTCCAAGGGTTTGAGTCGCTTATTTGCGTAGCTCTTTTGTCGATCTCGAGACGCTTTCGGTCTTTCTCGAATTTCTATGATCTTTTTTGTTGTCTCTCTTATGATTTCAGGGTCAGCAAGGGTGCTGTTAGGGACTCGCCCCTCCGATAGCTGTGTACCTCCCACTTCAGCCCAACGCGGTGGTGATCTGCCCTTACGGATATACAAAGCTTCGAATGGAGCAAACTTGATGTTAGGGTGATTGTTGTTGCTGTGCAAAAATTCAATGAATGGTAAGTGGGCATTCCCACGCTTTACCGAAGTCAATCACTCAAGCCATTGGCATGTCTTCCCAGGTTTGAATGGTTTCCTTTGCTCTACCTGTCAGTTTGCTGGTGGTAGGCCGTAATCAAGCCTAGTCTAGTCTCTGTAAGGGTTTCCAGAACCACGAAAGGAATCTACCATCTCTGTTAAAGATAATGGGTATTGACACACCATGCAGTCGTGTGATCTCTTTGATGTACGTTCTAGTAAAATTCTCTATCTTTCCGGTTCCTTTGATTGGTCGGAAGTGCACGGATTTGGTCAACCTATCAACAATTACCCAAAGGGTATCAAGACCACCCTTTGACTTAGGTAACTTGGTTATGAAGTTCGTGGCTATCCGCTTCCACCTCCTTTCGGTTATCATTGGTTGTTTGTAGGAAACTCGAAGACTTCTATTATCCTACCTTGACCTTGGCACAAGTCCGATACTTTCCCACATGTGTAGTGATGTCAGCTTTCCTATTCGGCCACTGATGTTACTTTTTTGACGTCCAGACACATCTTATCCGAGCCTGGATGAATGAAGTAGCGAGTTTTCATGTTCATTGCTCATGACGTCATTTCTGATTCCGTCGACCTCGGTGTCTAGATCCGGTTCATGGGATAACATGCCCTGTTGTCCTTGTCTTATAGGTTCTTATGATCGGTGAAGATTGTACACTCCGTGTCGTGGAGATAGTGTCTTTAGAGATCTAGGGTGAATACTACCGCACCTAGTTCGAGGTCATGCATGACCTAGCTGACCTCGTACGTCTTTAGTTGTCTTAAGTCATAAGTAGAAAAATCTTCCCCTCAGAGCGCTGCATAGGGCCTGCTATAGTGTTTCTCGATTGATTAGTTCAGTAAGGAGCATATGGGTTTAGTTTATGCGACTAGACTTATTCGGATGGTAGAACGTTCACTCGCACTCTTGGGTAGTCTTGACCCGATGTTCCTGGTAGGATTCGTACCTGGTCCCTCTATCTCTAACTTGTGCATAAAGGTCGTATGTAATTAGGGTTGCTAAGACAGTTGGATGGGTGACTCTACCCTAAGTCCTCAACCAGACAAAGAATTGGAAATAAGAAGGAAGCACACATCCAATGTACGTAGAATCTTAACTATATATTATCCTTGCGTATACATTTAGTAGTGATAGACTAACCATATTCATCCCAAGCTTCCGTGCTTGATCTTGACCTGTAATACGAGGGATATTCTCGAAGGGTTTACCAGGAATAATTTGAAAAGGTTACAGAGGGTATAACACACCTCCAGAGAGTGCTTTGGGGTTTCACAATGAAGGATGACCAGATAATTAGAGTCAGATTTAGGGTTATGAGAGATGAGGGTTTCGATATTCAGCTGGATAAGTGGAGGGTCTTCTCGTAACATATGCAATTGATAAGGTGATGATCCAAACCAATCCATATAGAATGACGACACCGGATTTTCTCGATGACACATTTATCAAGTCGTATTCGTATGAGGTATTCGTTATAGTGATAGTGCATCCTTTATTTCTTTTTTTTAGTGTTTTCCGTTTTGATCGTTGTTATTGTTGCTGCAAATGATTTATACCATAGTAGCTAGTGCTGGTAGTATGTGTGTTTTGATAACTAGTAATGATACTTTATATTGTGATCCCTGACCGATCATTCTATGATCAATTGGTATATGCAGGTCCTATGTCATTTGATATTGATGAAACCGACGAGTGAATGGCTCTACCCTAATCCCACCATTAGACATGGAACAAGAATTAGGATGAAATTATTCGCTTTAAGTCTGTAGTATTTTGATTATAATTAATCCTGATGTATGCGTCAATTCATCACAGCTCACCGGTAATGATCCTAAGGTCACATATGAGTGTCTTTGATTCGGTTTAACGAGATCGTATTTTAACTACTTTTTGAAAGACGGTAATTTTTAGCAAACACACCGAATTCATTACAAACATACAATACTTAAACGTTTTCGTTGTTGGAAACATTACAAAGGTCCTAATAAGATTCCTTGTTGCTCTTGCGAGTTTGCTTGTCACACTCCTCCTGCTCCCTCGTCATGCCTCTCAGTTGGACAGTCTCTCTTGAAGTGTCCCATTACACCACATAGGTGGCACACTGGACTTACATTGGTATTGGTGGTCGAAGTGATGTGCTGAGTCGGGGTCCTACAGGAGCGAATTGTATGTCCTTTCATGTTGCATTTGATACAGTATGGAATCCGGCAAGCTCCAGTGTGATGGTAGTTACACTTGTTACACTTTGGAAGCGTTCCCATATATTGCCTGTCTGGTGTTTGAGAGACAGATGTTGTGGCTGAGGTCGAGACATGTGTTGCGATTGCTGTCGTAATTGTAGGGGCAGCCACGGATTGCTGTCTCTTAGCGAATTTTTGAGATGGGTTGCACTTCTTTCTGTTCCGAAACTTCCGTTTCTTACTCTTAGGTTTGTGGTCTGAGTTATTTTCGTTGGTAGACGCCTGCTGGTGTTCTTGATTGTCATTGCGGTTAGTATTTCCGGTACCATTTTCGTGCCCACTGTCGTGTTAGCATTGAGTTGTGCCATAACAGTTGCCTCAACTACCGTGACTGCATCTTGAAAAGTAGCAGAATCTATCTCCAAGGTTGGCTCTTGGTGAGGACATAATTTTGTTTCATGATGAAGAATGATTTCGTGAGTGGGGATGATTACCTCAAGTGCATTCTTACAATTTCTATTCACACATATAAATTTCGCACATTGCTGCACTAATCTTAGTGTTTTGCTAAACAATCCCGAGAGGGAGTTACGAAAATGGGTAGAAGTGGGTTTTGTACGAATGTTAAATTTACCCATCCTAGATACTATCTTTGTCCAAACACTCTTAGCCGCGGAGTTCTGAAGGGATCCGGTGCATTAGTGTTGGTATGATCGCGCCCTATATGCCTACCAAAAAGGCACCTTTCAACCAAAATGTTTAAAGGTGAGACAATAATGAGTCGTTAGAAAGGGTTGTGCGTCGTGAGTTATCTAACTAAGTTCATCTTAGTTCTAAGTGTATTGTATTTCGATTTTTATGGTGTTCTGAAGGCAATTCCTAATGAAAGTCTATAATAAACCTATGGATTTTAGTAGTTCTGTATCCAACTGAAACCTTGTAATTTGATCCAAGCTAGGTCCTTCTTACGAACGCTTGATGTTTGCTTAGTTGCATGAGTAAGACTTAGTAGACCTTCAAGTCTAATGGGCCTGACGTAAGCCCCCTTTTGTTAATGTGATTATAGTAATTTTGGTTTCAGGGAAAATTTTGACCTCGATGCAGGTCTACCCCACATCATTGTAAGCAAAAGTTTTGACAGCAAATCAATCCCCCGATTACTCGCAAGGTTGAGCTTACACCTAGAATAGAGTAGCACCAACGGATACTCAAGAACTTAATCTACCAGGTCTTGTGAGCAGTATGAACTCTACTCACGATGATCCGTCCCTTACGATGCCCAAGACAAAGTCGATGCACCTTGCAGCTCTGCCAATTGACGCTTGGCTGCAACCATTCTCTCTTCTAGTGCCGTGTGTCTACCCTGTTATCCTTTTGCCTCCTTCCGAGTGGCGATAAAAGTCCCCATGAAGTTGGTTTCTGAAATAGTAGCTTCTTTCCAAGCCTCAAGTTTGTGATATGGTAGCGTCTGTAGTAGCATGCAGTTCCTGGAATTGATTCGCAGTCTCCCTATTTTGATCCCCGATGTTCGCTATCTGTCAGGTCTTCGCCGGGAGGGATTTGTCAGTCAGTCCCCCGTGTTTGAGATCATAGCAACCTTGTTGGTCTCCAAATGGTGATTGTTGCCATTTTTGTCGATAACAACCCTCGATCACAGTTGCCCAACGGGGCACAGGTCCGATGTAGTCGAAACGGTTCTCGGGAACCCTGGCTATGTATGGAGGGTTGATCACCTCCGGTTCCTCTTCTGATTCTTCCTCGTCTTCATCTTCACTCGTGATTATTTTGATTTACTCATCTTCAGATTCTTCTTCCTCGTTTTCCACGGGTTCTTCATTGGGGTCTTCTTCAGGTTCTTCTCCTAACCATCCACCATTTCCCTGGTTGGGAAGGTAGGGGTCGCCTGGTAAGTAGAATCTTGCTATGCTATATGTGCGACAATAGGAGCGGTAGGAAGCATATGATAGTCGTATTCCTACAAATACTTATGGGGGTTTGATCCTCATTAGTTACTTCTATAATGACATAGTGCATACCAATTACATATAACAAGATATGATAGACCTTCGAATAAGTGATGCTACCCTACGTCCACATCCAAACAAGGAAAAGGAGGTAAGGAAATGACCACAGATTATAATTCTATGATCTCTAAGTTATATATAACTTTAGAGTATCCACTTAGTGACTATAGACCTATTATTAGGGATCTATTTAGTTTTCACATAAGCTATGATATTACAAAATACTCTTATAGTATTTTAAATGTTATGTTTGGTTCTTAATAACTTTCTTTTATGGAAAGTGTTTTATTTATTTTTATTTTTTTTTAGGCTTGTTGCTCACTAAGACCATGCCCCGGCATACCATAGTCACACCTCGGATAGATATAGTTGATCAGGCTATATTCATCCCAAGTCTGATTAGATATCCCAAGGTCTACTCGTAGTGTCCAACTCCTCATTTTACTTTTGTGTTTTCCTTAGACGTGATACTATACTGGTATGCATGTATGTATTTATACTTTTAACAAGAAACTATTTATTTCTGAAAGTATAATTCTTTGAAAACGTTTAAATCAGAGACTTTAGTCTCAATTCATTTATAGTTTGTATATCTTATGTGGTTCGATATACATAGTTCACTATAAACAATGCTCTGATACCAACCTGTCACACCCCCAAACTAAGGATGGCGGAAATGTCCGGGGGTGGCGGACTTCATGTATAGTATCATAACAGCGAGTATAATAGTGATCAAAACAATACAACAAATCATAAATATAATCGGAAAAGAATTACATAGTTTCAAGTGTTACATATTTCAATGATTGATTTCAACATGATATGAAAAATAGTTGTTCAACGCCGTAGCGTACCATCCTCAAAAGCTTGTGATTACCTGGTTTCGTTGATTCCCTGAGAATACAAGCAGTTTTGAAAAAGTGTCAACAATTAAGTTGGTGAGTTCATAAGCTTTTTAGATGAAGAGTTTGGAAACCGATCTTTGTAATGAGTTGTGTGTTACCAAGAAAAAAATCCAATATTTTCCTTACGAGAGTGATGTGTAGCCTTAAATACCAAGACCAAAATGTATAACTAATATCCATACTTATTGATATAAAAAGTGATTTTAAATCAAAATAAAACCCTTTTTGATTTGAGAAAATCCCCGTAAATTTTATGTGTTGTTAACTCCCTATGTGATTCGCTATAACCATACTATGACTAATGAACCTGCCACGACGTTTCTCAGGCGTCGAAAAAGATAATGACACTTGTCACCTCAGACTTGCTAGTCTAGCTGTTACACGCAGATCAGGTTTGGGTTTGTCAAACCCAATATAGATCTATACACAACTATCACGTTCTCCCTAAAAGAGACTCTTGTTATAACTACCAGAAATTTTAACCTGTACTCTGGGAGTACTGAGAAGAATGTCTCACAATTTATGATAACATGTTTACGTGTAGTGTGCGTGAGTATAAAACCTTTTCCCATGGAAATAAAACTTCCGAAATGTGTTTGTTGTGTTAATGGGAACATGCTTATAAAAAACGTTTTGTAATGGTAGAAATCCTTTTTACATATGATGTAAACCTCTGTAATGAGGTAAAAGAAATTTAATATAACCAACATGTATTTATATATGATAATACACACCTTGCTCAGCAAGTTACAAGGTGTAAATGAGTTATCAATAATTTGCTAGTGTTATATTTTTTGTTCCTGTTTTGGAATAATTATAGAAAAATCATACAGAGTCGAAAACTAAATCTGTAAAATTTGAGAGTTTATAAAATGTGTTTAGTTTGTCCTTAAATTTTATTGTGATTGTTAAAAGTCTCTAACTGGTATTAAAATGTTCATATTCACTGACTGGTCCAAATTCGTAGCTATAGTGATAAACAGTTTTGTAAAAATCACCATAAATAGTAGAAAAATTGTATGGACATGTGCAAGTAGTCATTTTAAAGGTATTAACCTGAAATATTTTCATCTAATATAGTTTTGAAAAATAAAATGTTTAACTGGCCCAAAACAAGCCGTGTATGAACATTAACTTTTCTGTTGAAAGCTGATGTTTGAGTTTAGTTGTGTTCTTGGTGTTTTAACTTGTATTCCCCGCATTAAAACTTAAGAAAATCACAAAAAGATAGGAGTATGAACTCACCTTATGTGATTTCAGTTGATGGATGTTGAAGAAGGGAAGTGTTCAACTCAAGAACACTTAGAAAACGCCTTGAAGATTCGAAGATCTAACACAAATATGATGATGTTTGTGTAAGGCATCCATGATTTTAGTAGAAAGAAAGTGAAATAATCATGTGAAGGATAATATTACTTACCAAAAGTAGATGAAGAACTTGAAAATCAGCCCTTGAATCTCGAATTTTAGAGAGAGAAATGAGAGAGAATGGAGTTTGTTCTTTGGTGGAGAATGAGAGAAGAGTGAGGAGAGATAAGAGTTTTCTAGACTTTGACCATGAGTGTGTCTGGAATTACGGTGGGAAAAGGACAATGATTGACTAGGTATGGTGGAATAGTGACTGGGGATGGTCATGGAGTGGGTATGGGAGGTTGCTTGTGTTACACACTAAGGTAAAGTCAATACTCAACCGTAAGTATCTTATCCAAGAGATATTATTCTTAGGAAATGATTTTCCTCAAAATATGATTAAAATATGAATGTTTAGGGTCTCTTATGTTAAAGTACAAGTTTGGGTGAAAATCCCGTGTTAAAATCACGAAAAATGGGCTTAAAATGCTAAAAGGATTGAAAACCGGGAAATTGGGGCGAATCTGCAAAGTCAGGAACGAAGGTACGGTCCTTGTGCTTAGAACCGAGGGTAGGTTCGGTCTATGGCTGGGAACCGAGAGCTGGCTGAACCGAGAAATTTCTCATGCGAAAGGTGTTGCGTGAGAAGCGAAGGCGAAGTCAGGCGTGAAAGGCGAAGGCGAAGTGAGCAGAAGGAGCTTCGGTTCAAAGGTCTGATCCGAGCCGAAGGTGCTAGGAGCCGAACCCGAAGGTGACTTCGGTCCTATAAGAGGTTTCAGTTCCTTATGGGAAGTCTCGGTCCATGGCAGTTTCGGTCCTCCTTGGTTTGGTTCTTGCTAGTTTCGGTCCAAGAGGCTTCTTACGGGTTTCGCTTCTTAGGGTTTCGACCCTAAGAAGGTTCGGTCCTAAGAGGCTGTTTTTCGTCTAGACTTCCGTTTTCGAGCTGTTTTCGTCTAATTCGAGGCTCGGGATGCCCTAACTGATTATAAGAAGTTGAAAGCGATTTTGAGAGAGATTTGGGAGAGATTTCACACACTTGGAGAGATTTCTCATACAGAGAGAGATTTGGGAGAGATTTCACATTCTTGGAGAGATTTCTCAGACAGAGAGAGATTTAACATTCTTAGAGAGATTTGGGAGAGATTTCACATTCTTGGAGAGATTCAGGAGAGATTTCACATTCTTGGAGAGATTTCGCGTAGAGAGAGATAGAGCGAGAGTGATTTAGAGAGGCTTTATTTGCGACTTTTGCGAGTGTTTAATTTCGAAAGGCAAGGTTTGTAACCCCCGTTAAGCCTCGTTATGAACTTTATACACCCTCGAACGGTATGTATTAATATTTTTATCGAGTAGTTCCATCTCTTACCCTAATTTTGGGTGTGGATTTTCTGAACACGTGAAACTTCTAAGCGATGCTTTGTATTAAGATGGTGTGTTGTACAATAGTAAATATAAGGTAAACCCTAATTTACAAGGGTTAATTGACTTGACCGGTTTTACTTGTTGACTTTATTTGAATTTGACTTGACTAGAAATTGATGGTTGTCACAGTGGCTAACCCTCCTTAATTCCCTTAATGTCCTTTTTTTTTGCTTTCTACTTGGGCCGAGAGAGGGAAAAGGAAAAGAATGGTTTGGGCCTTCTGTGCTTGAGTCCTTTAATATGAGGCACAATTTGATGGTTTTCGGCCCATTGGGCCTTTAAAGTAGTTCACGGCCCAAATGTTACTTTAAAGAATGGATTTGAGTCCATTAAGGCAAATTGAATTTGTCATGGCCCAACAAGGCCCATTAAAGGTAAACTAGTCGATTTTAGACTTGCAAGGCCCTAAAAAGGTTAAGTCTCATGAAAGTGGGTCCAATGAGAGCCCATTTAAGAGTTCTAAGCCCAAAATAGTCAAATTGGAAGCTTATTGGTCCATAGGCCCAGTAAGGAAATCCTAGTCCATATTGGACTTAAACTGCGATTTCTAGGGTTTCCAACATTTTGTTGACTATTTGAGTGTTTGATGGAATGTTGTTGTCATTAAATAAATATCATGCATGCTTTCAAATTTTAGTTACAATGTTATCCTTGTTTAATGTTTACAAAGCATTAGAATTCCTAGTTGTGACATCATCCCCCATTAAAGGGAATTTCATCCCGAAATTCTTTTTGAAGCTAGATTTGAGAATGCGAGAGTAGGTGAGGGTACTTTTGCTTCATCTGGTCTTCGCGTTACCATATGAATTCCGGTCCATGTTTTGCGTTCCACCGAACTTTTACAATCGGGATGCGACTTTGTTAGTACTCTTCACTTCCCTCTCCATAATTTCAACCAATTCTTCGATGAACAGGAGATTCTCGTTGATTTCGATTTCTTCCAATGGGATGACGAGAGTTTCGTCGGATAAGCAGTTCTTCAAATTGGAAACATCGGACACGGGTTGTACACTGCTAGGCTTGGCAGGTAGCTGCAGTCTATAAGCCACTGGACCGATTCGAGCAAGAATCTCGAATGGTCCAATGTACCAACACCCGATCCCCGACTTGAAATTCCTAGGGCTTTCGTCGTTTATCAGCGTAGCTCTTCTGTTGGTCTCGTGAAGCTTGTAGTCGAGCTCTGATTTGAATTATCTTCTCTGTCGTTTCACGTATGATTTCTGGTCCTGGTAATGCATTGTTTGGTGTCTGTCCTTTTGCTAGCTGAGTGTCACCTACCTCAACCCAACACAACGGTGATCTACATTTACGCCCATGTAATGCTTCAAAAGGAGCAACTTTGATGCTTGAGTGATAACTGTTGTTGTGCGAAAATTCAATTAACGGTAAGTGGGTGACCCACGACCTTCTAAAGTCTATCACACATGCGTGAAGCATATCTTCAAGCGTTTGAATGGTTCACTCACTTTGACCATCCGTTTGTGGGTGGTAGGCAGTGCTCATGTCGAGTTGTGTTCCCATGGCTTTCTGAAGTGATTGCCAGAAGTGTGAAGTGCATCTACTATCTCGATCTGAGATGATAGATATTGGTATTCCATGGAGTCTCACGATTTCCTTGATGAAGGTTCTTGTCAATCATTCCATCTTGTATGATTCCTTTATTGGCAGGAAATGAGCGGATTTTGTCAACCTGTCGACTATTACCCATATGGTATCCAATCCCTATATAGTCTTGGGTAATTTGGTAACAAAGTCCATAGTAATCTTTTCCCAGTTCCACTCGGGTATTACCGGTTGTTGTAATAGTCCTAAGGGCTTCTAATATTCTACATTCGCTTTATCGCAAGTAAGGAATTTGCTAACGTAGGTGGCAATTTCTGCCTTCATGTTAGGCCACCAATAATGTTGCTTGATATCCAAGTACATTTTATCTGAACCCGGATGGATGGAGTATCGTGTCTTATGGGCTTCATTCATGACTACCTCTCTGAATCCATGAAGTTTAGGAATCCAAATTCGGTTCATGAAATAATTTGCTCAGTTCTCCTTAACTTCGAAGTCTTTTTCCATTCCTCGTAACGCTTCGCTTGTTTTGTTCTTTGCCTTCATGGCATTGAACTAGGCTACTTTGATTTGCGAGGACAAATGAGATTGAATGTTTATTGAAAGAGTCTTCACACGACGATTTGAGTATTCTTTTCGAGTCAAGGCATCAGCTACCACGTTAGCCTTGCCTGGGTGGTACTTGATTTCGCACTTATAATCGTTTAGCAGCTCAACACACCTTCGCTGCCTCATGTTCAACTCCTTTTGATTTAAAATGTGTTGGAGGCTTTTGTGATCGGTGAAAATGGTTCACCTTGTACCATATATGTAGTGTCTGCAAATCTTCAAGGAAAAAACCACAGCTCCCAATTCGAGATCCTGAGTGGTATAATTCACCTCATGTGTCTTTAGTTGTCGGGACGAATAAGCTATCACCTTCTCATGCTACATGAGTACAAAGCCTAAAGCCTGATTCGAAGCATCGCAGTAAACCACGGAATCTTCAATTCCCTCTGGAAATGACAGTACTAGTGCACTATAGAGTGCTCGTTTCAGAGTTCGGAAGGCAACCTCCTCCTTTTCTGTCCATTAAATGGTACTCCCTTTTATGTAAGCATGGTAAGTGGCTTGGCTATTTTGGAGAAGTTCTGAATGAATCTTCTGTAATAGCCTGGGAGGCCCAAAAATTGATGAATTTATGTGGGTGTCGTTGGGACTGCCAATCCTTTAATGGCTTTGATCTTAGAAGGGTCTACATGTATCCCTTCTTGACTGATAACATGACCTAAAAAGTTTACGCTACGGAGCCAGAACTCACACTTATAGAGTTTTACGTATAACTTTTCGGTTCGTAGGGTTTCCAAGATTTGTCGGAGATGTCGGCTATGCTCCTCTTAGCTTCGAGAATAGACTAGGATATCGTCGATGAAAACAATGACAAAGTAGTCGAGGAATGGTCGGCAGATCCAATTCATTAGGTCCATGAATGTAGCAGGGGCATTCGTTAGACCGAAGGGCATTACAATAAATTCTTAATGTCCATAGCGAGTTTGGAAAGTAGTCTTGAGGATATCCTCCTCCTAGACCTTGAGTTGGTGATATCCGGATCGCAGATCTATCTTAGAGAAGTAGTTTGCTCCTTGAAGATGGTCGAATAGATCGTCGATTCGTGGAAGTGGGTAGCAATTTTTTATAGTGAGCTTATTCAGTTCTCTGTAATTGATGCACATCCTAAAGGATCTGTCCTTTTTCTTAACAAAGAGGATCGGAGATCCCCAGGGTGAGAAGCTAGGTCGGATGAATCCTTTGCTCTAGAGTTCGCTAAGTTGGCTTGACAGTTCTTGCATCTCCGTAGGAGCCTACCAATAGGGTGATTTGGCAATGGGTATAGCTCCCGGCACAAGGTCAATTCGGAACACGACTTGTCTTTCTGGGGGTATCTCCGAAAGATCTTCAGGAAAAACATCCGGAAAATTGCAAGCTACTGGAATGTCTCAAATATTGACCTCTTCCTTGGACTTATCCACAATGTGAGCCAGAAACGCCAAGTCCTTCTTTTGTAGACACTTATGTGCCTTAATACATCTCTTTAGGGTTATCATTCCCCTTGTGACATTAAAGGTTCGTGGCTTGGCATTGGTGAAATCTTTGGAGGAGCATGTCTTGGTAGGCCCCTGGTTCATTCAGTTGTTTGAGCTTCCAGCCCCTTGCCCGTTGCCTCTACCATTGTTTCCATTGTGGATCTGTGCCAGTGCCGCTGTGACTGCAGCAGATACAGCTGCTTGAAATGCAACTGAGTTGATTTCTGGTGGTATCGGCTCGGGGTTTCCACGGGTTGGTCACTGAGGCATCCTTTTGTCAAGGAACGGAAAGATGTTGAGTGCCTCTAATTTTCGTAAGTTTGTGGGCCTATGAACTAGGTATATAGTATATACTTACGAAATTTTTACATATTGACATACCACATGGAAATATAACACATAGCAGATAAGAACATCACGATAGAACACATATTTTTCGACTAATAATATTCGTACTTTAATACATGAAAATTTGCTCAAAAGAGCATACATAAAGCGTACAAAGTTCGGCAGTGTAACGACTCTATGAGTAGTGTAATCACTTAAACATAAAGTCAATGGTACCTATCCTAGATCATATAAGAGAGTCCTAATACCAATACCCGTACTATTGATCCTGATCATGCTGTAAATCTCCGAATGGTGGCAACTATATCATATTCCAAAATGTTGTGCCAGCAACTGAGCCATCTCCGTCATCTCTCCGATGACTTCATCTCGTTCTTGCTCAGCTTTCACGGCTCATGCTTCCATGGAAAACAACTGTTGTTGAACTGGTGGGGCAGGATGGTCCTGGTCTATTTCGTCAGTAGGTGATTTGGGGGCTTCGTCTGCGTCCCCCTGCCCCTCAGTGTCGTCGTCGGTCCCCTCAAAATCGTAATCCGTATTGGTGTACTCGTCGGGTCCAACGTCATGAGCTGCTCCTTGCCCTTCCTCGAGGTCATGTTCAATTATTCCATGGGCCACCAAGGCCTGGTGAAACTGGATGACTTGATGCTCCTATTCCATGGTGACTATGATGGGTAACACGCAAGGAGGGTATATAAATAAACTACTATTACTCCTACGAAGTTTTAGTTGTTATATAAATTGAGTTTGATGTTCTCTTCATGGTAATCAAAAGGGTATGTTTTAGGTTTACCTACCATCGTGGTCACTCCAGGGCATGTGATAGTTGTATTCTGGAGGAACTTTAGTTGATCAGGCTACATTCGCCCCTTAATACAACTATAAACAGTCCAGGCTTAACCGAGATGTCAGGATCATCTTATTTAATTTGGTATTATGTTCATTTTCCTAAGTCGCACAAGTAAAAGTGTTTTATTATTATATTTTATTTGTTTTATTCAGAGTTATTTAGTTCCTCTTTGGGTTTATAGTTGCATATCAATGTGTGGTTAGATATGCCAGTTCACTATAAACAAAGCTCTAATACCAACTTGTCACACCCCCAAACCAGACGGCAGAAACATTTGAGGGCTCGCATGACTTAAATTGAAATATCATCACAATGAATATACATGAACAACACATACATCACCAACATTACATACTTCAACTGTCATTGTTCACATCAAGTACATTGTTTAAACATTACACATCCATAACATAAATTGTTTGAGAATTATGAAAACATAACATCCTAACACACTTGGTATTGTTCTTCAGCTTACTTGTTACCTAAGAATACAAGTTATTTTAAATGATTCAACATATATAATGTTAGTGAGTTCATAAGCATGTTTGATATGATATTAGTTTGTATTGTTTGTAAAACCCGGAAAATCAGATATTTTTTATGCAAAAACTGTTTGCGAAAAGATGCGATGATCCCATAAGTGAATGTGTAAGTGATTTCAAAACAAGTAAAAGTTATTTTTATTCAAAATTGATTATTGTATTATAGTTGTTGTGTATAGGAGTGAATAATGTTGTTGCCCCGAAAAACCCGATGTTTTCCGATATAAATAGTATGATAGATTTATATTATTATATCGTCACAATGAATGAATATGTTATTCCCTGATTACATAGATGGTGTTAGATCTCTATGTGAGTCATTATAACCATGCATAATAATGACTAGTTCGTCTGTCTTGGCATTATAGCGAATGCCGGAATTGATTTAATTTGTCACCCTAGACTGGCCGAGTCAAATTGTAGCGAACAACTTAGGTGTAGGGGAGTCACCCCCGTATAGATCTATACACAAACTCACGCTCTCCCTCCAGGAGACTCTGTTTATAAGTACAGACTATGACCGTCACTTAATAGTGTCACCCGTTATTTCCCACTAAATCCAACTGAATTTGAATAACCTTGTTTATCAACCTAATTTTATGTTTACTTGAATAACATAGATAAGCCTAACAGACGAAGAGAAGAGGGCGGCAAAGGCCCACTAAGCACGTATGTTATTATAGGCTATCGAGCATGAGACGAGCACGTTGGCCCATCATGCATATGTTTGATTTGGACCTTACTAGCAATACCAATGGGCCACTGAGGCCCTATAGCATGGTAAATCCATTGAGGGTCCCTTAGGCATGTAATTGGGTCACAGGAGGCCCAATAAATATGTGTGAATATATCGGGCCCGATAAACATGATATTGGGCCACAAAGGCCCAATAACACGTATAGAAGGTATTTGAGCCCAACTTTTGAATCGCTTATGTTTTATCGAGTTTAAGTTCATATTGTTGGTATTCGTGGTATGTTAAATGTTTATTCGCAATAACGAAATATTTTAACGTTTGATTTATAACGAAGTTTTTATTATATATATATATATATATATATATATATATATATATATATATATATATATATATGTGTGTGTGTGTGTGTGTGTGTGTATTTTTAAAACCATGCGTTATAAACTTGGTATTTTTAACCCCAAAAGTAATAGTCGTTTAATTGGCCCAAAAACATTTAGATTAACCATTGTGACACCTTTTTCTATAAAAATGACAGCTTCAGTGTAACATCCGGAATTCCAGGTAGCATATTTTAAATAATTATTTTTGCCAAGAAGAGGGACTCGATGAGTAGACGCCTAGACTCGTCGAGTAGGATCGCGATTTGCTGACTGGATTTAGAGAAGAGACTCGACGAGTCGGGGAGTCGACTCGACAAGTCCGCGCTGTGGCTAGAAACCCTAAATCCTCGGGCATGTGCCCTATTTAAAGGACCTTATGGCCCTCATTTGTGGGCACCTTCACCTTTGAGAGCACCAGAGCACCTGAGAGCGTTGTGGGAGAGAGCCATTTTCATCATTCTAAGTGTGATTTTGCAAGAAAGAAGGAAGGAGGGCAAGCTAGGAGGGTTGAGGAGCTTAGATCTACCACTATTTGGTCAGAAGAGTGTGCTAGAGGTATGAATCTGTGCTCAATCTCGTGTATTTGGTGATCTACTTGAATCTAGGCTTTTCTTATGCCTTCTTTAGCTTGTATTCGAAGCATATGAGGTCCCTAGGTGGAATTCTTCTTAGATCTAGACCTAAGAGGTCCAAAGAGTCCTATCTGCACTACTTTATGCTATTCCAATAGATATATGAACCTAGGTTGCCATTTTGGAGGCTATTTCACCAAAAGAAGCATTATGGACGTTGCATGAGTGTAAAGGATGGACCTTTACATGATTATTGAGTATGGTAAGGTCAGATCTATAGGTTAGAGACACATATCTAAACTCAAATAGTCATTTGAGTGTTGCCATGGAAGGAACTCGCCGAGTCCGTAAGGGGACTCGACGAGTCGAGTCGGGGTTGCCATGGAAGGAACTCGCCGAGTTCGTAATAGGAGGAGGCTAGGTCGGGATATTCGAGCATGAGAGTTTATCCGACTTCATACGAGGTGATTCTTTTCACTATATATTACCTAGAGTGGTATCTATGTTCAGACCGGAGGGTCTTATGTGTGATGTGTATGCTTGAGATTATGTGCTTTGTGATATATGTATGCTATATGTTATATAGAACAAACTGGAGAGTCCAATGATTCAGACCGGACCAGAGGGTCCAACGAGCTAAGACCGGACCAGAGGATCCAACGAGCTACGAGACTGGAGGGTCCTGCTGTGACACATAGATCGGAGGATCGTACTGTGTTATAGCCTTGAGTGGCGTATGTGTTTTGTGTGTTATTTTGTGGAACTCACTAAGCATTTATGATTACAATGTTATGTGTGATGTGTTTCAGGTACTAGCGAGGATCGCGGGAAGGCGCCGGCATGATCTCTACACACTGACAGAGAATTGTATTTTATGATCTTGGGAAATCTCTCCCAAATCTCTCTCGATATGAGAAATCTCTCCAAGTATGTAAAATCTCTCCTATATCTCTCCACGTATGTCAAATATCTCCTTGTATGAGAAATCTCTACCAAATCTCTCTCCATATGAGAAATCTCTCCAAGTATGTGAAATCTCTCCACATATGTCAAATATCTCCCAAATCTCTCCTTGTATGAGAAATCTCTCCAAGAATGTGAAATCTCTCCCAAATCTCTCTCAAAAGTTCCTTAACCAGGTCAAAAACCGCTTAAAACGGGGTAAAAACGGATAAAATAGACTTAAGGACCCGAAACCCCTCTTAAGGACCCAAAACCCCTCTTAGGAACCGAACTTGTCAGAAGCGAAGGTGTCAGAAGCGAAGTCATCAGAAGCGAAGGCATCATAAGCGAACTTGTCAGAAGCGAAGGCATCAGAAGCGAACTTGTCAGAAGCGAAGGCATCAGACGCGAACTTGTCAGAAGCGAAGGCATCAGAAGCGACCGAACCCTCTCAGGAGCCGAAGGTCCCTTCGGACCGAACCTCGGCCTAAGACCGAGAGGCGTTGCAGGAAGCTTTTTTTCACCCGGTTTTCGACTAGTTTTGCGTTTTAGGCCCGTTTTTAATTGTTTTAACGCAGGATCGTCACCCAAAACTTTATTTTAACATATAAGGCCTCATATATATTAATTAATCATATTTTTTGGGGATAAAACCTTATCCATGAAGAGTGGGTGAGGTACAAAGTTTGAGTGTTGACTTTTCTTTATTTTATGACACAAGCAACCACTCCCATAGCCACTCCATGTCACTATTCTCCATCAGCCCATACCTAGTCATTTAATGGTACTTTTCCCACCATTTTTCATCCACACACTTGGTCAAGGGTTAGAAAACCCTCCTCTCTCCTCACATTTCTTTCATTTCCTCTCATTCTTCCATCAAGAACAAACTTCATTTTCTCTCATTTTCTCTCTCTAAAATTCGATATTCAAGGCCATTATCCAAGCTTTTCTTCTACTTTTGGTAAGTATTAACATCCTCCATACGATTATTACACCCCATTCTACTCCAATCATAGATTGCTTACACAAATTCTATCATTTTGGTGTTAGATTCTCAAAAATCTTCAAGGCATCTTCAAGTGTTCTCGAGTTGAACACTTCCCTACTCCAACATTCATCTACTGAAATCACATAAGGTGAGTTCATACCACTACATTTTCATGTTTTCTTAAGTTTTTAGGTGGGGGGGGGGGGGGAATACAAGTTAAAAAACCAAGAACATAACTAAACTTTTCTAATAGCTTTCATCAGAAACGTTGGACTCCATTCACGAACTGTTTTGGACAACTTAAACATTTTAGTTTTCAAAAATGTATTAGGTGAAAATAGTTCAAATTCTTAGCTTTAAAATGACTACTTGCACATCTCCATACAATGTTTCTACAATTTATGGTGATTTTTACAAAACTGCCTATCATTTCAAACATCAATCCGGACCAGTCTGTGATTATGTATTGTTTCACACAAGTTGAAGGCCATAAAAATCATGATAAAAATTATGAATAAACTAGACACATTTTAGGAACTCTCGGAATTTACGGATTAAGTTTTCAACTTCGTATGATTTTTCTATGATCCTTCTAAAACAGTGTAGAAGAGTTAAAAACTAGTTAACAGCTTATAACTTTCAACACAATTTGTAACATGTTGAGCAAAGTGTTAAATCTTTGATGACTACATATTTTGCATGTGTTTCTTGTTGTGGTATAATTATATAACAGAAAGTACTCACTGAATTGTAAGAATCCTCCATTATTACCGTTAGTACAAAACAAAGCAAGATAAACATAGTTATATTTTGCTATACATTTGACTTACATAGAAAATGGTTCTTATACACCACAAACAAACATACTAAACTATAATTGGTATAGTTAGGTTGCTTATACATTTCAAACATCTTGATAAACTATAATAGGTATAGTGTAAGTTCATTTACATTACAAAAGGTTTTCATACGAAAAGGGGTACAAATACAAAGTACCGGTTTCATACGAAAAGGGGTACAAATACAAAGTACTGGTTGTATACAAAAAGGGGTACAAATACAAAGTACCAGGTTTTCATACGAAAAGGGGTACAAATACAAAGTACCGACTTTATACAAAAATGGGTACAAATACAAAGTACCGGTTTTATACAAAAATGGGTACAAATACAAAGTACCAGGTTTTCATACAAAAGGGGTACAAATACAAAGTACCAGGTTCACATGAAATAGTTTTCATGATATTAAAACTATATTTCATCTAGAATTGTTAGACTGCAGCTATAATTGCTACGTGTATATGCTAGAGTTATATAAGAATCTAGTCACAATCAACTTAGAATTGGTGGGCCCGCCTTATCTCCTGTTCCTTGTTTGGTTGTGGACCTGGGGCAGACCCATTATATTCAACAGTTTATTTAACTAAATTTTTATATAATTTATATATGCTGAGTGATTATAGAATGAATCTATGGGTCTTTCTAGGATTCATTATCACATAACATAGAAGCATTAATTTCATACATAATAAGGAAAATATTGGATTTTCTGGAAACATACTTTGTTACTTTTACAAGGAAAACGGTTTCATTCTAAAACAAAACTCTTATGAACTCACCAACTTAATTGTTGACACTTTTTCAAAACTACTTGTATTCTCAGGAAATCAGTGAAACAGGAAAACATCAGCGCCTTGAGCATGGGACGTTAAATCGTCAAACAATTTATTTTGTCATCACAATGTAATTGATTTTGAAACATGTAAACACATACTTTGGTGTAACTTTTTCAATTATATTTATGATGGTTGTATTTTGTAACACCGTAAAAATTTAAAACAATTTTTTGCATTTTCAAACATAAAATCCCATGTGTGTTGCACAAAACATCTCCCAAGATCGAAATACATAAAATCCCATGTGTGTGTACGAATCAAGCCAGCGCCTTCCCGCGGTCATCACTGGTACCTGAAACACATAACACGTAACACTGTAAGCATAAGCTTAGTGAGTTCCCCAAAATACCATATAAACACATATCAGTCGCTCAAGGCTGTAACTCTGTTGACCCTCTAGTCGAATATCTCTGTGGGACCTTCATGGTCCCATAACTCTGTGGACCCACTGGTCCTAACTCTGTAAAATCTGAATCATGCAATCACATATCGCAATAAATCACAACACGTAGTATCATACAAACACACTGGCATATAGCTCTAGAATACTCTGTCACACAACTCTGTTACCACACTAGGTAAAGTATAGTGAGAAGACTCACCTCAGGCGTCTCGGTAAATCTCTGACTCGGTAGAAATATTGCCTAGCCTCCGCCTATTCACATAAAGTAAATACTCTTATAAATATAACTCTCGAGACTAGACTCAACCTGCCATTGGCACCCTCAAAAGGGTAAAAGACTATTTTACCTCCTCTTGACACAAGTACTCCATTGTTGACCAAACCCTAAAAGTCAACAAAAGTCAACGGTCACACGTTGACCCTACTCGCCGAGTACACTCTGGTGACTCGGCGAGTTCATACATGTTCTCTAACACTTTGTCCCACTTGGCACGCCGAGTCCCTCCCTATGCTCGAAGAGTCATACCAGGCATGAATCGCGGGGCCACCCCGACTCAACTCGTCGAGTCTCAAGAACAACTCGGTGAGTACCTCCTTGAACTCCAGTCCTCTAACCCCCTTCTGACTCACTGAGTCATCCCCCAACTTGGCAAGTCTACTCACTGAGCAATTTACGTGAAACCCTAAACCTAATACCGAGTCTCAAGAACAACTCGGCGAGTTCATGCCATGCACAAACTCTACTAACCTCCTGAGGTCAGATCTGTTTCCCTAAGCCATAGATCTGGCCTCCCCAAGCATGAATGTCACGTAAAGTCCGAAACTTGATGCTTCAATAACAACAACAAGGCATCAAAAGAAGATTTAGTCCCAAAAATGGAAACCTAACTCCAATAACCCCAAACTAATCCATAAAGATCCAAGGGTTAAGGTCTCTGGACCTCTTTGAGTCCAGATCCAAGGCACAAACTCGAAGAGGGACCATTTGCTCCACATAATCACTCTCTAAAGGGGTTAGAAAACCCTAACTCTAATGATCAACACCAAAACTGAAGGAGGTTCAAACTATTACCTCAAAATGAAGTCTCTAAACTCTGGAACTGCTAGAATCGCACCTCCACTTTGCTCTTGGTCACCTTCTTCTTGCTAAACCAAAGGTACAAGGATCAAAAGTGACTTCTTCTTCCTCACAATGATTTGGCTAACTTAGAGTTCTCTCAAAGGACTGGTAGCCGCATTGGGATGGTATAAGTGCCCTTAGATAGGCTCCAAACCTAGGGTATTAGGGTTTCATTAAACAACGTGGAATCACCGAGTCCATGAATGGACTCGCCGAGTCCGGACATGAACCCGGATGAACATCCGCGACCCTACTCGGCGAGTCTTGGCTCCAACTCGCCGAGTTCCTCCACAAACTCCAAAATAATTAAATAAAATAATATACTTGGGAATCCGGATGTTACAATTCTCCCCCACTTAAATCAGACTTCACCCTCAAAGTCTCATTCTGGAAACAACTCTGGATGTTGCTGAAGCATATCCGACTCTGACTCCCAAGTCATCTCGGACCCCTTCCGATGTTGCCACTGAACCAAAACCAGAGGCACTTCGTTGTTCCTCAAAACCTTGATCTTCCGATCCCTGATTGCCACCGGTCTCTCAGCATAATTCACGCTTGCATCCACCTAAATATCCTCTAATGGCACCACTGCCAACTCATCGGCTATACATTTCCGCAACTACGACACGTGGAAAGTGTCATGAATCTGCCCGAACTCCTCAGGTAGCTCCAAACGATATGCTACCCTGCCCACCCTCGCGATCACTCTAAACAGACCAATATATCGGGCCCTAGCTTGCCTCTCTTCCTGAACTGGATCACTCCTTTCCAAGGAGATACCTTCAGGAGCAAAAAATCTCTAACCTGAAACTCAAGCTCGGACCGACGCCTATCCGCATAAATCTTCTGGCGACTCTGAGCGGTCAACAACCTCTGTTTGACCTGTTGAATCTGCTCCTTCGTCTGAAGTACTATCTCTGTACTACCCATCACACGTTGCCCTACCTCTCCCCAGCAGATGGGCGTCCGACACCTCCTCCCATACAACAGCTCAAAACGCAGCATACCGATGCTCGAATGATGGCTATTGTTATAGGAAAATTCTGCCAAAGGTAGGTACGTGTCCCAACTCCCTCTGAAGTCCAATACACATGCCCGAAGCATGTCGTCGAGCGTCTGAATCGTCCGCTCGCTCTACCCGTCAGTCTGTGGGTGGTATGCGGTACTAAAATGCAGGCTCATACCCAATTCCTCATGAAATTTCTTCCAGAATATGGAAGTGAAATGCACATCTCGATCTAAGACGATCGAGATCAGTACTCCATGCCGCGATACCACCTCTCTCATGCACAACTCTGCCAACCTCTTAGCGGAAGAGCTCTCAATGATAGCAAGGAAGTGGGTGTTCTTCGTCAACCTGTCCACAATCACCCAAATTGCATCGACTCCCCTAGTAGTCCTCGGCAATTTGGTGATAAAATCCATGGTAATCTGTTCCCACTTCCACTCGGGAACGTCCAATGGCTGCAACTTACCATGTGGTCTCTAGTGCTCAGCCTTAACCTTACGACAGGTTAAGCACCTCTCAACAAACCACACGACATCCCTCTTCATACAGGGCCACTAATACTCTCTCTTTACGTCCAAATACATCTTAGTGGCCCCATGATGGATCGAGAACTTCGATCGATGAGCCTCTTCCATCAAAATGGTACGCGTCCCGCCCACAAACGGTACCTAGATACGACCCTGGAATGTCATAAGACCCCGACTATCGGTAACAAACTCCGATACCAACCCGGCAACTCGTTCTCTCTTCTGGTTTTCTGATCTCACGGCCTCAGCCTGGGCCCCACGAATGGTGTCCAACACCAGAGTCATCACTGTCAACCTAAAACAAACATCTCGCATCGGGGCGCTCTTCGCCCTTCGGCTCAGTGCATCGGCTACAATATTAGCCTTACCCGGGTGGTACAGGATCTCGCAGTTATAATCCTTTACCACATCCAACCATCTCCTCTGTCGCATATTCAGGTTGGACCGATCCATCAAGTACTTCAAGCTCTTGTGGTCCGTGTATATGGTACACCGAACCCCATACATATAATGACGCCGGATCGTGAGGGCGAACACCACTGCCCCCAACTCTAGATCGTGGGTGGGATACCTCGTCTCATGAGGCTTCAGCTGCCTCGATGCGTATGCTATCACATGCCCTCTCAGCATCAGTACCGCTCCGAACCCTGATATCGACGCATCACAATACACCACAAAGTCCTCCACCCCCTCCGGAAGGGCTAAAACTGGGGCTTCGCACAGTCTCTGGCGAAGTGTCTCGAAGGAGGCCTACTGCTCTGGGCCCCATGAAACAGCAACACCCTTCCGGGTCAACCTGGTGAGTGGCACGACGATCTTAGAGAAATCCCTGATAAATCTCCGATAATAGCCTGCTAGCCCTAAGAAACTCCTGATCTCGGTGGGTGATCTCGGCACCTCCCAACTCATCACTGCCTCAATCTTGGCCGGGTCGACCAATATCCCTTTCTGGTTAACGAGGTGCCCTAGGAACTAGACCTCTCGCAACCAGAAATCAGACTTGGAGAAGTTGGCATAAAGCCTCTCCGATCTCAGAACTCCGAGGATCTCCCTCAAATGCTTTTCATGCTGCTCTTTGGATCTCGAATACACCAAAATATCATCTATGAACACAATCACCGAGCGATCCAACATCGGCCCGCACACTTTGTTCATGAGATCCATGAACACCGCCGGTGCATTGGTGAGTCCGAAAGGCATCACCACAAACTCGTAATGCCCATAACGAGTCTTGAACGCTGTCTTCTGGATGTCCGCATCTCGCACCCTCACCTGATGATAGCCAGACCTCAAATCGATCTTGGAGAACCAAAATGCTCTGTGACAACCCGAAATTTCCATTCTGTACAAACTATATCACTTCAATAGAAGTTATAGCAGTCACAATTAATTTTCAGACTTTTCGCGTAAGTTTGAGTAATTCAGGGTTTACACTTCAGGAAATATCAGGAGAGTGGGTGCACTAGGGCTTTGTGCAACACTGTTATTCCAACACTCTGTTATATTAGAGATCATTTCAGGAATAAAAATATTTTCTGCCAAAAATATCTCAGGACTATAAATAGAATTCTGAACCAAATTCATTCATTATTCACATTTCCAACTAGAGAAAAGCCGTTTTCTCTCTCACGGATCTTCAGGTTTTTATACCAAAATGTGAGTAACTCTTTCTAGTAGTGTTAGAAAGCTTATTATGTGTTTATAACATGATTTAGAAGGCTAAATCACTAGATCTAGGAGTTTACTCCCCATGGTGTTCTTGGGCGGTAAACTCCCAAAACAAAGCCGAGACCGACCCTTTTGTTATGCAACTGCCTTAGACTCATATGTATGTGTGTTAGGGAAAAGAAAACAACCAAGAATCACCCAAGTTTGTGAGTTCATGGCCCAAGAGTTTCTTAGGTCGTAAACTCCCTTTTCAAACTCAAAATGGTGTTTTAAGGCACCTAAAGCTTTAAGACTTTTATCAAGACTTGTTCCCATTTAATCTAAGGCCTTAAGCACATCAAAATCACTTATCAAAGTGAGTTTAGGGACAAGACTTTGTTCTTGGGCCGTAAACATGAAAGAATGGCACCAAAGTGTGCCTAATGTCTTCATATGCTTGGAATAAAAGCCTAGAACTTATACCACCTATGCTTGAGACTCGAAAGCAACAAGAACACCATTCCAAGGGAGTTTACGGCCGTAAACTCCAAAGGAAATGGCCTTAGGGCCGTAAACTCCTAAATGGAGTGTTTCTAGACCTTAAACCCTTTCAAGAATTGAACCATCAAGTTGGAATAATTCTAGGAATCATTTGGAACTTCAAAACACACAAAACACCCATGGTTGGGAGTTTACGGCCGTAAACTCAAGAGTTTACAACTGTAAACTCCATGTGTGTTAGTATATGAGCAGTAAACTCATATATGGGGTCCTTTGGAACCCTAAACACAAGTAGCTTGTCCCACAATAGCTTAGATGCAATCCTTAGGGCTTAAAACACTTATATAAAGTGTTTATTATGTATAGGATGTCTTAACATTATCAATTAGTGATTTGAGACTAATTGAGTGCATATATGTGTGATTATATGTTCATTAGGATCGTAGTGTGTGTACAAGTCCTCGCTTGACACCTAGGAATCCTATACCGTTCAGTTCATCCCAATCACCAACTACAGGTGAGTTCATACCCCTAATCAATGTTTTAAATGATTTTAAATGCTTTAAAAGGGGGGGGATACAAGTAGAAACAAACATGTTATTAAATCATTGATATGTATTTTATAACTGTGTTTGTCATTTAACAGATTTCACATGCTACAAAATGTGATGCATGAAATGGTTTTAAATCTTAAAAACACATTGTTATCAAATGTTTTACCTTTGAAATGTATATTAAAATGACATCAAGTCATTGTTAATTATTTTTGAAAACCAATAAGTTGTCTTACAAAACCATTTTACATTCTTGAACTAAACTATGCATGTACACTTATATTCGTATATATGTATTGATGTTATAGTTTACACTTTCATTTAGTTTCTCACACCCTTGAGTAGTAAGAGTGTATAAACCTACTTGAACATCAAATTACCTTCCAGTAAATTATCATGGGGATAATTTGGAGATATCAAACATAATTCCTATTACAAGGAATCACACAAGAGTCAGTTCATTCATGAGTCTATACCAGTACATTACCTGATACATGAGTACATTTACATTTGATTACATGATACATGAGTACGTTTACATATACTTACATGATACATGAACACGCTTATATGAACGCATTACGTGAGTACCTTTACGTAGATACACTTAACTGTGTATATTAACATGAGTACTTGTATCTCAAATTGCGAGGATGATTTATTAGTACCTTCTGTGTAAATCTTCCTTCATATCCCTAGTACCTCGGGATATCTAGACAGGACCCTATCCCTAGTACCTTGGGATACCTAGATGGGTCCCTATCCCTAGTACCTCGGGATATATGGACGGGACTAACCATTCCGGAACCCATCTGTTAGCAACAGTGGGTGATGAACATCTACGGATGCCTACGGTTATTAGTTATCCTATGAGTACCTTTACAGGGACTAACCCTTCCTCCGCCCTGCTGCTGCTACAGAGGACAATTGGACAATCTTCGGATGTTCATTAGGTTATATAGGTGGTGTTAGCCCTAGTACCTCGGGATAACAGTTACATATGTTGTGTTAGTCCTAGTACCCAGTGACAACACTTACAGTAGTACATTTTCCTGTTTACTTTATTTTGTGATACTTTCACATAAACGATGAGTTAGACTAAGTACTTTAGTACTAAACAATTAAAGTAAAACTATCATTTTACTTACAAAACATTCGGGTCTTGGTAGAAGACTACATTGTCATAACAAAACATTCGGGTCTTGGTAGAAGACTACATTGTCATAACAAAACATTCGGGTCTTGGTAGAAGACTACATTTCATACTTATAGAAAATAAGGGTTTTTCTAGGGATTTCATACTTACATCAACATTTTCATTTAAAGGTTTACACGGCCTTCATAGCAGATTTTCATAAGCAAGACAACAACACTTAATTTCTTATGAATTCACCAGATTTAAAGCTGATACTCGCTTTCAAAATAACTTGTATTCTCAGGTCAGCAGTAGATAGGTACGATGGCTAGGTTTTGAGAAGACGGAGCAGACAAGTCTCGTCTTTTATTTTGATTGTATATTTTTGGTGTCTTACTACAATGAAAGAACACACATGTATTAAAACTTTACTTATAATGCAATGGATGATGTTGTTGCTTGTTTATTATATTACACTGTTGTGATACTGTACATGACGTCCTCCACCCCTGAACGTTTCCGCCGTTCGTGGTTTTGGGGTGTGACAGATTGATATCAGAGCATTGTTTATAGTGAATAAAGTATATCAACCCATAAAAGATATACTAACTATAAATACATCGGGATTAAAACACTCTGTCTAATAGTTATACTTTTAAATAATAAAATATTTAACAAAGTATACGTGCCTGCATTCATACTAAAATCAGTGTCACAACAACAAGAACAAAAGTATTACGATTGTTGAATGTCACAAGTAAGCCTAGGGATATATGGTCAGTCTTGGGGATGGCATGGCCTGATCAACTATGCTGATCTGAGGAGTGATTAGAATATGCCCAAGAATGGTTGTGATATGGCAACAAGTCTAAAAACTTACCAACACAACCATAACGAAATACCATATGGGTATTTTGTCTTACTGTAATTATCTTAGTTAGTTCATCTATTTTAGCTATTTCTTATATCCCTTTTCTCGCGTAGATTAAAAATGGCTGGATTTCACCATGGCGATTCGTACTTCCCAAAGCAACGCAATGTGGTTGGCTAGAGGCAGAACTAGAAGATGATCACCCAATCCCTTTGGATGATCACCATGCTGAGGGTTTTTCCGATAGTTCTGACTCGGAGCCAGAAGTCAACAACCTACCCCCAAATGCTCAAAACCAAAACCTGAACCCCCGCCCTGTGTTTCAAGGACCCACACCTCTGTGGGCCACTAACTTGATTACATGGAGTCATGAACAGGGTCAGCCCATTCCCTACAATGGATACCAAAGTTTCTACAACCTCACTGAAGGAGGTTCTGCTAATAGAGTCCTACCAATCATGGTGCGTAGGATTTCTCAGAACTCGATAATGGCTCAGGCGACTATCAATCAAGTCTTGGAAGTTGACGCCAACTCTGGTGTTAACACTGTCCACATTCGCCAACTAGAGTCTGCTCATGAAAGGACTTTGGTCCGCAATGCAAATCTACAGAGGGAACTTGCTGAAACCCAAGCTGAAGTTAGAGAACTTCGAGCTCAGGAAGCAAGGTCGGACAGGCGTATAAGGGACATTAAACGTCTACTGTCGGGATCGAGGACTCATGCTAGCAGTTCTCGTCGCCGATAGAATCTAGTCGACTCATCTTTTGGATATAACCTAGTTTATGTAAAACTTTGGTCTAATTTCCTATCTGTATAAATCTTAGACCTGTTAGGTCTTGATCTAGTCTTAATTCTGTCAAAATTTTCCATCTTGGTTGATGTAAGGCCTACTTCTAGGCCATTTTTCCCGAACTTATTACATCTGTAATTCCAGTATTATTGACAGATATCTAATCTTATGGAAATTATTATCCAAATGCTATCATCTTCATTTAGTCATACTATTCCTTCTGTTGTTGGACTATGGGGATTTAGTCCATGGGACACATTCATTAACCAATTATTCTTACCCACGTCGTCATCTTTCAAACTACAGTTAAAGATGCCGCCACGCAGGAATCCAAGGCGAAACCCAAACAACGAAATACCGATACCACCACCTCTACCACCACCTGAACCTCTTCAACCACCTAATCCTTCCGATGCCAACATGTTGTAGGCAGGTTTCATAGCAGCAGTTGCAGCTGCCGTGTCAGCAATCAATGCTCCTGCCCCTAGTGGATCAGGAACAGGTGCACCACCCTCGAACCATGGCGAAAGCCATGGACACCCTCGGGAATGCACCTACAAGGACTTCACAAACGCCAAACCCCGCAGCTTCAATGGAACTGGGGGTGTTATGGTGTTGAGACAATGGATTGAAAAGATGGAATCTGTCTTTGAAATCTGTGCTTGCCAGGAGGGCAACAAGGTCAAGTTTGCAGCTTGTACCTTCTCTGACAGAGCACAAACATGGTGGAACAGCCATGTTAGCTATCTAACTTTGGTGGTGGCGTATTCCATCGGCTGGGAAAAGTTGAAAGACATGCTGATGAAAGAATACTGTCCTCGAGGTGAAATACAAAAACTCGAGCAAGAATTCTGGGGTCTACAAATGGTTGGATCCGACATCACGACCTACACAAATAGGCTCTGTGATCTGGCAAACTTATGCCCTGACATGGTTGCTCTCCAGAGCAAAAAGATAGAGAGGTATATCTGGGGACTGTCGCCCCAGATCCAGTCAAGTGTGATCGCTTCGAGGCCTATTACCTTTGATAGCGCCATGGAACTGGCACAATCTCTCATCGATCACCGGAAACCTCAGAACCCAACAATCCCTACACCCATACCACAAAAGTCCAACCCCGACTACAACAAGAAGGGGTGGAATAAGAGGAAAAGAGGGGATTCGCAAGGATCCTCCAATAAACAACAACTTCTGGCGATCAATGTTGCCACAGTGACTCCTGTTGTCCCTGCGAACCCCTTCCCAGCAAAAACTTATGTTGGAACTCTTCCGAAGTGCAACAAATGTAGCTTCCACCACCACGGACCTTGCAAAGAGATGTTCTGCTCTAACTACAACAGGAAGGGGCACACCGCCCGTTACTGCAAGGCTCCAACAGCTCAAGCCGCCCAGGTTCCTAATGCCGGTATGGGCCAAATTACTACGGTTATGGCGAGGTGGGCCACTACGAGAGGAACTGCCCTAAAGCGGGGATGGCTGGCGGAGTAGGAAGAGTTATGGCCCTAGGCCACAAGGAAGCATTAGCTGATTCTACGATAGTTACTGGTACGTTCCTCCTCGATAACTCATATGCTTTCATACTTTTCGATAGTGGAGCCGAGAAAATTTTCGTAAGTCACAAATTTGCACACCTGCTTAAACAAAAACCACGTGCATTAGATAATTCATTCACGGTAGAAATGGCTAACGGGAAAACGGAGAGTACAAACTGCATATACGTAGGTTGTACCTTAACTTTAGATGGCCATACTTTCTAGGTAGATCTCATGCCAGTCCCAATTAAATGTTTCGACATTATCATCGGTATGGATTGGTTGAGTCTTCTTCGTGCCGACATTACGTGCTTTGAAAAAGCAGTTCGTCTTAACCTTCCTAACAATGAAACCTTAGTTATCTACGGCGACAAATCTAGTACGATCCTTTGCATCATTTCGTGCATTCAAGCCCAGAAGTGTTTGCGAAAGGAGTACCATGCATTCCTCGCACACGTCGTCGATACCAGTCAAGAACTGAAAGACATCCAGAAAATCCCAGAAGTACACGACTTTCCCGACATATTCCCAGAAGAACTCCCCGGTTTACCACCACAACGCCAAGTCGAGTTCAGAATCGACTTAGTACCAGGGGCTACCCCCGTAGCCAAATCTCCTTATCGTCTGACACCGGCTGAAATGCAGGAACTTTCCAGTCAACTAAACGAACTTCTCAAGAAGGGATTCATTCGACCAAGCTTCTCACCATGGAGAGCACCGGTCTTGTTCGTCAAGAAGAAAGATGGATCGTCTCGCATGTGCATCGACTATAGAGAACTCAACAAACTTACCATTAAAAATCGTTATCCGTTTCCCCGCATTGACGATTTATTTGATCAACTTCATGGAGCCAACTACTTCTCGAAGATAGATCTGCGATCCGGATATCACCAACTACGAGTGTTAGTAGAGGATGTTCCCAAGACAGCCTTCTGAACTCGTTATGGGCACTACGAGTTTGTAGTGATGCCATTCGGATTAACTAACGCGCCCGCAGTATTCATGGATCTGATTAATAGGGTGTGTCGTCCTTACTTGAATCAGTTCGTCATCGTCTTCATTGATGACATACTCATCTACTCTCGAAGTAAGGAAGAACATAGTCAACATCTCCGTAAAATCTTAGAGACATTGCGATCGGAGAAGCTCTACGCGAAGTTCTCCAAGTGTGAATTTTGGATTCAGCGAGTCGAATTTTTGGGCCATGTGGTTAGCGAAGAAGGTATACACGTGGACCCTTCCAAAATTAAGGCCATCGAGAACTGGTCAGCACCAAAGACACCTACTGAAATTCGTCGATTTCTAGGTCTAGCTGGCTACTATCGCAGGTTCATTCAGAACTTCTCCAGCATAGCGAAACCTCTTACAACCCTGACCCAGAAAGGCGTGGCCTTTGACTGGGAAGAGAAACAGGAAAGAGTGTTCCAAACGCTCAAACGAGCCTTGTGCACCACCCCGATACTATCCCTTCCCGAAGGGATAGAAGACTTCATTGTCTATTGCGATGCATCCAATCAAGGACTCGGATGTGTTCTGATGCAGCGAGGTAAAGTCATCGCCTATGCCACGAGACAGCTGAAGACACATGAGGTTAACTACACAACCCATGATCTTGAACTAGGAGCAGTTGTGTTTGCTCTGAAGATCTGGAGACATTACCTGTACGGTACAAAAAGCACGATCTTTACAGACCATAAGAGTCTACAACACATTTTCGACCAGAAAGAGCTCAACATGAGACAACGACGGTGGGTCGAGGTACTCAGTGATTACGGGTGCGAAATTCGTTATCATCCGGGTAAAGCCAATGTAGTAGCCCATGCCCTAAGTCGGAAAGAATATACCTATCGTAGAGTCAAATCTTTGACTCTAACTATCCATTCACACTTGTCCACGCAAATAAAGGAGGCTCAGCTCGACGCTTTGAAACCTGACAACGTGGCTGGTGAGTCCCTTAGAGGGATGGATAAGAACTTAGAAGTCAAGGGTGGCGGAGCCTTATACCTCATGGATCGGATCTGGACACCGAAACACTATGGCTTCAGAGACTTAGTCATGACCGAAGCTCACAACACTCGTTATTCCGTCCACCCGGGTTTAGATAAGATGTATCAGGATCTTAAAAAGTTATACTAGTGGCCTAACATGAAAGCAGATATTGCTACCTTCGTGAGTAAATGCCTTACTTGCGCAAAGGTCAAGGTCGAATACCAGAAACCCTCCGGTCTTCTACAACAACCGGAGATACCAGAATGGAAGTGGGAGCGGATCACTATGGAGTTCATAACCAAGTTTCCCAAGACGACGGCTGGACTTGATTCCATATGGGTCATCGTCGATAGACTGACCAAGTCTGCACACTTCCTACCGATCAAAGAAACGGACAAGATGGAGAAACTTACCAGAACTTACATTAGGGAGATTGTAAGGTTGCACGGTGTTCCTTTATCTATCATCTCGGACCGAGATAGTAGATTCACTTCGAGGTTCTGGCAGTCATTACAAAATTCCCTAGGAACTAGGCTAGACATGAGTACAGCCTACCACCCACAGACCGACGGGCAAAGTGAGAGAACTATCCAAACCTTAGAAGATATGTTGTGTGCGTGTGTGATTCACTTTGGAAAGGCTTGGGATGCCCATTTACCCCTTGTTGAATTTTCCTACAACAGTTATCATACGAGCATAAAGGCAGCTCCATTCGAGGCCCTCTATGGCCGAAAGTGCAAATCCCCTCTGTGCTGGGCTGATGTGGGTGATACCCAGTTAGCTAAGGGACGAGTTCCCGAAAGCACTCTCACGGGTCCGGAGATCATTCGGGAAACGACAGAGAAGATCGTTCAAATTCGTGAACGATTGAAAGCCTCTAGAGACCGACAGAAAAGCTACGCTGACAAGCGTAGGAAACCATTGGAGTTCCAGGTGGGCGACCGAGTCCTACTAAAGGTCTCACCCTAGAAGGGCTTGATATGCTTTGGGAAGCGTGGGATGCTCAATCCAAGATACATAGGGCTTTTCAAGATTCTCGCAAGAATCGGCCCTGTGGCTTACAAGCTCAACCTACCGCACGAACTCAGTAATGTACATCCTACCTTCCACGTGTCAAACTTGAAAAAGTGTCTATCCGACGAGACTCTTGTTATTCCACTCGACGAGATCGAGATCAACGAGAGCCTCAACTTCGTGGAGGAACCAGTAGAGATCATAGACCGAGAGGTCAAGCAAACAAAGTAGAGCCGTATCCCGATAGTGAAGGTGCGCTGGAACGCAAAGCATGGACCGGAATTCACTTGGGAACGTGCGGATCAGATGAAACAGAAATACCCTCACCTTTTCGCTTAGTTATTTGTAATTTCTTATTTGCTTAAATTCTAATTTCGGGATGAAATTCCTTCTAACGGGGGGATGATGTGACAACCCGAAATTTCCATTTTGTACAAACTATATCACTTCAATAGAAGTTATAGCAGTCACAGTTAATTTTCAGACTTTTCATGTAAGTTTGAGTAATTCAGGGTTTACACTTCAGGAAATATCAGGAGAGTGGGTGAACTAGGGCTTTGTGCAACACTGTTATTCCAACACTCTATTATATTAGAGTTCATTTCAGGAATAAAAATATTTTCTGCCAAAAATATCTCAGGACTATAAATAGAATTCTGAACCAAAACGTGAGTAACGCTTTCTAGTAGTGTTAGAAAGCTTATTATGTGTTTATAAAATGATTTAGAAGGCTAAATCACTAGATCTAGGAGTTTACTCCCCAAGGTGTTCTTGGGCGGTAAACTCCCAAAACAAAGCCGAGACCGACCCTTGTGTTATGCAACTGCCTTAGACTCATATGTATGTGTATTAGGGACAAGAAAACAACCAAGAATCAGCCAAGTTTGGGAGTTCATGGCCCAAGAGTTTCTTAGGCCGTAAACTCCCTTTTCAAACTCAAAATGGTGTTTTAAGGCACCTAAAGCTTTAAGACTTTTATCAAGACTTGTTCCCATTTAATCTAAGGCCTTAAGCACATCAAAATCACTTATCAAAGTGAGTTTAGGGCAAAAACTTTGCTCTTGGGCCGTAAACATGAAAGAATGGCACCAAAGTGTGCCTAATGTCTTCATATGCTTGGAATAAAAGCCTAGAACTTATACCACCTATGCTTGAGACTTGAAAACAACAAGAACACCATTCCAAGGGAGTTTACGGCCGTAAACTCCCAAATGGAGTGTTTCTAGACCTTAAACCCTTTCAAGAATTGAACCACCAAGTTGGAATAATTCTAGGAATCATTTGGAACTTCAAAACACACAAAACACCCATGGTTGGGAGTTTACGGCCGTAAACTCAAGAGTTTACAACCGTAAACTCCATGTGTATTAGTATATGAGGAGTAAACTCATATATGGGGTCGTTTGGAACCCTAAACACAAGTACCTTGTCCCACAATAGCTTAGATGCAATCCTTAGGGCTTAAAACACTTATATAAAGTGTTTATTATGTCTAGGATGTCTTAACATTATCAATTAGTGATTTGAGACTAATTGAGTGCATATATGTGTGATTATATGTTCATTAGGATCGTAGTGTGTGTACAAGTCCTCGCTTGACACCTAGCAATCCTATACCGTTCAGTTCATCCCAATCACCAACTATAGGTCAGTTCATACCCCTAATCAATGTTTTAAATGATTTTAAATGCTTTTAAAGGGGGGAGGTTACAAGTAGAAACAAACATGTTATTAAATCATTGATATGTATTTTATAACTGTGTTTGTCATTTAACAGATTTCACATGCTACAAAATGTGATGCATGAAATGGTTTTAAATCTTAAAAACACATTGTTATCAAATGTTTTACCTTTGAAATGTATATTAAAATGACATCAAGTCATTGTTAATTATTGTTCAAAACCAATAAGATGTCTTACAAAACCATTTTACATTCTTGAACTAAACTATGCATGTACACTTATATTCGTATATATGTATTGATGTTATAGTTTACACTTTCATTTAGTTTCTCACACCCGTGAATAGTAAGAGTGTATAAACCTACTTGAACATCAAATTACCTTCTAGTAAGTTATCATGGGGATAATTTGGAGATATCAAACATAATTCCTATTACAAGGAATCACACAAGAGTCAGTTCATTCATTAGTCTATACCAGTACATTACCTGATACATGAGTACATTTACATTTGATTACATGATACATGAGTACGTTTACATATACTTACATGATACATGAACACGCTTACATGAACGCATTACATGAGTACCTTTATGTAGATACACTTAACTGTGTATATTAACATGAATACTTGTATCTCAAATTGCGAGGATGATTTATTAGTACCTTCTGTGTAAATCTTCCTGCATATCCCTAGTACCTCGGGATATCTAGACAGGACCCTATCCCTAGTATCTCGGGATACCTAGATGGGTCCCTATCCCTAGTACGTCGGGATATATGGACGGGACTAACCATTCTGGAACCCATCTGTTAGCAACAGTGGGTGATGAACATCTACGGATGCCTACGGTTATTAGTTATACTAGGAGTAACCCTTCCTCCGCCCTGCTGCTGCTACAGATGACAATTGGACAATCTTCGGATGTTCATTAGGTTATATAGGTGGTGTTAGCCCTAGTACCTCGGGATAACAGTTACATATGTTGTGTTAGTCCTAGTACCCAGTGACAACACTTACAGTAGTACATTTTCCTGTTTACTTTATTTTATGATACTTTCACATAAACGATGAGTTAGACTAAGTACTTTAGTACTAAACAATTAAAGTAAAGCTATCATTTTACTTACAAAACATTCGGGTCTTGGTAGAAGACTACATTGTCATAACAAAACATTCGGGTCATGGTAGAAGACTACATTGTCATAACAAAACATTCGGGTCTTGGTAGAAGACTACATTTCATACTTATAGAAAATAAGGGTTTTTCTAGGGATTTCATACTTACATCAACATTTTCATTTAAAGGTTTACATGGCCTTCATAACAGATTTTCATAAGCAAGATAACGACACTTAATTTCTTATGAATTCACCAGCTTTAAAGCTGATACTCGCTTTCAAAATAACTTGTAGTCTCAGGTCAGCAGTAGACAGGTACGATGGCCAGGTCTTGAGAAGACGGAGCAGACAAGTCTCGTCTTTTATTTTGATTGTATATTTTTGGTGTCTTACTACAATGAAAGAGCACGCATGTATTAAAACTTTACTTATAATGCAATGGATGATGTTGTTGCTTGTTTATTATATTACACTGTTGTGATACTATACATGACGTCCACCCCTGAACGTTTCCGCCGTTCGTGGTTTTGGGGTGTGACATGCTCCCTACAAGTGATCGAACAAATCGTCGATCCTTGGCAATGGGTAACGGTTCTTGACCGTCAGCTTGTTCAACTCCCGGTAATCAATGCACATCTGGTGTGAACCATCCTTTTTCTTGACAAAAAGGATAGGTGCTCCCCACGGTGATCTGCTCGGCAGAATAAACCCCTTCCCCAGCAACTCCTGAAGTTGCAAGGATAACTTGTGCATCTCTGGAGGCGCAAGGCGATAGGGCACCTTGGCGATAGGCGCGGCCCCCAGAACCAAATCGATACTGAACTCCACCTGCCTCACGGAAGGCACACCCGGCAACTCCTCCAGAAATACATCCGGGAACTCACACACTATCGGAACCTCATCAACTAACCTCGGTCTCTCTGAGTCAACCCTCGTATCCATCACATACGCTACGAAGCCCCTACAACCCTGCTGTATACACTGTCTCGCTCTAGCGGCCAAACAAAATGCTGACCCAGAACGTGTACCCTCGCCGTACACCGTAAGAACTCCCCCACTAGGGTCTTGTATGGTCACCAGCTGTCACTCATAGTCGATAACCGCTCCGAATCTGCTCAACCAGTCCATGCCCTCGATGACACAGACATCCCCCATCGCAATGGGAACTAAATCAATCGGGAATTCAACACTGAAAATCTCGAGTACACAACCTCCGATCACCTCTATGGCATACTGCGCCCTCTCGTCAGCTATGGAAACTCTTAGAGGTCGACTTAACGCCTCACGGCTAACACTGATGTGCTGACTAAAAGCCAAAGATACAAAAGACCGACTCGCACCCGAGTCAAATAACACCAAGGCAGGTACATAACTCACAAGAAAAGTACCTACGCATAACATAATATAAGCACAATATATCAACCTCAAAATAAATACACGAAGGAATACATACCAGCCACAACCTCGGGCGCTGCGCGGACCTCCTCTGCGGTCAACTGAAAGGCTCTCCCTCGTGCCTTCAGTTCCTTGGCCTTCACTGGCCGGCTCTCAGTAGCTCTGATAGCAGCAGGGGCAGATTCCTGAGATGCCCCCTGTGCTGATCCCCGCAACTATGGACACTCTGCCTTCTGGTGTCCGGTCTGGTTGCAGTGAAAACATACTGCAAACCCCTTGGGGCAATCCTTGGCCATATGCCCCTCCTTGCCACATTTGTAGCAAGACCCTGCTCTGCACACCCCATCATGGCTCTTGCCGCACTTGCCACAAGTGCGGCCCCTCTGACTCCCTGGCCTTGAATCACTGGATTTGGCCCGCTTGGCTACCGGCTGAGATTGCACCGATCGTCGATCCCTCCCTTGAGACTCAACCTCTTCCCTAGCCTGGGTCTCTAGCTCTATCTCCCTCTTCCGGGCATTTGCCTGAAACTCAGCAAATGTCCGGTACGTCAAGTTCGCCACAAACTCTCGTATGTCCCTCCTCAAAATGCTCAGATATCGGCTCATACGTGCCTGCTCGGAGGACACGTGCTCTGGGCAGAACATTGCCCGCTCATGAAACATCCTCGTAATCACTGTAACAGACTCAGTACCCTGCTTGAGGGTTAGAAACTCCTGTGCCAAACGCTCCCTCTCCACCTGGGGAACGTACTCATCTCGGAACATAGTAGTGAACCTCTCCTAGGTCATTGCAACAAGCTCAACAGGCGTATAGTGTGCCGTCACAAACTTCCACCAATCCTTCGCTTCCAAGCGAAGCTGGTTCAGCACGAACCGAACTCTCAAATGTTATGGAGATGATCAAGTAAAGAAACACCCCTCTATGTCTGAAATCCACCTCATCGCCGCAATCGAATCCTGGGTCCCGTCAAACTCTGGTGGTTTTGTGTTGCTAAACTCTCGGAACATTAACACATCACCACCCTGCGACCTAGTTGCAACTATGGCTGCAGTGGCCGTAGCAACAGCAGCCTCAGAAAGAGCAGCGTACTTCTCATCAAATGTCTCTATCAGCATGGTCTTGATAGACCCGAACATCTCTGGTATCTCTGCCCTGATGGATGCAGCCACCTCCTCCTGGATGATCCTACGGATCTCCTCATCAGTCGTACCGCTGCCCCCTGGTGTGTGGCGTGTCCCAACCATGATCTCCTTCTCTCTGAAATACAACACAAGAATAAATATCAGGGACTCACTCGATTATGCTCACACTCGAATACTCCACCCTACTTGTCCCTTGGTACTCCAAGGATTCTTACTTGAGCTGTGCACTGACCCGGTGTCTTCAGTAGTACGGGCCTAATACTACCGTTCACACCGCATCAGTATTCACCCAAAGTCCTCCTGCCAGAGTCCCAAATCCCAAGTACTCTACTCTCTCTAATCATATGATACTCGCTAGCAGATCTCTCATAATCTCCTCATTGCTACCTAAACACTCTGAAGTATCCCTAGAAGCAATACTCCTAGACTCAGGCATGACATATCAGGCCACTCTAGTCCTAATAAGAATACCTATTCTACTCTAGCATGCATAACATAGCTCATCATATACATATCATATCATATCTCATAACACTTATTATAATGGTATTTTGGGAAATCACCATTCGGGCGCTGGCTGTTCGTACACACGACTCTGCTCTGTTTGTCTCGAAAGTTCTTCTTTTGAAAACTTATTTTATTATCGAAATTTCCTCAAATCCTCAGTTTGAGTTCAGATACGCCTGAAGGTGCACCCGAATCCCTAAAACCAAGGCTCTGATACCAACTTGTAACACCGTAAAAATTTAAAACAATATTTCGCATTTTCAAACATATTTTTACAAACTCATTCTTTCATAAAATGTCATAATATCATGTCTTTGTTTCACAAAACATCTCCCAAGATCGAAATACATAAAATCCCATGTGTGTGTACGAATTAAGCCGGCGCCTTCCCGCGGTCATCACTGTTACCTGAAACACATAACACGTAACACTGTAAGCATAAGCTTAGTGAGTTCCCCAAAATACCATATACACATATCAGTCGCTCAAGGCTGTAACTCTGTTGACCCTCTGGTCGAATATCTCTGTGGGACCCTCTTGGTCCCATAACTCTATGGACCCACTGGTCCTAACTCTGTAAAATCTGAATCATGCAATCACATATCGCAATAAATCACAACACGTAGTATCATACAAACACACTGGCATATAGCTCAAGAATACTCTGTCACACAACTCTGTTACCACACTAGGTAAAGTATAGTGAGAAGACTCACCTCAGGCGTCTCGGTAAATCTCTGACTCGGTAGAAATATTGCCTAGCCTCCGCCTATTCACATAAAGTAAATACTCTTATAAACATAACTCTCGAGACTAGACTTAACCTGCCATTGGCACCCTCAAAAGGGTAAAAGACTATTTTACCCCCCTCTTGACACGTGTACTCCATTGTTGATCAAACCCTAAAAGTCAACAAAAGTCAACGGTCACACTTTAACCCTACTCGCCGAGTGCACTCTGGTGACTCGGCGAGTTCACACATGTTCTCTAACACTTTGTCCCGCTTGGCACGCCGAGTCCCTCCCTATGCTCGACGAGTCATACCAGGCATGAATCGCGGGGCCACCCCGACTCAACTCATCGAGTCTCAAGAACAACTCGGCGAGTACCTCCTTGAACTCCAGTACTTTATCCCCCTTCTAACTCACTGAGTCATCCCCCAACTCGGCAAGTCTACTCACTGAGCAATTTACGTGAAACCCTAATCCTACTACCGAGTCTCAAGAACAACTCGGCGGGTTCATGCCATGCACAAACTCTACCGACCTCCTGAGGTCAGATCTGTTTCCCTAAACCATAGATCTGGCCTCCCCAAGCATGGATGTCACGTAAAGTCCGAAACTTGATGCTTGTATAACAACAACAAGGCATCAAAAGGAGATTTAGTCCCAAAAATGGCAACCTAAGTCCAATAACCCCAAACTGATCCATAAAGCTCTAAGGGTTAAGGTCTCTAGACCTCTGTGAGTCCAGATCCAAGGCACAAACTCGAAGAGGGACCATTTGCTCCACATAATCACTCTCCAAAGTGGTTAGAAAACCCTAACTCTAATGATCAACACCAAAACTGAAGGAGGTTCGAACTATTACCTCAAAATGAAGTCTGTGAACTCTGGAAGTGCTAGAATCGCACCTCCTCTTTGCTCTTGGTCACCTCCTTCTTGCTAAACCAAAGGTACAAGGATCAAAAGTGACTTCTTCTTCCTCACAATGATTTGGCTCACTTAGGGTTCTCTCAAGGGACTGGTAGCTGCAATGGGAGGCTATAAGTGCCCTTAAATAGGCTCCAAACCAGGGGGATTAGGTTTTCATTAAACAACGTGGACTCGCCGAGTCCATGAATGGACTCGCCGAGTCCGGACGTGAACCCGGATGAACATCCGCGACCCTACTCGGCGAGTCATGGCTCCAAATCGCCGAGTTCCTCCACAAACTCCGAAATACTTAAATAAAATAATATACCTGGGAATCCGGATGTTACATATTTACTTTGAGCAATATTATACTCGTTGTTGTGATACTATACATGAAGTCCTCCACCCCCGAACGTTTCTGCCATCCTTGGTTTGGGGGTGTGACAGATTGGTATCAGAGCATTATTTATAGTGAACTAAGTATATCGAAACACATAAGATATACAAACTATAAATGCATTGGGACTAAGGTCTCTGATTTAAAGTTTTCAAAACAACTATACTTTTAGAAATAAATAGTTTCTTGTTAAAAGTATACATGCATGCATACATACTAAGGTTAGCATCATTCTAGAACAAAACAAAAGTAATGATTGTTGAATATCACATGTAAGCTTGGGGATGTATGGTCAGTCTTGGGAGTGGCATAGCCTAATCAACTATGCTGGTCCGAGGAGTGATTAGCACATGCCCAAGAATGGTTGTGATATGGCGACAAGTCTAAAAACTTACCAACACTACCACAATGAGAACATTAAAACAGAACATGAGTTTAAAATACTATGGGAGTATTTTGTGTTACTATAATTGCTTACATGAGAACTAATCAGGTCTCTATCAAGTAGGTCAATAGTTTTTAAGTAGATACGCTAAGGTTATATGAAATTTAGGCATTATAGACTCAAAATCTGTGACCGTTGCTTTACTTCCTGTTCTCATTGGATTGTGGGTTTGGAGTTAGAGTCACCTATTCGAAGGACTATCCTGCCTTGGTTTCATATAACTTGTACACACTACATAAGTATTGATATAAACTGAGACAATCACCTAATAATTATCTAGATAGTTCGTCCAATAATTATCTTCTTACTCCTATTCTCGCACGTTCAACATAGCAAGATCCTACTTACCGGGCGACCCATACTTTCCCAATCCTAACCCGAGAAATGGTGAATGGTTATGAGAAGAATCATAAGTGGAACCGTAGGTAATCAATCCTCCATGCATAGCAAGGGTTTCTGCGAATCGTTTCGACTACATCGAACCTGTGCCTCGTTGGGTAACCATGATCGAGGGTTGAATGTTGACAACAATGACAACAACCACCATGTGGAGACCAACGAGGGTGATATGACCTCTACCACGGGGGACCGACTAACAGAGACCTCCCGACGAGGACTCAACAGATCGTGAACATCGGGGATTAAAACCGGTAGACTACAACCCGACTTCAGAAACTGCGCGCTACTACAGACCCTACTGTCTCACGTACCCGAGACTTGGAGATAGACTACTATTTCAGAGGCCAACATTCTTTTTAGAACCTTTTCATAGCTCAGGCAGAGGCAAAAGAGTAACAGGATATACACATGGCATCCAAAGAGAGGAGGATTGCAGCCATGCATCGATTGGCAGAGCTGCAAGGTGCATCGACTTTGCCTCAGGCATCGCAAGGGACTGATCGTCGTGAGTAGAGTTCATACCGTTCACAAGACCTTGTAAATTAGGTTCATAAGTATGCGTTGGTGCTACTCTATTCTAGGCATAAGCACGACACTGCGATTTAAGCAGTCATATTAATCGAGAGATCTAGTTGCTATCAGAACTTTTCCTTTCTTAGATGTGAGGTAGACCTGCATCAAAGTCAAAAATTTTCGCTGAAACCATAATTACTAGAATCATATTAACAAGATGGGTTTAGGACATACGTAACAGACTCGATGCTCTATTTAGTCTTTATTATATAACTAAGAATACATCAATTGGTCACTATAAGGACCTAGCTTGGGTCAAATTACAAGGTTTCACTTAGACACAAAACTACTAAAATACATGAGTTGATCATATATAGGCTCTCATTATGAAATGTTTTCAAAACACCATAAAGCAACCGAAATACGTTACAAAATGAACTAAGAAAAACTTAGTTAGAAAACTCGCGACACATAGCCCTTTCTAACGACTCATTATCATCTCACCTTTAAACATTTTGGTGAACGGGTGCCTTCTTCGTAGACCTATAGGGTGCGATCATACCAGCACTAATGCACAGATCCCATCAAAACACCTGTCACACCCCGAAAACCGAAGGCGGAAACATTTCCGGGGTTGACTCCACGTTGAGTATCAAATCCAATGCACATAGTAAGTAAAGTAAAACAACCATTACATTACATATAGAAAAGTTTACATTTTTTTTCAAAAGTAAAGTTATACATGTGATACATAGTATATATGAACAAAATGAGACGAGTCTTCTATGCATTCCGTCTTCGCGAAAAGAGATTCGTCGGGTACCTGTCTAATGCGGACCTGAGAATACAAGCGGTTTGAAAATCAGCATAAAGTTGGTGAGTTCATAAGCGGTTAGTTTTTCTGAAAATGTACGAGTTCCTTTGGTTTCCTGAAAAAAAGTGGTTATCCAAGAAAATCCCATATTTTCTTAAAAGTTGGTTACCAAATCCAAAATGTAATGTAAAAGATGTACACTGAAAACATAATTGTTCTTGTGAATTGTAAAGTTTGGTATCTAAATTGTTACACGTTTCTAGTTACGTATTACTGTTATCCAGGAAAATCCTATATTTTCCTAAATGTGTGTGTGTGTGTGCGAATTGTTACCGATTCCGATTATGTTCAATGCTATCCCCAGGAAAATCCCATATTTTCATGAATGTGTGTGTATGAATTCTCCTGAAAGTTTGATTATCCTTAAATGTACATTAGTTTTATTACGTACATAAAACTAATAATTAAGTGTGAAGTGTTCGTAATCTTGATTGCGAGTTCCATAACCATACTTTAGACCAGATATGACTCGGGTCGGGGCCAATATCCTTTTTATGATTTTCGTTACCCTTGAACCTTTCGGTTCGGCTGTAGCTAGCAGCCAGGTGCGGGATTGTCAGACCCTTATAGATCTATACACTCAAGTCACGCTCCCTATCTAAGAGATTCTGGTTACGAGTGTGGTCCTCCACACGCGTATCTCTGTGGAGTGTTGTCACACCCCCGAACCAGACGGCGGAAACGTCCGGGGGCTGTCGTGACTCAATTGAATACCGTAACATTGAATATATATGAAACATAACAACATTCGTCACCGTACATTAATATATTACAACCAGCAGTGTTTACATGTCATACATTGTTTAAACATTACATTCCCAAAAATTAAATTGTTTGATTCATACATAAATAAACTGCAACCGTCACTGAATATGATTTCCCTTGATTCACTGGTTCCCTGAGAATACAAGTATTTTGAAAAACGTCAACATATGAAATGTTGGTGAGTTCATAAGTAGTGGTTGAAATCGAATGTTTGTATTGTTTGAAAAACTGCCAGAAAATCCGATATTTTCTGTAAAGAAAAGCTTTTGAAAACGTTTGTGAAGATCCATAGGTATGCTTGTTTGTTTCTATACTTAAAAAAAAAATTTCATTTAAGTTGTATGCCTTTCAAATCTGTATGTATTGAAAACCCTAGGAAAACCCGATGTTCTCCTAGTTCCTTGAATTGTATGAAGTTACATTGAAACCATTGCATAGCGTATAGTGTCAGTCCCAGGCGACGTTGGAAGGTTCTCGAGCAGGATTATTTACTACAAACCCGCGTTACACAAACGCCTAGTTTATAGTTATACTAACGACTCCGAAGGCGTCGTCAGTACTAATCGCGTTATCCAATCGCCCTGACTAGGTGTCGTCCCACATCCGAAGAGTAAGAGGACACGAAGGCCTCGATGACTCTATTAATCGGTTGGGGATAATATGCGTGCGAGGGGTCCCCGACCCGCCTCGTAAAATATGCAGACTTTTCTAGCAATACCAAGGACCCTTGGGGACCAGTGGTATACAAGCCATTGAAAGTCCCTCTACGTTGTGCCGAGTCGGTGAAACTCAACACTTCGTAGAAAATATGCATCTTCGGGCCTTAAGATCAGGTCATTGGGCTAGCTAGGCCCAACGAGCAAGATTTTACACTTTTGGGGCCCGAAGATGGTGCGTAGACATCTGTGCACACTCGTATGTAAGCTAAGTTCCCAAACGTTATTTATATGAACCGTAGTGTCGTAGAGTTAGTAGTTGTAGATTTTTATTGGCTCGAGACCGAGCCAATTCGTTTAACAACGACTTTTGGTATTGTAATGTGTTGTATTTCGTCGATAGCCGCGATGCTATTATTTAATCAAATTGTGTATATTGAATTAGCCTTGAAATATTTCTGTTTTCAGCCCCTCATTATTTGTAAAATTTACATTTTCACCCCTTTTATTTAATATTTCCCGGTTTGGTCCTTAAATTAATTTTCTTGACATTTTAACACCAAAAAATTATTGAAATTAATATTTTTAGCATATTTTTCATAGAAAAAAGTTTAAGTCCCTGAAAATGCAGTTTTCTCGGTTTTAATCCCTTCTTTTCGCAACTTTGACAGTTTTGGCCCAAATTGGAAATTTTTTGCAACTTTGGTCCTTTTTAAATTTAAAAAGCATTTTAAACCTTTTAAAAGGATTTGGAACACTTATAGTCCACTGTTTTACAGAAAATCACAGTTTTGGCCCTCCAAAACAGAAAAATTCGCATAATGGGCCTCATTGGGCCAAAAATGTCATTTTTAGCCCATTAAGCTTGAAATTCATGTTTTTAATCCTCTCATTAAGTATAATTCCAGAAATAGTTTTATGGAAACTGTTTTGGCACACTTCATCCATCAGAATCTGTGAAATCTCAATTTGGGCCCTTAATTTTGTATTTTTCACATTTTTGGCCCAAAATTTGTGTTTTTAGCTTAAAGAAAATTGTTACTAAACCATTTAGCTATCTTTCTTGAAACACTTTGTATTTAGAAACATATTTGAAGCTAAAGTCATTTAACACAAGATATATCTCGGTTTTGAGGGGTTTTATGGCTAGATCCAACATTAAAACACATAAAAGCATACATATAAGCATGGAAATCATACAAGGCATACAAACACATATAGATCTACACTTTCACTTGTATTCCCCCCCCCCCCCCCCCCCCCGCCCACAAAACTCATAAAAACAGAAAATAGGGGGTATGAAGCTCACCTTGGGTGTTGATTCGGTTTTTGAAGAAAGATTGGAAGAAATGAAGTGATTTTTGGCCTTTGCTCCCTTCCTTGGTAGATCTCGAGTTTGAGATGGTTCTAGGGTGTAAGATCATGATTTTTGCATAGTTTAGGAAAGGATTTTGATAACAAAAAAGAATTTAAATCATAGATCTATGCATAATCTTACCTTAGATGAAGAATTTTGTGGAGATTTCCTCTTGAATGCTTCCTAGAACTCGAGATTTTTGAGTGGAGAGGGAGAGTTGTTCTTGAGTGATCTAGAGAGGATTTGTGAGGGATTTGTGGTGTGTGTGTGTGCTTGTGGCCGAGAATGAGAGAGAGGAAGGAGTGAGGTGATTTTTGAAGTGATACTTGCATGGGAAAAGGAAATATCTTGCATGGAGATCCTATGGACAATAATGAGGTGGCATACTTAAGTCAACTCTTCCTTATCTTCTTGGATTTGGGCCTTTGGGCCGAGATTTTTGAAAGGGAAAAGAAAAATTTGGGCTTTTTCCCTTAAGCCCAAAATTAGAGTTAGTTAGAGTGTGTTTTATGCTTAAAAGAATGTAGTATGATTTTTATATTTTTATTGGACTAGTTTAGGTTATTCATGGCTCAAAGCTTTCAATTCATTTCATTATAGGCCCAACATGGCCCAAAATGTTGAAATAAATTAGTGTGGGTCCAATTAGAGCCCAATTAGGGTTCTAAGCCCATGATAGTCTAATTGGATGCCTATTGGTCCGTTTGGATCCAATAAGGAAGTTCTAGTCCAAGGTATACCTAAACAAGAACTTCTACGATTTTCCAATTGTTTGATGACTATTTGTAGTACTTGTATGATGTATTTGATTGAAGTTTTTGATTCACATTTACTTGAATGCATAGATTACATAGCTCAAAATTTTCAGTTGTGACAAGTGTTCACCAAGGACGTTTCTCCAATCTTTAATATTACTCTTTACTCTCGTGCCTAGGGGAGTAGTATCTATGACTAACTAAGTTCTAATGGTGTCTGTCCTTTACACTCAAGCCTAGGTGTTTTACTAAGGACATTACAAATGTTTTATGTTTTCTAATGGTGTCTATCCTTTACACTCGACCCTAGGGTGTTTTATTACAGACATTACAATGTTTCATGATCTCTATCAATATAAGAGTGAACAATCAATTGTGAAACATAACAGTATATAATAAGAATTGAAATCGTTTGAACAAACAACTCTACAAGTTAAAAAGTTTGTTAGTTGGTTTTCAATTCTTAAAAGTGTGCGAAAATGACACCATTTAAATGAAATAATGAATTCAAGTACAAGATATTCTTATACTTTTGCTTGTATTCCCCCTTGAAAACATTTAAAATCCATTGAAAAAGGGTAGGGGTATCAACTCACCGGTTGAGAAACGCGTCAGTTTGGATCCTAAACGTCAGTTCTGGGTTCGCGAACGCATAAGATTCCTATGGATTATGAAATGATACACATTTGTATCTAATTAGGACTTGATTAATTTATTTGTTAGGGACATACACTTCTAGTTGCAGAAACAACCCATTACAAGTGTTTGGAAGGATCCGGGTGGCATTTAAGGACTTGTATAACTAGGTAATGGAGTTTACTCTTCAAGATTAAACTCCTTAAGGAGTTTACTGCCCTAAACACCCCATCCACATGAGTTCACGGCCGTGAACTCATGGAGGGTGCTTTTGGGTGCAAAATAGCTTCATAACAATCGGGAATAAATGCTATACTTGGATTTTAGGCTTTGGAAGGAATTAAAACTCACTTAGGGACCATTTTTTGGAGTTTACGGTAGTAAACTTGGAGTTTACGGCCGTAAACTCCCCCCTCACATCCAATCCTTAATGATTTGGGTCTTAATAAATCGCATGTGATTCCAATGATTTTTCCCAAGCACTTGTATGGATTTTAGGGGACTTTTGGCATGATTTTTGGAGTTTACGGCCCATGAACCCCCTCATGACCGTGAACTCATTAGAAAGGGTGTTTTTATATTTTTTAGGCTTCTAAATTGATGGTAGACACTTCTAGAATTTATCCCAAGGTTTGAGGTGTGTTTAAGTGGCATCTTAACACATTTAGAGGAGTCTACTCCCCAAGAATATGAGTTTACGGCCCAAGCATGTTCTTGGGCAGTAAACTCAACTTTACTCCTCTAAATTAATGTTGAATGTGTGCCAAGACCAATTCCATAATTCTACAAGTCGTATCTAAGCCTTATTGGTGTTTTGGAAGGGTTTAAGGGCATAAAACCCCCTTTTATATGTGTTTACGGCCCAAGCATGATCCAGGGCCGTAAACACATGAATAAGGCTCTAAATCATGGTTTGAGGCATTCTAAGTCCATTCCATTAAGTCATCTAGTCATATCTAAGGTCTAATTGTTGTTTGGAAGGGTTTTGTTGCTCGAAAACCCCATTTATATGAGTTTATGCCCTAGGACTGTTCTAGGGCCGTAAACTCATGATAATGGTCCTAATCCATGGTTTAAACTCGAGTTTGAAGGCTAGAGGGGTTGTATAACAAGTTAGGAAAGATACCTAGGTGATTAGAAGCCTTAAATTTGAGGTTTTGGACCCTTAAACTTGGTTGAGGAGAGAGGTTAGAGAGAGAGTTGTGAGATGAAGCAAAAGCTTCAAATGGAAGCTTGGATCACTTTAAATAGTGTCTAAGTTCGGGACACGGTGGAATTCTACCCGATACCGGCGTTAGACGGGGCTTTTGGTCGCACTCGATCAAGTTGCCGTAACTCGATATGGTTGATTCTAGAAATGATCCGATCACTAATATGGGGTATTTGAATGAGTTCTAAAGGTATTAGGACTCCCATTAAGTCAAAATATAAAATACGCATTAATGACTTAATTAAATGACAGAATCGGAAACGAAATTGGAAATGGCGATTGGATTACCGAAATGAGTTACGAAAAGGGTTAGAGGCAGTGATATGAATTTCGGGTTGTTACATTATCCCCCCTTAGAGGGAATTTCGTCCCGAAATTCAAATATTTGAACATACATTGCGAAGTGAAAAGAGATATGAGGATGAATCTACTGCTTTGGGTCTTCATGCTCCTATGTGGAATCGGGTCTCCGCTTGACATTCCAGCGAACACTCATTGTCAGGATGCGGCTTTGTTTCGAACGGTCAACCTATCAATCCATGATCTTAATTAATTCATCCATGAGGGTTCGGAATTCCGTTGGTTTCGATCTCATCAAAGTGATTACTAGGGTTTCGTCAGGTCGGCACTCCTTACGAACAAAGATGTGGAATACCAGATGGTTGCTGCTGAGTTCTGATGATAGCTCGGAGAGGGCTACGGAATCGATTCCCAACGAGGATCTCGAAGGGTCTAATGTTCTATGAGTTAAGTTTTCTGTACTTCCCAAGGCGTACTATGTTTTTCCAGAGTAAGACTTCCAAGAAGTGGGTACATTTTCACGTGGCATAGTAGCTAAGGGTCCGATGGTCCTAAAGGAAACTTCTACGTGGGTCTATGATCATAGCCGGCGGGACCCAAGAATTGACGGGTTTCAATGGGTATCCCGGGTGCCGACTAATTCTTTATTGCTTTTAGTTTTTCGAAAGGTCCACAAGTATGACTGCTTTGCTTGTCTACTTTACCTGAAATTGGTTTGACCGAAAGGCACCACTACTACCTCATAGTGATCATATTAAGCCCTGGTTGCTGTCTTGGATACATCGTCCTCACTGAGGTTTTGATTACGAGGTAATTGCAGGGATTAGGTCGATGCGAGACTTGACTACGCGTTCGGAAAGAATTCTCAAGAATTCTTTGGAAAAGGCATCGGGGAAAAGAGTTGCAGACTTCTCGTTTCTTGATGATCACACGGACGAGGAATATATGGGAAAACTTTTTAAGCTTTGATGTATGAAGATCATGAGAGTCGGATCAGAGGAAGGCTAAGACGAATGGCTTTCTCGAAACCTGGAATAACAACATGAATGAGGCTCGGTCATTACATGCAAAAGATGACATCAAAGCATTTCATGAAAAGGTTGCCATTAGATCGAATGGAAAAGAATAATTGTCCAGGTTAAGGGTACAATCTACGGATATGACTCCTTCTCACTTGATAACCATCTCGACGATATACGTTTTCGATTACTCACAAACGACAGGGTTTAAAAGATGTTCAAATGGATGGTTAGCGAATTTCTTTCGGTGCTAGAATCGAAAAGAATCATAGGCATAAAATTTAACGAGGGGAAATATACCTGTGGCAACGGTGGGATCGGTGGCTGTCTCCTCTTGTCCTTTCGCTAGAACCCTTCCGGTGTTGCCAGATGTTACTGCCTTCGGGCAGTTTCGCTTGAAATGTCCAACTTCTCCACAACCATAGCAGGCCCGACCAATGCCCACTCCGGAAGTTTGACTCGTGGATTGAGTTGGTGTCTTACAGTTTTTCGCCATGTGACCCTTTATGCCACAACTGTTGCAAAATACCTCTATACATGGACTGGAAGGAAGGTGATGATAGTTGCACTTGTGACAACTAGGAAGGGTTCCAACATATCTACTGGCAGGTTTTCGAGTTGAGGATCCAACAACAGAAACAGTTGCAGGGGAAGTGGTAGCGTGCACTACCACCGTTTGTTGCCTCTTCGAAGACTCCTGCGATGTCTGACTATTCTCCTTCTTCCCAATTTTTCTTTTCTCACCACTCCTCTCTGTCGGCTCAGGAGTGGTAGATGTCTCCTCAGGGTCATCACTATGATCTATTAAGATTTGTGCTAAGCGTTTGGCGCTGTCGTATGTATCCGGCCTCGCAGCTATGCCGTTTCCTTTCATTGGCTGGGTCAGCCCCCAGATGAATTTCTCTATCTTCTTACTCTCCGGGGTAACCATTCCCGGACAGAGTAATGCCAAGTCGTCGAACCTGGAAGTGTAAGCGGCGATATCGGAACCCTTCATCTTTAGGTTCTAGAGTTCGTGTTCTAACTTCTGCATTTCGCCCTGAGGGCAGTATTCAGCCAGCAGAAGTTCCTTCATGGCTACCCAACCCATGGCGTTGGCTACAGGTAAGGTTAGAGATTTAACTCGGCCGTTCCACAAAGTCAGGGCTTTGTCAATAAAGGTGCAGACGGCAAACTTCACCTTATCAGATTCTGAGCAGGCGCAAATTTCAAAGATGGATTCGATCTTCTCGAACCATCGGGTGAGGGAAATGACACCTCCAGTGCCATCAAAGGACGTGGGTTTTGTGTTCATGAAATCCTTATAGGAACCCTCTTTTCGGTGTCCCTGGCTGCTTTCTTGGCTTTAGGTTTGGGTACCACCTCCCGAACCACCGGAACCGCCAGAGTTCCGTTGAGACATGGCAGCTGCCGTTGCGGCTGTAACAGCTGCCTAGAATACTACATGATCAATTTGGGGAGGAGGTGGTGGCGTAGGGTTGTTGGTCTTGGATCTGGGTCTCTTTCTTGGAGGAATCTTGATCTAATAAGATCAAGAAAGAGAGGATGATAAGTCCTCTGAATTGAATCAAGAGATATGACAGTTATATGTTGAATAATTGATAAAGTAGGAAAGAGTTATCAAAGCAGGTAAATTATCGCTAAAGGAATGATCAAGGAATAACGCGTGAATGATGATTTCTACAAAAGGATTGGCTCGAGAAATACTCCCATAGTATTTCATGATTCGCTAAGACACTGGCTCGATGTTTGTGGTATTAGGGTAAGTTTTAAGCATGCCGCATACCACAGTCACTCCAAGCACATGTTGGCCGTGTCTCGAAAGAATATAGTTGGCTAGGCTATATTGATCCTAGACATGACTACATAACTGCCCAGGTTTAACCGCAACGTACGACACCCATTTACTTATGTTTTGTTCTACTTGTAGTTACGGATCTCGACGGTTCGGTATACTTATATACTTTTGAAAATACTTATATTTTGAAGGATACTTTTAGTTCAGAGCACTTAGGCCCCTTAATGTTTATAATTTTATACCATGTAAGGTTTGGTATACTTTATTCACTATAAACAAGGGCTCTGATACCAATCTATCACACCCCGAAAACTAAAGGCGGAAACATTTCCGGGGTTGACTCCACGTTGAGTATCAAATCCAATGCACATAGTAAGTAAAGTAAAACAACCATTACATTACATATAGAAAAGTTTACATTTGTTTCAAAAGTAAAGTTATACATGTGATACATAGTATATATGAACAAAATGAGACGAGTCTTCTACGCATTTCGTCTTCGCCAAAAGATATTCGTCGGGTACCTGTCTAATGCGGACCTGAGAATACAAGCGGTTTGAAAATCAGCATAAAGCTGGTGAGTTCATAAGCGGTTAGTTTTTGTGAAAATGTACGAGTTCCTTTGGTTTCCTGAAAAAAGTGGTTATCCAAGAAAATCCCATATTTTCTTAAAACTTGGTTACCAAATCCAAAAGGTAATGTAAAAGATGTACACTGAAAACATGATTGTTCTTGTGAATTGTAAAGTTTGGTATCTAAATTGTTACAAGTTTCTAGTTACGTATTACTGTTATCCAGGAAAATCCTATATTTTCCTAAATGTGTGTGTGTGTGCGAATTGTTACTGATTCCGATTATGTTCATTGCTATCCCCAGGAAAATCCCATATTTTCCTGAATGTGTGTGTATGAATTCTCCTGAAAGTTTGATTATCCTTAAATGTACATTAGTTTTATTACGTACATAAAACTAATAATTAAGTGTGAAGTGTTCGTAATCTTGATTGCGAGTTCCATAACCATACTTCAGACCAGATATGACTCGGGTCGGGGCCAATATCCTTTTTATGATTTTCGTCACCCTTGAACCTTTCGGTTCGGCTGTAGCTAGCAGCCAGGTGCGGGATTGTCAGACCCTTATAGATCTATACACTCAAGTCACGCTCCCTATCTAAGAGATTCTGGTTACGAGTGTGGTCCTCCACACGCGTATCTCTGTGGAATGTTCACCGAGGACGTTTCTCCAATCTTTAATATTACTCTTTACTCTCGTGCCTAGGGGAGTAGTATCTATGACTAACTAAGTTCTAATGGTGTCTGTCCTTTACACTCAAGCCTAGGTGTTTTATTAAGGACATTACAAATGTTTTATGTTTTCTAATGGTGTCTATCCTTTACACTCGACCCTAGGGTGTTTTATTACAGACATTACAATGTTTCATGATCTCTATCAATATAAGAGTGAACAATCAATTGTGAAACATAACAGTATATAATAAGAATTGAAATCGTTTGAACAAACAACTCTACAAGTTAAAAAGTTCGTTAGTTGGTTTTCAATTCTTAAAAGTGTGCGAAAATGACACCATTTAAATGAAATAATGAATTCAAGTACAAGATATTCTTATACTTTTGCTTGTATTCCCCCTTGAAAACATTTAAAATCCATTGAAAAAGGGTAGGGGTATCAACTCACCGGTTGAGAAACGCGTCAGTTTGGATCCTAAACGTCAGTTCTGGGTTCGCGAACGCATAAGATTCCTATGGATTATGAAATGATACACATTTGTATCTAATTAGGACTTGATTAATTTATTTGTTAGGGACATACACTTCTAGTTGCAGAAACAACCCATTACAAGTGTTTGGAAGGATCCGGGTGGCATTTAAGGACTTGTATAACTAGGTAATGGAGTTTACTCTTCAAGAGTAAACTCCTTAAGGAGTTTACTGCCCTAAACACCCCATCCACATGAGTTCACGGCCGTGAACTCATGGACGGTGCTTTTGGGTGCAAAATAGCTTCATAACAATCGGGAATAAATGCTAGACTTGGATTTTAGGCTTTGGAAGGAATTAAAACTCACTTAGGGACCATTTTTTGGAGTTTACGGTAGTAAACTTGGAGTTTACGGCCGTAAACTCCCCCCTCACATCCAATCCTTAATGATTTGGGTCTTAATAAATCGCAAGTGATTCCAATGATTTTTCCCAAGCACTTGTATGGATTTTAGGGGACTTTTGGCATGATTTTTGGAGTTTACGGCCCATGAACCCCCTCATGACCGTGAACTCATTAGAAAGGGTGTTTTTATATTTTTTAGGCTTCTAAATTGATGGTAGACACTTCTAGAATTTATCCCAAGGTTTGAGGTGTGTTTAAGTGGCATCTTAACACATTTAGAGGAGTCTACTCCCCAATAATATGAGTTTACGGCCCAAGCAAGTTCTTGGGCAGTAAACTCAACTTTACTCCTCTAAATTAATGTTGAATGTGTGCCAAGACCAATTCCATAATTCTACAAGTCGTATCTAAGCCTTATTGGTGTTTTGGAAGGGTTTAAGGGCATAAAACCCCCTTTTATATGTGTTTACGGCCCAAGCATGATCCAGGGCCGTAAACACATGAATAAGGCTCTAAATCATGGTTTGAGGCATTCTAAGTCCATTCCATTAAGTCATCTAGTCATATCTAAGGTCTAATTGTTGTTTGGAAGGGTTTTGTTGCTCAAAAACCCCATTTATATGAGTTTATGGCCTAGGACTATTCTAGGGCCGTAAACTCATGATAATGGTCCTAATCCATGGTTTAAACTCGAGTTTGAAGGCTAGAGGGGTTGTATAACAAGTTAGGAAAGATACCTTGGTGTTTAGAAGCCTTAAATTTGAGGTTTTGGACCCTTAAACTTGGTTGAGGAGAGAGGTTATAGAGAGAGTTGTGAGATGAAGCAAAAGCTTCAAATGGAAGCTTGGATCACTTTAAATAGTGTCTAAGTTCGGGACACGGTGGAATTCTACCCGATACCGGCGTTAGACGGGGCTTTTGGTCGCACTCGATCAAGTTGCCGTAACTCGATATGGTTGATTCTAGAAATGATCCGATCACTAATATGGGGTATTTGAATGAGTTCTAAAGGTATTAGGACTCCCATTAAGTCAAAATATAAAATACGCATTAATGACTTAATTAAATGACAGAATCGGAAACGAAATTGGAAATGGCGATTGGATTACCGAAATGAGTTACGAAAAGGGTTAGAGGCAGTGATACGAATTTCGGGTTGTTACATTATCCCCCCTTAGAGGGAATTTCGTCCCGAAATTCAAATATTTGAACATACATTGCGAAGTGAAAAGAGATATGAGGATGAATCTACTGCTTTGGGTCTTCATGCTCCTATGTGGAATCGGGTCTCCGCTTGACATTCCAGCGAACACTCATTGTCAGGATGCGGCTTTGTTTCGAACGGTCAACCTATCAATCCATGATCTTAATTAATTCATCCATGAGGGTTCGGAATTCCGTTGGTTTCGATCTCATCAAAGTGATTACTAGGGTTTCGTCAGGTCGGCACTCCTTACGAACAAAGATGTGGAATACCAGATGGTTGCTGCTGAGTTCTGATGATAGCTCGGAGAGGGCTACGGAATCGATTCCCAACGAGGATCTCGAAGGGTCTAATGTTCTATGAGTTAAGTTTTCTGTACTTCCCAAGGCGTACTATGTTTTTCCAGAGTAAGACTTCCAAGAAGTGGGTACATTTTCACGTGGCATAGTAGCTAAGGGTCCGATGGTCCTAAAGGAAACTTCTACGTGGGTCTATGATCATAGCCGGCGGGACCCAAGAATTGACGGGTTTCAATGGGTATCCCCGGTGCCGACTAATTCTTTATTGCTTTTAGTTTTTCGAAAGGTCCACAAGTATGACTGCTTTGCTTGTCTACTTTACCTGAAATTGGTTTGACCGAAAGGCACCACTACTACCTCATAGTGATCATATTAAGCCCTGGTTGCTGTCTTGGATACATCGTCCTCACTGAGGTTTTGGTTACGAGGTAATTGCAGGGATTAGGTCGATGCGAGACTTGACTACGCGTTCGGAAAGAATTCTCAAGAATTCTTTGGAAAAGGCATCGGGGAAAAGAGTTGCAGACTTCTCGTTTCTTGATGATCACACGGACGAGGAATATATGGGAAAACTTTTTAAGCTTTGATGTATGAAGATCATGAGAGTCGGATCAGAGGAAGGCTAAGACGAATGGCTTTCTCGAAACCTGGAATAACAACATGAATGAGGCTCGGTCATTACATGCCAAAGATGACATCAAAGCATTTCATGAAAAGGTTGCCATTAGATCGAATGGAAAAGAATAATTGTCCAGGTTAAGGGTACAATCTACGGATATGACTCCTTCTCACTTGATAACCATCTCGACGGTATACGTTTTCGATTACTCACAAACGACAGGGTTTAAAAGATGTTCAAATGGATGGTTAGCGAATTTCTTTCGGTGCTAGAATCGAAAAGAATCATAGGCATAAAATTTAACGAGGGGAAATATACCTGTGGCAACGGTGGGATCGGTGGCTGTCTCCTCTTGTCCTATCGCTAGAACCCTTCCGGTGTTTCCAGATGTTACTGCCTTCGGGCAGTTTCGCTTGAAATGTCCAACTTCTCCACAACCATAGCAGGCCCGACCAATGCCCGCTCCGGAAGTTTGACTCGTGGATTGAGTTGGTGTCTTACAGTTTTTCGCCATGTGACCCTTTATGCCACAACTGTTGCAAAATACCTCTATACATGGACTGGAAGGAAGGTGATGATAGTTGCACTTGTGACAACTAGGAAGGGTTCCAGCATATCTACTGGCAGGTTTTCGAGTTGAGGATCCAACAACAGAAACAGTTGCAGGGGAAGTGGTAGCGTGCACTACCACCGTTTGTTGCCTCTTCGAAGACTCCTGCGATGTCTGACTATTCTCCTTCTTCCCAATTTTTCTTTTCTCACCACTCCTCTCTGTCGGCTCAGGAGTGGTAGATGTCTCCTCAGGGTCATCACTATGATCTATTAAGATTTGTGCTAAGCGTTTGGCGCTGTCGTATGTATCCGGCCTCGCAGCTATGCCGTTTCCTTTCGTTGGTTGGGTCAGCCCCCAGATGAATTTCTCTATCTTCTTACTCTCCGGGGTAACCATTCCCGGACAGAGTAATGCCAAGTCGTCGAACCTGGAAGTGTAAGCGGCGATATCGGAACCCTTCATCTTTAGGTTCTAGAGTTCGTGTTCTAACTTCTGCATTTCGCCCTGAGGGCAGTATTCAGCCAGCAGAAGTTCCTTCATGGCTACCCAACCCATGGCGTTGGCTACAGGTAAGGTTAGAGATTTGACTCGGCCGTTCCACAAAGTCAGGGCTTTGTCAATAAAGGTGCAGACGGCAAACTTCACCTTATCAGATTCTGAGCAGGCGCAAATTTCAAAGATGGATTCGATCTTCTCGAACCATCGGGTGAGGGAAATGACACCTCCAGTGCCATCAAAGGACGTGGGTTTTGTGTTCATGAAATCCTTATAGGAACCCTCTTTTCGGTGTCCCTGGCTGCTTTCTTGGCTTTAGGTTTGGGTACCACCTCCCGAACCACCGGAACCGCCAGAGTTCCGTTGAGACATGGCAGCTGCCGTTGCGGCTGTAACAGCTGCCTAGAATACTACATGATCAATTTGGGGAGGAGGTGGTGGCGGAGGGTTGTTGGTCTTGGATCTGGGTCTCTTTCTTGGAGGAATCTTGATCTAATAAGATCAAGAAAGAGAGGATGATAAGTCCTCTGAATTGAATCAAGAGATATGACAGTTATATGTTGAATAATTGATAAAGTAGGAAAGAGTTATCAAAGCAGGTAAATTATCGCTAAAGGAATGATCAAGGAATAACGCGTGAATGATGATTTCTACAAAAGGATTGGCTCGAGAAATACTCCCATAGTATTTCATGATTCGCTAAGACACTGGCTCGATGTTTGTGGTATTAGGGTAAGTTTTAAGCATGCCGCATACCACAGTCACTCCAAGCACATGTTGGCCGTGTCTCGAAAGAATATAGTTGGCTAGGCTATATTGATCCTAGACATGACTACATAACTGCCCAGGTTTAACCGCAGCGTACGACACCCATTTACTTATGTTTTGTTCTACTTGTAGTTACGGATCTCGACGGTTCGGTATACTTATATACTTTTGAAAATACTTATATTTTGAAGGATACTTTTAGTTCAGAGCACTTAGGCCCCTTAATGTTTATAGTTTTATACCATGTAAGGTTTGGTATACTTTATTCACTATAAACAAGGGCTCTGATACCAATCTATCACACCCCGAAAACCAAAGGCGGAAACATTTCCGGGGTTGACTCCACGTTGAGTATCAAATCCAATGCACATAGTAAGTAAAGTAAAACAACCATTACATTACATATAGAAAAGTTTACATTTGTTTCAAAAGTAAAGTTATACATGTGATACATAGTACATATGAACAAAATGAGACGAGTCTTCTACGCATTTCGTCTTCGCCAAAAGAGATTCCTCGGGTACCTGTCTAATGCAGACCTGAGAATACAAGCGGTTTGAAAATCAGCATAAAGCTGGTGAGTTCATAAGCGGTTAGTTTTTGTGAAAATGTACGAGTTCCTTTGGTTTCCTGAAAAAAGTGGTTATCCAAGAAAATCCCATATTTTCTTAAAACTTGGTTACCAAATCCAAAATGTAATGTAAAAGATGTACACTGAAAACATGATTGTTCTTGTGAATTGTAAATTTTGGTATCAAAATTGTTACACGCTTCTGGTTATGTATTACTGTTATCCAGGAAAATCCTATATTTTCGTAAATGTGTGTGTGTGCGAATTGTTACCGATTCCGATTATCTTCAATGTTATCCCCAAGAAAATCTCATATTTTCCTGAATGTGTGTGTATGAATTCTCCTGAAAGTTTGATTATCCTTAAATGTACATTAGTTTTATTACGTACATAAAACTAATAATTAAGTGTGAAGTGTTCGTAATCTTGATTGCGAGTTCCCTAACCATACTTCAGACCAGATATGACTCGGGTCGGGGCCAGTATCCTTTTTATGATTTTTGTCACCCTTGAACCTTTCGGTTCGGCTATGGCTAGCAGCCAGGTGCGGGATTGTCAGTCCCGTATAGATCTAGACACTTAAGTCATGCTCCCTATCTAAGAGATTCTGGTTACAGGTGCGGTCCTCCACTCGTGTATCTCTGTGGAGTGTTCACCGAGGACGTGTCTCCAATCTTTAAGATTACTCTTTACTCTCGTGCCTAGGGGGAGTAGTATCTATGACTAACTAAGTTCTAATGGTGCCTGTCCTTCGCGCTCGAGCCTAGGTGTTTTATTAAGGACATTACAAATGTTTTACGTTTTCTAATGGTGTCTATCCTTTACACTTGAGCCTAGGGTGTTTTATTACAGACATTACAATGTTTCATGATCTATATCAATATAAGAGTGAACAATCAATTGTGAAACATAACAGTATATAATAAGAATTGAAATCGTTTGAACAAACAACTCTACAAGTTAAAAATTTTGTTAGTAGGTTTTCAATTCTTAAAAGTGTGCGAAAATGACACCATTTAAATGAAATAATGAATTTAAGTACAAGATATTCTTGTACTTTTGCTTGTATTCCCCCCCCCCTGAAAACATTTAAAAACCATTGAAAAAGGGTAGGGGTAGGAACTCACCGGTTGAGAAACGCGTCAGTTTGGATCCTAAACGTCAGTTCTGGGTTCGCGAACACACAAGATTCCAATGGATTATGAAATGATACACATTTGTATCTAATTAGGACTTCATTAATTTATTTTTTAGGGACATACACTTCTAGTTGTAGAAACACCCCATTACAAGTGTTTGGAAGGATCGGGGTGGCATTTAAGGACTTGTATGACTAGGTAATGGAGTTTACTCTGCAAGAGTAAACTCCTTAAGGAGTTTACTGCCCTAAACACACCATCCACATGAGTTCACGGCCGTGAACTCATGGAGGGTGCTTTTGGGTGCAAAATAGCTTCATAACAACCGGGAATAAATGCTAGACTTGGATTTTAGGCTTTGGAAGGAATTAAAACTCACTTAGGGACCATTTGTTGGAGTTTACAGCAGTAAACTTGGAGTTTACGGCCGTAAAATCCCCCCTCACATCCAATCCTTAATGATTTGGGTCTTAATAAATCGCATGTGATTCCAATGATTTTTCCCAAGCCTTGTATGGATTTTAGGGACTTTTGGCATGATTTTTGGAGTTTACGGCCCATGAACCCCCTCATGGACGTGAACTAATGAGAAAGTGTGTTTTTATATGTTTTAGGCTTCTAAATTGATGGTAGACACTTCTAGAATTTATCCCAAGGTTTGAGGTGTGTTTAAGTGGCATCTTAACACATTTAGAGGAGTTTACTCCCCAAGAATATGAGTTTACGGCCCAAGCATGTTCTTGGGCAGTAAACTCAAGTTTACTCCTTTAAATTAATGTTCAATGTGTTCCAAGACCAATTCCATAATTCTACAAGTCGTATCTAAGCCTTATTGGTATTTTGGAAAGGTTTAAGGGCATAAAAACCCCTTTTATATGTGTTTACGGCCCAAGCATGCTCCATGGCTGTAAACACATGAACAAGGCTCTAAATCATGGTTTGAGGCATTCTAAGTCCATTCCATTAAGTCATCCAGTCGTATCTAAGGTCTAATTGTGGTTTGGAAGGGTTTTGTTGCTCAAAAACCCCATTTATATGAATTTACGGCCTAGGACAGTTCTAGGGCCGTAAACTCATGATAATAGTCCTAATACATGGTTTAAACTCGAATTTGAAGGCTAGAGGAGTTGTATAACAAGTTAGGGAAGATACCTTGGTGATTAGAAGCCTTAAATTTGAGGTTTTGGACCCTTAAACTTGGTTGAGGAGAGAGGTTAGAGAGAGAGTTGTGAGATGAAGCAAAAGCTTCAAATGGAAGCTTGGATCACTTTAAATAGTGTCTAAGTTCGGGACATGGTGTGTTTGGACAAACATGATCCTAAGTTGAGTGAATCTTAACGCCCATACAAACCCTACTAAAGTCATGAAATTCATTCATATGGACTTCCCTTATGAATTACATGCAAGACATTCTTAAGTCGAAGGATAATACAGAAAAATCTAGTTCAATAACAACCGACTTGTCGTTACTATTGGGGACTTACCATCTGATCATTTTTACAAACTTATGACAGAACTATGCCACCAAGGAAAAGACCCAGACCTTTCGGCAGCACAACACCACCACCTCCAACGCCACCTCCACAGTTTGATCCCATAATGTTCCAAGCTGCAGTAACAGCAGCCGTGGCAGCTGCAATGACACAAATTGGTACAAATGGTACCGGTCATGCAGGATCTGGAGCCACAAACTCTAACCACGGGGACACTACAGGACGTACGAGGGAATGTTCATACAAGGCTTTACTAGTGCCAAACCCGATTCTTTCAATGGAAGCGAGGGCGTCATCACCTTGATGCAATGGTTCGAAAAGACCGAAATGGTCTTTGAAATTTGTGCATGCCCCAAAGCAAGCAAGGTCAAATTTGCAGCATACACTTTCTCTGGCCGGGCCCTCACTTCGTGGAAAAGTCACGTTAACTCACTAACGCTTGCAGTGGCTAACTCGTTAAGTTTGGAGGACTTAAAGAAGATGATGCTGAAAGAATATTGCTCAAGAGGCGAAGTGCAAAAGCTGGAGCAAGAACTGTGGAATCTCAAAATGACAGGCTCCGACCTTACAACTTACACCACCCGATTCTATGATCTAGCACTCCTTTGTCCTGCGATGATCACCTCGGAAGACAAAAAGTTGGAGCGATACCTCTGGGGATTGTCCCCCTAAATTCAATATAACGTGTTGGCCTCAAGACCAACTTCCGCCGACAGCGCCAAGGAGTTGGCACAAAAACTCATCGACCATCATGCCAGCCATGACACTATGACAACCACCCTTAACCAAGCAAGAGGAGGGAACAACAAAACAAAGTTTTGGGACAACAAGAAGGACCAACCAGCCCAGGAATTCGCTAAGAAGCAACAGATTGTTACTGTTCATGCTGCCACAACCCTCACCGCGCCAACTCCCATAAAACAATTCGCTGAAACCCTTCCGAAATGCAACAAGTATAACTTCCATCACACTGGGGCTTGTCGGAATATGCATTGCAAAAATTATGACAGAGAGGGGCACACTGTCCGTTTCTGTAAGGCACCAGCACGACCCATCAACCAGGTCCTTGGCATTGGAGTAAGCCCAGCCTGTTACAAGTGCGGAGAAACGGGGCACTTTAAAAGCGACTGCCCAAGAGCAGGAGATGCCTGTGATGGTGGAAGGGTACTTGCGATCACCGCAAGAGAGACCACCCGGAACTGCCCGTAAATATCAGTACGTGTTTCTAACATCGACGTTTAATTTATAAATTTCTTTTATTTGCTAAATCTAGCATCGATTAAAGTATATCGACCATGAATCTCGAGAACACGGCAAAAGTCAACTAAGTCTTATCACATATATAAAAACACAGGGTTTTTACTAGTGAGACTATGATGGCTAGTGTAAACATTATGGTCATATATCATTAAGATTCTATGGAATTAGAATGCGTGATTCCGCCTCATTCCATGTTCCTTGTTTGGTTGTGGGCTTAAGGCGGGGTCACCCATCCAAATGCCCTTGCAATCTTAATGATATCCGACCAGTTTACACCAAGCGGTTATAAAGGAACTGGTAGGATTTATAATACAAATTTTGTCACAATTTGTGAAACAGTCGTAATGACGGAACTCGCTAACTATGTTATAAAGTATTCATAGTGGTAATGCCAAGGATTAAACAGGGAGCATAAACAATAAGAAATTCCAAGGTCGTCATGTGACATCAGGCGGGTTGTTCCTCACCATAATCAATTTCTTGTACTACAAAAAGTTTCCCCCAACATTCCTCCAAATTCTTGAATCCCCAATCAAAATGCAAATTTCGGGACGAAATTCCCTGTAACGGGGGGATGATGTGACAACCGTCAATTTCCAGTCAAGTCAAAGTCAACTAAAGTCAACAAGTCAAACCAATCAACTCAATTAACCCTTGTGTACTAGGGTTCACGCTATGTTAGTCGTTATTCTAATGAGAAATCCTCAATTGAAAAGTTTGTATACTTAGATTTCATTAATCTAAAACGACATTAAGTAATGAACCAAACCGATAAAACAATGTTACATACTCATCGGGAGTGTCTAAGATCCTTAAAAATGGCTTAACGGGGCTTACGGACCTTGCGTTGCGGAGCCAAACACTCACAAATGTCACACACGAAACCTCTCTCAATCGTTTTCACTCTCTCTCTCTTTATCTAGAATCTATCTCAAATCTCTCCACGTATGTCAAAACTCTCCCAAATCTCTCCAAGAATGAGGAGTCTCTCCCAAATCTCTCCAAAAATGAAGAATCTCTCCCAGATCTCTCTTCATATGAGAAATCTCTCCATGTATGTGAAATCTCTCCCAAATCTCTCCATGTATGTCAAATCTCTCCCAAATCTCTCCTTTTATGAGAAATCTCTACAAGAATGAGGAATCTCTCCCAAATGTCTCTCCATATGAGAAATCTCTTCAAGTATGTGAAATCTCTCCTAAATCTCTCCATGTATGTCAAATCTCTCCCAAATCTCTCTTTGTATGAGAAATCTCTCCAAGAATGTGAAATCTCTCCCAAATCTCTCTCAGAAGTTCCTTAAACTTTTTGTAGTCTTTCGGGCCATCCCGAACCTTAACCAGGTCAAAAACCGCTTAAAACGGGGTAAAAACGGATAAAATAGACTTAAGGACCCGAAACCCCTCTTAAGGACCTGAACCCTCTTAAGGACCCGAAACCCCTCTTAGGAACCGAACTTGTCAGAAACGAAGGTGTCAGAAGCAAAGTCATCAGAAGCGAAGGCATCAGAAGCGAACTTGTCAGAGGCGAAGGCATCAGAAGCGAACATGTCAGAAGCGAACTTGTCAGAAGCGAAGGCATCAGAAGCGACCGAACCCTCTCAGGAGCCGAAGGTCCCTTACGACCGAACCTCGGCCTAGGACCGAGAGGCCTCGCACGAATCTCTTTTTCATCCGGTTTTCGACTAGTTTTGCGTTTTAGGACCGTTTTTAATTGTTTTAACGCGGGATTGTCACACAAAAGTTTATTTTAACATAGAAGGCCCCATATTTATTAATTAATCATGTTTTTGGGGATAAAACCTTATCCATGAAGAGTGGGTGAGGTACAAAGGTTGAGTGTTGACTTTTCTTTATTCTATGACACAGGCAACCACTCCCATACCCACTCCATGTCACTATTCACCATCAGCCCATACCTAGTCATTTAATGGTACTTTTCCAACCATTTTTAACACACTTGGTCAAGGGTTAGAAAACCCTCCTCTCTCCTCATATTTCTTTCATTTCCTCTCATTGTTCCATCAAGAACAAACTTCATTTTCTCTCATTTTCTCTCTCTAAAATTCGATATTCAAGGCCATTATCCAAGCTTTTCCTCTACTTTTGGTAAGTATTAACATCCTCCATACGATTATTACACCCCATTCTACTCCAATCATAGATTGCTTACACAAATTCCATCATTTTGGTGTTAGATTCTCAAAAATCTTCAAGGCATCTTCAAGTGTTCTTGAGTTGAACACTTCCCTACTCCAACATTCATCTACTGAAATCACATAAGGTGAGTTCATACCCCTGCATTTTCATGTTTTCTTAAGTTTTTAGGGGGGAATACAAGTTAAAACACCAAGAACATAACTAAAATTTTGTAACAACTATTTATGGCGATTTTTACAAAGCTGCCTATCATTTCAGACATCAATCCGGACCAGTCTGTGATTATGTACTTTTTCGCACAAGTTGAAGGACATCAAAAATCACGATAAAAATTATGAATAAACTAGACACATTTTAGGAACTCATAGAATTTACGGATTCAGTTTTCGACTTCGTATGATTTTTTTATGATCTTTCTAAAGCAGTGTAGAAAAGTTAAAAACTAGTTAACAGCTTATAACTTTCAACACATTTTGTAACATGTTGAGCAAAGTGTTAAATCTTTGATGACTTCATATTGTGCATGTGTTTCTTGTTGTGGTACAATTATATAACATAAAATACTCACTGAATTGTAAGAATCCTCCATCATTACCATTAGTACAAAACAAAGCAAGATAAACATAGTTATATTTTTGCTATACATTCGACTTACATAGAAAAGGGTTCTTATACACCACAAACAAACATACTAAACTATAATAGGTATAGTTAGGTTGCTTATACATTTCAGACATCTTGATAAACTATAATAGGTATAGTTTATGTTCATTTACATTACAAAAGGTTTTCATACGAAAAGGGGTACAAATACAAAGTACCAGTTTTATACGAAAATGGGTACAAATACAAAGTACTGGTTGTATACAAAAAGGGGTACAAATACAAAGTACCAGGTTTTCATACGAAAAGGGGTACAAATACAAAGTACCGGCTTTATACGAAAAGGGGTACAAATACAAAGTACAGGTTTTATACAAAAAGGGGTACAAATACAAAGTACCAGGTTTTCATACAAAAAGGGGTACAAATACAAAGTACCAGGTTCACATGAAATAGGTTTCATGATATTAAAACTATATTTCATCTAGAACTGTTAGACTTCAGCTATAATTGCTAAGTGTATATGGTAGAGTTATATAAGAATCTAGTCACAATCGACTTAGAACTGGTGGGCCCGCCTTATCTCCTGTTCCTTGTTTGGTTGTGGACCCGGGGCAGACCCATTATATTCAACGGTTTATTTAACTAAATTTTTATATAATTTATATACGCTGAGTGATTATAGAAGGAATCTATGGGTCTTTCTAGGATTCATTATCGCATAACATAGAAGCATTCATTTCATACATAATAAGGAAAATATTCGATTTTCTGGAAACATATTTTGTTACTTTTACAAGGAAAATGGTTTCATTCTAAAACAAAACTTTTATGAACTCACCAACTTAATTGTTGACACTTTTTCAAGACTACTTGTATTCTCAGGAAATCAGTAAAACAGGAAAACATCAGCGCCTTGAGGATGGGACGTTAAATCGTTAAACAATTTATTTTGTCATCATAATGTAATTGATTTTGAAACATGTAAACACATACTTTGGTGTAACTTTTTCAATTATATTTATGATGGTTGTATTTACTTTGAGCACTATTATACTCGTTGTTGTGATACTATACATGAAGTCCTCCACCCCCGAACGTTTCCGCCATCCTTGGTTTGGGGGTGTGACATAATCCTTTGTAGGGGGAGCATGATACTTGTGTATAGATCTATACATGATTGAGAATCCCGCACCTAAGATGTTAGCTACAGCTAGGCCGGCAGGCCTGGGGTGACAAATGTCATAACTTTCCAACGCCTGAAGAACGTTGTTATAGGCATCCTGGTCAAATAGGATGGTTATAAGACTCACATGGAGTATTAGAAACATGTTGGTTTACGGGGTTATCAAATGCCTTAGTGATTTTATATTTACACAAATCTACTACTCTAGGCTTGAAAAACACGATTTCATTTTAGTTTTGGAACTTTTAAACTACCACAAACTCATGGATAAATGTTGGACTTTTAGAAACAAATATTCAAAAACAGTTGGGCCTCGATAAAAGGCTACTTTTATACTGGTAGAAAATATGGGATTTTCTAGGAGTTTTCAAAACATATACAAACAATTACATTGAACGATTTCAAATATCTTTATCATACTTATACGAACAATGACATTAAATATTTATGAACTCACCAGCTTAAATGCTGACCTACACTTTCAAAATAACTTGTATTCTCAGGTCACCAGTAGACAGGTACGATGACCAGGTTTTGCAAAGACGGAGCAGTCAAGACTCGTCTTTTATTTTGATTACTTGTTGTAACGTCTTATTACTATGAAAGTACACACATGTATTAAGCTATTACTATTAATGCAATGGACGATGTTGTTGCTTGTTTACTACTTTGCATTGTTGTGATACATTACATGACGTCCTCCGCCCCAGAATGTTTCCGCCATTCCGGTTTTTGGGTGTGACAAAAATATGGAGAGATTTTTGGTCCTAGCAACAACTTTGAGAGACTTTCGAACTTAGAGGAGTTCCAGGAGATTAGATCATAAACAAAGCTATGTTAGATGGAGTTTTTAGTATTTAGATGGAAGTAGATGTTTGTGTTTAATACTAACTTACCAAAGTTTCAAGAAAGCTTGATGAAGATCCTTAGAAACTCTAGAAGATTTTGAGATATCTTGATGGGAGGTGGAAGATGATCTTGAAGGTGATTTGGAGAAGATTTGGAAATGTGTGTGTGTGTTGTGATCTTTGGACGTGAGTAATAATAAGAAGAAGAGAGAAGGAGCGAAAGGATAGGTGCATAGAGACATGAGAAGTTGCATGGAAGTCCAACATGTAATAAGGAGGTGGCTGTCACACCCCCAAACCAAGGATGGCGGAAACGTCTGGGGTGGCGGACTTCATGTGTAGTATCATAACAACGAGTATAATAGTGATCAAAGCAATACAACCAATAATAAATACAATTGGAAAAGAATTACATAGTTTCAAGTGTTACATATTTCAATGATTGATTACAACATGATATGAAAAACAGTTGTTCGACGTCGTAGCATACCATCCTCAAAAGCTTGTGATTTCCTTGTTTCGTTGATTCCCTGAGAATACAAGTAGTTTGGAAAAAGTGTCAATAATTAAGTTGGTGAGTTCATAATCTTTTTAGATGAAGAGTTTGTAAAACGATCTTTGTAATGACTTACACACTAAGGTAAAGTCAACACTCCACCGTAAGTATCTTATCCAAGAGATATTATTCTTAGGCAATGATTTTCCTCCAAATATGATTAAAATATGAATGTTTAGGGTCTCTTATGTTAAACTACGAGTTTAGGTGAAAATCCCGTGTTAAAATCACGAAAAATGGGCTTAAAATGCTAAAAGAGTTGAAAACCGGGAAATTGGGGCGAATCTGTGAAGTCAGGGATGAAGGTATGGTCCTTGTGCTTAGAACCGAGGGTAGGTTCAGTCTATGGCTGGGAACCAAGAGCTGGCTGAACCGACAAATTTCGCACACGAAGGTGTTGCGTGAGAAGCTGTGACAACCCGAAATTTCCACTATGTACAAACCATTTGAAGCCAATAGAAGTAGAATAGTTACAGTGAAAATTCAGACTTCGGGTATAAGTTTGGCAGTTTTTCAGAAATTACACTGAAGGAGATATCAGGAGAGTGGATGCACTAGGGTTTTGTGCAACACTGTTATTCCAATACTCTACGATATTAAAGTTCATTCCGAGAATAAAAATACTTTCTGCCAAAAATCCCAGGACTATATATAGAAAATTGAACCATATTGGTTCATTAGTTGCATTTCCAGTTAGAGAAAAGCCGAATTCTCTCTCACGGATCTTCGGGTTTTTATCCCAAATTGTGAGTACTTTGATCTAGTTATATAATATATCTTAGATTGTAGTTTATAACATCAAAATCACGCCAAAACCCCAAGATTCGGGAGTTTACCGCCCAAGAACACTTGGGGAGTAAAGTCCATTTTAAGGGCCAAAAGTGTCCCAATGCCCCTCAAAGCCTTAGAACTCAAACTAGAAGCCTTCTTTACAATGTTTAGTGCACAAAACAATTAAGAATCAAGGGTGAAAGTTAGTTCACGGCCAAGGAAGTACTTGGGCCGTGAACTCCATTTTAGGTTACCAAAATGCCCTCAATGCCTTCATTGAGCCAAAAGACTAGCATAGCACATTACCTTGATGTGTCTAGGACCCAAAAAAAATCAAAATACTAACACCTATGGGTGTTCACGGCCACAAACACATGGCCAAATGGTTCATGGGCCGAAAACTCTAGATAGGGGTATTTTGATGCCACAAACACTTCCTAAGGCTTAGGCTTGAATTTAGACATGTACCCTAGTGTGTTTGGGGCAATCAAACACCATTAAAACACCAAGAAAAGGGTGTTCATGGCCCAAGATGTTCCAGGGCTGTGAAATCCAATAAATGGTGCCATAAATCCTCCTAAAGCCTTGGACAATTGCCTTAATGCATTCCTTGATAATTTAGGGACTTGAAAGCACCATAAACCTTCCCCCAAAGGATATTACAGACGTAATCTCCATGGGCTATGGTCCCAGGGCTGTAAACCCCTATAAAGGGGGCAAATGTCACCCAAACACTTGATTAAGCCTTGAATCAATTCACCAAACTAGTTGTATAAATGATAGGCTTCATTTAGAGACCTTGTTGAGAGTTTACGGCCAGGAGTTTACTCCACTAGGCCATAAACTCCAAAACAAATGGTCATTTGACCATAAACTACCATAAGAGGCTTTGCACTCCATTGTTGCAACCCATTTGCCTCCTAGCACGTGACCAAAAGTGTTTTCCTCGCATTAAAATGCTTATACTTGTATAATTAGTGTTTTAATCACTAATTATTTATATACATATGTCTTCATATGTAATTAGGATCATTGTGTGTGTCTAAAGTCTTCACTTGACACAAAGCACTTGTCCGATCCTTCCTTACGATAACAGTCTGTTCAATTCCAATCACTTACTGCAGGTGAGTTCATACCCCTTAATCAATGTTTTAAGTATTTTTAAATGTTTTATGGGGGGGATACAAGTAGAATCATGCCACTTATTATATCAATCACATGTGATTAATAAGCAGCATTTAAATGATTTACTACTCATTAGCCATTTTACCAAACAGTTTCCTTCAAATGATTTTCATAAACATTTTATATGCTTTAAAACTCCTTATTACACTGTACATTTTACTCTGTATGTTTTGTTTCAAACTTATTTACAATTGTGATTCAAACAAATGTTTCCTTATACTAAATTGGTTTATCAAACCCATACCTTTAAATCGTTTTATAGATTGACATCAAGTCGATCTTTTCTTAAGATAATAATTATGTTCAAAGGTTTTACAACACTTATTTATGCTTTTATATTATAAATTGCATGACTATATATGTATAATTATATAAGAAATGTTCAAAGGACTTCGGAAAACTATCCACCCTATTTCCTTTTCCTCGATTTGGATGTGGTCTGGTGGGATATCGGGTACCGTCCGAAGGTCGTTTAAATATTAGTTATAGATCATGTGTACATATCTAGTCATAAAGCTCTTTCCAGTTCATCCAATGCCCTTGGGTAGCAAGGGTATACATCCATGTTCATACTTACCAGTTAGACTACCAGTAAACTACCATAGGGGTGGTTTAGGAAGATACTAGAACTATTACTAGAATACAATATCATACTATGAGTCAGTTCATTCATGAGTTAATACTTACTACTATGAGAACATATACAACTATACTAGAGAAGAACATATACAACTATACTAGAAAAGAACATATACAACTATACTAGGAAGAGAACATATACAACGATACTAGAACAAGTAACATTACATTACATATACATAAATACGTTAACAATTGTGATACACTGTATCGAAGCATGCCTTAAATGTCATGGCCCGAGTTGTAGCCAGAATTCTCTTGGAGGGAGAGCGTGAGTTTGCGTATAGATCTATACTGGATTGACTATCCTACACCTTGCTGCTAGCTACATCCGGACCTGCAGGTCTGCGGGTGCCAAACGTCATTCCGTTTTATGACCATTCGTATATCGTTGTTACCAGTCGATAGTATGGTGCAATTAATCACATGATACCTTAATATAAATCCGGTTTAAGGTAGTTAGTACAGCAGTAGTTCCTATAATACAACACTACAGTACTACATTAATTTCCCCTTTTCATATTTTAGTGATCATTTCACTTAAACATTAAATGTAAAAACTATATTTTGTAAATGATAGTTACACTTGGGAAAATTACACACTTTTACAAGAAACGAACATTTAGAACAGTTAAGTCTTCGTAGAAGACTACATTAAGAATAGTTAAACTTTGGTAGAAGACACTTTTATATAAAAGTAGGAATCATAGGGATTTCTAGGGTTTTTCAAACGTTTACAGTTGTTTTACAAACATTTTTATACTTACAGTTCATCTACATTTTTCCATACTTACAATTCATTTACAAACAATTTCTTACATACAAATTAAGACACTAAAATACTTATGATCTCACCAGCTTCAAAGCTGATACTCGCTTTCAAAATTACTTGTATCCTCAGGTCATCTATAGACAGGTACCGATGCAAGGATTAGGGAAGATGGAGCTTGTTCAAGACTCATCTTTCATTTTGATTTATGCTTTAGTGTTTATCAAAATTTGACAGAACACGCTTGTATAATAATTATATTATTAATGCAATGGATGATGTTGTTGCTTGTTTACTACTTTTCATTGTTGTGATATTGTACATGACGTCCTCCGCCCCAGAACATTTCCGCCGTTCTTGGTTTTAGGGTGTGACAGATTGGTATCAGAGCATTGTTTATAGTGAATTAAGTATATCAACCCATAAAAGATATACTAACTATTAATACATAAGGGATTAAAAATACTCTGACCAAGTGTTTATACTTTAAATAATAAAATATTTAATAAAGTATATATGCCTGCATTCATACTAAAATCAGTGTCACTAGGACAATACAAAAGAATTACGATTGTTGGGCAATGCAAGTGGGCTTAGAGACATATGGTCAAAACTGGGAAGATATAGCCTGATCACCAATATTATCCGAGGGTTGACTAGCATGTGCCTAAGTTTAATTGTGTGGTTGCAAAAATGCTAAAATCTTACCAACCCTACCACAATGAGAACAGTAGAACATAACATTAAACTTAAAATACTATAGGAGTATTTGGTGTTACTATAAGTACGTTATACTTGAGAACTAAAACGGGATCTTCATTACTAAGTTGATAGTTGCTAAGTGGATACACTAAGGATATATGTAATTAGGATGTTATAGACTTAGAATCTGTGAAATTTTACTTCACCCCGATTCTGTGTGAATGTGGAGTTAAGATCTCTTATTCGAAGGCCTATCCTGTTTCAATTACATATAACTGGTATGCACTTCACAAATAGCGATGTAACTAATGAAGATTTTCTAAATAATTATCTAGATAGTTCGTCTAATAATTATTTTCTTACCCTAATTCTCGCATAAATAACATGGCTGGACTCCATCCCCACGGCAACCAGTACCTCCCGAATGAGGTCATTGCTGGTTGGTTTGGAGAAGAACCACAGAATGATCATCCGATCCCTTTGAATGATCACCATGATGAAAACCCTTCGGACGGTGCTAATTCCGAACCAGAGGTTGAGAACCTACCCCAGGCAGCTCCCGTTCCAATTCCTAACCCTCGTCCGGCTTTTCATGGCCCGACCCCTGAGTGGGTGGAATGCTTGGAAAAATGGAGCCAAGGAAAAGATCAACCCATGCCATTTAATGGCGATCGAAGATTTTATGACCTGAGCAATGGGGGCTCAGCATACAAAATCTTGCCAATCTTGGTCCGCAGAGTGGGCCAAAATGAGATTCAAGGCAGGACAGCCCTACATCAGATTACCGAAGTTGTTGCCAATGCGAGAATGCATACCCTCCGCACCATTCGTCTAGAAGATGCTTGCGAGAGATCAGAGAGAAACCATGAAACCCTGCTGCAAGCATTGGCTAAATTGAGAGCCGAAGTCATAGAGCTCCGAGTACGCCAGAGGGTGTACGAAAGACACCTACTTGACATGGAACGTTAACTGCCTGAACTGAGAGTTCACCTGAGGGATGACCATTGTCAGTAGTAGATTCTTTACCTTACTTCCCTTGTTAGAAAGTAATCGTTTTATGTCTCTTCCCGATGTGGCATTTTCTATGAAATTACCTTGTACTGTAAGTACTTTAGGTTAGGTCCTTATGCTGTCAAGAACTATACTCTCTGGATATGATGTGAGACCTTTACAAGGTCATTTTCCCGAGCTTTACGTCATGAAGATCAAAGATTTTGACAGTCGGCTAACTTCTGTGTCATTTCCTTTATTCAAGTACTCTCATCATACTTTCATTGGAGTCTATCTGAAACCTGCTTTAGTCAAGTCATTGGACTATAGTAATTTAGCTCCGGAGACATTTCCAAGTCTCTTTTAGTGGTTGGATCTTGTTATTCACCAATCCACGATACCTTGGCTTGAACGACAAACGTCTTGAGACCATTCTACAAACTCACTTTTCATTCCGTACTAAGACTGCATCATAGGGATGTAGGTCAAACTTTCGAGAGCATACTCTTACCCTTTACTTGAACAATCGAAGTACCCCTAGGGTCAACCAGAATCGCTCACAAAATCCTTATCATTCGTGCTAACAGAATCATGTCGTCTTCAAGAAACAATCAGCTTCATACGTACATCTCTTTCTTCTAAATCGCCTTTCTAGCGAAACTGTCATATCAGAACACCGAATTACTCATGCATGGAGTACCTCTTAGTTCTTCTCTTTTCCGAAGAAACCCCCGAAGTACCACTCGTGCAGTACGTCAAGTTCAATCCAAGGATTTATACGATTGATCTATCACTGAGGAATGTATACATAAGAGTGATATATAATCAAGGTTCTACAGGTTTAGAATTGATGATTCCACTTTAACTTCTTTTTCCCTGATGGGATGTGAGCTTAAAGAAGAATCAGTTATTTGACTACCTTTTCAATCTTAATTATATACGACTCGTATACATGAGACTGTGATTGAGAAACCATGTATGAATTCTAATATGAACTTCAGGACGGAGAAATGCCTAAGTATACGAGTAATCACATCGTCATGTGAACCAACTTAGAACCCAGTATGACTCCCGTAAACGGATCGCCCTACAGTCTAAACACTCCGGAGATACAAGAACAGTACAGAAAACTTAGCGAACCACACAGAAATAGAATTAGAAGACTAGGCTTCTCACCCTAGAGAACCCCGGTCATATTCTTCCAGAGATCGATGGATCGCATCGTATGTACCTTTGCTATCGAGTACTCCATCAAGATTTTTCATTAGAAATCTTTATCTCTGCCTCGCATAGATGAAATGGTTGAGCAAGCGCAAGGAAAGAATTACTTCCAAGAATGGATCTGAAATTCGAATATCACCAGTTTGAGTGTTAGGGAAGGATGTCCGGAATACTATCTTCCGAACTCGATGCGGACACTTCGAGTCTGTAGTGATGCCCTTCGGATAGGACCAATACGCTCATAGTTTTCATGAACTAAATGAGTAAGGTACATCTTTCTTACATGGATCAGTTCGTCATTTCTCCATGTAATGACTTACTTATCTACCCTCGAAGAAAGAAGAAACCCATGGAAACATTTCCTTCAGAGGAACTTTTCGCAAAGTTCTCTAGGCACGAGTTTTGAAATTGAAGAGTTAAATTCCTATGACACGCTGTTAGTGATGTGGGAAATTTTGAGTACTTTAACGATTTGTCAAAACCGTTGAGAATTTGTCAACACCAGAGACGCCGATAGACATTCGCCAAATTCTAGGTCTTACAGACCTACTGTCTTAGTTCATTCAGAACCCCTCACAAATTACGGAAACCTTTACGTCCTTGACCCATCAAGGAGTTGCCCTTGACTGGGAACTTAAATAAGAAAAGGAACCTTTGGAATTCCAAGTGAGTGACCAAGTTCTTTAGGAAGTCTCACTCCGGGAACGGCTTCATACGCTTCGTAAAGCGTGGAAAAATAAATCCAAGATAGACAAGACCTCTGAGATTCTTACCAGAATCGGTCCTATACCTCGCACACATTAGACCTACTCCGCGAACCCAGTAACGTACATTCTACTCTTCGTGTCTCGATCGTGAAACCATACCTTTCTGTTAGGACTCTTATAAGTCCACTCGTCGAGATCCTCGCATTCGTATTAGAACCGTAGTGACCCTCGATCGAGAGGTCAAGCGGACCAAGTAACGCCGTCGCCCATTAGTGAAGGTTCGTTGGGATACCAACCGAGGACCCGATTTCACTTAGGAGCGCTACAACCAATCGATTAGGAAGTTTCCTCCTCATGACTCGATCATTCGTATCTACTTCCTTATCAAAATTCTAATTTCGGGACGAAATTCCATTTAACAGGGGGATGATGTGACAACTCGAAATTTCCATTTTGTACAAACCATTTGAAGCCAATAGAAGTAGAACAGTTACAGTGAAAATTCAGACTTCGGGTATAAGTTTGGCAGTTTTTCAGAAATTACACTTAAGGAGATATCAGGAGAGTGGATGCACTAGGGTTTTGTGCAACCCTGTTATTCCAATACTCTAGGATATTAAAGTTCATTGCGAGAATAAAAATATTTTCTGCCAAAAATCCCAGGACTATATATAGAAAACTGAACCATATTGGTTCATTAGTTACATTTCCAATTAGAGAAAAGCCGAATTCTCTCTCACGGATCTTCGGGGCGGTTCATTAGTTACACTTCGATATGGTTATATAATATTGTAACACCCAAAGTTTTGAAGGCAAAGAAAGGAAAGAAAACCCTAATTTTTAGGGGCGACTCGGCGAGTCCAAGGAGGAACTCGGCGAGTCCGAGCGGGATCCGGGTCGAGGTGTAAGTGACCAACTCGGCGAGTCGGCCAAGTGGACTCGGCGAGTCTGGTCTGTGCGAGGAAAACCCTAAATCCGGGACTTTGGGCGCTATTTAAGATCCTTATTCTCTCCATTAGGCTTCCTTAGAGCCTCCCTCATTCAGAAAGTGAACCCTAAGCTTCCATTGTTGTGCATTCATGCTTCCAAGCCATTTTTAGGTGATTTGAAGGAAGAAGAAAGAGGGGAATCAGTGAAGCTTCAAGGATTGGCTTCAGATCTGGAATTTGTGGAGCCTTTCTGAGGTATTGAAGGTATTAAGTCATTTCCTTCCCTTAGATCTATTTTGGTTGTGAGTTTTGGAGCTTTTTAGCCATGATTAGTTGCCCATTTGAGTTAGAAGCCGGATCTGGAGTTGCTACTTCAGATCTAAGCCGATTTTGGTCTTGGGAAGCATAAAGTTTCAGCCCTTGAGTATATTATGGAGCCTCCTTGCCTTAAACCCTAGTTTATGGTGTATTTTGCCTAGATCTCCTTCTCTACACCTAAAGTTTGCAACTTTACGTGAGGACTGGGCTTGGGAAGGGTAGATCTACAGTTTGGAATCCATGAATGACTCAAAATTCCTCTACATGTATGGAGATCTAAATGGACTCGGCGAGTCCTTTGAGTGCACTCGGCGAGTAGCATGAAGATTTGGAGGAACTCGACGAGTGGGATGAACAGCTCGTCGAGTCAGATGAAGTTGGGTAGGAACTCGGCGAGTTGGATGAACAACTCGGCGAGTCTGTTGAAGGTTGTCCTGGACTCGGCGATTCCGTTCTTGGAGTCGGCGAGCCAGGTCGCGAAACCCCAAACCCTTCAAGTTGAGACTCGAATCAGTGAGTTGAATGGAGACTCGGTGAGTTGGACAGGTCAGGACTCGGTAGTCGGTAGACTTGGCGAGTCATGGACTGACTCGGCGAGTCGAGTCGCGAATAGAAGGACTCTGAACATATGAACTCGGCGAGTCAATAGGGTGACTCGGTGAGTAAGGTTGACGTGGGAGGTTGACTTTGACCAGGACTTTGACTTTGACCAGAGTTGACTTGGTTGTCTGTCGGGGTCAGTTAGACTCAATGTTGTATTGATATTGGTAGTTCGGGGAGTGAGTGGAGCTGAAGTTCAGAGAGTTGTTGTGCTGTAGCTAGTGGATTAATCAGCCAGATCAGCCGGTGCAGGTGAGTTTCCCTTTGTATGAATGGGTCTACGGCCACAATGCCGACCCATGTAGTTATGAGTAGAAGACCCGAGGGTTAGCCCTAGGCACGGTATGCTAGTATGATATTCGGGACGAGTTCCAATGATAGAGGGCGGGTGCCCAAGGAATGGTTTATGTGATAGTTTATACTTGTTGTCTGTGTGATACTTGTATGTGCCTGGTAGTGAGGTGAGTGTGGGCGAGGTCCTGTATGTCACCAATAGCAGAGTGTGGATGGTGTTCCACATCTCAGGAGCAGCAAAGAAGGGGCGAGGACCAAGTTAGGGAAGGAGTGAGGGTGGAATGGGCCCGTACCTCACTATCAGCAGGAGTATGGATAGGGTTCCATGACTCATCAGTAGCAGGACAAGGGTGGGGCCCAGAGATAGGCGAGGCCTTAGGACATGATTCGTTAGTATGTGTTTAGATTATGTGATGTGATGTGATATGTTAACGTGTTATTATATGTTAGTGGGCGAGGCCCTATGACAGGCGAGGCCTAAGTGAAACAGATCTGTATCCGAGTGGGGCTCGAAGCCAGGCGGGGCCTGTAGCGGCGGGGCCGTTGTAGCGGGCGAGGCCCGAGGGGGTGGGTGAGGCCCAGGATAGCAGGCGTGGCCCAGTATGTGCATTATGTGGTTATGCATGGTATGTGGTAGGGTGGGGAACTCACTAAGCTTCGTGCTTATGGTTTTCAGTTTTGGTTTCAGTTACTTCCGGTAGCGGAGGGAAGAGCTCGGGGTGATCGCATGGCACACACCATAGTTTAGACAGCCTAGGAATGTTTACTCTGATAACGCACATGTATTTTGGAAACTAATACTCTGTTTATGTTTTGAAATGATGAATTTGCTTAAAGTAATGTTTTATTAAAATAAATTTTTAGTCTTGAATTTTGGGACGTTACAAGTTGGTATTAGAGCCTTGGTTTGAGGGATTCGGACATGCTCTCGGGTGTGTCTGAACTCAAATCGAGGAATTGGTATAGAAGTTTTCAAAATGAAAAGACAGTTTTGTAAAAGAGGGTTTTAGAAAAGAAAAGAGTTTTAGAAAAGCAAAAGTAATTCGGAAAGAAAAGAACTTTGAAAAGAGAAAAGAGGTGTGGTGCATCCAATCAGCTGAGCTCAAGTAAGTACCCCAAAATACCCATACAAGTTTATGATTTGATGATCAGTTGATAGAACAACATGCTGGTTTAGGACTAAGGATCTAGGGATGATGCCTTATGTGCCTATTATATGTGTTTTCAGCTGCATGATAGTGCTGATTAGATAGCGGTAGGATAGCCTGTCTAGGTTATGCCTGAGTTTATGAGTTTGTGTTGCATGCTAGTTCAGTTTCTTGCTATGTGGATATGATTGCTTGAGTATGTTGTGGTTAGATTTTCCCTTGTCAGAATGCTTCTTGCTTTGTGCATTGTGGGATACTGAGTGATGAGAGTTGGCCATTAGGTGGATACAACACGTCACATGTGATCAGGGTTGAATAATCTCAGAGTGCTGGATTTGGTCCTATTGCGGAGCTCTTGTTTGACTCCAACCGTTGTAGGGACGAGTCTTTTACTTGAAGGATTATCTGAGCCTCGTCACATGTGATGGTATCCAGGTGATGGCTAATTGGCATCACAAGGAGACCTTCAGCAGCTGAGGAATGGTTTGAGTTGAGTCAGAGGTTTTCCTAGGGTAAGCCTAGGATGAGAAAGTGCTGGGAGCAGTAGTAGTGGATAAGGGACCTGGTGGAGTCAAAGCAATTCCGGAGGAAAGTACGGATAGATGTGGAAGGTGGTATGGTACCGTACTACTGAAAGCAGAGGATCCGTACTCGATTCGGGAAAGGCCGAGACAAGACCAGGAACCTGGTAGGGTGTGTTTGGTCTCGCATCAGTGATGAGTATTCTAATAGTGGTTGTGGTATATTTTCAGCATGGTGACGTTGCGAAAGAGACCAGCGGGCAGATCAGGCTCGTGTTCAGCGGCCGATCAGCTCGAGGAGCGAATGAGGGAGTTGATATCCGCCGAGGTTACGCGCAGTATTTTGAATCAGACTCCTGTGATCTATGGCACGGTCAAGGAGGGTATATTGGAGATTTTGGATGAGAGGCTGGGAGCCTTCCGTACTGAGATGATGGCTTTAATGGGAGCGCGTACCTTGACATTTCGGGAGTTTAGGGCTTGCGGGGCACCAGATTATCATGGGGCTAGGGACCCCATCGCTAGCAGCAGATGGTTGGCTGATGTTGCCAACGCACTCCGTACGAGCCGGTGCCCTGAGGGGGACAAGTTCAGACTCGCTTCTTGTCTTCTGAAGGACAGAGCGAGGGATTGGTGGGAGGAGATTGGTCATGCTTTGGGGGATGATGCCACGTTGGATATGATGACTTGGAGCGATTTCTCGGCCAGGTTCAGGGCAGAGTTTTCGCCGATTATTGAGGTGCAGCAGTTGGCACTGGAGTTTCAGGATTTGACGTAGACCACTGAGACTGTGGCGGAGATCATCGCCAAGTTCAGGGAGAGGGCTCTTCTTGTACCGCAGTATGTCGCGGATGAGGAGATGAAGATGGACCGATACCATGAGATGTTGAGGGACGACATCAGGGAGTTCGTGAGCAGATCGAACTGTAAAACGCTGGAAGATATGATTTCTCGGGCTAGAGAGAGGGAAATTGATTTGGAGCAGATCTGGAAGAGGAAGCCAGATGAGGTTCAGGTAGCTACAGGTTCGGGCAAAAGGCCCAAGGGATCGGATTCGAGGTCGAGGGATTATCAGGACCGCAGCCGGTGCGGGAAGTGTGGCAGGGCGCATGGGGGCACGTGCAGCGGTGGTAGTGGTGGTGAGTCTGGTTCTTTCAAGTGCAGTCGGACTGGTCATTTCAGCAGGGATTGTATTGTTACCACCTCACAGGGATCAGACCTGTTATGTTTTCACTGCAACCAGCAGGGCCACAAGAAGGCCCAGTGCCCCGGTTTGTTTTCAGCAGGACGGGTGATGGCACCTGCCCCTGCAACTTTGAGGATCACAGACGGCCGTCAGGGCCGTGCAGAGGCGCCTGCGGTAGGAGGCAGAGCTCTTCAGATGACTACCGTAGAGGCGCGATCAGCACCGGACGTTGCAGGTATGTGATTTCTGTTTTCAGTTCTTTTATTTGTGCATGATTATATTGTTATGGTTCTGCATCATTATCGGTATGAGTATTTTATTTTTGAGCGGTTGATTGTGATCGAGTTATATGCCATCTGCATACCTTGGATATTTAAATGGTAGTGAGGGGTTGTGCCCTATTGGAGAAGGTTACATAGGATGCATTAACTGTAGCATGCTTGGGAGGGACTTGGTATGTCTCGCTAGATCGGAGTTGTATAGTGTTAGAAATGGATTGGTTAGTTCCCTAGCTATGGTAAGCTTGGGTTCCTCAGCAGATCGATTATGGAATGGTAGCAAGGATTTCTTTTGAGTATTGAGCAACAAGGGTGATGAGATTAAAACTTAATCTTGAAGATCGATTAGATCTTAAACAGGTAAAAAAAGATTAAACAGCAAGAACACGAAAACAATAAACAACTCAGGAATGAATCAAAGGTGTCGAATGATTATAAAACAACCCTCAGAAGAGCTCGACAAAGAACATCAACTGTAGAGGGTTAGAAGGTTTACAGGAACGATAAAGATAATCAAAGCTATCGTAATCTTCTCTATAGTATTCTAGATCCTTTTTCTAATATGCATGCAAGCATATTCTTATATAATAAACCTAACAGGCTCACGGTTGGACAGGCCCAAACTGGAGTACAAAATAATTGGACAAATAACTAAGCCCAATGACGCAATACTCAAACGAATCTTCAACCCAACAATCTCCCCCTTTGCGTCAATTAGAGCGAGATCTTCACTTGTTACTTGGGCCAGCAGCAGTGGCAGGTACTTTCTTCTTTACAGTCTGAAACAGACGAGAGATAAGAGCAAGTACTGTCTGTCTGAATCTAATGTACCATTGGATCATATCGTTGAAGTATTTGACATCGTCCGCTTTATTCTCTTTACACCGACGGATGATCGACAGCACATGCTCAAGACAAGCATTGGTATAAAGATGTTTATCCGCTAAAGCAAAGAGACATTTTTGTCCTTCTGCTCTAATGAACATGACCGAATTACGCTTCGGGTCGATCTTTCCCATCTTCATTTGATTGAGATCACTGGCCGATCCAACAGGAGATATCTTCGGTTTCTTCTTGAAGATTGTGGCTATCTCCTGATCCATCAAGGCGACCTCCATGATGTAACAAACTATCATCCTTTTGAGATGGTCTATAATTGGACCATATTCAGCTTCATTTGTCAAAAGGATGTTATGCAAAACGATCCAATCATGGGGGTTGAGGTTCGGTAGATCTGCTAAGGATATAAGATGTTCGGTTCTTGCAGAACCTCTGATCACCCTGAACCGAACATTGATGAATCTCCCTTCGGTATACGACTTTAAAACCCGAACATTAACGATCTTCTGAGCGCTCCATGTTTGGTACTGTGGTTGAGCAGCCTTCAGATAGAATTCGATTAACTCCCTATCAACCTCAGGATTAGGATGAGGGACTTCAAAAATGTTGGAGAAGGCGTGGAAGATAAATGTCTTTCGGGTCAAGGGCATATCGAACTGCGAATCGACAGAATTGCAGCAGTCGAAGGAGATCACCGGTTCGAGCCATAGGATGCTAGGAGTATCTATGGCCTCCTTTATCATTCTCTCCCAAGTCCAAGCAGGGAAAAGAGTCTTCCTGCTCTCGAGGAGATCGTGGGCTTCTTTCTTCTTGCGTTCGGCTTCTTCAGCTTCTCGCGCCACACGAACATTATCATTTTCAACATTGCGACTATTTTTGCGTTTAAGCAAGTCAGCAATGGTTTCTTTGTCATCTTCATCTTCTTCCTCAGCTATTTTCTTTCCTTTATCCTTCACACCCGAACCCGAAGTTTGACCAGTCGGAGGAGGTTCGGTTGTGTGAGCAGCTTTTGAGGAAGGAGGTGGTTTCGATCCGGACTTCACTTCTCCCCCTTGTTTCGGATCGGACACGAAACTAGGTAGCCCTTCAATTTTGCTGAGGAGGTCCAGGGCAGGAGCAAGTTTTTCAGCAAGGGTTCGCCTCACCGAATGATTGAGAATCGGATCGTGTGCTTCCAGGATGTTGGATAGGGCAGAGTGTACATCCGAAACACATGTTTTGATAACCTCCCGTTCAGATCGAAGAGCTTCAATCTGTTGCTGAGAGTTTGAAAGCTGAGCACTCTTGACCTTGAGGGCAGTGGTTTTACTAGCAAGAACGTCCATTAACGAGTTTTCGGCAGCGAGATCCTCTTGAAATTTAACGAGGCGCTCGTCAATGGAGGCACGAAGGGCCGAGTTGTCGTCGTTGATGGATTGGCGAAGGGTAACGAACGACAGCAACTCCGTTGAGATGAACATGGCCAATTGTTGAACGATTGGTTCCAACGTTGTCTTTATAGCATCAGTGCTCTCCTGTAAGGACTTCAACAGGGAAGAGGCTTCAGAGAATAGTTTATCGACTTTTGCGGTCGCTACCTCACATGCTTTTGTGGAGGCGTCTATTGCTGCAGTGGCAGAGGCGAAGAAATCATGCTGAGCCCTGGAGAAGGCATCAACAATCTTCTGAAGAGCGGCTTCAGAGAGAGAGGACTGAGTGTTGGAGGATGAGGCTAGAAGCAAGTCAACCTTCTCGTTTAGCTCCTTAAGATGCTTCTTTGTTACTGGAGCATCGTCCTCGTCGTCGCTTTGGACCTGAAACGGACTAAAGTAGACCGAATCGAAGGTCATATTTTCCCCTCCAAGGAAAGGGTTATCTCCATCAGAGGCTTGATCTGGAGATGTTAGGGGTGGGGAAGCTAGGGGTGTGGTGGTATGTGTAGGTTCAGGGTGAGTGTTGGTGGCAGTAGTTTCGGGTGGTGGTTGAGTGTGGATAGGTTCGGTTGTATGCTGGGTTTCGGTTGTATGAGGAGGTTTGGTTACAGGTGGTGTTTCGGTTGCATCGGTATGAACCCCCGTATTAGATACGTTGGTTGTAACCTTTGCAGTTGTTGTAGTGGTATCTGTGAAAATGGGTGGTGGTATAGGGAAAGCGGTTTTAGGAATGGTGGTAGAGGGGTTTATGGTGGGAATGGAAGTAGGGATTGTTTGAGTAGGTGAAGGAATGGGTGAGACATGGATTTCCATGTCTGGGGTAGGTGATCGGGGTGGGGTGTTGCCTCTTGGAGGGGTTTCGCCTCTTTGAGAGCCGTCCGAACCCAAACTCTCGCCTTCTGAGTCACTCGAAGAGGAAGCGATGACAAGCTTTCGCTTCGGTTGAGTCTTCCGTCTCTTCGGCTGCGGGGACTGTGCAGCTTTGGTTGGTTTCCTCTTCCTGGGAGAAGGACCTTTAGCCCCTTTGGTCACTTGCTTCCCTTTATCTGCCTTTTTGCCCCCATTAACAGGCTTGTCAGCATCGTGGATGGATTTGAGCATTTCCTGTGTGAGTTCCCTAGGTCCAGATGCCTTGAACTCCTTAATGGTCCGGATGATCCTGCTGTCAGATGAAACATCGCCGTACATTGTCTCCGGAATGTAGCCAATGAAAGAAAACTTGGATGCATCTGAGAAGATAATCCTCGTGGTATGAAAAGTACCGATCGAAGACATCGATGCACCGGCAGCAGTGGGGACATCGAACTTATCCATCGCCCACTTTGTGATGAGAGTCCAGAACCGGGCATACGACACCTCAGAGTGTCGTGAAGAAGAAGAGAGGCTCTGGATGAGTTGTTTCCAGAGAACAAACCCATAGTCAAGATTGACACCGTTGTAGACGCCATACATAATCGACAAGAACAGTCGACTAGAACCATCAGATCCTGAGCTCCGTTCAGATAAGCCCTTGAAGAGGACTGTGAACATGCCGTTCCACTGTGGCGGCAAGCAAGATTTTTTAAAATTCGCGACGGAGGTGAGCACCTCCGTGTACCCCATATTATAAATCATGTTGTAAAGATGCCCAATCGGAATTGTCTCCGGATTAATCCTTGAAGGGTCAGCAGCAAACCCTAGTAGTGTACCAAAACGTTGTCTTAAAATCGAGGTCTTGTGATCAGAAACCTCGAAGAACACCCTATCGACTGCTTTATCGTAATGTGCAGTCGCATACACCTGCGAGAGGAGCTCCATGGGCACAGACTCAACCCTAGAAAGTGCAGGAGCAATTTGTGAATACTTCAGGCACTCCATGATCGGAAACATGTAGGAATCGTATGCCTGAGGGGTTAGGTCAATCACCAAACACTGTTGAGGGCGAATGGGAAGGATGTGTGAGGTGGCATGGACTGAGGATGATTCTGCCATTGTTGAACTTAGGAAGAAGAAGATGAACAGTAAAAGCTTTAGGGAGTTTTTGCTCTCTTGGAAATTCGGATGCAGTAAAGAGGTAAATGGGAGTGGAGACTGCCTTTTATAGTGGGTGTAAGGAGAGAGAAAAATTTGTTCAAATCTTCTATGGAAATACAAAAAGGTTTTCCGGAATGATAGATGCGTGACAGTTAAGGCATGCGATGATCACGTAGGAGAGAGAGTGTCAGATTCCTAGGAACACGCCGCCCAACAAGCGCCGTTTCAGAAGAAACCGTTTCAATTCCACACGTGCCTTGATGTGCCAGAGAGGAACCGCTTGAAATTCGCACACGCGTCCATTATGTCAGTTAAAGAATGGGCGTTTCAAATTCGCATGCGTCCCTTTGTAACCGCCGTTTGAAATTCAATCTTTTTATCTCCCGCCTGAGTCAGCAACCCTCCATCTTGTCTTTTATATGGCATCTTTTGAATTAATTTCCCACGTGGATGATTGTTGACCATGTCTTACTAATTAACCACCAATGCAATAAAACAGCCTGTAATTATTAGTACCAGATTTTTGGAAAATCAAAGATTTTCGTGCTAAGAGTGTAAAAAGAAAAGAAATAAAGCAACTCTTTTTAGGAATAAATGTGATGTCAATAATGACATGAAACAAATGATCCCGTGCACGAATCTCTTCCTTCAAAGTCAAGAGAGACCTTAAAGTGTAAAGGTGGTTTCACGTTAAATAACGATCAAACACTTATTAATAAGTGTTGAAAGGCTTCTTTTAATTAGGCTACTTAAGGTGGCTTTATCTTTGATTCAACAGTCCTAATCTTGAAATAAGATAGAAAGTGAACAAAGTACTTGTGAGACCGGTGTAGTCTGTTGAACAAGTAGGTAGGAATTAATTTTAAATTGGCTTGGAAAAAATATAAAATCTCAACAAAAAAAATTAAAAACTGGATCCCAAGGGAAGAAATGTTATGGTGTTTAACAATTTCATAGGAATCACACAAAATAAAAATTTGAGATTTCATCAAGATACATCCGTCAATTCTTTGGTGAAAACTTGAGCAAATTTATTGTTCACCGTCAATTCAGATTTGGGGTTGAATTTTGGGTTTCACTCAGCTCGTAGTGGCACGAAACTGAGATCATAAACACAGTTGTTGTGTAACCATAAGCCTCAGTGGTAATTTCTGAGAGTCTCAAGGGTTACGTTGATGAAACGAATGTAATGGAGAAATGTAATGGAGATGGTGTAAGAAATTAAAGTACCTCTACTGCGAAAATAAGGACCAAGCAGAAAACTCTTATCTCATGTGAGAAGAGAGTGAGGTAGCTCACGATTAGAATAAATGTGATAGCCTAATTGGGAAGACAAGGTTTGTTTATACCAAGTCATTAAGGCTATTATTCAGAATCTTATGAGGCTTGGGACACATACAACAGCATGCTTCTAGGGACACTTAAGTAATCCAACAATTATATCCCCATAAACGAATAAACACATCAACAAAATAAGAAAATATTTTTGGAGTTTTTGATATATATAAAAAAAATTAAAAGAAAATAAAATAATAAAAAAAAATTTAAGCAAGAAAAAAAAAAGACTTAGAAAGAGTAAAAAAAACTTTGAAAAAATTGGTAACCGAATCCGAACGATCGGTTGGCTTTGGTTGAGAAAAGTTTTGAAAAACCGAACCCGAGCGTTCGGTTGGTTTCGGTTTTGGAAAATTTTGAAAAACCGAACCCGAGCGTTCGGTTGGTTTCGGTTAAAGAAAATTTTGAAAAACGGAACCCGAACCTTCGGTAGGTTTCGGTTTTGGAAAATTTTGAGAAACCGAACCCGAGCATTCGGCAGGTTTCGGTTTTGGAAAATTTTGAAAAACCGAACCCGAACCTTCGGTAGGTTTCGGTTTTGAAAAATTTTAGAAAACCAAGGAATTTAGGCTTGCAATAAGAAAATACTTTGGACAATAAGATAAACAACTTTGAACATGAAATGTACAACCAAGAAAACTACCTTTGTGGTGATGAGCGAGTCAGATTATGTAACCGAACCTGAACGTTCGGTCAATTTCGCTTCTTACGTTTGTGGTTGAGAGGTAGTTTGAGGTACTGACTCTGATTCCATCATACCTAGCCCTTGTAAAATTCTGTTGAATGATGCTTCAGGAAGAGCTTTGGTAAAGACGTCAGCCAGTTGATCAGTGGTTCGAACAAAGTGTACTTCAACGTTTCCATCTTCCACATGATCTTTGATGAAGTGATACCTCAGTGCTATGTGTTTGGTTTTGGAGTGTTGCACTGGGTTATGACAGATCCTAATTGCACTTTCAGAGTCACAATATAGTGGGATCTTCTTCATATTGAGTCCATAGTCTCGAAGTTGACTCTAGATCCAAATCACTTGAGAGGTGCAGGAGGCAGCGGCTATGTATTCAGCTTCGGCAGTAGACAACGACACGCACGTTTGTTTCTTTGATTGCCAGCTAACCAACTTCCCGTCAAGGAATTGACAGCCGCCAGTGGTGCTTTTTCTGTCGAGTCCACATCCTCCAAGGTCTGCATCTGAGTAGGCTTGAACGAAGAAGCCTGAGTTGGAAGGATACCATAGACCTAAGGAGGCCGTTCGCTTGAGATATCGTAAAATGTTCTTCACTGCAAGCATGTGAGGTTCGCGTGGGTTTGCCTGAAATCTAGCACAATAACACACAGAAAACATGATGTCAGGCCCGCTAGCAGTAAGATACATTAGTGAGCCTATCATTTGACGATAGAGTGTGATATCAACAGCCGTTTTGTCCAGGGATGGAGTTAGTTTGGTGCCGAATGCCATTGGGACTTTGATTTTGGAATCTCCCATCATGCCAAATTTTGCTAAGAGAGTCTTCGTGTAAGCTTCCTGATTGATAAAGATGCCTTCGGGTCCCTGTCTAATATTTAAGCCAAGGAAAAAGTTAATAGGACCCATTGAGCTCATTTCAAATTTAGTCTCCATCAGCTTTCTGAATTCAGCTGTTAGGCTGGGATTCGTTGAGCCAAAGATGATATCATCGACATAAATTTGAACGATCATAAGGTGGTTACCTTCCTTTTTGTGAAAGAAGGTTGGGTCAACCGAACCTTGTTTGAATTTGGACATCTTTATGAATTTAGTTAGCGTTTCATAGCAGCTCTCGGAGCTTGTTTGAGTCCATACACAGCTTTATCCAGAATGTAGCAGTGATTGGGATACTTTTCGTTCACGAAACCAGGAGGTTGCTCCACATACACTGTTTCTTCGAGTTCTCCATTAAGAAAGGCACACTTGACGTCCATTTGGAAAACTTCAAAGTTTTTGTGGGCAACATAAGCAAGAAATATTCTTACAGATTCCAGCCTAGCTACAGGAGCGAAAGTCTCTTCATAATCAATCCCTTCCTCCTGACAATATCCTTTTACTACCAGACGAGATTTGTTCCGTATAACGTTCCCTTCCTTGTCCATTTTATTCCTAAAGACCCATTTGAGACCAACAACTGAGGCATCTGGAGGAGTTGGAATGAGGCGCCAGAATTTGTTCCTCTCGAATTCATTTAGTTCATCTTGCATCGCTTGAACCCAATCGGAGTGATCGAGAGCAGTGTTAACTGTCTTCGGTTCAACTTTTGATACGAATGAGTTCAACATGCAAAATTCAACTTTGGAAAATAAGGATGTCTGTTTTGCCTTGAGTTGTGATCGGGTCAGAACCTTTTCAGAGACATCCCCAACCACTTGAGAGATAGGATGATCTCTGGTCCATTTGGTGAGGGGAGGGTAGTTTGGATCAAAGGTTGGGTCCAGTTCAGCATTAATCATTTCTTCTGGCTCGGACTGGCTTTCGTAGTCGTATGACATATCAGCTTGCTCCCCCTCGATGTGTGAGCTTTCAGGAATGCTTTGTGAAACTTGAGCTTCAGAGGTTTCTTGTGGTGTTGGGCTTTCAAGCGTTGATGCACCTTCGGATGGTGAAGCACTTTCGGTTGGAGAAGTACTTTTGGTTGCCGTTGGAGAGCTTGGCTCCCCCTCAACATGTGAGGTCGGCTGAGTTGATGACGGTTGATCCTTCCCCTCGACTGAAGCATCGTTTGGTGGAGGTTCGTCAGAATTCGACCCCCCTTCATTCATTCTCCTGGCAGCTTCTTCGACAATTTGCTTCATGTGGTCTACCTTGTTGTCTGTTGCGCCTGCTTCTGAGAGAGTAGCTTTCTCTGGTTCATCAAATAGCTCCATAAACTTCTCGAATAGATTAGCGATCGAGACTGTGACTTGGCCAGTTTGAGGAAAGATTTCCCCAGCTGTGTCTTCTTTGGCCTGTAGCTTTTTGACATAGCTATCGTCGAAAGTCACGTAATAAGTCTCTTCAATTTTTCTCGAACGCTTGTTTAGAACTCTGTATGCTTTGGAAGTGAGAGAGTAGCCCAGAAAGATTCCTTCGTCGGCTTTGACATCAAACTTGTTGCGGTGTTCTTTAGAGTTAAAGATGAAACACCGTGAGCCAAACACGTGGAAAAATTTCACATTGGGCTTTCTGTTGTTGAGAATCTCATAAGGAGTGAGCGTGAATCGCTTGTTGAGAAATGACCTGTTCTGTGTAAAACAAGCAGCAGAAATAGCATCAGCCCAAAAATAAAGAGGTAAGGAAGCGAAACTTAGCATTGTTCGGGCAGCTTCACACAAAGATCGGTTTCGTCTTTCGACAATTACGTTCTGTTGAGGTGTGTAGGGAGCTGAGAAGTTGTGACTTATTCCCTTTTCTGCCAGAAATTCTTCAAATTCTCTGTTTTTGAATTCCAGACCATTGTCGCTCCTGATGTTGCGAACTACCTTCTTCAGCTGTACTTCAATCTGCTTGATGAACACTTTCAGCTTGTGAGTCGCTTCAGATTTATGCTTTACAAAGAACACCCATGTAAATCGCGAAAAGTCATCAACAATAACAAGAATATATTTGCTACCACCGATGCTTTCGATAGATGATGGACCACACAAATCAATATGAAGTAATTCGAGTGGTTCAACAACTTTAGTGTTAATTATAGATGGATGACTTTGGCGACTCTGCTTCCCCATTTCGCATGCAGCACACAGATGATCTCTGTCGAACTTGAGCAATGGAAGACCTCAAACATGACCTCCAGTGACAAGTTTGTTGATATCTTTAAAGTTGAGATGAGAGAGTCTTCGGTGCCACAACCAGCTTTCGTCAGATTGTGCTTTTGATAACAGGCATATAGCTGGGTTTCCTTTGATGGGTTTGAGGTTTAGAGGAAACATTTCACCCTTATGCTCTGATTTGAGAATTACTTTCTTCGTTTTCTTCTCAATAATTTCAGAACCTTCATCGTCGAATGAGACTTTGAGACCTGTACCTCCAACAAGCTGAGATACACTGATGAGGTTGTGTTGTAGTCCTTCCACGTATGCCACCTTCCTTATAGTGAAATCACCATTGGTAATCATTCTGTATCCCTTTATGGTGCCGAAGGAGTTATTTCCAAACTTGACGTTGCCACCATTTGTAAGACACCTGTATTCCCTGAGCTCTTCTTTCCTCCCTGTCATGTGACGCGAGCAACCACTATCGATGTACCATTCTTCGTCAAACTGCTCGTCACTTATAACCTGCAAAAATTAAACAGATTTAGGAACCCAAAGTTTCTTGGGTCCACGTGAGCCTATCACAGGTACAGGAATAGTAAGAGAGATGTCAACAAGATATGTTCGTTTTATTAGTGTTGTTTCATCTTTCTTTTTGATGGTAAAAACTTTGAGTTTATTAGGATTAGGTGTGTTCGGTTTAGACTCTGGTTTGGATGCAGAAACCTTCTGTTGGCCTTTTTGTTCAGCTGACGAATGAGATTTTTGAGAACGAACAGAATGAACTTTAGAGCGAGATGGAGATGAATTGGAAGAATTAGAAGAATTAGATGAGTGAGATTGAGAGGCCTTAGATTGAGATGACTTCTTGGCTGGAGACTCTAGGTGGCCTTTTTGCTTTTGATCATTGGTGGGACTGACCTTAGAGTTTTGATCTCTTTTGATTTCAGAACCGAACCTTTGCTTTCGGTTGGTTTCGTTCTCTGAACCGAACCTTTTCTTTCGGTTGGAGTCATCCTCAGAACCGAACCTTTGTTTTCGGTTGGTATTCTTTTCTGAACCAAACCTTGGCTTTCGGTTGTTGTGGCTCTCATGCTTTTTAACAGGATTATTCTCAAACTTTAGATTCTTTTCTTGATGTGAGAAATATGCATTCTGGGATTGCCAGAATTGTTTCCTTTCAGAGAGATTCTTCCTGTATCTCTGGTTCCTTTGACGTTTCTGATTCCTCATCTGCTTCGGTTGATGATGGATGTTGGCTTTCATTTTCGGTTTCTCTTTGGCTGGTTCACTTTCAACTGTGGAAGTTTCACTTTGAACTGAGGAACTAGAGGGAATGTCTTCTTTTGCCGAACTTCCATTTTCTTGAGGAATGTCTTTCGTACCACTGGTACTTGGCACATCGAAATTATCTGGCTTGTTCAAGGGTTCTGGTATGTATCTACCTTTACTTATCCATGAGGTCCTTTCTGATAAGCCTACCGTTTCATCTGCATTATCGATTGGAGCTGACCAAAATAACTCATCGCAGCCATCAGCATTGTCTTCATTTACAATTGCTGTGAGTTCAGCAGTCTGATGTTCGGTTACTCCTGTGACCTTGTACACTTGATTTGGAGTGGTCCTAACCTTTTGATATACAACGGCTTTCTCTGCTAAGATCGGGGACTTTTGTTGGGACAATCGAGCGAACTCCACTGAATTTTCTGAAATTAGATTCTTGTGGTTTTCAGGTTCGCTTTTCACAAATTCTGAGCAGTCAACCATGTCCTCTACATAAATTTCTCTCATATTGTCATCCTCATTAAGCTCAGATGCATTTTCAACATCAATTTTGTTTTCTGAGCTCAAGTTGGCGTTAAAAGAGTCAAATTTTTGTATGGTTTCGGTTCTCAGTTTAAGTCTATCATTTTCATCCAAAAGGTTTTTAAGCATGTCCTTATGGTCCTTGGATTTAATGAAAGATTCTATTTTTTCCAGTCCATACATATAGGTCGGATTGACGTCATCAGATGATATCACACTCTCACAATTATAAGCTTCAGCATCAATTTCATCCTCCTTAAACTCAAGGAATGGCAAAATCATGCAATGAATCTTTTGTCCTATTTCACAGCCCAAGTGAAGCTGAGTAATATTAGTGTAAAGACGTTTTGCAATCAAACAAAAAACATTTCGCTGTTTTAACAGCTTTAAATTGTCTCTTTGTAAATAAATGTTTTCATCTTTTAATTTAACTAATTCTGACTCCTTCAACTCGATCCACATGCATCGTTCCTCACTCTTCGAAGACACCCTGCTTAATTGATCAGTTAGGTTAGAATTGGTGACTAGAGTTTGAGTTAAACTACTATCTAGATGAGAGATTCGTGAATTAACACTTTTTAGTTCTTTTTCATATGAGCATTGTGGTACTTTAAATGAAGCAAAAACCATTTGTACCTTCTTGATCAGTTGATCGAGCTCGTTGAACTGCACGCTGAGCGGTTTGGCTGTAAAGCACATATCCTGCTGCTCCTTCGGTTCATTGCTCCCACCATCAGTGTTGTATCCCCTCATCTGAGATACTTCAGACACCATCAAGCACCTTCCTCCACTGCTCTCCTCTTTTGCCACACAAGCCTTTCCATGAGAAGGCTTCCTCACTTCATCGTCTTCAGAGTCGGTTGACCAAACTTCCACGCCACCGAACTCGTCATCAGCAACCGAACCCTGCACAATTAGAGCATTCATGGAAGAGTTAGCGGTAGATTTCTTCTTCCTTATCTCATCAAGATTTTTCTGCAACAAAGCTTCCTCATCCTTTTCCTCATCCTTTTCAGCCATCTTTTTGAGGACACAGTCCTTTGCATAGTGGTTTTTCCCTCCATAGTAGTAACAGCTTACTCCAGAATCACCCTCTGCCTTCGGTTCCTTCTTAGACTCTTCAACCTTCGGTTCATCTTTAACCTTTTATGAACTATAACTCCCCTGCCAGTTTCGGTTTTTGTTGTTGGGGAATCTCTTCTTGATGAACCTCTTGGGGTTAGACACCATCATAGCATAATCCTCAGACGTGAGGTCATACTCGTCCAAGTTGAGGTCTTCGTCCTCCATCACAGCTTTACTTTTTGACAGGAGGGCCAGCGAACCTAGGCTTGAGACAACATTCTTCTCCTGCAACACAATCTTCTCCTGAGACTTGAGAATGCCCACCAGTTTCGCCAAAGAATGTGATTTAAACTGCTCATGGGCTTTAACTGTAGACACCACTGCTCTCCACTCTGATCTTAGACCATTTAAAAACGTAACCTTCTGCTCGATAAGCTTCCTTTCGATGTCATGTTTGATCATCTTGCTGAGAAGATGATTGAAGCGATCGAACGTTTGGGTCATAGTTTCTTCGGCTCCTTGCCTGAATTCTCCAAACTCAGATAAGAGTAAGGTTTGGATTGAGTGTTCAAGATCCTCGTCTGTAGAGTACAGTTCACGAAGTCTATCCCAAACTTCCTTTGCCGTCGTGCATGAACTTACTAACCTGAAAGTGTCGGACTGAAGGGCGAATCTGATCAATCTTAACGCCTTGATATTGCACTGGAATTTATCCTTTTCATCTTGCGCAATATCTTTAACATCCTTCCGTAGATCATTATACTCCTTTTGAGTTTTAATAATCCTTGACGTTGCAGAGTGAGAAAACGGTCCATTCATAATTGCTTCCCAGATGAGGTATCCATTATCCTCAGATCCTATAACATAGTCTTCAAAGTGATGCGCCCAGACTTCATAATCATGGGTGTATAGGATGGGAATCTTCGTGGTTGATCCAATGCTGTGGGAAATATTGATGGGATTCGATTGCGACTCGTCCATAATGATCGAATAACCTATTCAAACATCAGACTTGTAATAAATCAGATTAGGGCAAAACAATAAATATCAAGATACGTCAATAATGAGATGACGGCTCAATAAATATCAGTAATTGCGGAAAACCCTAATTAAAACCTTTTTCACAGAAAAGAAGTGTATCGATTACACAGCCTCCTGCTCTGATACCAATTGATGAGATTAAAACTTAATCTTGAAGATCGATTAGATCTTAAACAGGTAAATAAAGATTAAACAGCAAGAACACGAAAACAATAAACAACTCAGGAATGAATCAAAGGTGTCGAATGATTATAAAATAACCCTCAGAAGAGCTCGACAAAGAACATCAACTGTAGAGGGTTAGAAGGTTTACAGGAACGATAAAGATAATCAAAGCTATCGTAATCTTCTCTATAGTATTCTAGATCCTTTTTCTAATATGCATGCAAGCATATTCTTATATAATAAACCTAACAGGCTCACGGTTGGACAGGCCCAAACCGGAGTACAAAATAACTGGACAAATAACTAAGCCCAATGACGTAATACTCAAAAGAATCTTCAACCCAACAAAGGGGTAAGCAGGATCGAAGTGGGGGAGAATCCTCCGAGTGTGCAAAGGTAGGAGCACACAGATCCAGAAAGAGTGTCCGACCTCCGAAAAGGAAAAGAAGTGGTTCAGCGTTTGATGGATTGAGGATTTTAGGGTTGGGAGTTTGAGAAACTCCCCATCAGCTAGTGCGTGTGATGGTAATGGTTAGTACGTGGTTGGGAATACAGGTTTTGGATCGCCCGTAGGACTCGAGGGAGTCGGAATGAGGATCTTGAGAGCTAATCGCACATGGGTGTTTTCGTAGTAGCAGTCAGTGGTAGAAAGTGATGTAAGACTATGGGGCAACCGTAGCATTCACTAGCAGTCAGTGGTAGAAAGTGATGTAAGACTACGGGGTAGCCGTAGCATTCACTAGCATTCAACAATGGATGGTGATGTAAGACTACGGGTAAGCCGTAGCATTCCTTAGTAGCTTCGATCGCGGAGTTGGGGCGAGGCCCTTACCTCCTAGTGATCGGTCAGGGATCAGGAATGGGTAGTGGATGAGAATGATAGGGAGTTTACCTATATAGACCTAGAGAGGTGAGACCTTGGGAGAGGCCGCTCCAGGATATGGTTGGGTGAGACCCGTGGGCGAGGCCCGAGCGAGAGTAATTAGACTAGTGGGACTAGAAGGATAGAGGCCGGTGGGACCCATGGGCGAGGCCCGTGAGTTTTAGCAGCGTAGGTGGGACCTGGTAGGGACCTTAGTGTCAATTTAGGGGATCGGGGATCCCAGGATTGTAGTTCCTGAATGGAAGAATAGATTGAGCAGTTATAGGTGGTCGAAGTTTCTTCGGATGTTGCTGGGAGCGACTAGTGGTGGTGTTGGGACTAGCTACTGGTAGGAGCCGGTAATCCAGACATTGATACGTTGGTAGGGACCAGGCTGGTCTCAGTTCATACGGAAGGCAGACAAGGAATAGCAGAATTTTCAGTCAGTAGTACTGCGGGTAAGCAGTGTACGGTGGAATTCAGTTAATTGAATCGAGGGGTGCTCGGCACCAAGTTATGACAGAGAAGAGAGTGTTGGCGATTACTGACGGGGATGACCCGTACTGGAAATACCGGAGGTGATGGAGTTGGTGAAGGATAGGACCTTCACAGTGACATAGGAAATAGTTGGATATGGAGCATCGCCTTAGGAAGGTGGGGGAATCGCGTAAAGAAAGAAGGGGTCAGCCCCTATGATTTCAAGTGTAGTACTTGGAGAATACCAGAAGGATTGTCGGTTGAGTTAGTTGTCTTTCTAGGTTGTTCAAGGTCAGGTTTGACCCGAGGTTTTATCTACGAGGTTTATGTTAGTCAGAATGACCAGGTGGAAGACCAGCGAAGGTAGGCAGCTGGTGTTGGGATATTTGGCGGGTTTTGGAAGCAGATCGCAGGCGGTGGACCATGGCAAACTTCGAGGACGAAGTTAATTTAAGTGGGGGAGAGTTGTAACACCCAATGTTATGAAGGCCAAGAAAGGAAAGAAAACCCTAATTTTTAGGGGCGACTCAACGAGACCGAGGAACTCGGCGAGTCCGAGCGGGATCCGGGTCGAGGTGTAAGTGACCAACTCGGCGAGTCGGCCAAGTGGACTCGGCGAGTTTAGTCTGTGCGAGGAAAACCCTAAATCCAGGACTTTGGGCGCTATTTAAGCTCCTTATTCTCTCCATTAGGGTTCCTTAGAGCCTCCCTCATTCAGAAAGCGAACCCTAAACCTCCATTGTTGTGCATTCAAGCTTCCAAGCCATTTTTGGGTGATTTGAAGGAAGAAGAAAGAGGGGAATCAGTGAAGCTTCAAGGATTGACTTCAGATCTAGAGTTTGTGGAGCCTTTCTGAGGTATTGAAGGTATTACGTCATTTCCTTTCCTTAGATCTATTTTGGTTGTGAGTTTTGGGGCTTTTTAGCCATGATTAGTTGTCCATTTGAGTTAGAGGCCGGATCTGGAGTTGTTACTTCAGATCTAAGCTGATTTTGGTCTTGGGAAGCATAAAGTTTCAGCCCTTGAGTTGATTACGGAGCCTCCTTGCCTTAAACCCTAGTTTATGGTGTATTTTCCCTAGATCTCCTTCTCTACACTTAAAGTTTGACAACTTTACGTGAGGAATGGGCTTGGGAAGGGTAGATCTACAGTTTGGAGTCCATGCATGACCCAAAAGTCCTCTGCATGTATGGAGATCTAAATGGACTCGGCGAGTCCTTTGAGTGCACTCGGCGAGTAGCATGAAGATTTGGAGGAACTCGACGAGTGGGATGAACAGCTCGTCGAGTCAGATGAAGTTGGGTAGGAACTCGGCGAGTTGGATGAACAACTCGGCGAGTCTGTTGAAGGTTGTCCTGGACTCGCCGATTCCGTTCTTGGACTCGGCGAGCCAGGTCGCGAAACCCCAAACCCTTCGAGTTGAGACTCGAATCAGTGAGTCGAATGGAGACTCAGTGAGTTGGACAGGTCAGGACTCGGTAGTCGGTAGACTCGGCGAGTCATGGACTGACTCGGCGAGTCGAGTCGCGAATAGAAGGACTCTGAACATATGAACTCGGCGAGTCAATAGGGTGACTCGGCGAGTAGGGTTGACGTGGGAGGTTGACTTTGACTAGGACTTTGACTTTGACTACAGTTGACTTGGTTGTCTGTTGGGGGTCAGTTAGACTCAGTGTTGTATTGATATTGGTAGTTCGGGGAGTGAGTGGAGCTGAAGTTCAGAGAGTTGCTATGCAGCAGCTAGTGGGTTCATCAGGCAGATCAGCCAGTGCAGGTGAGTTTCCCTTTGTATGAATGGGACTACGGCCACAATGTCGGCCCATGTAGTTATGAGTAGAAGACCCGGGGGTTAGCCCTAGGCATGGTATGCTAGTATGATATTCGGGATGAGATCCAATGATAGAGGGTGGGTGCCCAAGGAATGGTTTATGTGATAGTTTATACTTGTTGTCTGTGTGATACTTGTATGTGCCTGGTAGGGAGGTGAGTGTGGGCGGGGTCCCGTATCTCACCAACAGCAGAGTGTGGATGGTATTCCACATCTTAGTAGCAGCAGAGCAGGGGCGAGGCCCAAGTTAGGGAAGGAGTGAGGGTGGGCTGGGCCCGTACCTCACTATCAGCAGGAGTATGGACGGGGTTCCATGACTCATCAGTAGCAGGACAAGGGTGGGGCCCATAGATAGGCGAGGCCTTAGGACAAGATCCGTTAATATGTGTTTAGATTATGTGATGTGATGTGATCTGTTTACGTGCTATTATATGTTAGTGGGCGAGGCCTTGTGACAAGCGAGGCCTAAGTGAAACAGATCTGTATCCGAGCGGGGATTGAAGCCAGACGGGGCCTGGAGCGGCGAGGCCGTTGTAGCGGGCGAGGCCTGAGGGGGTGGGCGAGGCCCAGGATAGCGGGCGTGGCCCAGTATGTGCAGTATGTGGTTATGCATGGTATGTGGTAGGGTGGGGAACTCACTAAGCTTCGTGCTTGCGGTTTTCAGTTTTGGTTTCAGGTACTTCCTGTAGCGGAGGGAAGAGCTCGGGGTGATCGCATGGCACACACCATGGTTTAGACAGCCTGGGAATGTTTACTCTGATAAAGAACATGTATTTTGGAAACTAATAATCTGTTTATTTTTTGAAATGATGAATTTGCTTAAAGGAATGTTTTGTTAAAAGAAATTTTTAGTCTTGAATTTTGGGACGTTACAAATATAGCTTAGATTGTAGTTTATAACATCAAAATCACGCCAAAACCCCAAGATTCGGGAGTTTACCGCCCAAGAACACTTTGGGAGTAAACTCCATTTTAAGGGCCAAAAGTGTCCCAATGCCCCTCAAAGCCTTAGAACTCAAACTAGAAGCCTTCATTACAATGTTTAGTCTGCAAAACAATTAAGAATCAAGGGTGAAAGTGAGTTCACGGCCAAGGAAGTTCTTGGGCCGTGAACTCCATTTTAGGTTGCCAAAATGCCCTAAATGCCTTCATTGAGCCAAGAGACTAGCATAGCACATTACCTTGATGTGTCTAGGACCCAAAACAATCAAAATACCAACACCTATGGGTGTTCACGGCCGCAAACACATGGCCAAATGGTTCATGGGCCGAAAACTCTAGATAGGGGTGTTTTGATGCCACAAACACTTCCTAAGGCTTAGGCTTGAATTTAGACATGTACCCTAGTGTGATTGGGGCTAGCAAACACCATTAAAACACCAAGAAAAGGGTGTTCACGGCCCAAGATGTTTCAGGGCCGTGAAGTCCAATAAATGGTGCCAAATGGTGCCATAAATCCTCCTAAAGCCTTGGACAATTGCCTTAATGCATTCCTTGATAATTTAGGGACTTGAAAGCACCATAAACCTTCCCCCAAAGGAGATTACGAACGTAATCTCCATGGGATATGGTCCCAGGGCCGTAAACCCCTATAAAGGGGGCAAATGTCACCCAAACACTTGATTAAGCCTTGAATCAATTCACCAAACTAGTTGTATAAATGATAGGCTTCATTTAGAGACCTTGTTGAGAGTTTATGGCCAGGAGTTTACTCCCCTGGGCCGTAAACTCCAAAACATATGGTCATTTGACCAAGAAACTCCCATAAGTGGCTTTGCACTCCTTTGTTGCAACCCATTTGCCTCCTAGCACTTGACCAAAAGTCTTTTCCTCGCATTAAAATGCTTATACTTGTATAATTAGTGATTTAATCACTAATTATTTATATACATATGTCTTGATATGTAATTAGGATCATTGTGTGTGTATAAAGTCTTCACTTGACACCAAGCACTTATCCGATCCTTCCTTACGATAACAGTCCGTTCAATTCCAATCACTTACTGTAGGTGAGTTCATACCCCTTAATCTATGTTTTAACTATTTTTAAATGCTTTATGGGGGGGATACAAGTAGAATCATGCCACTTATTATATCAATCACATGTGATTAATAAGCAACATTTAAATGATTTACTACTCATTTGCCATTTTACCAAACAGTTTCCTTCAAATGATTTTCATAAACATTTTATATGTTTTAAAACTCCTTATTACACTGTACATTTTACTTTGTATGTTTTATTTCAAACTTATTTACAATTGTGATTCAAACAAATGTTTCTTTATACTAAATTGTTTTATCAAACCCATACCTTCAAACCGTTTTATAGATTGACATCAAGTCTGTTAGGTCCAGAAGGTGTTGCATCTTGGGCTCGCTATTTAGTCCATTTAGTCTCCAGTATGGGCCTGTCCATCCGTGAGTTATTTTATAGGGTTTTGTATTTATAGGTGGTTGCATGCATCCTAGAACGGAAGATTTTACAAGTTATTCTATCAAGTACTTTGATCTTTATCTTTTGTAACCCTAATATCCTCTACAGCAGAAGTTCTTTATCGAGCTCTGCTGAGGATTGAATCAATTGAATCATTCGACATATTCAGATTCGTTCTTGTGTTTTATATTGTTGTTATCGCTTTCGTGGTTTAACTGTTATAAGATCTAAATGATCAAAGAGTTTCTTAAACTCATCAATTGGTATCAGAGCAGGAGGCTGTGTAATTCATACACATCTCTTCTGTGAAAGAAGTGATTAGGGTTTATTCTGCATTTACTAATATTTATTGAGCCGTCACTCCATAATTGACGTATCTTAGTAATTATTCATCTTGCCCTAATATTAAGTATTACAAGTCTGATCTTACAACAGGTTAAACGATCAAGCATGGACGATTCTCAATCCAATCCTATCAACATCTCAAACAGTATAGGATCTACAACCAAGATTCCAATTCTCTACCCTCAGGATTACGAGGTTTGGGCGCATCATTTTGAAGGCTACGTCATTGGATCTGAAGATAATGGGTATCTGATATGGGAGGCCATTGTGTTTGGACCATTTGCTCATTCAGGAACATCCAAAATTATTAAAACGCAAAAGGAGTATAATGATTTGTTAAAAGATGTTGCTCGGGACGAAAAGGAGAAGTTTCAGTGCAACATCAAAGCATTGAGACTGATTCGATTCGCTCTTCAATCTGACACATTTAGATTGGTTAATTCCTGCAGTACTGCTTAAGAAATTTTGGATCGGCTGCGAGAGCTGTATTCTACATTTGAAGATCTGGAGCACTCAATTCAGACCTTGCACCTGTCTGAATTTGGAGAGTTCAGGCAAAGCCCTAATGAATCTGTTACACATACGTTTGATCGCTTCAATCATCTTCTCAGCAAGATGATCAAACATGATATTGAAAGGAAGCTTATTGAACAGAAGGTCATTTTTCTGAATGGTCTAAGATCTGTATGGAGAGTTGTTGTGTCAACAGTCAAAGCACACGAGCAGTTCAAATCCTACTCGCTGGCGAAACGGGTGGGAATTCTGAAATCCCAAGAAAAGATAGTGCTGCAAGAGAAGAGCATGGTTTTGAGTCTGGGGTCTTTGGCACTCTTATCCAAGGGTAAAAGTGTAGAAGAAGATGAAGAGGATCTTAATCTAGGAGATCATGATCTGACAACCAAAGATTATGCTTTAATGGTGTCAAATCCCTTAAGGTTTATCCAGAATAAGTTTCCTTCCAACAAAAATCGTAATTGGCAAGGAAGCTACAGTTCCGAAAGAATAAAAGATGAACCGAAAGTTGAGGAGTCGAAAAAGGAAGCTAAGGGTGAAGCTGACTCTGGTGTCAGTTGCTTCTACTGTGGGGGAAAGTATCACTACGCAAAGGATTGTGTGCTGAAGAAGATGGCTGAGAAAGATGAGGAGAAAGATGAAGAGGCAATTCTTATGAAAAAGCTGGAAGAGATTAAAAGTAAGAAAGCTGCTACTAATCCCTTTATGAATGCTCTTATTGTGCAGGGTTCGGCAGAGGATGACGAGTTCGGTGGCGTACAGGTTTGGTCGACCGATTCAGAAGACGATGAGGTGAGAAAGCCTTCGCATGGAAAGGATTATGTTGCAAAAGATGATGAAACCAGCGGAAGATGTATGATGGTGACGGATGTATCTCAGATGAGGGGATATAACACTGATGGTGGAAATGACGAAGCCAAGGAGCGAGAGGACTTATGCTTTACAGCAAAACCTCTCAGCGTGCAGATCAGTGAACTTGATGAACTGATCAAGAAGGTACAATCTATTTTTGTTTCGTTTAAAATTCCACAAAAATCATATGAAAAGGAATTAAATAACTTGAATTCAAGACTTTCAAATCTAGATAGTTGTTTAACTGAAACTCGAGTCACAAATTCTAATCTGAATAACCAAATAAGCAGGGTGTCATCCAAGAGTGAGGACCGAAGGATGTGGATTGAGCAGAAGGAGTCGGAGCTAATTAAGTCTAGGGATGAAAACATTTATTTACAAAGAGACATTTTGAAATTGTTAAAACAAAGGAATGTTTTTTGTTTGATCGCTAAAAGACTTTATGCTAACATTACTCAACTGCATCTAAATTGTGAAATAGGGCAGAAGATACATCACATGATTCTACCCTTCCTTGAGTTCAAGGAGGATGAAATCGATGCCAAAGCATACAACTGTTAAAGTGTTGTATCTTCCAATGATGTCAATCCCACTTATATGTATGGTCTGGACAAAATAAAATCTTTTATAAAGTCCAAAGACCATAAGGACATGCCTAAAAATCTTTTGGATGAAGACGATAAGCTGAAGACCGAAACCATACAAAAATTCGACTCATTGAGTTCCAAATTAAGTTCAGAAAATAAAATTGATGTTGAAAACGCATCTGAACTTGATGAGGACGATGATATGAGTGAAATTTCTGTAGAGGTTAAAGTCGACTGTTCTGAGTTTGTCAAGAGCGAACCCGAAAACCACAAAAATCTGATTTCTGAAAATTCTGTGGAATTCGCTCGTTTTTCCAAAACCAAGTCCCCAGCCCTTAAAGAAAAGGCCGTTGTGTTTCAGAAGGTTAGAACTACTCCCAATCAGGTGTATAAGGTCACAAGAGTAACCGAACATCAAACAGCCGAACTCACTCCCATAGTGAACGAAGACAATGCAGATGGCTGTGATGAGTTTTTCTAGTCAGCTCCTATAGACAATGCAGATGAAACGGTTGGTCTGTCAGAGCGAACATCTTGGAAGACCAAAGGAAGATATATGCCAGAACCGCTGAATAAGCCTACCAACTTTGACGTACCTGGTACAAGTGGCACAAAAGAAATTCCTGTAGAAGAAGTCACCTCCACAAGCGAATCCTCATCTGTGAAGAGTGAACCAGCTGTCAAGAAGCTGAAATAAAAAGCCAATATCCACAGACAACCGAAACATGTGAAAAATCAAAAGCAGCAGACAAATCTTAGATACAAGAAAAATCTCTCAGAGCGAAAGTAGTTTTGGTGCTCTCAAAATCCTTATTACTCTTACCATGATAAAGATTCTAAGTCAGAGAGAAAGACTTTCGGGCCACATGAAGCACAAAACTGAAATGATAGGTTCGGTCCCGAAAGCAGCAGCAACCGAAAAGTGAGTTTCGGTCCGCTAAGTAATAACAGGCAAAGACCTGATTTCAGTCCTTCCAGCTTTTATAATAAAAGACCAAGTTTCAGACCACCAGCCAACAACAACCAAAAATCCAACTTCAGCTCATCATCGAGCAGCTACCGAAGGTCCAGGTTCGGTCCCTCTAATGACCATAAATAAAAGGGTCATTTCGAACCTCAAGTCAGGAAAAACTCTCTTTCTAAATTCTGTTTTTCTAATTCTTCTCATTCTAAACCCTCTTCTAAAGCCAATTCAGTCTCCACACAAAATTCAAGATCATCAATGAACTTGAACGGAAAAACGAAGATTTCCTCAGTCAAGGAGGACCAAAAACAGTCTAGTGGTCCAACACCAGAATCTGAATCCAAAACACCTGCAACTAATTCTAACAAAATCAAAGTGTTTACTGTTAAAAAAAAGATGAAACAACCTTAATAAATCGAACATATCTTGTTGATGTTTCTCTTACTATTCCTGTTCCTGTGAAAGGCTCACGTGGACCCAAGAAACTTTGGGTTCCTAAATCTACTTAATTTTTGCAAGTTATTAGTGACGAGCAGTTTGACAAAGAATGGTACATTGACAGTGGCTGCTCACGTCACATGTCAGGAAGAAAGGAAGAGTTAAGGGAGTTTCGATCGCTTCAAAATGGTGGCAATGTTAAGTTTGGTAGCAACTGCTATGGAACGATAAAGGGTTATGGGATGATTACGAATGGAGACTTCACGATAAGAAAGGTGGCATACATAGAAGGATTGCAGCATAATCTCATAAGTGTATCTCAACTGGTGGGTGGTACCGGTCTCAAAGTATCATTCGACGACGAAGGTTCAGAGATTATAGAGAAGAAATCCAACAAGGTTATTCTCAAATCAGATCGAAAAGGAGAAATGTTTCCTCTGAATCTCAGACCAATCAAAGGAAATCCAGCCATATGTCTTTTGTCCAAAGCTCATTCTAACGAAAGTTGGTTGTGGCACCGAAGGCTCTCTCATCTCAACTTCAAAGACATCAACAAGCTTGTCACCGGAGGTCATGTTCGGGGTCTTCCATTGCTCAAGTTTGATCGAGAACGCTTATGTGCTGCATGCGAAATGGGGAAACAAAGACGTCCAAGTCACCCATCAATTATAAACACAAAAGTTGTTGAACCACTTGAGTTGCTTCACGTTGACTTATGTGGTCCATCATCAATCGAGAGCATCGGCGGTAGCAAGTACATTCTTGTTGTCATTGATGATTTCTCACATTTTACATGGGTATTCTTTCTGAAGCACAAATCTGAGGCCACTTCCAAGTAAAGACGTTTATCAAGCATGTTGAAGTGCAATTGAGAAAAGTCGTTCGAAAAATTAGGAGCGACAATGGACTCGAATTCAAGAACAAAGAATTCGAAAACTTTTTGGCAGGAAAAGGAACCAGTCATAACTTCTCAGCCCCTTACATGCCTCAACAGAATGGTATTGTCGAAAGATGAAACCGATCCTTGTGTGAGGCGGCCTGAACTATGCTAAGTTTTGCTTCTCTTCCCTTATATTTCTGGGTTGATGCTATTGCTGCAGCATGTTTTACGTAGAATAGGTCTTATCTCAACAAACGTTTCTCTCTCACTCCTTATGAGATCATCAATAACAGGAAGCCGAACGTAAAATTCTTCCATGTATTCGGTTCACGGTGCTTCATCTTCAACTCCAAAGAACATCGTAACAAATTTGATGTTAAAGCTGAGGAAGGAAATTTTCTGGGATATTCTCTTACTTCGAAAGCATACTGGGTTTTAAATAAGCGTTCTAGAAAGATTGAAGAAACCTATTATGTGACTTTCGATGACAGCTATCTCAAAAAACTAAAGACTACTGAAGAAGCAATTGGAGAGATTTTCTCTCAAACAGGTCAAGTCACAGCCATGATTGCTAATCTATTTGATCAGTTCGTTGACCTGTTCGATGAACCGGAGAAAGCCTCTCTATCAGAAGCCAAGGCGGCAGACAACAAAATTGATCATCTGAAGCAGATTGTCAAAGATGCAGCCAAACAAATGGAAGAAGGAGAACAAGTTCAAAACGAACCTCCTCAGCACGACACTTCAGTTGAGGGGGAGAATATGTTTTCTTCAAATCAACTGAACTCACACTTTCAGGGGAAGAATTCCATTCTTGTAGCACCCGAAAGCCAGGCTACACCCGAAAGTCCTGTAGCACCAGAGCGCCCGGCTACACCCGAAAGCTCAGCTACACCCGAAAGTCCAGTAGCACCCGAAAGCTCAGCTACACCCGAATGTCCGGTAGCACCCGAAAGTCCGGCTACTCCTAAGAGTTCTATTGCACCCGAAGGTCCAAACCAACCTGAAAATCCAAATGATTCATCATCAGTCGATGGGGAGAATTCTGATATGTTCTATGATGATGATGGTCAATCTGAATTGGAAGAAATGGTCAACGCCGAATTAGATCCATCCTATGATCCAAACTATCCTCCCCTCGTTAAATGGACCAGAGATCATCCTGTATCTCAGATAGTGGGTAATGTATTTGAAAAGTTCCTGACCCGATCCCAAGTGAAGGCAAAGCAACCCTCCCTATTTTCCAAAGTAGAGTTCTGCATGTATAATTCCTTTGTATCCAAAGTTGAGCCGAAGACCGTCAATTCTGCTCTTGACCATTCTGATTGGGTTCAGGATATGCAAGATGAACTCAATGAATTTGAAAGAAACAAGGTATGGCGTCTCATTCCAACACCAAAGGATGCCTCAGTAGTTGGTCTCAAATGGGTATTTAGAAACAAAATGGACAAGGAGGGTAATGTGATTCACAATAAAGCTCGTCTTGTGGTGAAAGGATACTGTCAGGAAGAAGTAATTAATTACGAAGAAACATTCGCCCCGGTAGCAAGGCTAGAATCTGTTCAAATATTTCTTGCCTACGCTGCACACAAGAACTTCGAGGTCTATCAAATGGATGTGAAATGCGCCTTTCTGAATGGAGAACTTGAAGAAACGGTTTATGTGGAGCAACCTCCAGGTTTTGTGAATGAAAAGCATCCAAATCACTGTTACATTCTAGACAAGGAAGTTTATGGTATGAAACAAGAGCCTAGGGCATGGTATGAAACACTAACTAAGTTCTTAAAGATGTCTAAATTCAAACAAGGTTCGGTTGACCCAACCTTCTTTCGAAAGAAGGAAGGTAACCACCTTATGATAGTTCAAATCTATGTCGATGATATCATCTTTGGCTCAACGAATCCTAGCTTAACAGCTGAATTCAGAAAGCTGATGGAGACTAAATTTGAAATGAGCTCAATGGGTCCGATAAAATTTTTCCTTGGTTTAAACATTAGACAGGGACCCGAAGGCATCTTTGTCAACCAGGAAGCATATACCAAGACTCTTCTTGCTAAATTCGGCATGATGGGAGATTCAAAGGTCAAAGTTCCAATGGCGTTCGGCACCAAACTCACACAAACCTTGGAAAAATCGGCAGTTGATATAACGCTATATCGACAAATGATTGGATCCCTGATGTACCTCACAACTAGCAGGCCCGATATAATGTTTTCTGTGTGTTATTGTGTGAGGTTTCAGGCGAATCCTCGTGAACCACACATGCTAGCAGTGAAAAGCATACTCCGATATCTGAAGCAAACCACCTCTCTCGATCTCTGGTATCCCTCAAACTCAGGGTTCTTTGTTCAAGCCTACTCAGATGTAGACCTTGGAGGATGTGGTTTAGACAGGAAAAGCACTAAAGGAGGATGTCAATTCCTCGATGGAAAGTTGGTGAGCTGGAAATCTAAGAAACAAACATGTGTTTCACTGTCTACAGCCGAAGCTGAATATATTGCTGCCGCTTTTTGCACATCTCAAGTGATTTTGATCCAAAGACAACTCAGGGATTACAGACATGAAAAAGATCCCACTATATTGTGACTCAGAAAGTGGAATTAGGATCTGTCATAACCCAGTGCAACATTCCAAAACCAAACATATTGCATTGAGGTATCACTTCATTAAAGATCACGTAGAAGACGGAAACGTAGATATTCGTTTTGTACGAACTACTGATCAACTGGATGACATCTTCACCAAAGCTCTTTCTGAAGCAAGTTTCAATAAAATTCTACAAAGGCTAGGGATGATGGAATCGGAGTTAGTACCAAAAACTACTTCTCAAACCTAAAAGTTGGAAGCGAAATGAACCGAACGTTCGGGTTCGGTTCCTATGAGTGCCGAAATGAACCGAGCGCTCGGGTTCGGTCCTATTCTCTTATCTTTGCTTCTCACTTAAAGGTAGTTTCTTTGGTGGTAAACTTTTGGTTGTAAATTTTTTTTTGTACTCTTATGTCTCATTTCTTTCTTACTTTTTCAAAGTTTTTTTTAACCGAAATGAACCGAGCGTTCGGTCTATTTTGGGTTCGGTTCCAAATTTTTTTTCTTTTTCTTTCTTTAAATCAAAAACTCCAAAAATATTTTTTTGTTTTTCTCCTTAAATCAAAAACTCCAAAAATATTTTTTTGTTTTTCTCTTTAAATCAAAAACTCCAAAAACATTTTTTTGTTTGTTTGCTTGTGTTCGTTAATTTTGTGTGGATAATTGTGGAGCAACTCTTGTTCTCACATTCTTAATAGTTAAGTGTTCCTAGAAGCATGCTGCTGCACGTGTCCAAAGCCTCATCCGATTCTGAATAATAGCCTTACTGACTTGGTATATACAAACCTTGTCTTCCCAATTAGGCTTTTATATTTATTCTAATCATGAGCTACCTTACTCTATTCTCACATGAGATAAGAGTTTTCTGCTTTGTCCTTATTTTACAGCAGAGGTACTTTGGTTTCTTTACACCATCTCCAAATACTTTTCTCCATCCAATTCGCCTCATACAAGTAACCCTTGAGACTCTCGGTAATTACCACTGAGCTTTATGGTTACAAAATTTATGTGTTCATGATCTTAGCTTCGTGCCACTACGTGCTAAGTGAAACCCACAATTCAATACCTACTATGCATTGACGGTGAACAATTAAATTTTGCTCTAGTTTTCACTAATGAATTAACGAAGTCACCCATGGGGCTATAACTTGAAATCTCTAAATTTTCTTTTTGTGTGATTCTTACGAAATTGTTAAATCCCATAACATTTCTTCCCTTAGAATCCAGTTTTTTTTTTTTTTTTTTTTTTTTGAGATTTCACCTAAAAGTATTTTACACATGCCACTTAAATTCTCTTCATACCTACTTGTTCAACAGACTACATTGGTCTCACAAGTACTTCAGTTGATTTCTGTCTTATGTCAAGATCAGGAATTCTGAACTGAAGCGAAAGCCACCCAAAGTAGCCTTATTAAAAGATGCCTTTCAACACTTCTTAATAAGTGTTTGATCGTAATTCAATGGGAAACCACACAAACACTTTACGGTCTCTCTTGACTTTGAAGGAACAGATTCGTGCCCGGGATCTATTGTTTCAAGTCTTTATTGACATCACAATTTCCCACATATGTATTGCTTTATTTCTTTTCTTTTACACTCTATACACGAAAATCTTTTTGATTTTCCATAATTCTGGTTTCATTACTTACAAGCAATTTTTGGCTACGGGATTTAATGTTATAAAAGAGATGTGGCTCAAAATGTTACACGTGGATATTTTGCTTTATGACGATAGCTCACTCTAAAGGGATAAGTTGCTGACTCTGCCGAAAATCCAATCGGTTTGATATTTCAAACGGCGCCTGATGGGAAGGCGTGTGAAGTGGAACCGTTTTTGACACTTCAAATGGCGCCTGATAGGAAGGCGTGTGAAACGGGATAGTTTTTCTCTCTCCTGCGTAATCATCGGGGCTTTAAACTGTCACGCGTCAATCACCTAAGGAAACTCTTTGCATTTCCCTTGACGATTTGGGAACAGATTTTTCTCTCTCTTCTCACCACGGTACAAAAGGTAATTTCTACCATAATTTACCTCTTTACTGCACAAAACCTTCAGAGAGCAAGAAAAGTTTTGATTTTTCTATTGTTCATCATCCCTCCCAAATTCTCTCCTTCAATGGCGGACTCATCATCAGTTCATGTTACTTCTCACATTCTGCCAATCCGTCCTCAACAAAGTTTGATTATCGACCTCACTCCTCAAGTTTACGATGCATTCATGTTTCCAATCATGGAATGTCTCAAGTATTCGCCGCTGGTTCCAGCTCTCACCAAGGTCGAAACAATTCCAATGGAGTGTCTCTCGCAAATATTCTCCACTGCCCACTATGACAAGTCTGTCGATCGAATCTTCTTCGACATTCTTGATCACAAGGCCTCCATCTCCAAGCAGCGATTCTATTCGCTTTTAGGGTTTGCACCCGATGAATCTAGGGTTAACCCTGAATCCATCCCAGTCGGACAGTTGTTTTCCATGTGTTGGGCTGAAGATTATTTTGAAGTGTTGCGTCGTTGGGCTCGATAGTTTATTTATTTTGTATTCTGGTTTGGGCCTGTCCAACCGAGAGCCTACTATGTTTAATATATAAGTATATGCTTGCATGCATATTAGGTTAACGATTGATACGATAATTCTAGAGCGTAACGATAGTATTTCCAGATTTCTTTAATCGTTCTTGTAACCTACCAATCCTCTATAGTTGATGTTCTTAATCGAGCTCTTCTGAGGATTTTGTTTTAATCATTCGACTCGTTTGATTCACACTTGTCTCGTTCATATTTTCGTGTTCTTACAGTTTTATATTTATTTGCCTGTTTGAGATCTAATCGATCTTCATAGATTTAAAGGTTTTAAATCTCATCAATTGGTATCAGAGCAGGAGGCTGTGTAATCGATACACATCTTTTCTGTGAAAAGATTTCAATTAGGGTTTTTCCGCAATTACTGATATTTATTGAGCCGTCATCTCATTATTGACGTATCTTGATATTTATTGTTTTGCTCTAATCTGCTTTATTACAAGTCTGATCTTTAAACAGGTTTTTTCGATCATAATGGACGAGTCGAAATGAAATCCTATTAATATTTCCAACAACATCGGTTCGACGACAAAGATTCCAATCTTATACACCCATGACTATGAAGTATGGGCGCATCACTTCGAAGACTACCTCATATGGGAAGCCATCATAAATGGACCGTTTTCTCATTCAGCAACATCCAGGATTATTAAGACACAAAAGGAGTACAATGATCTGCTGAAGGATGTTAAGGATATTGCACAAGACGAGAAGGACAAATTCCAATGCAATATCAAGGCGTTAAGGTTAATCAGATTCGCCCTTCAGTCCGACACCTTTAGATTGGTCAGCTCTTGCACGACGGCAAAGGAAGTTTGGGATAGACTTCGCGAACTATACTCTACAGAGGAAGATCTTGAACATTCTATTCAAACCTTGCTCTTATCTGAGTTTGGAGAATTCAGGCAAGGAGCCGAAGAAACGGTGACCCAGACGTTCGATCGCTTCAATCATCTTCTGTCACACCCCAAAACCAACAACGGCGGAAACGTTCTGGGGCGGAGGACGTCATGTAAGGTAATCACAACACAGTAAATGTAAATAGGCAAACAACATCATCCATTGCATTAAATATATAAATTTAATACATGCGTGCTCTGTACAGTTTTTAGACACCAAAAATATAACGTAAATCAAAATAATAAAATGATGAGTCTTGAGTACGCTCCATCATCTCAAAAGCTGGCATCGGTACCTGTCTACTGATGACCTGAGAATACAAGTTATTTTGAAAGAGTTTATCAGCATTAAGCTGGTGAGTTCATAAGTATTTTAGTGTCAATATTCGTTGTCAAAAACGTTTGAACCTGTCTCAATGTATAAGTTTGTAAAAATGTAAGTAAATGTTTAAAAGTGTTTGCAAAAGTTTGAATCTCTCAGAAAATCCTATATTTTCTATAAAAGTAACCTTCTACCAAGGCTTAACTGTGTTGTAAACTCGTCTGTTGTAAAAGTGTGTAATTACCCAAGTATAACTATCATTTGATAAAATATAGTTTGTACATTAATGCTTAAGTGAGTTTATCACCAAAATATGTAATGGGTAAATCATTGTAGTACTGTAGCTTTGTATAATAAGAACTACTGTTGTACTAATTACTACTACCTTAAACCGGATTTATATTAAGGTATAATGTGATAATTGCACCATACTATCGACTGATAACAACGACATAAAGAACGGTCGTAATAACGGAATGACGTTTGGCACCCGCAGACCTACAGGTCCGGCTGTAGCTAGCAGCAAGGTGTAGGATAGTCAATCCAGTATAGATCTATACGCAAACTCAACGCTCTCCCTCCAAGAGAATTCTGGCTACAACTCGGGCCATGACATTTAAGGCATGCTCCGATACAGTGGATCACATTTGTTATCGTATTCTTGCATATGTGATGAAATGTTTCTTGTTCTAGTATAGTTGTATATGTTCTCGTAGTATAGTTGTATATATTCTCTTCCTAGTATAGACTCATGAATGAAATGACTCATTGATCTAGCAGTTGTAATAGTATGGTTCTGTGTTACCCCGATGGTAACTTGTTAACGGTGCGTCTAGTACGTATGGTTATGGAAGTACTTTTATGTCTATATATGTATATTTGATATATAATTAACATGGAAACGACCTTCGGATGGTCACCCAAAATCCCACCAGACCACATCCAAATCGAGGAAAAGGAAATAGGGTGGATGGCCTTCCTAAGCCCTTTAAACATTATTTATACGTCTATACATATATGGGCATGCAATTTATAATATAAAAACATAAATAAGTATTTATAAGACATTTGAAACATAAGTATTATTTTTAAAGAAAGATTGACTTGATGTCAATCTATAAAACAATTTGAAGGCGTAGATTTGATTAAAACAGATTAAGTATAAGGAACAGTTGTTTAAATCACAGTTGCAGTGTAAATTCGAAAAGTAAATGGGTTTGGAAAACATTTAGAAGTAAAACAGTTTGATAGATAGTTTGAATAGTGATAAAATCACTATTTCCCTAGTTATTAATCACATGTGATTAGTGCAATCACATGTGATTAGTGCAATCACATGTGATTGAAACAATAACTATAAGTATTTAACTTGTATTCCCCCCCCCCTTTGAAAGCATATAAAAGCATTTAGAATATTTAACAGATTGATTAAGGGGTATGAAACTCACTTGATTGATTGAAGAAAGCGAGATGGAAAACCGGGCAGAGTTTCGTCTCGGAAAACGGATTTTTCTCGGGATTCTCGGGAATCTCGGGAGTAAAATCGACCCTCGGGACTTGAGCAAAAAGACCAGAGCTTTGGGTTATAACGGGCACGGAAAACGAGGCAAGGTTGTGAGAGAGAGGAGAGAAATGAGCAACATTTTTGGAAAGCCTCGCATCCTATTTATAGGAAGGCTGAACTGCGTCCGTACGCGGGGCGTACACTCGTACGCAGCGCGTACACGTACGTCATGCATGACCGAAGCCTCGACTGCCTCGGTTCGGATGGGACGGGTTGTTGGGTACGCGGGTCGGATGGGACGGCGGGTCGGACGGGACAGCGGGTAGGACGGGTCGGAGCTTCGGACGGGTCGGACGGTTTAGAATTCTTCGGATAGTGCGACGTGGGCGATCCGAGACCCTCGATCTCAGTACGCGGGGCGTACGAAGGTACGCAGGGCGTACTTCGGTCCAATCCGATGACTCCCCTTCGGATATTACCAGGAATTTATAATTAAATTTATATTTATTATAAATAAACTTCAAAAATTCATATCTCCCTCATACGAACTCCGTTTTTGACGTTCTTTATATCCACGCGAAGGTGAGACCAAGATCTACAACTTTTGTTTAGATTCCGTTGACAAATTCCAAAATTATTTTTATTATTTATTTATTAAAATGACGTGATTAAGGAATTTCTTAAAAAATTCATAACTTCCTCATCCGAAGTCAGATTTGGACGTTCTTTTTATGTACGCAAACCTTGATATGATTCTTACTACTTTATTTAATCCGAATAAGATTTTAGGAAGGTTACATTTTGACCTAAATTTGATCGGTTTTATACTACATTGACTTGAAATATCGGGTTGTCACATCATCCCTCCGTTAGAAGGAATTTCGTCCCGAAATTAGAATTTTAAGCAGGTTAGAAATTACAAATAACTAAGAAAAAAGGTGAGAGTATTTCAGTTTCATCTGATCCTCACGTTCCCAAGTGAATTCCGGTCCTCGCTTGGCATTCCAGCGAACCTTCACGATAGGGATACGGCTTTGCTTTGTCTGCTTGACCTCACGGTCCATGATCTCTACAGGTTCTTCCACGAAGTTGAGGCTCTCGTTGATTTCGATCCCGTCGAGTGAGATTACAAGAGTCTCGTCGGATAGACACTTTTTCAAGTTAGATACGTGGAATGTAGAATGTATGTTACGAAGTGTGTCTGGTAGTTCGAGTTTGTAAGCTACGGGGCCGACTCTTGCAAGAATTTCGAAAGGCCCTATGTACCTCGGATTAAGCTTTCCACGCTTGCCGAAGCGTATCAAGCCCTTCCAGGGTGAGACTTTGAGGAGGACTCGGTCTCCCACCTTAAATTCCAAAGGTTTCCTTCGTTTATCAGCGTAGCTCTTCTGTCGGTCTCTAGAGGCTTTCAATCGTTCACGGATCTGAACGATTTTCTCTGTTGTTTCCCGAATGATCTCCGGACCGGTGAGAGTACTGTCGGAAGTTTGCCCCCTGGCTAATTGGGTATCACCCACCTCAGCCCAGCACAGAGGGGATCTGCACTTACGGCCGTAGAGAGCTTCAAATGGAGCAGCCTTGATGCTCGTGTGATAACTGTTATTATAGGAGAACTCGACAAGGGGTAAATGAGTATCCCATGCCTTCCCAAAGTCAATCACGCAGGCTCGCAACATATCTTCCAGAGTTTGGATAGTCCTCTCACTCTGTCCGTCGGTCTGAGGATGGTAGGCTGTGCTCATGTCCAGCCTTGTTCCTAGGGAATGCTGTAATGATTGCCAAAATCTTGAGGTGAACCTACTATCTCTATCGGAGATAATGGACATAGGTACACCATGTAGCTGTACGATTTCCCTAATGTATGTTCTCGTAAGTTTCTCCATCTTGTCGGTTTCTTTGATAGGCAGGAAGTGTGCAGACTTGGTCAATCTATCAACGATGACCCATATGGTGTCAAGTCCACCCGTTGTCTTGGGCAACTTGGTTATGAAATCCATAGTGATCCGCTCCCACTTCCATTCCAGGATCTCTGGTTGCTGCAATAAACCAGAGGGCTTCTGGTACTCGAGTGTTGTGCGCCTCGGTCATGACCAAGTCTCGGAAACCACCATGTTTCGGTGTCCAGATCCGGTTCATGAAATATAAAGCTCTGTCACCCTTGGCTTCTAAATTCTTGTCCATTCCTCTAAGGGATTCACTTGACACATTTTCAGGTTTCATGGCCTCAAGTTGAGCCGCCTGAATTTGCTTAGTCATGTGTGAATGGATGGTTATCGATAATGACTTGACTTTGCGACCAGAATATTCCTTCCGACTTAGGGCGTCTGCTACTACGTTGGCTTTACCCGGATGATAACGAATATCGCATTCGTAATCACTAAGTAGCTCGACCCACTGTCGTTGTCTCATGTTGAGCTCCTTCTGATCGAAAATGTGTTGTAAACTCTTGTGGTCGGTAAAGATAGTGCTCTTCGTTCCATACAAGTAATGTCTCCAGATCTTCAGAGCAAACACTACTGCTCCTAGTTCGAGATCATGGGTCGTGTAGTTAACCTCGTGTGTCTTCAACTGTCTCGAGGCGTAGGCGATGACCTTACCTCGCTGCATCAGAACACATCCGAGTCCTTGGTTTGATGCATCGCAATAGACTACGAAGTCTTCTATTCCTTCTGGAAGGGATAGTATTGGTGCGGTGCACAAGGCTCATTTGAGCGTTTGGAACGCTCTTTCTTGTTTCTCTTCCCAGTCAAAGGCCACGCCTTTCTGGGTTAGGGTTGTAAGAGGCTTCGCTATTCGTGAGAAGTTCTAAATGAATCTGCGGTAGTAGCCAGCGAGACCCAGAAATTGTCGAATTTCTGTAGGCGTCTTCGGTGCTGACCAGTTCTCAATGGCTGTAATTTTGGATGGGTCCACGTGGATTCCCTCTTCGCTTACCACGTGTCCTAAGAATTCGACTCTTCGGATCAAAAATTCACATTTCGAGAACTTCGCATAAAGTTTCTCCTTTCGTAATGTCCCTAGAATTTGTCGCAGATGATCGCCATGTTCTTTCTTACTTCGGGAGTAGATCAGGATGTCGTCAATGAAAACGATGACGAATTGATCCAAGTAGGGTCGGCATACTCTATTCATCAGATCCATGAAGACTGCGGGCGCATTGGTCAATCCGAATGGCATCATCACAAACTCGTAATGTCCGTAACGAGTTCGGAAGGCGGTCTTCGGCACATCCTCCTCTAGCACTCGTAACTGGTGATATCCGGATCTCAGATCAATCTGAGAAAAATAGTTCGCCCCTTGCAGTTGGTCGAATAGATCATCTATGCGTGGTAGAGGATAATGATTCTTGACCGTCATTTTGTTGAGTTCTCTGTAGTCAATACACATACGGAAGGATCCGTCCTTCTTCTTAACGAACAAGACCGGTGCTCCCCAAGGTGAGAAACTCGGTCTTATAAAGCCCTTGCTGAGCAGTTCGTTAAATTGACCAGAGAGTTCCTGCATCTCAGCTGGTGCTAAACTGTAGGGCGACTTGGCTACTGGGGTAGCTCCTGGGACTAAGTCGATTCTGAACTCGACTTGTCGTTGCGGAGGCAACCCGGGTAGTTCTTCTGGGAAAATGTCGAGGAAGTCGCTCACTACTGGGAGGTTCTTTAGTTCATTTGTTTCTAGGTTCGTGTCGACGACGTGAGCAAGGAATGCGTGGTATTGCTTACGCAGGTATTTCTGTGCTTGAATACTTGATATGATGCGAAGACTTGCACCGGGTTTGTCGCCATAGACTATAAGAGTTTCGTTAGACGGAAGGTTTAGACGGACTGCTTTCTCGAAGCACATGATGTCGGCACGATGAAGGCTTAACCAGTCCATGCCAATGATGACGTCGAAACTTTTTATTGAGACTGGCATGAGGTCGATTGGAAATGAATGGTTATCTAGAGTTAGGGTACAACCTACGTATATGCTACTCGTATTTTCAGTTTTTCCATTAGCCATTTCTACTGTGAATAGTTCTTTGAGTGCGTGCGGTGGTTGATTAAGCATGCGAGCAAATTTATGGTTTACGAAGCTTCGCTCCGCTCCACTATCGAACAGAATGCATGCATAAGAGTTATCGAGGAGGAACGTACTAGTTACTACTGTCGGGTCAGCAACTGCTTCCCCGTGGCCTATAGCCAGTACCCTCCCTGCTCCTCCAGCATTCCTCGCTTTGGGGCAGTCCCTCTTAAAGTGGCCTGCTTCGCCACATCCATAGCAGGTTGGGCTCGCGCCAGAGACAGGGACTTGGTTGATAGGTTGTGCCGGGAACTTACAGAATCGGACGGTGTATCCTTTCTTGTTGCAGTTAGAGCACTGCAATTCACGGCAGGGGCCGTTGTGGTGGTAGCTGCATTTGTTGCACTTGGGCGAACTTCCAGCATACCGACTCACCGGAGCAGTAGTAGCAGCAGTAGGGGTTATTGCGGCATGAATTGCCACCAATTGCTGCTTTTTGGCAGCCTGATGCTTCTTCCTTTCATCCCAGAATTTCCGCTTAGTATCGGTGGGTTTGGAGGGTTCCGGGATGGCTAGGGTGGTTGTGGTTGCAGGGGTTTTGACTCCATGGTCAATGAGTTGTTGTGCCAATCGTTTGGCACTGTCGAAGGTAGCGGGGTTTGACGCTAGCACATTCCCCTGATACGGAGGCACTAGTCCCCATATGTACCTCTCGATCTTCTTCCCCTCGGTGGGAACCATATTGGGGCAGAGGGCCACCAGCTCGCTGAATCGGGCAGTATAAGCGACCACATTGGTGCCCTTCATTGACAGGTTCCAGAGTTCCTGCTCCAGTTTCTGGATCTCGCCCCTCGGGCAGTATTCCTCAGTCATGAGGTCTTTCATTGTTTCCCAGCCCATGTCGTTGGCTACGACGAGAGTTAGGGCTTTGAAGTGGCCGTTCCACCACGTTAGGGCTTTACCCTCAAAGGTGCATGCGGCATATTTCACTTTGCACGCAGCAGGGCATGAACAGATCTCGAAGACTGATTCAGTCTTCTCGAACCATTGTGAGAGAGCAATGACTCCGCCGGTGCCATAGAAAGGCTTCGGCTTGCAGTTTGTAAAATCCTTGTAAGAGCACTCCCTTGAGCGCACAGGGATTTCGGTCGGAATAGATTCCACAGGGGTTCCACCTCTGCTGGCATCAGAAGAGTGATACTGAGCCATGGCAGTTGCCACTGCTGCAGCTACGACAGCATTCAGGGCTACAGTATCGATGACCGGAGGCGGAGGAGGTGGTGGAGGTGCAGGATTATTCCTATTCCTGGGAGACTTGCGAGGAGTCATCCTTCAGCTATAAGTTTATAAAGATAAGAAAGATGGTAAGAATCAATTTGTAAGCAACGTGAGAGTGACACATGGACTAACTAAACATAGTCCAACAGTTGAAAGAGTGCTTGAAACCACAATAAGAAATATTAGAAGGAAAGCATAAGTGTATAGATTTTTCCCAGATAGATAGATCTCAAAAAATACTGGCATTACTGATGTAATAAGTTCAGGGAAAATCGACCTAACAGTAGGTCATACATCATACCATATAGAAAAGTTTGACAGTTCTTAGATTTCAAATTTGAGTACGGAAGTTAGAAACATTTTACACACAAGTGCTACTTGGAGCACAGATGTTAAAGGCTATCCCTTAATTAAAAGACGGAGATGTACTAGACATTAACCAACGGCGATGGGAAATCCCGGCGAGTACTGCGGTCGGACACTTGACGAGACACCTCTTGAATGGGTCGATCCTGAGTCCTCTGACGAGCTCGAAGTTCCAATATTTCAGCTCGTGAGGCAGCCAACTGCTACTGCAGGGTTTTATTTGTCTTCCGGGTCCGTTCCATGTCTTCTCCAAGATGGCGGATGCGGACTGTGTTGACACCTGAGTCGGCATCAATCTCTATGACCCGGTCGACGGCTGCTCCACCTTGCTTGACAATACGAGCTATTCTGCGGATAAGGACAGGCAGAGCTCGGTCAGTAGAGCCACCAACGCTGACGTTGTAAAAGGGTCGGTCCCCAAAGTATGGTAAGGGTTGACCCTGATCATTACTCCAGCGGTTCAGGTTGTTTGCCCACATGGGTGTAGGACCTGGAAACGCTGGTCGAGGGTTGTTGTTCCGGGCTTCACCTACGAGCGGTAGGTTGTTGACTTCAGGCTCGGAGTCGGATCCATCCGAAAAGCCTTCTGCGAGGTGACCATCCAAAGGGATTGGATGCTCAACTTCGGGCTCTTCATCGATCCACCCGGCATTGCCTTCATTGGGAAAGTACGGGTCGCCATGATGGATATCTAGCCATCAAGATCTACGCGAGAATAGAGGTATAAGACTATAGTATACGTGTAACTAGTAGCGCAAAATACTCCTATAGTATTTTAAGTTTAAATTCTATTGATCTTCTTGTGGTATTGTTGGTAAGTTTTTAGACTTGTTAACCTATCACAACCATTCTAAGGCATGTGCTAATCACTCCTAGGATCAGCATAGTTGATCAGGCTATGTCATTCCCAGGACTGACTATACATCCTCGAGCTCACTTGTGATATTTAACAATCGTAATACTTTTGTTCCTGTCATTGTGACACCTATTTTAGTATGAATGCAGACTAGTATACTTAGTTAAATATTTTATTATTTAAAGTATAGACTCTTGGTCAGAGTTTAATCCCTAATGGGTTTATAGTTTAGTATATCTTTTATGGGTTGATATACTCAATTCACTATAAATAATGCTTTGATACCAATCTGTCACACCCCAAAACCAAGAACGGCGGAAACGTTCTGGGGCGGAGGACGTCATGTAAGGTAATCACAACACAGTAAATGTAAATAGGCAAACAACATCATCCATTGCATTAAATATATAAATTTAATACATGCGTGCTCTGTACAGTTTTTAGACACCAAAAATATAACGTAAATCAAAATAATAAAATGATGAGTCTTGAGTACGCTCCATCATCTCAAAAGCTGGCATCGGTACCTGTCTACTGATGACCTGAGAATACAAGTTATTTTGAAAGAGTTTATCAGCACTAAGCTGGTGAGTTCATAAGTATTTTAGTGTCAATATTCGTTGTCAAAAACGTTTGAACCTGTCTCAATGTATAAGTTTGTAAAAATGTAAGTAAATGTTTAAAAGTGTTTGCAAAAGTTTGAATCTCTCAGAAAATCCTATATTTTCTACTAGTATAAAAGTAACCTTCTACCAAGGCTTAATTGTTTTGTAAACTCATCTGTTGTAAAAGTGTGTAATTACCCAAGTATAACTATCATTTGATAAAACATAGTTTGTACATTAATGCTTAAGTGAGATTATCACCAAAATATGTAATGGGTAAATCATTGTAGTACTGTAGTTTTGTATAATAAGAACTACTGTTGTACTAATTACTACTACCTTAAACCGGATTTATATTAAGGTATAATGTGATAATTGCACCATACTATCGACTGATAACAACGACATAAAGAACGATCGTAATAACGGAATGACATTTGGCACCCGTAGACCTGCAGGTCCGGCTGTAGCTAGCAGCAAGGTGTAGGATAGTCAATCCAGTATAGATCTATACGCAAATTCAACGCTCTCCCTCCAAGAGAATTCTGGCTACAACTCGGGCCATGACATTTAAGGCATGCTCCGATACAGTGGATCACATTTGTTATCGTATTCTTGCATATGTGATGAAATGTTTCTTGTTCTAGTATAGTTGTATATGTTCTCGTAGTATAGTTGTATATATTCTCTTCCTAGTATAGACTCATGAATGAAATGACTCATTGATCTAGCAGTTGTAATAGTATGATTCTGTGTTACCCCGATGGTAACTTGTTAACAGTGCGTCTAGTACGTATGATTATGGAAGTACTTTTATGTCTATATATGTATAGTTGATATATAATTAATATGGAAACGACCTTCGGATGGTCACCCAAAATCCCACCAGACCACATCCAAATCGAGGAAAAGGAAATAGGGTGGATGGCCTTCCTAAGCCCTTTAAACATTATTTATACGTCTATACATATATGGGCATGCAATTTATAATATAAAAACATAAATAAGTATTTATAAGACATTTGAAACATAAGTATTATTTTTAAAGAAAGATTGACTTGATGTCAATCTATAAAACAATTTGAAGGCGTAGATTTGATTAAAACAGATTAAGTATAAGGAACATTTGTTTAAATCACAGTAGCAGTGTAAATTCGAAAAGTAAATGGGTTTGGAAAACATTTTAGAAGTAAAACAGTTTGATAGATAGTTTGAATAGTGATAAAATCACTGATTTCCCTAGTTATTAATCACATGTGATTAGTGCAATCACATGTGATTGAAACAATAACTATAAGTATTTAACTTGTATTGCCCCCCTTTGAAAGCATATAAAAGCATTTAGAATATTTAACAGGATGATTAAGGGGTATGAAACTCACATGATTGATTGAAGAAAGCGAGATGGAAAACCGGGCAGAGTTTCGTCTCGGAAAACGGATTTTTCTTGGGATTCTCGGGAATCTCGGGTGTAAAATCAACCCTCGGGACTTGAGCAAAAAGACCAGAGCTTCGGGATATAACGGGCACGGAAAACGAGGCAAGGTTGTGAGAGAGAGGAGAGAAATGAGCAACATTTTTGGAAAGCCTCGCATCCTATTTATAGGAAGGCTGAACCGCCTCCGTACGCGGGGCGTACGCTCGTACGCAGCGCGTACGCGTACGTCATGCATGACCGAAGCCTCGACTGCCTCGGTTCGGATGGGACGGGTTGCTGGGTACGCGGGTCGGATGGGACGGCGGGTCGGACGGGACAGCGGGTCGGAGCTTCGGACGGGTCGGACGGGTCAGATTCTTCGGATAGTGCGACGTGCACGATCCGAGACCCTCGATCTCAGTACGCGGGGCGTACAAAGGTACGCAGGGCGTACTTCGGTCCTATCCGATGACTCCCCTTCGGATAATACCGGGAATTTATAATTAAATTCATATTTATTTTAAATAAACTTCAAAAATTCATATCTCCCTCATACGAACTCCGTTTTTGACGTTCTTTATATCCACGCGAAGGTGAGACCATGATCTACAACTTTCGTTTAGATTCCGTTGGCAAATTCCGAAATTATTTTTATTATTTATTTATTAAAATGACGTGATTAAGGAATTTCTTCAAAAATTCATAACTTCCTCATCCGAAGTCAGATTTGGACGTTCTTTTTATGTACGCAAACCTTGATATGATTCCTACTACTTTAGTTAGCCTGAATAAGATTTTAGGAAGGTTACATTTTGACCTAAATTTGATTGGTTTTACATTACATTGACTCGAAATATCGGGTTGTCACAGTTTTCGAAAACCCTTTGTACCAAAACCCTAAAATCGAAAATTCTGGCCTTTAGGGTTTAATGGCTATAAACCCTAATTTGCAATTCAACTATTATAGCAATTCAATTTAAAACAACAATGGCTCTTATACCACTGATGGGTTTTAGGTAAAACAAATAAACTAGAATAACAATTCCTAAGTTCACATGCAACCTACTTTGGATATATGTTTTATCTATTGAACATACAACTTTGAATTGCAAAACAAGAACCCTAGAGGAGAGAGGCTAATATCAAAATTAACAAACTAGGGTTTAGTAATTACATACCTTTCAATTGTTATAGTAAACAATTGATAATTCCCTTGATCTTGATCTTGATCTTCTTGGAAGCTTAGCACCACAAGTGTAATGCCTCTAATGGAATCACACCCAAACTAGCAAGAAGGAAAGTAGAAAGAGAGAGAGGGAGTATGCAATTTTTGGCCCTAAGGGTTTCTTCCAAAGAAAGAGTGACCAAAATGTGAACCAGGAGGCTCCTTATATAGTTGAGGGATCTAGGGTTTAGGAAAAACCCTAATGCTCCTTGCTTAGGGCCTAAGCAAAGCCAAAGGCCTTATCCAAGCCCCCTTGGACGAAATCCTTAGGGTTTCCCCTATAGATTTCGTCCACCTCCTTCCAAGGAGGTTCTGGAGCCTTCCACTCAACTATTAGATAATTGCAAACTAGTCCCTACACTTTATAATTAATTCTTTTAACCCCAAAATTAATTCTGTTTAATTTCTGGCTAACAATTAATTAAACAAAATGATTTCTTATTAATATATTAATCTTTTAACATATTATTAAATTCATTTATATTAATTTATTAATCATATAATAAATTAATATCTCTCCTTTCATAATTTCCTTGTTCGGTTGCTAGGTTTGAGGGCAACCCAAAAGGACTGTGCTGCTATCAATTCAAGTACATACCAATTATAGTTATGGGCTTAGACACCTAATGCAACACAAAGGAGACAACATATGACTAACAGACGGATGGAGAGAAAATGATATTCTACAGACCTAATTTATCGGAATTTACCAGTCGCCCCATCCAACCGGAATTAAGGATAGAATCCGCACATCGAGGAAAAGTTATGCCACGGTTCCAAGTACGGGTTCAATTATTGTGACGAGTAGACTCCCATATATATCTCCCTGCTTAACCTATCCGAGCGTCGTATTGTCAGGCTGAACGGATCTAACTAGGTCAAGATTTGTCAAGTCTATAAATTTCCTAAGTTCAACTCTCCCTATTCAAGTCCATTTAAAAAATTTTCGTGCCTACCGACGTATCAAACCAGAGCATAGACCCTTCAACTTCGGGTACGTTACGCAGACTCAGGTTGCCTGTTATCACTTTATCATATCACTTCCCAAAACATCTCCCTCAAGCACATTCTATAACCAGCATAATTTTTTTTTTATTTTTTTGATTTTCTAATGTTTTTGGATTTTCTAATTTTTTTGTTTTTGGATTATCTAATTTTTTATTTTTGTTTTAAAATTTTCTAATTTTTGTGTTGTTTTTATTTCTCCCCCTAAATTTGTGCATAAGAGAGAAATGAAAGTAAATGCGCAAATTTAAACTATCCTAAAACAAAAATTAGTCTTTAAAGCGAATCAGGTTAAGAAAAACTCAGGAGTATAGAGAAGAAAACGCAAACCATAAGTCACCGATTGAATTTGCATCCAGAAGGTCTGAGAACAGCACGCGTAAACTCAGAACAGATCCGAAAATTCTTCATGTCATTAAGCACAAACCCCATTTGTGATCTCTTCCTTTCTTCCTTTCCTGCCAAGGACACATACTCTCAAATAATGTTCTGAGTACTGTACAGTAGAGAGCTGTCTCCTATCATGTGCCTGGAACAGATACTACCAACAAACCGAAGTCTGATGATATGCCTTCATAGCTGCTCCGATACAGAGCGGGATTAGTTGGTCTTTGGAACCCATTCATCGACACACGATACTTTCTCCCATGACATGTCCAGTTTATCACAAACAGAAGACATAGAAATATTAGAATCGTTAGTTGATTTGGGAGATTGAGCCTTTGGAACCCATTTGTAGTTGGGTTTAAACCATTTCTTTTTCGATCCGATGGGTGGCTCAGTACTTGCTTTTGAACTTGATGTCGGCCGTTGAGATGATTTTGATTTTAGCTTCACGGGAGCATCTCTTGGATTTAGCTTCTTTGCCGACATTCCCTTCTTGACCTTATAGGTTTGATTCTTGGCCTTCTGGGCATTCCAGTCGCTATTGTCTGAATGTGGCCTCGAAGGGTTTCTTTTGTAGAATCTCCCACTTTGCGCGTTTTTCCAGCCTTGTGCATAGTAGGGAACGTATGCTCGATTAGGACAATTTCTGGCAATGTGTCCAGGTGTTCCACAGTGAAAACATGTCTTTTTCTTCACTGTGAAGTTGTTTCTTCCTGCCCCTGGTGGCGTGTCTTTGCCTTGTCTCTTGCTTTTCCCACACGCACAGCTGCAACAGGTCGGCTGTTTCACTTGACTTGGTGGCCTGTACTTCTCAACAGCAGGTTGATCAGAAGCAACTGAGTTTGAAGCAAGAGATTCAGAGTTCAAGGAGATGTTGGTTTGTTCAATGGTGTTCTCCTTGTTCTCATCCTCTTCTACTTTACCTGCACATGAAGTAGAAGCATTAGTATCGTTCAGCTCAGCACCCTCAGTTGGCCCTGATTGTTCAGTCTTAACTGAATTTGGAGCAGGGGTCTGGCCTTATTGAGCAGGTATTTCTTCCTCATTGGTCTCAAAGGGTGGGTTATAATTGTGATTAAAAGGAGGTGGCACACTGTGATACCCTAGACCCTTGGTTTGATTATCTTTAAAACTCAATTGATTTTCTACTAAGGACTCGGCTGTCTTACTTGATGCAGTTTAATTTTTGAAACTAACATCTGTTTTTCCACACTTTATTTTCAAAGCATCAAGTTCTTCAGTTACAGCAGCAAGTTTGCGTTTAATGTGATCATAATTTTCACACTTGTTGTTGTACTCTTCTTGTAATATCCTAAAGTCCTAAGTCTTGGCCTCTAATTGAGCTTTTAAAGGTTTCTGACCTTTCCTTAGAGTATAGCCTTCGTATTTGAGGTCCTCATTTTCTCTTTTTAATAAATCAATTTGTTCGCGGAGAAATTTAATCGTAGCTTTACAAGATGGAGTACATGAAACTTCATTTACCGGAATTGATGTGGAACTCATTTTTTTTTAGTATTTTTTAATTTCTTTTATTTTTGATTGCCCTTTGACTTAAAAACCGAGAAAATCAACCTTAAAAGTCAAATTTAAAAAGTCAAACTCAAAAGTCAAACTTGAAAAGTCAAACTTGAAAAGTCAAACTTAAAAGTCAAACCGAAAAGCCAAATTTGAAAAACTAAAAGTCAAACGAGAAAGTCAAAATTTAAAGTCAAAGGTCAACTTTTTAAAGTCAAAGTCAAAATTTTAAGATAAAAAAACAAAAATAAAAGTCAAAAATATAAAAAAACTAAAATTTTGGATGAAAAAGAAATTTAAAAATAAAAAGAAAATGATTTTTGGGCAAAAAGTGTTAAATTTGCGAAAATATGAACCGGAGATATAATATTTGAATTACAAAAGGGAAGGAAAGAATCAAGAAGGCGCGTAGCTGAATTGGTAAGATGCGAAGCTAAAGATGCAGGAAACCCGGTTTCGATCCCCAGCTCCTACAATTCGTTTCACCCTTTTTTTTAAATGTGCGACGCGAGGACTTCTGCTGCTGCTGACCGAGAACGAAGCAAAGATGATGGACCGTACACAAGATTAAGCCGCACACACCGAGCCGGCCGCACACCAAACCGAGCCGCACACCAAGGACCGCACACTCCAAGCCGTATACCGAGGTCGCACACGGAGCCGCACACCGAGACCCTAACCGCACACCGAGGCGCACACTCCGAGCCGCACACTGCTGAGCCGCACACACCGAGTCGTATACTCCGAGCCGCACACCGAGGCTACTGAGCCGCACACCTTCAAGTGGCCGCACTCCTTCAACAGATTCGCGAAAAAACGACGTTTTTCACCATTTTTTGCTCCAAAACTTGATCAAAAACTCGTTCAAAGAAGTAACCCCCCTTATATTTGCGAGATCTATCCAAAAACGCTATTCTCTTTTCAAAATAAGATCAAATAAGCTCCAGATCTGGAAAAATTGATTGATACAACCAAGCTCTGATACCAATTATAAGTCCCCAAAATTGCTTGTGTATCAATCAGATCCAATTGATAGTGCGGAATTCCAATCAATTGGATGATGTCAGATCAAATATAGAAGAGAATGAGAAGAAGAATAACATGAATCTAATGTATTGATGATATGATTGATGCTCCTTACAATAGATTCTCTTTCACACACACCTTCTCTTTAACTTTCTCTCTCTTCTCTAGCCTTCTCTCTTTTCTTTTTCTCTTTCTCAACCGTACACTCACATGCACTCCTCTATTTATATGGACCTTCGGCCATACACATGTGTACAGCCGCACACCCTATGTACGGCCGCACGCAGGGAGTGCGATCGTACACACATGTACGGCCGTACACACAAACCGCAAACACATACAACATTACATAAAAATATATTTTCCTAGAAAAGCAAAGTATAAACCATATTTTTGACCCAACAGATTGTTGATAAGTTTACTAAGGCTCATGAAACTTCTATCAACTCTGCCACTGCTGCTATTGACGCCTCCACCAAGGCGTGTGCTGCTGCGACCGAAAAAGTCAAAAAACTATTTGTTGACGCTTCTTCTCTTTTGCAGTCTTTACAGGAAACTGTCGATTCCAATAAAACGAAGCTTGACCCTTTTGTCAACAAGCTGGCTACCTCAGTTGCCTCAGAACTGAAGTCCTTTGCTAGTATTCGTCAAAGTCTCAGTGATGACAACACATCGTTTAAGGCGACTATTGAGGAGCGCCTGACTAAGCTTCATGAAGACTTAGCTGCCGAGAACTCAGTAATGGATGCTCTCGCACGAAAGACCACTGCTCTCAAGCTCAAGAGTCTTCAGCTTCTCCATTCTCAAACGGAAGTTGAATCTCTTTGATCCGAGCGAGAATTTATTTCTTTGTGTGTTTCGGATGTCCACGCAGCCCTTTCCAACATCATTGAAGCCCATGATCCGATTCTGAACTACTCGGTGAGGTGCACTCTTGTAGAAAAGATTTCTCCGGCCCTTGCTCTCTTAAGCAAACTTGAAGGGCTCCTGGAGTTCGTGTCCACTCCGAAACAAGGGGGAGAAGATGTGTCTCAATCCCAACCACCTCCCACTTCTACAACAACTAAAACAACCGAACCTCCTCCAGCAGGTCAAGCCTCAGGTTCAGGTGTCAAAGACAAAGGAAAGAAAATTGTTGAAGACAGTGATGATGATGATAAAGAGACGATTGCAGATCTCTTAAAGAAATAAGGCCGTGATAAAGATGCTGACATGAGCGCTCGTGTTGCTAGAGAGGCTGAGGCGAATGAAAGGAAAATGAAGGAGGCTCATGACCTTCTTGAGAGTACGAAAACTCTTTTTCCTCCATGGACTCTTGAGAAGCTTCTGAAAGAGGCTATTGAAACTCCTAGCATTCTATGGCTCGAACCAGTGATTTCATTGGATCGTATCAACTCTGTCGATTCTCAGTTCGACATGCCACTGACCCGAAAAGCCTTCATCTTTCATGCCTTTGATAACGTTGCTGATGTCCCTCATCCTCATCCAAAGGTTGATAGGTAATTCGTCAAATTCTATCTGAAGTCTACTCAAGCACAGTATCAAACTTGGAGTGCTTAGAAGATTGTCAACGTTCGGGTCCTCAAGCCGTTTCGTGAGGGGAAGTTCACGAACGTTCAGTTCAAAGTGCTGAGAGGTTCCTCCAAAACCGAACACGCGATATCACTTGCTGATCTTCCCAACCTGAATCCACATGACTGGATTATTTTGCACAACATCCTCCTTACCAACGTAGCTGAGTATGGTCGAATTATTGATCACTTCAAAAGGATGCTCGTATGCTACATTATGGAGGTTGTCAAGATGGATCAGGAGATCGCTAGCATCTTCAGGAAAAAGCCTACTATTTCTCCTGTAGGCTCTGCTAGTGATTTGTACATGATGCAGATGGGAAGAATTGACCCGAAGTGGAATTCTGTCATGTTTACAAGGAACGAAGGCCAGAAATGCTTGTTCCCATTGGCTGACAAACACCTTTACACCACTGCATGCTTGGAACATGTTCTAAGTATCATTCATCGATGTAAGCAGAATTCAGCAGATGACAAGAAGTACTTCGATGACATGATTCAGTGGTACATTCGCTTCAGACAGACTATCCTTGCTCTCATCCCACGTCTGTTTGATACCACTAAGAAAGTTCCTGCAGCTGGACCCAGCAAGCCGAAGAGATAGTCTCGCTCCAATTGACGCAAAGGGGGAGATTGTTAGGTCTAGAAGGTGTTGCGTCTTGGGCTCGCTATTTAGTCCATTTAGTTTCCGGTATGGGCCTGTCCATCCGTGAGTTATTTTATAGGGTTTTGTATTTATAGGTGCTTGCATGCATCCTAGAACGGAAGATTTTACAAGTTATTCTGTCAAGTACTTTGATCTTTATCTTTTATAACCCTAATATCCTCTACAGCGGAAGTTCTTTATCGAGCTCTGCTGAGGATTGAATCAATTGAATCATTCGACATATTCAGATTCATTATTGTGTTTTATATTGGTGTTATCGCTTTCGTAGTTTAACTGTTATAAGATCTAAACGATCAAAGAGTTTCTTAAACTCATCAAAGTCGATCTTTTCTTAACATAATAATTATGTTCAAAGGTTTTACAAAACTTATTTGTGATTTTATATTATAAATTGCATGAATATATATGTATAATTATATAAGAAATGTTCAAAGGAATTAGGAAGGCTATCCACCCTATTTCCTTTTCCTCGATTTGGACGTGGTCTGGTGGGATATCGTGTATCGTCCGAAGGTCGTTTAAATATTAGTTGTATATCATGTGTACATATATAGTCATAAAGGTCCCTCCAGTTTATCCAATGCCCTTGGGTAGCAAGGGTATACATCCATCTTCATACTTACCAGTTAGATTACTAGTAAACTACCATAGGGGTGGTTTAGGAAGATACTAGAACTATTACTAGAATACAATATCATACTATGAGTCAGTTCATTCATGAGTTAATACTTACTACTATGAGAACATATACAACTATACTAGAGAAGAACATATACAACTATACTAGAGAAGAACATATACAACTATACTAGGAAGAGAACATATACAACTATACTAGGAAAAGAACATATACAACGATACTAGAACAAGTAACATTACATTACATATACATGAATACGTTAACAATTGTGATCCACTATATCGGAGCATGCCTTAAATGTCATGGCCCGAGTTGTAGCCAGAATTCTCTTGGAGGGAGAGCATGAGTTTGCGTATAGATCTATACTAGATTGACTATCCTACACCTTGCTGCTAGCTACAGCCGGACCTGCAGGTCTGCGGGTGCCAAACGTCATTTCGTTTTACGACCATTCGTATGTCGTTGTTACCAGTCGATAGTATGGTGCAATTAATCACATGATACCTTAATATAAATCCGGTTTAAGGTAGTTAGTAGAGCAGTACTTCCTATAATACAACACTACAGTACTACATTAATTTCCCCTTTTCATATTTTAGTGATCATTTCACTTAAACATTAAATGTAAAAACTATATTTTGTAAATGATAGTTACACTTGGGAAAATCACACACTTTTACAAGAAACGAACATTTAGAACAGTTAAGTCTTGGTAGAAGACTACATTGAGAACAGTTAAGTCTTGGTAGAAGACACCTTTATATAAAAGTAGGAATCATAGGGATTTAGAGGGTTTTTCAAACGTTTACAGTTGTTTTACAAAAAAATTTATACTTACAGTTCATCTACATTTTTCCATACTTACAGTTCATTTACAAACAATTTCTTACATACAAATTAAGACACTAAAATACTTATGATCTCACCAGCTTCAAAGCTGATACTCGCTTTCAAAATTACTTGTATCCTCAGGTCATCTATAGACATGTACCGATGCAAGGATTAGGGAAGATGGAGCTTGTTCAAGACTCATCTTTCATTTTGATTTATGCTTTAGTGTTTATCAAAATTTGACAGAACACACTTGTATAATAATTATACTATTAATGCAATGGATGATGTTGTTGCTTGTTTACTACTTTTCATTGGTGTGATACTATACATGACGTCCTTCGCCCCAGAACGTTTCCGCCGTTCTTGGTTTTGGGGTGTGACAAAAGCGAAGGCGAAGTCAGGCGTGAGAGGCGAAGGCGAAGTGAGCAGAGGGAGCTTCGGTCCGAAGGTTTGATCCGAGTCGACGGTGCTAGGAGCCTAACCCGAAGGTGACTTCGGTCCTATAAGAGGTTTCAGTTCCTTATGGGAAGTCTCAGTCCATGGCAGTTTCGGTCTTCCTTGGTTTGGTTCATGCTAGTTTCGGTCCAAGAGGCTTCTTATAGGTTTCGCTTCTTAGGGTTTCGGCCCTAAGAAGGTTCGGTCCTAAGAGGCTGTTTTTCGCGTAGACTTCCGTTTTTGAGCTGTTTTCGTCTAATTAGAGGGTCAGGATGCCCGAAGTGATTATAAGAAGTCTAGAGAGATTTGGGAGAGATTTCACACACTTTGAAAGATTTCTCATACAGAGAGAGATTTGGGAGAGATTTCACATTCTTGGAGAGATTTCTCATATAAAGAGAGATTTGGGAGAGATTTCACATTCTTGGAGAGATTTGGGAGAAATTTCACATTCTTGGAAAGATTCGGGAGAGATTTCACAATCTTAGAGAGATTCCGGAGAGATTTCACATTCTTGGAGAGATTTGGGAGAGATTTCACATTCTTGGAGATATTTGGGAGAGATTTCAAATAGAGAGAGATAAAGCGAGAGAGATTTAGAGAGGCTTTATTTGCGACTTTTACCCCAAGTCAGTTGGATGGGTGACTCTGCCCCAAGTCCTCAACCAGACAAGGAATTGAAATAGGAAGGAAGCACACATCCAATGTACGTAGAATCTTAACTATATATTATCCTTGCGTATACATTTAGTAGTGATAGACTAACCATATTCATCCCAAGCTTCCGTGCTTGATCTTGACCTGTTATATGAGGGATATTCTCGAAGGGTTTACCAGGAATAATTTGAAAAGGTTACAGAGGGTATAACACACCTCCAGAGAGTGCTTTGGGGTTTCACAATGAAGGATGACCAGATAATTAGAGTCAGATTTAGGGTTATGAGAGATGAGGGTTTCGATATTCAGTTGGATAAGTGGAGGGTCTTCTCGTAACATATGCAATTGATAAGGTGATGATCCAAACCAATCCATATAGAATGACGACACCGGATTTTCTCGATGACACATGTATCAAGTCGTATTCGTAAGAGGTATTCGTTATAGTGATAGTGCATCCTTTGTTTCTTTTTTTTAGTGTTTTCCGTTTTGATCGTTGTTATTGTTACTGCAAATGATTTATACCATAGTAGCTAGTGCTGGTAGTATGTGTGTTTTGATAACTAGTAATGATACTTTATATTGTGATCCATGGCCGATCATTCTATGATCTGTTGGTATATGCAGGTCGTATGTCATTTGATATTGATGAAACCGATGAGTGAATGGCTCTACCCTAATCCCACCATTAGACATGGAACAGGAATTAGGATGAAATTATTCGCTTTAAGTCTGTAGTATTTTGATTATAATTAATCCTGATGTATGCGTTAATTCATCACAGCTCACCGGTAATGATCCTATGGTCACATATGAGTGTCTTTGATTCGGTTTAACAAGATCGTATTTTAACTACTTTTTGAAAGACGGTAATTTTTAGCAAACACACCGAATTTATTACAAACATACAATACTTAAACCTTTTCATTGTGGGAAACATTACAAACATACAATACTTAAACCTTTCAGTTGGACAGTCTCTCTTGAAGTGTCCCATTACACCGCATAGGTGGCACACTGGACTTATATTGGTATTGGTGGTCGAAGTGATGTGCTGAGTTGGGGTCCTGCAGGAGCGAATTGTATGTCCTTTCATGTTGCATTTGATACAGTATGGAATCCGACAAGCTCCTGTGTGATGGTAGTTACACTTGTTACACTTTGGAAGCGTTCCCATATATTGCCTGTCTGGTGTTTGAGAGACAGATGTTGTGGCTCAGGTCGAGGCATGTGCTGCGATTATTGTCGTAATTGTAGGGGAAGCCACAGATTGCTATCTCTTAGCGAATTTTTGAGATGGGTTGCGCTTCTTTCTGTTCTGAAACTTCCGTTTCTTGCTCTTAGGTTTGTGGTCTGAGTTATTTTCGTTGGTAGACGCCCGCTGGTGTTCTTGATTGTCATTGCGGTTAGTATTTCCAGTACCATTTCTGTGCCTGCTGTCGTGTTAGCATTAAGTTGTGCCATAACGGCTGCCTCGACTACCGTGACTGCATCTTGAAAAGTAGCATAATCTATCTGTAGGGTTGGCGCCTTGCTAGTTGGTTCATTACCTCTTGGTGAGGACATAATTCTGTTTCATGATGAAGAATGATTTCGTGAGTGGGGATGATTACCTCAAGTTCACTCTTACAATTTATATTCAGACATATAAATTTCGCATATTGCTGCAGTATTCTTAGTGTTTTGCTAAACACTCCCGAGAGGGAGTTACGAAAATGGGTAGAAGTGGGTATTGTACGAATGTTAAATTTACCCATCCTAGATACTATCTTTGTCCAAACACTCTTAGCCGAGGAGTTCTGAAGGGATCCGGTGCATTAGTGCTGGTATGATCGTACCCTATATGCCTACCAAAAAGGCACCTTTCAACCAAAATGTTTAAAGGTGAGACAATAATGAGTCGTTAGAAAGGGTTGTGCATTGTGAGTTATCTAACTAAGTTCATCTTAGTTCTAAGTGTATTGTATTTCGATTTTTTTGGTGTTCTGAAGGCAATTCCTAATGAAAGTCTATAATAAACCTATGGATCTTAGTAGTTCTGTATCCAACTGAAACCTTGTAATTTGATCCAAGCTAGGTCCTTCTTACGAACGCTTGATGTTTGCTTAGTTGCATGAGTAAGACTTAGTAGACCTTCAAGTCTAATGGGCCTGCCGTAAGCCCCCTTTTGTTAATCTGATTATAGTAATTTTGGTTTCAGGGAAAATTTTGACCTCTATGCAGGTCTACCCCACATCATTGTAAGGAAAATTTTTGACAGCAAATCAATCCCCCGATTAGTATAACCACATAACTCATAGGGTTAAGCTTACACATAGAATAGAGTAGCACCAACAGATACTCATGAACTTAATCTACCAAGTCTTGTGAGCAGTATGAACTCTACTCACGATGATCCTTCCCTTGCGATGCCCGGGACAAAGTCGATGCACCTTGCAGCTCTGCCAATCGACGCTTGGCTGCAACCATTCTCTCTTCGAGTGCCGTGTGTCTACCGTGTTATCCTTTTGCCTCCGTCCGAGTGCCGATAAAGTCCCCATGAAGTTGGTTTCTGAAATAGTAGCTTCTTTCCAAGCCTCAAGTTTGTGATATGTTAGTGTCTATAGTAGCACGCAGTTCCTGGACTTGATTCACAGTCTCCCTATTTTGATCCCCGATGTTCGTGATCTGTCGGGTCTTCGCCGGCAGGGATCTGTCAGTCGGTCCACCGTGGTTGAGATCATAGCAACCTTGTTGGTCTCCAAATGGTGATTGTTGTCGTTGATGTCGACTACAACCCTTATTCACAGTTTCCCAACGGGGCACAGGTCCGATGTAGTCGAAATGGTTCTCGAGAACCCTGGCTATGTATGGAGGGTTGATCACCTCCAGTTCCTCTTCTGATTCTTCCTCATCTTCATCTTCACTCTTGATTATTTTGATTTCCTCATCTTCAGATTCTTCTTCCTCGTTTTCCACGGGTTCTTCATTGGAGTCTTCTTCGAGTTCTTCTCCTAACCATCCACCATTTCACTGGTTAGGAAGGTAGGGGTCGCCTGGTAAGTAGAATCTTGCTATGCTATATGTGCGACAATAGGAGGGGTAGGAAGCATGTATTAGTCGTATTCCTACAAATACTTATGGGGTTTGATCCTCATTATTTACTTCTATAATGACATAGTGCATACCAATTACATATAACAAGATATGATAGACCTTCGAATAAGTGATCCTACCCTAGGTCCACATCCAAACAAGGAAAAGGAGGTAAGGCAATGACCATAGATTCTAAGTCTATGATCTCTAAGTTATATATAACTTTGGAGTATCCACTTAGTGACTATAGACCTATTATTAAGGATCTATTTAGTTTTCACATAAGTTATGATATTACAAAATACTCCTATAGTATTTTAAATGTTATGTCTGGTTCTTAGTAACTTTCTTGTATGGAAAGTTTTTTATTTTTTTTTTATTTAATTTTATTTTTTTAGGCTTGTTGCTCACTACGACCATGCCCCGGCATACCATAGTCACACCTCGAATAGATATACTTGATCCGGCTATATTCATCCCAAGTCTGATTAGATATCCCAAGGTCTACTCGTAGTGTCCAACTCCTCATTTTACTTTTGTGTTTTCCTTAGACGTGATACTATACTGGTATGCATGTATGTATTTATACTTTTAACAAGAAACTAATTATTTCTGAAAGTATAATTATTTGAAAACGTTTAAATCAGATACTTTAGTCCCAATGCATTTATAGTTTGTATATCTTATGTGGTTCGATATACTTAGTTCACTATAAACAATGCTCTGATACCAATCTGTCACACCCCCAAACCAAGGATGGCGGAAATGTCCGGGGGTGGTGGACTTCATGAATAGTATCAGAACGGCGAGTATAATAGTGATCAAAACAATACAACAAATCATAAATATAATCGGAAAAGAATTACATAGTTTCAAGTCTTACATATTTTAATGATTGATTACAACATGATATGAAAAATAGTTGTTCAACGCCGTAGCGTACCATCCTCAAAAGCTTGTGATTACCTAGTTTTGTTGATTCCCTGAGAATACAAGTAGTTTTTAAAAAGTGTCAACAATTAAGTTGGTGAGTTCATAAGTTTTTTAGATGAAGAGTTTGGAAAACGATCTTTGTAATGAGTTGTCTGTTACCAAGAAAAAAATCCAATATTTTCCTTACGAGAGTGATGTGTAGCCTTAAATACCAAGACCGAAATGTATAAGTAATATCCATACTTATTGATATAAAAAGTGATTTTAAATCAAAATAAAAAACTTTTTGATTTGAGAAAATCCCCGTAAATTTTATGTGTTGTTAACTCCCTATGTGATTCGCTATAACCATACTATGACTAATGAACCTGCCACGGCGTTTCTCAAGCGTCGAAAAAGATAAGGACACTTGTCACCTCAGACTTGCCAATCTAGCTGTTGCATGCAGCTTAGGTGTGGGTTTGTTAGACCCAATATAGATCTATACACAACTATCACGTTCTCCCTAAAAGAGACTCCGGTTATAACTACCAGAAATTTTAACCTGTACTCTGGGAGTACTGAGAAGAATGTATCACAATTTATGATAACAAGTTTACGTGTATTGTGCGTGAGTGTAAAACCTTTTTCCATGGAAATAAAACTTCCGAAATGTGTTTGTTGTGTTAATGGGAACATGTTTATAATGTATATGAAACATAAACTATACTTACAATAGTCTATCATAAATGTTTGTAATGTATACGAAACATAAACTATACCTATTATAGCTTATCAAAAACGTTTTGTAATGGTAGAAATCCTTTTTACATATGATGTAAACCTCTATAATGAGGTAAAAGAAATTTAATATAACAAACATGTATTTATATATGATAATACACACCTTGCTCAGCAAGTTACAAGGTGTAAATGAGTTATCAATAATTTGCTAGTGTTATATTTTTTGTTCCTATTCTTGGAATAATTATAGAAAAATCATACAGAGTCAAAAACTAAATCCGTAAATTTTATTGTGATTTATAAAATGTGTGTAGTTTGTCCATAAATTTTATTGTGATTGTTAAAAGTCTCTAATCGGTATTAAAACGTTCATATTCACCGACTGGTCCAAATTCGTAGCTACAGTGATAAGCAATTTTGTAAAAATCACCATAAATAGTAGAAAAATCGTATGGACATGTGCAAGTAGTCATTTTAAAGGTATTAACCTGAAATATTTGCATCTAATATAGTTTTGAAAAATAAAATGTTTAACTTGCCCAAAACAAGCCGTGTATGAACATTAACTTTTCTGTTGAAAGCTGATGTTTGAGTTTATTTGTGTTTTTGGTGTTTTAACTTGTATTCCCCGCATTAAAACTTAAGAAAATCATGAAAAGATTGGGGTATGAACTCACCTTATGTGATTTCAGTGGATGGATTCAACTCAAGAACACTTAGAAAATGCCTTGAAGATTCGAAGATCTAACACGAATATGATGATGTTTGTGTAAGGCATCCATGATTTTAGTAGAAAGAAAGTGAAATAATCATGTTAAGGATAATATTACTTACCAAAAGTAGATGAAGAACTTGAAAATCAGCCCTTGAATCTCGAATTTTAGAGAGAGAAATGAGAGAGAATGGAGTTTGTTCTTTGGTGGAGAAAGAGAGAAGAGTGAGGAGAGATAAGAGTTTTCTAGACTTTGACCAAGAGTGTGTCTGGAATTACGGTGGGAAAAGGACAATGATTGACTAGGTATGGTGGAATAGTGACTGGGGATGGTCATGGAGTGGGTATGGGAGGTTGCTTGTGTTACACACTAAGGTAAAGTCAACACTCAACCGTAAGTATCTTATCCAAGAGATATTATTCTTAGGCAATGATTTTACTCAAAATATGATTAAAATATGAATGTTTAGGGTCTCTTATGTTAAAGTACAAGTTTGGGTGAAAATCCCGTGTTAAAATCACGAAAAATGGGCTTAAAATGCTAAAAGGATTGAAAACCGGGAAATTGGGGCGAATCTGCAAAGTCAGGAACGAAGGTACGGTCCTTGTGCTTAGAACCGAGGGTAGGTTCGGTCTATGGCTGGGAATTGAGAGCTGGCTGAACCGAGAAATTTCTCATGCGAAAGGTGTTGCGTGAGAAGCGAAGGCGAAGTCAGGCGTGAAAGGCGGAGGCGGAGTGAGCAAAAGGAGCTTCGGTCCAAAGGTCTGATCTGAGCCGAAGGTGCTAGGAGTCGAACTCGAAGGTGACTTCGGTCCTATAAGAGGTTTCGGTTCCTTATGGGAAGTCTCGGTCCATGGCAGTTTCGGTCCTCCTTGGTTTGGTTCTTGCTAGTTTCGGTCCAAGAGGCTTCTTACGGGTTTCGCTTCTTAGGGTTTCGGCCCTAAGAAGGTTCGGTCCTAAGAGGCTGTTTTTCGTGTAGACTTCCGTTTTCGAGCTGTTTTCGTCTAATTCGAGGGTCGGGATGCCCTAAGTGATTATAAGAAGTTGAGAGCGATTTTGAGAGAGATTTGGGTGAGATTTCACACACTTGGAGAGATTTCTCATAAAGAGAGAGATTTGGGAGAGATTTCACATTCTTGGAGAGATTTCTCATACAGAGAGAGATTTAACATTCTTGGAGAGATTTCACATTCTTGGAGAGATTCGGGAGAGATTTCACATTCTTGGAGAGATTTGGGAGAGATTTCACATTCTTGGAGAGATTTCACATAGAGAGAGATAGAGCGAGAGTGATTTAGAGAGGCTTTATTTGGGATTTTTTGAGTGTTTAATTTCAAAAGGCAAGGTTTGTAAACCTCGTTAAGCCTCGTTATGAACTTTATACACCCTCGAAGGGTATGTACTAATATTTTTATCGAGTAGTTCCATCTCTTACCCTAATTTTGGGTGTGGATTTTCTAAACACGTGAAACTTCTAAGCGATGCTTTGTATTAAGATGGTGTGTTGTACAATAGTAAATATAAGGTAAACCCTAATATACGAGGGTTAATTGACTTGACCAGTTTTACTTGTTGACTTTATTTGACTTTGAATTGTCCAGAAATTGATGGTTGTCATAGTGGCTAACCCTCCTTAATTCCCTTAATTTCCTTTTGTTTTGCTTTCTACTTGGGCCGAGAGAGGGAAAAGGAAAAGAATGGTTTGGGTCTTCTGTGCTTGAGTCCCTTAATATGAGGCACAATTTGATGGTTTTCGGATCATTGGGCCTTTAAAGTAGTTCACAGCCCAAATCTTACATTAAAGAATGGATTTGAGTCCATTAAGGCAAATTGAATTTATGATGGCCCAACAAGGCCCATTAAAGGTAAACTAGTCGATTTTAGACTTGTAAGGCCCAAAAAAGGTTAAGTCTCATGAAAGTGGGTCCAATGAGAGCCCATTTAAGAGTTCGAAGCCCAAAATAGTCAAATTGGAAGCTTATTGGTCCATAGGCCCAATAAGGAAATCCAAGTCCATATTGGACTTAAACTGGGATTTCTAGGGTTTCCAACATTTTGTTGACTATTTGAGTGTTTGCATAGAGTGTTTAATGGAATTTTGTTGTCATTAAATAAATATCATGCATGCTTTCAAGTTTTAGTTACAATGTTATCCTTGTTTAATGTTTACAAAGCATTAGAATTCCTAGTTGTGACATCATCCCCCGTTAAAGGGAATTTCATCCCGAAATTCTTTTTGAAGCTAGATTTGAGAATGCGAGAGTAGGTGAGGGTACTTTTGCTTCATCTGGTCTTCGCGTTCCCATATGAATTCTGGTCCATGGTTTGCGTTCCACCGAACTTTCACAATCGGGATGCGACTTTGTTTAGTACTCTTCACTTCCCTCTCCATGATTTCAACCGGTTCTTCGACGAACAGGAGATTCTCGTTGATTTCGATTTCTTCCAATGGGCTGACGAGAGTTTCGTCAGATAACCACTTCTTCAAGTTGGAAACATGGAAAACGGGGTGTACACTGCTGTGCTCGGCAGGTAGCTGCAGTCTATAGGCCACTGGACCGATTCGAGCAAGAATCTCGAATGGTCCAATGTACCAACACCCGATCCCCGACTTGAAATTCCAAGGGCTTTCGTTGTTTTTCAGCGTAGCTCTTTTATCGGTCTCATGAAGCTTGTAGTCGAGCTCGGATTTGAATTATCTTCTCTGTCGTTTCGCGTATGATATTTGGTCCTGGTAATGCATTGTTTGGTGTCTGTCCTTTTTCTAGCTGAGTGTCACCTACCTCAACCCAACATAACGGTGATCTACATTACGCCCATGTAATGCTTCAAAAGGAGCAACTTTGATGCTTGAGTGATAACTGTTGTTGTACGAAAATTCAATTAATGGCAAGTGGGTGTCCCACGACCTTCTAAAGTCTATCACACATGCGTGACGCATATCTTCAAGTGTTTGAATGGTTCGCTCACTTTGACCATCCGTTTGTGGGCGGTAGGCAGTGCTGATGTCGAGTTGTGTTCCCATAGCTTTCTGAAGCAATTGTCAGAAGTGTGAAGTGCATCTACTATCTCGATCTGAGATGATAGATATTGGTATTCCATGGAGTCTCACGATTTCCTTGATGTAGGTTCTTGTCAATCGTTCCATCTTGTATGATTCCTTTATTGGCAGGAAATGAGCGGATTTTGTCAACCTGTCGACTATTACCCATATGGTATCCAATCCCTCTATAGTCTTGGGTAATTTGGTAACAAAGTCCATAGTAATCCTTTCCCATTTCCACTCGGGTATTACCGGTTGTTGTAGTAGTCTCGAGGGCTCCTAATATTCTACCTTCGCTTTAGCGCAAGTAAGGCATTTGCTAACGTAAGTGGCAATTTCTGCCTTCATGTTAGGCCACCAATAATGTTGCTTGATATCCAAGTACATTTTATCTGAACCTGGATGGATGGAGTATCGTGTCTTATGGGCTTCATTCATGACTACCTCTCTAAATCCATGAAGTTTAGGGATACAAATTCGGTTCATGAAATAATGTGCTCCGTCCTCCTTAACTTTGAAGTCGTTTTCCATTCCTCGTAACGCTTCGCTTGTTTTGTTCTCTGCCTTCATGGCATTGAACTGGGCTACTTTGATTTGCGAGGATGGATGAGATTGAATGGTTATTGAAAGAGTCTTCACACGACGATTTGAGTATTCTTTCCAACTCAAGGCATCAGCTACCACGTTAGCCTTGCCTGGGTGGTACTTGATTTCACACTCATAATCATTTAGCAGCTCAACACACCTTCGCTGCCTCATGTTCAACTCCTTTTGATTTAAAATGTGTTGGAGGCTTTTGTGATCGATGAAAATGGTTCACCTTGTACCATATAGGTAGTGTCTCCAAATCTTCAAGGCAAAAACCACAGCTCCCATTTGAGATCGTGAGTGGTATAATTCACCTCATGTGTCTTTAGTTGTCAGGACGAATAAGCTATCACCTTCTCATGCTGCATGAGTACACAGCCTAAACCCTGATTCGAAGCATCGCAGTAAACCACGAAGTCTTCAATTCCCTCTGGAAATGATAGTACTAGTGCACTACAGAGTGCTTGTTTCAGAGTTCGGAAGGCAACCTCCTGCTTTTCCGTCCATTGAAATGGTACGCCCTTTTGTGTAAGCATGGTAAGTAGCTTGGCTATTTTGGAGAATTTCTGAATGAATCTTCTCTAATAGCCTGCGAGGCCCAAAAATTGATGAATTTATGTGGGTGTCGTTGGGACAGCCCATCCTTTAATGGCTTTAATCTTAGAAGGGTCTACGTGTATCCCTTCTTGACTGATAACATGACCTAAAACGTTTACGCTATGGAGCCAGAACTCACACTTATAGAGTTTTGCGTATAACTTTTCGGTTCGTATGGTTTCGAAGATTTGTCGGAGATGTCGGCTATGCTCCTCTTTGCTTCGAGAATAGACTAGGATATCGTCGATGAAAACAATGACAAAGTAGTCGAGGAATGGTCGGCATATCCAATTCATTAGGTCCATGAATGTGGTAGGGGCATTCGTTAGACCGAAGGGCATTACAATAAATTCTTAATGTCCATAGCGAGTTTGGAAAGCAGTCTTTGGGATATCCTCCTCCCGGACCTTGAGTTGGTCATATCCGGATCGCAGATCCATCTTAGAGAATTAGTTTGCTCCTTGAGGATGGTCGAATAGATCGTCGATTCGTGGAAGTGGGTAGCGATTTTTTATAGTGAGCTTATTCAGTTCTCTGTAATCGATGCACATCCTAAAGGATCCGTCCTTTTTCTTAACAAAGAGGACCGGAGCTCCCCAAGGTGAGAAGCTAGATCGGATGAATCCTTTGCTCAAGAGTTCGCTAAGTTGGCTTGACAGTTCTTGCATCTCCGCAGGAGCCTACCAATAGGGTGCTTTGGCAATGGGTGTAGCTCCCGGCACAAGGTCAATTTGGAACTCGACTTGTCTTTCTGGGGGTATCCCCGGAAGATCTTCAGGAAAAACATCCGGAAAATCGCAAGCTATTGGAATATCTCAAATATTGACCTCTTCCTTGGACTTATCCAAAATGTGATCCAGAAACGCCAAGTCCTTCTTTTGTAGACACTTATGTACCTTAATACATCTCTTTAGGGTTATCATTCCCCTTGTTCCATTAAAGGTTCGTGGCTTGGCATTGTTGAAATCTTTGTAGGAGCATGTCTTGGTAGGCACCTGGTTCATTCAGTTGTTTGAGCTTCTTGCCCCTTGCCCGTTGCCTCTACCATTGTTTCCATTGTGGATCTGTGCCAGTGCCGCTGTGACTGCAGCAGATATAGCTGCTTGAAATGCAACTGAGTTGATTTCTGGTGGTATCGGCTCGGGGTTTCCACGGGTGGGTCGCTAAGGCATCCTTTTGTCATGGAATGGAAAGATGTTGAGTGCCTCTAATTTTCATGAGTTTGTGGGCCTATGAACTAGGTGTATAGCATATACTTACGAAATTTTTACATATTGACATACCACATGGAAATATAACACATAGCAGATAACAACATCACGATAGAGCACATATTTTTCGACTAATAATATTCGTACTTTAATACATGAAATTTTTCTCAAAAGAGCATACATAAAGGGTACAAAGTTCGGCAGCGTAACGACTCTATGAGTAGTGTAATCACTTAAACATAGAGTCAATGGTACCTATACTAGATCCTATAAGAGATTCCTAATACCAATACCCGTACTACTGATCCTAATCATGCTGTAAATCTCCTAATGGTGGAAACTATATCATATTCCAAAATGTTGTGCCAGCAGCTGAGCCATCTTCATCATCTCTCCGATGACTTCATCTCGTTCTTGATCAGCTTTCACGGCTCATGCTTCCATGGCAAACAACTGTTGTCGAACTGGTGGGGCAGGATGGTCCTGGTCTGTTTCGTCGGTAGTTGATTCGGGGGCTTCGTCTGCGTCCCCCTCCCCCTCAGTGTCGTCGTCGGTCCCCTCAAACTCGTAATCCGTATCGGTGTACTCGTTGGGTCCAACGTCATGAGCTGCTCCGTGCCCTTCCTCGGGGTCGTGTTTAATTATTTCGTGGGCCACCAAGGCCTGGTGAAACTGGATGACTTGATGCTCCTCTTCCATGGTGACTATGATGGGGAACACGCAAGGAGGGTATATAAATAAACTACTATTACTCCTAAGATGTTTTAGTTGTTATATAAATTCAGTTTGCTGTTCTCTTCGTGGTAATCAAAAGGGTATGTTTTAGGTTTACCGACCATCGCAGTCTCTCCAGGGCATGTGATAGTTGTATTCTAGAGGAACTGTAGTTGATCAGGCTACATTCGCCCCTTAATACAACTATGAAGAGTCCAGGCTTAACCGAGATGTTAGGATCATCTTATTTGATTTGGTATTATGTTCATTTTCCTAATTCGCACAAGTAAAAGTGTTTTATTATTATATTTTATTTGTTTTATTCAGAGTTATTTAGTTCCTCTTTGGGTTTATAGTTGCATATCAATGTGTGGTTAGATATGCCAGTTCACTATAAACAAAGCTCTAATACCAACCTGTCACACCCCCAAACCAGACGGCGGACACATCTGAGGGCTCGCATGACTTAAATTGAAATATCATCACAATGAATATACATGAAGAACACATACATCACCAACATTATATACTTCAACTATCATTTTTCATATCAAGTACATTGTTTAAACATTACACATCCATAACATAAATTGTTTGAGAATTTTGAAAACATAACATCCTAACACACTTGGTATTGTTCTTCAACTTATTTGTTACCTGAGAATACAAGTTATTTTAAAAGATTCAACATATATAATGTTGGTGATTTCATAAGCATGTTTGATATAAAATTAGTAAAAGTTATTTTTATTCAAAATTGATTATTGTATTATAGTTGTTGTGTATAGGAGTGAATAATGTTGTTCCCCCGGAAAACCCGACGTTTTCCGATATAAATAGTATGATAGTTTTATATTATCGTATCGTCACAATGAATGAACATGTTATTCCCTGATTACTTAGATGGTGTTGGATCTCTATGTGAGTCGTTATTACCATGCATAATAATAACTAGTTCGTCTGTCTTGGCATTCTAGCGAATGCCGAAATTGATTTAATTTGTCACCCTAGACTAACCGAGTCAAACTGTAGCGAACAACTTAGGTGTGGGGGAGTCACCCCCGTATTGATCTATACACAAACTCTTGCTCTCCCTCCACGAGACTCTGTTTATAACTACAGACTACGACCGTAACTTATGTAACATCCCGAGTTTAGGAGTGCAAGTTCAGGGTTCAAAGTGAAAATGTTTAAGGGCAACTCGGCGAGTCCATGGGTGGACTTGGCGAGTAGAGTCGCGACTTTGGTCGCATGTTAAGTGGCCAACTCGGCGAGTCGGCGGCTGGACTCGGCGAGTTGGTGCTGGGTGAAGAAAACCCTAATCATCGGGGTTTGCCCCCTTTTTAAAGGATGTTATGCCTTCTCTTCAACCTCTATTTTACCCTGAGAGTTCCAGAGAAAACCCTAATCGTGAGAAATTCCATTATTGAGAGGATTGAAGCTTGGAAGAAGGGATTTGTGAAGAGAAGTTGGAGGAATTCGTGGATAGCATCAAGAGGGCTTGTGGATCGGAAGTCTACATCAGTTTAGGCTCATCTTTGGGGTAAGGATCCTCTGTCTTGAACCCTTTTTTCCTTTATTGTCATCCATGGTGGTTGTTTTGGGATTTTTTTGGAGGATTTCATGGGTCATTTCGGGATTAGAAGATGGATCTGAGGATGCTACCTCAGATCTGGAGTAGTGATGGTCCAAAATCGCATAAAGTCCATGTTGATAAGTGATTGGTGAAGCTATCTTGTCCCAAACCCAAACCCTAGAGTGTAAAATGCCTAGATCTCTTTGGATTCACGTAAAGTGCGCTACATTACGTGATGGATGGGTTGTAGGAGGCTAGATCTACATTTTGGATCAATTGCATGGCCTGGAAGGTTCTGTTTGGAATGATATCTTTGAGGCACTCGGCGAGTCACAGGGGTGTAGTCGGCGAGTTGCTTGAAGATGTTCTAGAACTCGGCGAGTTCGAAGAACAACTCGGCGAGTAGGTTGAAGATAGCCTTGGACTCGGCGAGTCTGTTCTTGGACTCGGCGAGTCTGGTCGTGAGGTCCTATCCTTTCTTCTGGTTGAGTTGTGAATCAGTGAGTCAAGGGATGACTCGCTGAGTCGAGTGTGAAAGGACTCAGAGTTGTTGGACTCGGCGAGTCTCGGGGTGACTCGACGAGTTAAGTCGCGGATTGGGGAAAGTTTGGAGCATGGGGACTCGGCGAGTCATCGGGTTGACTCGGCGAGTAGTGTAAGTCAGGGGTTGACTTTGACTTTGACCAAGGGTTGTCCAGTTGACTTCCAGGGGCATTTTGGTAATTGTTGGATATTGTTTTGAGTTCAGTGTTTTGGTGGTTGGCCAGTGGTGGAGATCGTATCAGTGATGGGAGCAGCTTGGGTTATCTGTTCAGTCGGCAGTTTCGAGGTGAGTTATCCTCACTATATCAACCGGGTCTACGACACCAAGGCTGGCCCTTTATCGGATTGAGATCCGGGTATTTGTTGTTATGTTACTGCTTTGATATGTTTGCATCCTGGTAGTTAGGATGTTATATGTTAGAGACCTGGTTGAGGTCGGTATCCTGAGATATGGGGTGATGCTATGCTAGTGACCGGTTAGGTCGGTATCCTGGTTAGGATGATGATATGCTATGTGATCTGTTTGATCGATTTGTTGACTGTGAATTGTTATATGATTGTATGTTTATATGTACATGGTTGTTGGACTGAAGTTGGGTTGAGGCGGGTCCTGCTTTGTGTTGTAGGCCAAGATACCTAGGGTGGACTGGTTGTCCCGAAGGCCCAGCGAGTGGTCCGGATAGGCTGTAGGCCCCAAGAGGGCGGACCAGACGTGCCAAGGCTCGGAGAGTGGACCAGGCCGACTGAAGGCTCGGTGCGGGCGGACCACTCATACTGTAGACTCAAAGAGTGGACCAGGTGGATTGAAGGCCCGGTGCGGGCGAACCAATCACACTGCATACTCGATGAATATAGCTAGACTCGGAGGGTGGACCAGCTGGACTGTTGGCCGAAGTGCATGGCTGTTCTGTGTTCGGATATAATATGGCATGTTATGTATGTATGGTATATGTGGTTGGTATTTTGGGGATATCTCACTAAGCTTTCGGGCTTTCCTTTATGGTTTAATTTTTTCAGGTTCTTCAGGAGACCGTGGTAAGGCGAAGGCGTGATCGTAACGCTCCTCATGTTTATGTTGTGATGTAATTCTGGGAATACTCTAAATAATATGTATTGAAAACCTTTTTGTAGTTATTTAATGAAATTGGGTTGTTTTGAAAAGTTTAAATTGGTTGGAATTTTTCGGTCGTTTCAAGTTGGTATTAGGGCCTTGGTTTGAGTGAATTGGAGGAACACTCATGTGACTCCAGTCTCAAATCGAGGAGCGTTTTCAAAAGAGAATTTAAAATGGTTTTCAAAATGGGTAAAGGAGGACGCGGAGGTATGATCAGCCGGAGCCAGTAAGTAACCCCAAAATACCATACATGATATTTATTTTTGAGCATTGATAGAATAGCATGCTAGTGCTAGGCTAGGGATCTTCAGGACTTCATGATAATGTTGCCTGATTTATGATGCCTGTTAGCCTAGGGTTTCCTTGTTGGAGATTTCCAGTGTTCCTCTAGTAGTGAGGGTTGAGCGCTTGTTTTGTATGTTTTCACTAGGGTGTTGTGGTAGTACTTCATACAAATATGGGTAGGTGTGGAAGGTAGTATGGGCCTGTACTACTGAAAGCACATGACCCATACGCGTATCAGGGAAACCATGACCTCTAGGGTTGGGTTGAGAGTTGGTTCCCGGGTTAGTGGGAAGTGTCTGAGATTTTAGTGGTGTTTTTCAGTATGGAGATTCCGAGGCATGCTGGGAGTGGATCCGGGTCAGGATCGGGAGCAGGAGAGGGAGTTCCGGGCGGGTCAGTACCGCCCGAGGTTGTTAGTCAGATGAGCACGTGCGAGTTGGATGCGAGAATTCGTGAGATCCTGAATGATGAGGTTGCTGCATTGTTCCGGGCTGAGTTGCCGGAACTATTTGGGTCAATCAAGACCGCCATGGTTAAGTATTTTGATGAGCGTTATGCAACTCTCATAGAGACGGCTGCCGCGGCGGCTACAGCGACTGTAGCAGCGGCAGGGGGAGGAGCTGGTCGGGGTTTTCAGTATCGGGACTTCGATAATACGAAGCCTCCCACCTTTGATGGAGTTCAGGACCCGATTGTTGCTATGAGATGGTTATCGGACGTGGAGGGGTGTTTCTTCACGTGTTCAGGCCCTGCTGATCAGAGGGTGAGGTGTGCTCTGAACCTGTTGAGGCTCAGGGCGAAGGATTGATGGAGATTGACCACGGGGTTATATTCGGATGCGCAGAGGGCTGCGGTTTCATGGGATCAGTTCAGAGAGATGTTCATCACTCGTTATGTTCCGCGGGTTGAGAGAGAGAGAGAGAGAGAGAGAGAGAGAGAGAGAGATTGCCTCAGGAGTTCCTTGAGCTGAAGCAAGGTTCGGAGTCGGTGACTGAGATCACCAGGATGTTCACTGAGAGGGCAATGTTCTGCCCTGAGTTCGCATTGGAGCAGGCTCAGATGTCTCGATATCTAAGCATGCTCAAGAGGGATATCAGATAGTTTGTGTCTACGCAGAGGTGCGAGACTTCGTTGGAGTTGGAGGAGGCCGCCAAGCGGCGTGAATTAGAGATTGAGTTGCAATTGCGTGAGCTAAGGCAGGCTCCGGTGCAGTCGCAGTCGGCGCCGAAACGGTCCAAGACCGTTGATTCTACGGTAGGAGATCAGAGCAGCCACGCTTGTGGGAAGTGTGGGAGGGGTCACACCGGAGTTTGTAGGTCCGGTGGTGCATGCCGAAAGTGCGGAAAGGAGGGGCACTATGCGAGGGATTGTCGGCAGTCAGCGCCGGTTCGGGATTTGAGGATTTGTTATCATTGTCATCAGGTGAGGCACTTGCGGGTCAACTGTCCACAAATTGCTGCAGGACCGGTTCAGGCTCCAGCACCGGCCACTTTGAGGATCACGGATGGAGGTCAGGGTGGAGCGGAGCCCCCAAGGGCTCAGGGTCGTGCTTTTCAGCTTACAGCAGAGGAGGTCAGAGTAGTGCCGGATGCAGCCGCGGGTATGTTTCTTTCTTGATGTCTTGATTATCTTGTGATTATTGTGGAGTATTGTTTATCTGTTAGTTCATTCGTGGTTTTCGGTGTGGTATTTGTTGTTCTTTGAGGGTTATGGTTTGGTTATGGGTTATTGTTTGGGAATTTCATTGGTTATCATTCATGAAGGTTATTAGTGGAAATCTGGTGTTGGTCTGAATGCCAGGTAACATCTGCTTTCTGAGGAGTGGTTAGCTGCAGATTGAGTTTCTTTCGAGCGGGATGATCAGTGTGGAAATGGTATTTTTGTGAAGGTTGTTTATGCTTGTGGGGCGTAGTTCGCGTGTAAGTTTTGTGTTGTGTAAGGTTGTTGAGGGAGGTCGGTGATGGCGACCGGTGATTGATAGTAAATGCTGTAAGTGGGGGAGAATTGGAAAATTCTCCGGAAGATCGATGAACATGTAAGGTTGTTTAGCTGTTTGGGATTTAGTAGTGTTCTGTCAGCCAAGAGCATAGGCTGGTATGAGTAAATGGCAGGCGTGCGGGGTGAGATACAGACCAAGGGTACTTGATTGGGGAGGGCCTGGGATCAGGCCGGGATTGAGTTTGTGTGATGGAGATAGAGTTCGGAACCCCTAGAGGGCTAGAACAGTATGCATGGGAGGATTTCCCCAGAGAGATAACTCGGAATGATGAATGCTGGTTGAGCGGTCTGGATAGACTGAAGGCCGGTAGTCGTGCCAGTTAGGCCGAAGGCTTGGAGAACGGTCCAGCCAGACTGAAGGCACTACAGGGCGGTCCAGATTGGCTAAAGGTTCTCAGAGTGGTCCAAATTGACTGAAGGCTTGGTAAGGCGGTCCGGTCATGCTGAAGACTCTGCAGGTATCGATAGACCAGTTTGAGGAAAGGGATTGTGTTTGTTGCGATGTGTTAGTATTAGAAGGTCTGGCCCCGGGTATTGATCTTGATTAGTGGAGATGGTGCATGGACTCGAGAGTCCTTGCGAGCAGATTCAGAGCATGTGTGTTGCATGGATAGCGGTTACGCTATAAAGGAAGTGGTGTAGCGTTGGGCGAGCACCATGGAACTTGTCGTAGTGACAATGCGGCCAAGTGGATTCCCTTGGTAAGGGAAAGGGAGAAAGGAATGTATCTCCGAAAGGAAGTGTAAATTCATGGAAGTGGAAGCAGTAGTGCAAAATTGTGATCGATGTGTTCCAATTATGGTCTTTGAGCAGCTTGATTGCGGCAGTGGCATGGAATCACATCCGGATGGGATGTCTGCTGAGGTCGCGGAAGGGATTCCGCGGGTGTAGAGCCAAGAGGCTCGGAAGGGATGCAGGGATGGAGTCTTGGACTCCCAGCTTGATTTTGATCAAGGAGTCGTGTATATAGTGGTGGTTCATCCTGGGGATGGTTGGAGGTGTCGTTAGTGTGATGGGTTTTCCCCAACCCGAGAGTGCTAGGGCTAGTTCAACATGTGCATGTGATTGCAAGAGGAGAACTCATGGGAGTTGCTATGGAGAATGTGTCTTTCTGTCAGCATGGAATGGATAGAGTTGGACTCGGATCGGGAATCCGGTGGTTCATGGTTATTTCTAGCTCATATGGGTCGAGTGATTGTTGTGATTTGGAGCAGTGTTGCATCATGGGTAGTATTCAGTTGTTAAGTGTGGTTATCAGAGGGTAAAGCCGGTGGACGGCTCGAGACGGTGGTCAGGACACCGCAAGAAAGGAGAAAGTGAGTTTCTGGTTTCTATGGCTGTGCTTTGAGGAACCTGGTTTGGATAATTCTAGGTGGCGCGTGGCGAGAGTATTTCTGGAGTTGAGTTGCCGCAGGCTTCGAGGACGAAGCCTAATTTAAGTGGGGGAGAATTGTAACATCCCGAGTTCAGGAGTGCAAGTTCAGGGTTCAAAGTGAAAATGTTTAAGGGCAACTCGGCGAGTCCATGGGTGGACTCAGCGAGTAGAGTCACGACTTTGGTCGCTTGTTAAATGGCCAACTCGGCGAGTCGGCAGCTGGACTCGGCGAGTTGGTGCTGGGTGAAGAAAACCCTAATGATCGGGGTTTGCCCCCTATTTAAAGGATGTTATGCCTTCTCTTCAACCTCTATTTTACCCTGAGAGTTCCAGAGAAAACCCTAATCGTGAGAAATTCCATTATTGAGAGGATTGAAGCTTGGAAGAGCGATTTGTGAAGAGAAGTTGGAGGAATTCGTGGATACCATCAAGAGGGCTTGTGGATTGGAAGTCAACATCAGTTTAGGCTCATCTTTGGGGGTAATGATCCTCTGTCTTGAACCCTTTTTCCCTTATTGTCATCCATGGTGGTTGTTTTGGGGTTTTTGGAGGATTTCATGGGTCATTTCGGGATTGGAAGACGGATCTGAGGATGCTACCTGAGATCTGGAGTAGTGATGGTCCAAAATCGCATAAAGTCCATGTTGATAAGTGATTGGTGAAGCTATCTTGTCCCAAACCCAAACCCTAGAGTGTAAAATGCTTAGATCTCTATCGATTCACGTAAAGTTCGCCACTTTACGTGATGAATGGGTTGTAGGAGGCTAGATCTACATTTTTGATCAATTGCATGGCCTGGAAGGTTCTGTTTGGAATGAGATCTAGAGGCACTCGGCGAGTCACAGGGCTGTACTCGGCGAGTTGCTTGAAGATGTTATTGAACTCGGCGAGTTGGAAGAACAACTCGGCGAGTAGGTTGAAGATAGCCTTGGACTCGGTGAGTCTGTTCCTGGACTCGGCGAGTCTGGTCATGAGGTCCTATCCTTTCTTCTGGTTGAGTTGTGAATCAGTGAGTCAAGGGATGACTCGGTGAGTCGAGTGTGAAACGACTCAGAGTTGTTGGACTCGGCGAGTCTCGGGGTGACTCGGCGAGTTAAGTCGCGGATTGGGGAAAGTTCTGAGCATGGGGATTCGGCGAGTCATCGGGTTGACTCGGCGAGTAGAGTCAGTCAGGGGTTGACTTTGACTTTGACCAAGGGTTGTCCAATTTACTTCCAGGGGCATTTTGGTAATTGTTGGATATTGTTTTGAGTTCAGTGTTTTGGTGGTTGGCTAGTGGTAGAGATCGTATCAGTGATCGGAGCAGCTTGGGTTATCTGTTCAGTCGGCTATTTCGAGGTGAGTTATCCTCACTATATCAATCGGGTCTACGGCACCAAGGTCGGCCCTTTATCGGATTGAGATCCAGGTATTTGTTGTTATGTTACTGCTTTGATATGTTTGCATCCTGGTAGTTAGGATGGCATATGTTAGAGACCTAGTTGAGGTCGGTATCCTAAGATATGGGGTGATGATATGCTAGTGACCGGTTAGGTCGGTATCCTGATTAGGATGATGATATGCTATGTGATATGTTTGATCGATTTGTTGACTATGAATTGTTATATAATTGTATGTTTATGTGTACATGGTTGTTGGACTGAAGTTGGGTTGAGGCGGCTCCTGCTTTGTGCTGTAGGCCAAGATACCCAGGGCGGATCGGTTGTCCCGAAGGCCCAGCGAGCGGTCCGGATAGGCTGTAGGCCCCAAGAGGGCGGACCAGACGTGCCGAGGCTCGGAGAGTGGACCAGGCCGACTGAAGGCCCGGTGCGGGCGGACCAGTCATACTGTAGACTCAAAGATTGGACCAGGTGGATTGAAGGCCCGGTGCGGGCGGGCCAATCACACTGCAGAGTCGATGAATATAGCTAGACTCGGAGGGTGGACCAGCTGGACTGTTGGCCGGTGCGGTGGACCAGTCGCACAGTAGACCCAAAGTGCATGGTTGTTCTGTGTTCGGATATAATATGGCATGTTATGCGTGTATGGTATATGTGGTTGGTATTTTGGGGATATCTCACTAAGCTTTCGGCCATACAGTTGTGGTTTAATGTTTTTCAGGTTCTTCAGGAGACCGTGGTAAGGAGAAGGCGTGATCGTACCGCTCCTCATGTTTATGTTGTGATGTGATTCTGGGAATACTCTAAATAAATTGTATTGATAACCTTTTTGTAGTTATTTAATGAAATTGGGTTGTTTTGAAATGTTTAAATTGGTTGGAATTTTTCGGTCGTTTCAACTTAATAGTGTCACCCGTTATTTCCCACAAAATCCAACAAAATTTGAATAACCTTGTTTGTCAAGCTAATTTTATGTTTACTTGAATAATAGAGATAAGCCTAACAGATGAAGAGAAGAGGGCAGCAAAGGCCCACTAATCACGTATGTTATTATAGGATGTCGAGTATAAGACGAGCACGTTGGCCCATCATGCATATGTTTGATTTGGACCTTACTAGCAATACCAATGGGCCACTGAGGCCCTATAGCATGTAAAATCCATTGAGGGTCCCTTAGGCATGTAATTGGGTCACATGAGGCCCTATAAACATGTGTCAATATATCGGGCCCGATAAACAAGATAATTGGCCACAAAGGCCCAATAACACGTAAATAAGGTATTTGAGCGCAACTTTTGAATCGCTTATGTTTTATCGAGTTTAAGTTCGTATTGTTGGTATTCGTGGTATGTTAAATGTTTATTCGCAATAACGAAATATTTTAACGTTTGATTGATAACGAAGTTTTTATTATATATATATACATATATATATATATATATATATATATATATATATATATATATATATATATATATGTATATTTCTAAAACCATGCGTTATAAACTAGATATTTTTAACCCCAAAAGTTATAGTCGTTTAATTGGCCCAAAAACATTTAGATTAACCATTGTGACACCTTTTTCTATAAAAATGACAGTTTCAGTGTAACATCCGGAATTCCAGGTAGCATATTTTAAATAATTATTTTTGTCAAGAAGAGGGACTCGATAAGTAGACGCCTAGAATCGTCGAGTAGAATCGCGATTTGCTGACTGGATTTAGTGAAGAGACTCAACGAGTCGTGGAGTCGACACGACAAGTCCGCGCTATGGCTAGAAACCCTAAATCCTCAGGCATGTGCCCTATTTAAAGGACCTTATGGCCCTCATTTGCGGCCACCTTCACCTTTGAGAGCACCAGAGCACCTGAGAGCTTTGTGGGAGAGAGCCATTTTTATAATTATAAGTGTGATTTTGCAAGAAAGAAGGAAGGAGGGCAAGCTAGGAGGGTTGAGGAGCTCAGATCTACCACCATTTGGTCAGAAGAGGGTGCTAGAGGTATGAATCTGTGCTCAATCTCATGTATTTGGTGATCTACTTGAATCTAGGGTTTTCTTATGCCTTCTTTAGCTTGTATTCAAAGTATATGAGGTCCCAAGGTGGAGTTCTTCTTAGATCTGGACCTTAAGAGGTCCAAAGAGTCCTATCTGCCCTGCTTTATGCTATTCCAATAGCGATATGAACATAGGTTGCCATTTTGGAGGCTATTTCACCAAAAGAAGCATTCTGGACGTTGCATGAGTGTAAAGGACGGACCTTTACATGATTATTGAGTATGGTAAGGTCAGATCTATAAGTTAGAGACACAGATCTGAACTCAGATGGTCATTTGAGTGTTGCCATTGAAGGAACTCGCCGAGTCCGTATGGGGACTCCACGAGCCGAGTCGGGGTTGCCCCGTGATTCATGACCAGTGGTAACCCGACGAGTGCAAGGTTCACTCGACGAGTGGAGTGAGACCTTAGAAGGATTCAGGGGACACACTTGGACTCGCCGAGTCACCCATGTGCACTCGACGAGTCTGGTCAAAGTTTGACCATTGACTAGAGTTGACTACCGTTCACCTTGGGGTTTTGGCTAAGCTGATTTAAGAGAGGTCAGAGAGGGGTAGAATGGTCTTCTACCCATTATTAGAGATGAGAACCTGTGAGGATTTTGATTGGAGATGTTAAACTGTTAATAGGAGGAGACTAGGTCGGGATATTCCAGCATGAGAGTTTATCCAACTTCATACGAGGTGAGTCCTCTCACTATATATTACCTAGAGTGGTATCTATGTTCAGACCATAGGGTCTTATGTGTGATGTGTATGCTTGAGATTATGTGCTTTGTGATATATGTATGCTATATGTTATATAGAACGAACTGGAGAGTCCAACGATTCAGACTGGACCAAAGGGTCCAACGAGCTACGAGACAGGAGGGTCCTGCTGTGACACATAGATTGGAGGGTCGTACTGTCTTATAGCCTTGAGTGGCGTATGTGTTGTGTGTGGTATTTTGTGGAACTCACTAAGCATTTATGATTACAATGTTATGTGTGATGTGTTTTAGGTACTAACGAGGATCGCGGGAAGGCGACGGCATGATCCGTATACACTGACAGAGAATTGTATTTTGTGATCTTGGGATATGTTTTACTATGATGATATTTGATGAACATGCAATTTGAAAATATTGTATGAGTTTTATGTTGATTGAAAAATGAAAAATTGTTTTAAGTTTTCACGTCGTTACTAGTTGGTATCAGAGCCTTGGTTTGAGGGATTTGGATATACCTTTGGGCGTATCTGAACTCAAACTGAGGATTTGAGAAAGTTTTTTAGAAAAAGAAACAATTTTTCTAAAAGAGTAAAAGACTTTGAGGAAGCAGAAGGGAGCAGTGTGTACGATCAGCCAATGCCCGAACGGTGATTTCCCAAAACACCCTTACATTATATGCTATGAGATATGATACGATATGTTATTCATGCTAGAGTAGGCTAGGTATTCCTATTAGGACTATAGTGGCCTGATTTGTGATGCCTTAGCCTAGGAGATTACTACTGCTATGAGATGCTTCGAGAGTGAGTAGGTAGTAGTGATGAGCTTATGAGAAGTCTACCGAACGGTAGCCTATGCTTAGCGAGATGTAGAGTACATGTGATGTGGGATCCTAGGAGGAGGACTTGGAATGAATGCTGATGTGGTGTGGAAGGTAGTATAAGGCCCGTACTACTGAAAACACCGGATCAGTGCGAAGTCCGAGTAAGAATCCTTAGGGTACTAGGGAGCAAGTAGGGTTGAGTTATCAAGTGTGAGTATACTCTAGCGAGTCTCTGATATTTTAATGTTCTATTATAGAGAAATCATGGTTGTGACACACCACAGACCAGAGACCAGCGGCATGAGTGATGAGGAGCTTCGTCAGATGATCCATGATGAGGTGGCTGCGGCTATCCGCGCAAAGATACCGGAGATGTTTGGGTCTATCAAGACCACTCAGATCGAGACGTTTGATGAGAGATATGCAGCGGCACTGAGGTTGCGGTTGCTGCAGCTATGGCTGTTGCTAGACCTCAGGGGGTGACTCATTGTTGTTCCGGGAGTTCAGCAACACGAAGCCACTGGAGTTTGATGAGACGCAGGACCCGATTACTCCGATGAGATGGATTTCTGATATCAAGGGATGCTTCTACACCTATTCGTGTCTGGAGCATCTGAGGGTTTGGTTTGCACTGAACCAGCTTCGCTTAGGAGCGAAGGACTGGTGGAAGTTTGTGACGGCGGATTTCACTACTGCAGAGATTTAGGCAGTGATCTGGGAGAGGTTCACCACCATGTTCAGGGATGAGTATGTTCCCCCGGTGGAGAAGGAACGGTTGGCACAATAGTTCTTGTCCCTCAAGTAGGGGACGGAGTGCATGGCGGTGATCAGACAGATGTTTCACGAGAGGGTGTTGTTTTCCCCTGAGCACGTGTCATCTGAGCAGGCACACATGAGCTGATACTTGAGCATACTAAGGAGGGACATTTGTGAGTTCATGGAAAACTCATCATACATGATATTTGATGAGCTCCATGCAAATGCCCAGAAGAGGGAGATTAAGTTGGAGACTCAGGTTAGGGGGAGGCGGAGTCTCAGAGGAGGGACAGACGACCGGCGCAGGCTCAACTGGCCGACAAGCGGGCAAAGCCCGCTGATTCGAGATCTGGAGGTCCAAAGGGCCACACTTGTGGGAAGTGAAGAAAGAGTCACGAGGGGGTGTGCAGAGCTGGAGTGTGTTACAATTGTGGGAAGGAGGGGCATTATGCGAGGGATTACCCCTAGGGATTCTCGGTTTGGTTTCATTGCAACCAGACCGGCCATCGAAAGGCCGAGTGCCCATAGTTGCTGCAGGGATCGGCACAGGGATCTGCACCTGCTGCTCGAGCTACTAAGATCCAGCCAACGAAGGCCGAGGAATCGAAGGCTTGTAGGAGAGCCTTCCAGTTGACAGCGGAGGAGGTCCACGCAGCTCCCGATGTCATGGAAAGAATGCATCCTTTCATTATTTATTCTGAGTTTGAGATATTATGCTTATATTATGATATGCGTAGGTACTTTTCTTGTGAGTTATGTACCTGCTTTGGTGTTATTTGACTCGGGTGCAAGTCGATCTTTCGTGTCTTTAGCTTTTAGCCAACACATCAGTATCCATCGAGAGGTGTTGATTCGACCTCTTCGAGTTTCTATTGCTAACAAGCAAGTGGTTTATGCTACGGATGTGATCCGAGGTGTATACTCAAGATCTTCGGTGTTGAGTTTCGGATAGATCTGGTCCTGATTGCGATGAGGGACGTTTGTGTTATTGTGGGCATAGATTGGTTGAGCCGATTTGGAGTTGTTATAGACTGCGAGTGCCAGTTGGTGACAATATGAGACCCTAGTGGGGGAGTACTTACGGTGTATGGAGAGGGTACCCGGTCGGGGTCAGCTTTTTGTTCAGCTGTCAGAGCAAGATAGAGTTTACAGTAGGCCTGTAAAGGATTCGTAGCCTATGTGATGGATACACGAGTGGCCGTAGAGAAGCCGAGCTCGGTCGATGATGTACCTTTAGTGCGCGAGTTCCCGAATGTTTTCCCCGAGGAGTTTCCGTGTGTGGCTCCAGAGAGGCAGGTGGAGTTTCACATTGATTTGGTTCCGGGAGCAACGCCTATCACCAAGGCGCCTTATTACCTTGCGCCGCCAGAGATGCAGGAGTTATCCTCGCAGCTTTAGGAGCTGCTGGGGAAGGGGTTCATTCGACCAAGTAGCTCACCATGGGGAGCATCTATCCTGTTTGTTAAGAAAAAGGATGGTTCACACCAGATGTGCATTGATTACCGGGAGTTGAAGAAATTGACGGTCAAGAACCGTTATCCACTACCGCGGATCGATGATCTGTTCGATCAGTTGCAGGGTACATCTTGGTTCTCCAAGATTGACTTGAGGTTGGGATATCATCAGATGAGGGTGCGGGATGAGGATATCCAAAAGACGGCATTCAGGACTCGTTATGGGGCATTATGAGTTCGTGGTGATGCCTTTTGGGCTTACCAATGCACCCGCAACATTCATGGATCTCATGAACAGGGTGTGCAGGCCGATGTTGGATCATTTGGTGATCGTGTTCACCGACAATATTCTGGTGTATTCGAGAGCTAGAGAGCAGCATGAGGAGCATCTGAGAGAGATTCTCAGATTATTGAGATCAGAGAGGCTGTATGCCAAATTGTCCAAGTGTGATTTCTGGTTACGAGAGGTGCAATTCTTGGGGAACCTCGTCAACCAGAATGGGATATTGGTCGATCTGGCCAAGATTGAGGTGGTTATGAGCCAGGAGGTGTTGAGATCCTCCACCGAGATCAAGAGTTTCCTGGGGTTGGCCGACTATTACCGGAGGTTTATCAGGGATTTCTCCAAGATTGTCGTTCCTCTCACCAGGTTGACCCGGAACGGCGTTGCTTTTATTTGGGGTCGTGAGCAGCAGACCTCGTTCAAGACTCTTCGCCAGAGATTGTGCGAAGCCTTGGTGTTAGCCCTTCCAGAGGGAATGGAGGATTTTGTGGTGTACTGTGACGCATCGATATTGGAATTGGGTGCGGTGCTTATGCAGAGAGGGCACGTGATAGCGTATGCATCGAGGCAACTGAAGCCACATGAGACGAGGTATCTCACCCATGATTTAGAGTTGGGTGCAGTGGTGTTCGCCCTCAAGATATGGTGTCATTATTTGTATGGGGTTCGGTGTACCATATACAAAGACCATAAGAGTTTGAAGTTGTAGCACTGTAAAAATTAAAACAATTTTTTCTTTTCATTTTCAAAATACATTTTCCATACACATTTATTAATAAAATATCATTGTATCATATCTTTGTTCCACAAAACATTTCCTAAGATCAAAATACATAAATCTCCATGTGTTTGTACGAATCATGCTGGCGCCTTCCCGCGATCATCACTGGTACCTGAAACACATAACACACAACACTGTAAGCATAAAGCTTAGTGAGTTCCCTAAAATACCACTCTAACACATATTAGCCACTCGAGACTATAACTCTGCTGACCCTCTGGTTAGTGTGTCTCAGTGGGACCCTCCAGTCTTAACTCTCTGCGGGCTCTATAGCCCTAACTCTATGGACCCACTGGTCCTATATCTGGAAACTTTGAATCACACATATCACATATCACAATAACACACATAAATAACATACAAATACACTGGCACATAACTCAATAGTACACTAGCACATAACTCTGTTACCACTCTAGGTAAGTATAGTGAGAAGACTCACCTCGGATGTCTCGGTAAATCTCTGACTCGTTAGAAATATGGTCTAGCCTCCGCCGAATCACATAAAGTAAATAATCTCATAAATATAACTCTCAAGACTTGACTCAAGGCTCTCTTGGCATCGTCAGAAGGGTCGAAGACCATTTTACGCCTCTCTTGACACAAAGACCCATTGTTGACCAAACTTCAAAGTCAACGGTAAACTTTGACCCGACTCGCCGAGTGTACTTGGTTGACTTGGTGAGTCTACGTGTGTCCACTATCCCCCTAGCCTTGCATGACACGTGGAGTCTTTCCCCTGCTTGATGGGTTACACCTGGCATGAATCGCAGGGCCACCCTGACTCAACTCGCCGAGCCCCATTATGAACTCGGCGAGTTCCGCCTTGAACTCCAGTCCTCTAATTCCCTCTGACTCACTGAGTCATTCCCCCAACTCAGCAAGTACCCAATGAGTGAACTATGGGGAAACCCTAACCCTACTCGTCAAGTCTGCTCTTGGTACTCGACGAGTTCTTGCCATGCTCAAGCTCAAATGACCTCCTAAGGTCATATCCGTTCCTCTAACTCATAGATCTGGCCTCCTTAAGCAATATAAACATGTAAACTTTGGATCTTGATGCCCATGCAAAAACCCAATGGCTCTATTTGAAGAAATGGCCTCAATAAGTCACCCTAAGCTCAGATTACCCAATGTCACGCCATAAAGATCAAGGGGCTTAGGTCTCTGGACCTCTTTGGATCTAGATCCACAGCTTCGACACAAGAACGGACCAATTGCACCAACAATCACACTCTAAATGGGCTAGAAACCCTAACTCTCAAGAATTAACACTCAAAACTGAAGTAGGATCGAATATATACCTCAATATGAAGTTCTTAGGCTCTGAAATCCATAGAATATCGCCTTCTTCAGCTCCCTCTTGCCTTGGTCACCTTCTTCTTGCAAAAACACCCACACAAGGATCAAAAATGGCCTCTCCTTCCTCAAAAACGTTCTAGATCGCTTAGGGTTTCACTCAGGGGTCTGGTAGCTGAAATTGGTGGCTATAAGCCCCTTCAAATAGGCCTCAAACCCCGGGGATTAGGGTTTCATTAAATAACGTTGACTCGCCGAGTCCACTAGTCGACTCGCTGACTCCGGTCATTAACTCGGATGGAAAATCGCGAATCTACTCAGCGAGTCTAAGCGTCAACTCGCCGAGTCCCTCCCAAAATCTCCAAAATAAATTAATAATAAATGTACCTAGAAATCCGGATGTTACAATTCTACCCCATTAGAATCATACTTCGCCCTCGAAGTCTCTGTCCACAAATAACTCTGGATACTGCTCGTGCATCTCCAACTCCGGCTCCAAGGTCATGTCGGAACCCTTCCGATGTTGCCACTGGACCTGAACCAATGGCACCTCCTTGTTTCTCAAAGTCTTGATCCTTCTATCCCGAATCGCGATTGGCCTCTCAACATAGTTCAAGCTCGCATCCACCTGAATGTCCTCTAATGGAACCACTGCCGCCTCATCAGCGATGCACTTCCTCAGCTGAGACACGTGGAAGGTATCGTGAATCTGACTTAACTCCGCAGGTAGCTCCAAACGGTACGATACCCTGCCCACCCTGGCGATCATCCTGAAAGGACCAATATACCGATGCCCCAACTTGCCTCTCTTCCTGAATCGGATCACTCCTTTCCAAGGAGATACCTTCAGGACTATGAATTCACTGACTTGGAACTCGATCTTCGAGCGACGCCTGTCTGCGTAGCTCTTTTAATGACTCTGAGCCGTCAGTAACCTCTACCCGACCTGCTGAATCTTCTCTGTCGTCTGAAGTACTATCTCTGTACTACCCATCACATGCTGACCGACCTCACCCCAGCAATTGGGAGTCCGACACCTCCTCCCATACAACAGCTCAAAGGGTGTCATACCCAAAGCATGGTCGAATGATGGCTGTTATTATAGGAAAACTCAGCCAAAGGCAAAAACGTGTCCCAACTCCCTCTGAAGCCCAGTACACATGCCCGAAGCATGTCCTCGAGCCTCTGAATCGTCCGTTCGCTCTGCCCGTCGGTCTGTTGGTGGTATGCGGTGCTAAAATGCAGCCTCATGCCCAACTCCTCATGAATCTTCTTCCAGAACATGGAAGTGAAATGCATATATTGATCTGACACAATCGAGATCGGGACTCCATGTCGTGATACCACCTCTTTTACGTACAACTCTGCTAACCTCTCAGCGGAAGAGCTGTCACTGATAGAAAAGAAATGAGCGCTCTTCGTCAATCTGTCCACAATCACCCAAATTGCATCGACGCCCCTAGTAGTCCTCGGTAATTTCGTGATAAAATCCATGGTAATATGTTCCCACTTCCGCTCGGGAACCTCCAACGGCTGCAACTTACCCTGCGGTCTATGGTGCTTGGCCTTAACCCTGCGACAGATTAAACAGCTCTCAACGAACCATGCAACATCCCTCTTCATACAGATCCACCAATACTCTTTCTTCAGGTCCAAATACATCCTAGTGGCCCCGGGATGGATCGAAAACTTCGATCTATGCACTTCCTCAATCAAGATGGTACGCGTTCCGCCCACAAACGACACCCAAATCTGACACTGAAAGGTCATAAGCCCTCAACTAGCAGTGACGAACTCCGATACCTGCCCGATAACCCGCTCCCTCTTACGGTTCTCTAGTGTCACGGCCTCAGCCTGGGCCCCTCGAATTGTGTCAAACACTTGGGACATCACTATCAGCCTCATACAAAGATCTCGTATCGGGGCGCCCTCCGCCCTACGACTCAGGGCACCGGCTACAAACATAGCCTTGCCTAGGTGGTATAGGATCTCACAATCGTAATCCTTCACAACGCCCAACCATCTCCTCGGTCGCATGTTCAGGTTGGGCTGATCCATTAAATATTTCAAGCTCTTGTGGTCCATGTGTATGGTACATCGAGCCCCATACAGATAGTGACGCCAGATCTTGAGGGCAAAAACCACTGCCCCCAACTCCAAATCGTGGGTGGGATACCTCATCTCATGAGGCTTCAGCTGCCTCGATGTGTATTCTATCACATGCCCCCTCTGCATAAGCACCGCTCCCAACCCCAATATTGACGCGTCACAATACACTACGAAGTCCTCCATCCCCTCCAAAAGGGTTAACACCGGGGATTCGCATAGTCTCTGGCGATGTGTCTCGAAGGAGGCCTGCTGCTCAGGGCCCCAAGAAAAAGCAACACCCTTACGGGTCAATCTGGTGAGTGGCACGGCGATCTTGGAGAAATCGCTGATAAATCTCTGGTAATAGCCTGCCAATGCTAAGAAGCTCCTGATCTCGGTAGGGGATCTCGACACCTCCCAACTCATCACTGCCTCAATCTTGGGCAGATCGACCTATATCCCATTCGGGTTAACGAGGTGCCTAAGGAACAGGACCTCTCGTAACCAGAAATCACACTTGGAGAATTTGGCGTAAAGCCTCTCCGATCTCAAAACTCCAAGGATTTCCCTCAAATGCTCCTCATGCTGCTCTTTGGATTTCGAATACACCGATATATCGTCGATGAACACAATCACCGAGCGGTCTAAAATCGGCCTACACACTCTGTTCATGAGATCCATGAACGCCGCCGGTGCATTGGTGAGCCCGAAAGGCATCACCACGAACTCATAATGCCCGTAACAAGTCCTGAATGCTATCTTCTGGATATCCTCATCTCGCACCCTCATCTGGTGATATCCAGACCTCAAGTTAGTCTTGGAGAACCAAGATGCTCCCTGAAACTGATCGAACAAATCGTGGATCCTTGGCAACGGGTAACGATTCTTGATCGTCAACTTGTTCAACTCCCAGTAATCAATGCACATCCGGTGTGAACCATCCTTTTTCTTGACAAAGATGATAGGCGCTCCCCACGGCGAACTGCTCGGCCGAATAAACCCCTTCCCCAGCAGCTCCTGAAGCTGCGAGGATTACTCCTGCATCTCTGGAGGTGCAAGGCGATAGGGCGCCTTGGCGACTGTTTGTCTCGAAAGTTCTTCTTTTGAAAACTTATTTTATTATCGAAATTTCCTCAAATCCTCAGTTTGAGTTCAGATACGCCCGAAGGTGCACCCGAATCCCTCAAACCAAGGCTCTAATACCAACTTGTAACACCGTAAAAATTTAAAACAATTTTTCGCATTTTCAAACACATTTTTACGAACTCATTCATTCATAAATGTCATAGTATAATGTCTTTGTTTCACAAAAACATCTCCCAAGATCGAAATACATAAAATCCCATGTGTATGTACGAATCAAGTCAGCGCCTTCCCGTGGTCATCACTAGTACCTGAAACACATAACACGTAACACTGTAAGCATAAGCTTAGTGAGTTTCCCCAAAATACCACATAAACACATATCAGCCACTCCAGGCTGTAACTCTGTTGACCCTCTGGTCGAGTATCTCTGTGGGGCCCTCTTGGTCTCATAACTCTGTGGACCCACTGGTCCTAACTCTATAAACTCTGAATCATGCAATCACATATCGCAATAAATCACAACACGTAGTATCATACAAACACACTGGCATAAAGCTCTAGAATACTCTGTCACACAACTATGTTACCATACTAGCTAAAGTATAGTGAGAAGACTCACCTCAGGCATCTCGGTAAATCTCTGACTCGGTAGAAATATTGCCTAGCCTCCGCCTATTCACATAAAGTAAATACTCTTATAAATATAACTCTCGAGACTAGACTCAACCTGCCATTGGCACCTCCAGAAGGGTAAACGACTATTTTACCACCCTCCCGACACAAGTACTCCATTGTTGACTAAACCCTAAAAGTCAACAAAAGTCAATGGTCACACTTCGACCCTACTCGCCGAGTACACTCTAGTGACTCGGCGAGTTCACACATGTTCTCTAACACTTTGTCCCGCTTGGCACGACGAGTCAACTCGGTGAGTCTCAAGAACAACTCGGCGAGTACCGCCTTGAACTCCAATCCTCTAACCCCCTTCTGACTCACTGAGTCAGCCCCCAACTCGGCAAGTCTACTCACTGACCAATTTACGTGAAACCCTAACCCTACTCGTCGAGTCTCAAGAACAACTCGGCGAGTTCATGCCATGCGCAAACTCTACTAAACTCCTGAGGTCAGATCTGTTTCCCTAAACCATAGATCTGGCCTCCCCAAGCATGAATGTCACGTAAAGTCTGAATCTTGATTCTTATATATCAACAACAAGGCATCAAAAGGAGATTTAGTCCCAAAAATGGCAACCTAAGTCCAATAACCCCAAACTGATCCATAAAGCTCCAAGGGTTAAGGTCTCTGGACCTCTTTGAGTCCAGATCCAAGGCACAAACTCGAAGAGGGACCATTTTCTCCTCATAATCACTCTCCAAAGGGTTTACAAAACCCTAACTCTATTGATCAACACCAAAACTGAAGGAGGTTCGAACTATTACCTCAAAATGAAGTATCTGAATTTTGGAACTGCTAGAATCGCACCTCCTCTTTGCTCTTGGTCACCTTCTTTTTGCTAAACCAAAGGTACAAGGATCCAAAGTGACTTCTTCTTCCTGACAACGATTTGGCTCACTTAGGGTTCTCTCAAGGGACTGGTAGCCGCAATGGGAGGCTATAAGTTCCCTTAAATAGGCTCCAAACCCAGGGGATTAGTTTTTCATTAAACAGTGTGGACTCTCCGAGTCCATGAATGGACTCGCCGAGTCCGGACGTGAACCCGGATGAACATCTGCGACCCTACTCAGCGAGTCTTGGCTCCAACTCGCCGAGTTCCTCCACAAACTCCAAAATAATTAAATATAATAATATACCTAGGAATTCGGATGTTACAATTGTCTATTGGGAAATTTCTTTAGGAGCTTGAATAATTGACCATAACTTTTTTATTTGAGAAATCCATGTTACATTCATTGTACACGATATGTAAGTTGTTCATCTCCATAGAATTTTTTTTAGAAAGGGAACTTCCCTAACGAGGGTTTCCGGGCCAGCTTACGTGCATCGACTAATCCCCCGCTGCAAACATGAGACTTTGCTTCATGCCCTGTAGTCACTGCAGGCGAACCTCCATGGCCACAAGGGCTGAGTAGTGCCAGGATTTGAACATGGATCAATAGGTTATCCACCATATCTTCCACATGCCTTACCAAGTCACCACAACCCAAGTGGTTAAGAATTTAATTATCCTAACCACTAGTCTTGTGAGTAAGGTACACTAAGATAGTTCTAGTTATGAATTTCCACGATGTGAGCAAACATCGGTTTTTTATGACGTTAGACCTTTTTCCATGTATGCTGATATGATACCCAATTGTTGGAAGAATTAAACATAACGCTTCATCATCTTCAAGTGGATACCACATATCATAAATCGGTGGTTAAAGAGCAACCCTAAGATGATGAATGTTGATTCTTACTTCATGTGTACCCCCATTAACAGTACAAATCATTGATGTAACATCTTCATCATAATCAACTATGAGCAATAATTCACATAAGGAATTAGCTTAAATACCATTAGATTGCAAAGTCAAGGCTTGTGAGAGATGAAACAAATGAAAATATGAAAAAGGATCTTCAATTCCAGCTCCAACAAACCGAGTAGGAATTTCAAAATTTGTGATTTGGTTGAAACTTTGTTGGTGTTCGGAGCAATTGAAGCAGTGGAAATGGGTACAAGAGCTAACTCAGGATGGAAAGTTATGGTCATCATTGGTTAGGTTAAGAGTTCTTGAGAGAAATCAGAAAATTTGATTAAGGGTTTGTAAAGAAGGTAAATCTTCAAACCATCCTTGATATAAAGGATGTGATGACGGAGGAATTTGGGTTCCCAAGAAGATAGGATTAATATATGTTGTTGAAGTAGTAGATTATCCCCCCAAGTAGGTAATCATTACCGGATGTAACGTGACATCTGTTAAGAATGATTTTAAATTCACCCACCTAAATCGAACTCAAAGGTCGCCTTTTTTCAGTGGGTAATGACATTAGAAATTGAAGCATCATCAATGCTTAGTAGTAAGAAACTCATTAGTGGTTGTAGTTGAACTTAGGAATTGATAATGATCAATCGATGTAGATAAATCTATCAACTGATGAGTATCAGTGGTTGGAGATTCGTGGCTATAAACAAACACATCCACTAATAATGACCACTGGCTTCCCTTTTTTATTCAAAGAGAGGAAGTTAGTGTCTCACATAAACTATGTTTCCAATAGAATAATCATTAAAACCTTAAAGGAAAAGTTTATGATGTCTCGCATAAACTAATTTCCCAATAGAGTAGATCACTGACATTGAGAGAATTTTGGAATCTTACATAAACTAAGTTTCAATAGAAAATATCACTTACACCAACAGAAGTAGAGTTTGGTATCTCGCATAAACTATGCTGAGAATAGTAAAAATGACTGACACGGAGTATGACATTTGTGTATTAAGTTGTTTTAAAATTTATATATTGAAAATTCATGCAAGGTAATGAGGGATTTTGGAATTTTAAAGAACATGAATGAGTACAAGGTTTTCTTATGCATCATTGCATTTTGAAAAATTTTCATTAGGACCAGACATAATTCTATTAGCTAATCAATAAACATAGGTTATTATATCTGTTTTTCAGAAGGGTGGATCATTTAGTTTATGTTGATAAGTGTGACTCATGGGTTAGAGGTTTGTGAGAAGAAACCACATTAAGTCATTTCAATTGAGGATTTAGAGACACTGAACATGCAATAGTTTGGTTCTAGAAGCGAGACATGTCAAAAGTAACAATATAGAACACTTAGTTCTCCATTAATTCAAGGTACAAATGTGACATCCCTTATTTTATAGAACCAAAAAAATTTCTTTAATTTTCAAAATTGTATTCTCTTTGTTTGCGGAAAATCTTAGTACAATAAAATATTTTACGGAAATTGTACCGTTTTATCAAAATATCTTGAGTAAAGATGTTATTTTAAATTACAAAACTCTAAGGATGTCATAATCAATATAGTACATGAACTACATCGTAAAGACCTAATGGTACTGAACTATATTGCAGGTCTTCTCTTTAATCACTCAACATCTTATTCAAGTCTCCAACAATCTTAACATCACTACCTGTGATGCATATAAATTTAGTGGGTAAAGTTTGGGAAAACCTAATGAGACACATATGGTTTTCAATCGCATAATATTATTATGATAATAATCTATATTGAATAAAACTCCAAAACTAATTGTTACCAAACACTATAGATATATACTGCAATGAAGATATCTATAAAACAAAATATTCTTCCATACCCCGCCCAATTGATTCTCACGAATCCTAAATAATGATCATCGAGAAGAATTTCCTTACCTAACGAATCATTTAAAAAAAGGTTTGACTGCACAACTAGGGGATTCCTTGGTCGGTGTAAGAAGTAAAAACGCAACCATGAGGGGGTGGAATAATCGAACGAACACATAAACCATACTCCCAGATAGTATTATTCATTAACACCTACATGTAATGAGTTTGTTGGTGTCCTACCAGATGGTGTAGAATGACTAGTGGTCCTCACCTTACTCTACAAGTAATTTGTAGAGAAACTTATCATGGGCTCGTCATAGTGGCACGAAAACAGAACAGTCCTCTCTGTTCCAATCTCACACACACCCCAAAATGTGACTACCGAATATCCAACTTATCAGGTGACTCTAGTACATAACCCGTACCCCGGAGAATGATAGCGTCATAGAACATAGCTCTACTCTCTGTTCCAGTCTCACATACATCCCTTGTATTTTTACTACTCAACTATTCAACTTAGTTGAAACTAAGCATCCTTTATAAGTCTTACTTTACCACTAGACAAGACTATGATGTAGGTAAATAACTTCCAAAACCTTTTTCCTATTTTATAAAATACTTCCATCCTATAGGTATTTATGATCAACACATAATTCAACCCGTAATTATATGCAATACCTTAAATCTTTTTAATTAATAATACTTGTAATAAGATTTTCATGGGGTATAACCAAGAATACTATTAGCTATTATATAATTATATATGCTTCACACAAAAGTTTCACGTAGTATTATTAATTATACACATAACATCTTTTCCAGATAATAGACATTTAATTCATATATAAAGTATAATATCAACATAGAAAACAAGCAAACAAACTTTCAACATATATTTAATTCTTTAAGTATTCAATACTTATATTAAATTGTGCTCATGAAACTAACTATGCACTCATCTGATTAAGGTGGAAGACCCACTATTAGGCCAACTTATTGCCTAATAGTTCAACTTTTCTCTTTTAAAAAAACATGAATTTCTAGCAAAAGATCAAAAAGTCGTGGGCCGAATATCGATTCTAAACAATTCTTACTATCGGGCTTTCTGTCGATGCAGCGCTTTGTTATGCAAAACTCTAGAACCCCGAAAGTTGGCCCTCACGAATGAGAGTTCGTCTGAGAGAGATTTAGAGTATAGATGTGAGTAAATGAGCTGATTTTTCGAATTATTTATAGGTTGAGATATAGGACGCATCATGTTGTAGTAACACGCACGTCATGTTACGACGATGTTCATCCTACATGTTTATGTCACATGTTGAGAAATTATTGGGCCATGGCTTCTAGGTCGGTTGAAGGACCCACCTTCTGTCATTCCACGTGGCACATTCTTGTTCATCCATGTCATCCTACACAGGTAAATTCTTGAATCTTCGAAAAAATATATCATTTATGTATCTGCTCCATTTTTGACGTTCTTTATATTCACGGTTTTGTATCAACAAGTACACAACTCTCATTTTGGCTCTTCGGCTAATAGACATTATGTTTTTAATTTATAGTGTAGAATAAATACATTGTAAAAGACCTTTCAAAATTCATAACTCAATCATACAAACTCCGTTCTTGATGTTCTTTATATCGAAGGATTCGTATTTTCTAAGTCAAACCCTTTCTTTTAGATTGTTTCAGCTAAAACTAAACCAATATCCATTTCAATTTTTATGACACACATTGTTGTCTCTCAATGAACACTAAACTTCGAAAAATCATAACTTCTTTACATGAAATCCGATTTAGGCATTCTTTATATCTGCAACATCGTTATCACGGCTATTACAACTTTCTTCAAGACTACTTATCCTAAATAATATTTTACTCTTTAAATGTTTATTTAGCGTAATTCGTTAAATTTAAAATATGATTTTTTACAAATACTATAAGCCCAAAATATTTGTCCATAAAACATGTAGGTAATATATAAATATCACTTATATAACCTATATCGCATACAAAAGATTCTTATTTCTTTACATTTATCCTATTCAAGGATTTAATTATTCGATAATGCAAATATTTATAACTTATAACCCTTAAAAGTCTAGCGTGAATTCTTGGGCGTTACAACAAGTCTTCAATGGACGGTGCTTCTCATAAGTGGAAGTTGCCATTGATACATAAGATAGAGATTAATGCAATTTGGATTCTTGAAATAAATGCTACTTACACTGAAGAGTTTCTTGAAACTCAAAGAGATTGTGAAATATCATTCCGGTGAAAAAGATGTTATCTTCTCAAGATGTAGTAGTTACTATATTGAGTTTGAGTTGCAAAAGAAAACAATAGAAGACGATAGAAGAACCTTAAAATCATATTTTTTGGGCTACACAACCAAGAATTTTAAGGGATCATTTCTTGTTCATGGGATAAAAAACATCATATATTTCTAACAACATCTAAAAGATGGTCTCACTCTACCTAAATCATTTCAATCTCCGTCTGTGTGACAACCCGAAATTTTCTATCATGTACAGTCAAATACTTCATTGAAAGTCAAACTCATTCCTAGTATCATTTAGCACAATTTGGAGCCTGTTTGAATGTTCTGATCCTTGTACACTTAAGGATTAAGTGTCGGGGTTTATCTGTGGGATCTATAGTACAAAGAACAAGCCTGAAACACGTTGAGCTGGAGTTCACGGCCACCACATGGTAGTTTGCGGTCGTAAACTCCATGTGGGCCGTAAACTCCACCTTATATGATGAATGATAGGCCATTTGTTCATTTCTTTCTTTCCCTTGGCTAAAATCCTCTCAAGTATCATCCCGATCTTCGTACACGATCTTCAAAACTCGTAAGTTTCTTTCCCTAACTAGTTGATATCTTACATGAACTAGTGATCTTACATGATTTCATCCGTGAAATCATTCCATTTAAGTAGATCTTCAAGTTTCACGAAGAACACACACTAGTGTTCTTGGCCAAAACTGACCATTCTAGCTCCAAGATCGTAAGTACTCTTGTTCTAACTCGTTGTACACTAGGTTTAACATGTTTAGAGCTTAGTAACTTCAATAATCAATGGATGAATGAGAGTTTACGGCTAAGGATCTCCCAAGGCCGTAAACTCCCTTTAAGGGTGCATTAATGCCCTAATCTTCTTCCTTATGCCTAAAACTTGAATTAGAACCAACCACCATTAAACTAGGGACTTCAAACATCAAAATGTTACGACCGTAAAATCATGGGGAAGTGGTCCCCAGGCCGTCAACACAAGTTAAGGTCATTCTTGGACCTTAAACTCACCTAGCCTCTTGTTTAAGCCTTGAAACACTTAACCAGTTAATACATCTTGCCTTTAAGCCTCAAATGGAGACCCATTAGAGAGTTTACGGCTAGGAGTAAACTCCCCTAGGCCGTAAACTCCATTAATTATGGTCCATTGACCATAAACTCACAATGTCTTACACTCCTTTGTTGCAACCCAATGGACTCTTAACACTTTGACCAAAGTGTTTTCCACGCATTAGGATGTTTATACTTGTCTAATTAGTGTTATAATCAAAGGAAGGCCTATGCTGTTTAATGGAGACCGAAGCTTCTACAACATAAGCAAAGGAAGCTCAGCAGACAGATTTCTGCCAATCCTGGTCCGTAGAGTTTCCCGAAACGAGATTCAGGGCAGGACAACTCTCCATCGTATCGCAGAGGTTGATGCCAATGCAGGAATGCATACCATCCGCACCAATCACCTTCAACACACCCATGAGAGATCTGAGAGATACCGTGATACCCTTCTACAAGCACTAGCTGAAACACGAGCCGAAGTCATAGAACTCTGAGTACGCCAGAGGGTGTACGAAAGACACCTGCTTGATATGGAACGTTAACTGGTTGAACTGAAAGTTCACCAAAGGGATGACCGTCACCAGTAGGAGAAGCTTTATTTTCCTTCATTATTTAAAGGAATCGTTTTCCTGTCTATGTCCTATGTGGTATTTTTCTATCAAACTATCTTGTACTATAAGTCCTTTTAGTTAGGCCTTGATGCGGCGAAAACTTTCCTACTCCGGATTTGATGTAAGACCTTCTACAAGGTTAATTTTTTCCCAAGCTTATTACATCTTAAACATGAATGATATTGATAGTCGGCTAAATTCTGTGTCACTCTTTGTTTAAATACTTTCATCATACTTTCGTTGGGGTCTATCTGAAACCCACTCTACTCATGTTATTGGACTAGAGTAACTTAGCTCAGAGATATTTCCTAATTCTCTTTCAATGGTTGGATCATGTTATTTACCAACCGATGGTTCCCTGGTTTGAACGTCAAACATATTGAGACCATTCTATGAACTTACTTCAAATCTGTACTAGGACTGCATCATAGGGATGTAAGTCAAACCCTCGAGAACATACTTCTACTCTTTACATGAACGATCGAAATACATCTAGGTTCAACCATAATAGCTCAAGAACTCTTTTTCTTTCGTGTTACAGAATCATGTCGTTGTCTGGAAATAGTCAGCCGAACAACGAAACCCCAATCCTTCATATCGACGCCGCTACATTCCAAGCCGCGGTAACAGCTGCCGTCACAGTTGTCCTTGCAAACCTCAGCTCTGGCAACGCAAACAAGACTGACAAAGGGGTTGACAATTCTGATCGTGGTAACGATCCAAGAAATGAACAAGTAGTAACAGTCGTAAACAACCAAAGCAACAACTCAGAGTTCAAGAAACGGAAGCGTCAAGCCCAAAAAGAACACAAGGGATTTCAAAGGCTTGCCATGCAACAACAACAAGCGCAAACTCCCGCCGTTTCAGCACTGATCAGACCATACGAGGGAAAACTTCGGAAGTGTAACACGTGTAGCTTTCATCACAATGGGGCTTGTCATGAAATGCAATGCTGCAATTGCTACAAATTAGGGCACCATGCCCGTAGTTGTGGAGCGCCGACACGACCCATCACTCAACTCCCAGAAATCGAAGTCGACTCTTCATGCTACAATTGCGGAGAGATTGGACACCTCAAAAAGGACTATCTAATAACAAAGAACTCCGATGCAGACGGAAAGATACTAAGGATTACTGCCGCAGGAGAAACTACTCCAGGCCCACGATAGAGTATTTAAGGCATTCATTTTAACAGACTCATAAACCGTTTAAAACTAGTGTAACTCGAGTTTTATCTTTTGTGAGACCCCATCAGTTAAGGGACCCTCGTGCTGCATATACTTGTCTTTTGTAGTATACCTAGTTCGCAGCAATAGTCTTATTGTAAATCTATAGTGCTGAAACTCTGTTAAAAGTTGCATTATTGGGTTTTGTCTGTAACGCCTTTATGATCAAGTCTAATGCCTTTATTTCCATGTGATTCCGACATTATCATACAACTAGAGTCCATTCGATCCTCACAATACCAGAACTCCGAAGTACTCATGTGTAGACTACCTCATGTTTCTTATCCTTTCCACAGAAACCACAGCAAACCTCCCCAGAGTACCACTCGTACAGTATGTCAAATTCAATCCAAAGACGCGTATGGTTGATCTATCGTTGAAGAATGTATACACAAGGTTAGTATATAATCAAGGTTCTACAGGTTTAGAATTGATGATTCCACTTTAACTTCTTTTCCTCGTTAGGATGTGAGCTTAAGGAAGAATCATTTATTCGACTACCTTTTCAATCTTAATTATATACGACTTGTATACACGAGATTGTGATTATGAACCATGTATGAATTCTAATATGAACTTCAGGATGGAGACTGCCCAGGACTACGAGTAATCGCATCATCATGCGAACAAACTTAGAACCCAATACTACTCTTGTAACCAGATCGCCTACAGTCTAACACCTACAGAGATAAAAGAACCGTCCGGACAACTTATCGAACTACCCGACAATGGAATTGAAAGACCAAGCTCCTCACCCTGGAGAACTCAAGTCTTATTCCTCAAGAAGATAGACGGGTTGTTCGTAGGAGCATCGACTAACGGAGACCTCGACAAGATTTCCATTAGAAATCATTACCCTCTGCCTTGCATAGATGAATTGGTCAACCAACCGTAAGGAACGATGTACCTTTCAAAAATGGCCCTGACATCTGAATATCACCAGTGTGAGTATTAGAGAAGGATGTCCCGAGGACAATCTTCCAAACTCGATACGGACGCTACGAGTCCTTAGTGATACCCCTCAGATAAGACCAATGCGCCCGTAGTATTCATGAGCTAAATGAATAGGGTACCCCATTCTTACTTGGATTAGTTCGTCATTGTCCTTGTAAATGACTTACTTATCTACTCTCGTAGTAAGAAGGAAATAATAATATGCATCTACAACAAACAATGGAAACATTACGATCAGAGAAGCACCACACAAAGTTCTCTAAATACGGGTTTTGGAATTGAAGAGTCGAATTCCTAGGACATATTATCAATGATGTGGGAATTCTTGAGGACACATCCAATAATCAAAAACGTTAAGAATATATTAGCACCGAAGACGCCGATGGTAATTTACCAAATTCTAGGTCTCGCTGACCTACTGTCGTAGTTCATTTAGAACTCCTCACGAATTACGGAACCTCTTACGACTTTAACCCAACAAGGGAGCCGCCCTTGAATGGGAAGAGAAGAAAGAGGAAGAAACCTTTGGAATTCCAAGTGAGAGACCAAATTCTTTTGTAAGTATCACCCTGGGAAGGCTGGATACGCTTTAGAAAGCGTGCAAAGCTAAATCCAAGATAATTATGACCTCCGAGATTCTTGCCAGAATTGGCCATGTAACTCACAAATTCAACCTACTCGCGAACTCCTTAACTTACATTTTACCCTCCATGTCTCGAACTTGAAAAAAGTACCTTTCCGTTAGGACTCTTGTAATCCCACTAGTGAAGGTTCGCTGGAATGCCAACCGAGGATCCGAATTCACTTGAGAGTGCGAGCATTCAATCGATTAGGAAGTATCTCCATCGCGTTGCTCGATTATTCATACCTACTTCGTTACCTTAACTCTAATTTCGGGACGAAATTCCATCTAATGGGGGGATGATGTGACAACCCAAAATTTTCTATCCTGTACAGTCAAATACTTCATTGAAAGTCAAACTCATTCCTGCTATCATTTAGCACAATTTGGAGCCTGTTTGAGTGTTCTCAGCCTTGTACACTTAAGGGATAAGTGTCGAGGTTTATCTGCGGGATCTATAGTACAAAGAATGAGCCTCGAACACCTTCACCTGGAGTTCACGGCCACCACATGGGAGTTTACGGCCGTAAACTCCATGTGGGCCGTAAAATCCACCTTATATGATGAATGATAAGCCATTTGTTCGTTTCTTTCTTTCTCTTGGCTGAAATCCCCTCAAGTATCATCCCGATCTTTGTCCCCGATCTTCAAAACTCGTAAGTTTCTTTCCCTAACTAGTTGATATCTTACATGAACTAGTGATCTTACATGATTTCATCCGTGAAATCATTCCATTTGTGTAGATCTTCAAGTTTCACCAAGAACACACGCTAGTGTTCTTAGCCAAAATCGACCATTCAAGCTCCTAGATCGTAAGTACTCTTGTTCTAACTCGTTGTACACTAGATTTTACATGTTTAGAGCTTAGAAACTTCAGGAATCAATGGATGAATGAGAGTTTAGGGCCAAGGATCTCCCAAGGCCGTAAACTCCCTTTAAGGGTGCATTAATGCCCTAATCTTCTTCCTTATGCCTAGAAATTGGATTAGAACCAACCACCATTGAACTAGGGACTTCAAACATCGAAATGGTACTTCCTACCATGAGTTTACGACCGTAAAATCATTCTTGGACCTTAAACTCACCTAGCCTCTTGTTTAAGCCTTGAAACACTTAACCAGTTAATACATCTTGCCTTTAAGCCTCAAATGGAGACCCTGATGAGATTAAAACTTAATCTTGAAGATCGATTAGATCTTAAACAGGTAAATAAAGATTAAACAGCAAGAACACGAAAACAATAAACAACTCAAGAATGAATCAAACGTGTCGAATGATTATAAAACAGCCCTCAAAAGAGCTCGACAAAGAACATCAACTGTAGAGGGTTAGAAGGTTTACAGGAACGATAAAGATAATCAAAGCTATCGTAATCTTCTCTATAGTATTCTAGATCGTTAACCTAATATGCATGCAAGCATATTCTTATATAGTAAACCTAACAGGCTCACGGTTGGACAGGCCCAAACCGGAGTACAAAACAATTGGACAAATAACCGAGCCCAATGACGCAATACTTAAACGAATCTTCAACCCAACGATCTCCCCCTTTGCGTCTTTGGAGCGAGATCTTCACTTGTTACTTGGGCTAGCAGCAGCGGCAGGTAGTTTCTTCTTTACAGTCTGAAACAGACGAGAGATAAGAGCAAGTATCATCTGTCTGAATCTGATGTACCATTGGATCATATCGTTGAAGTATTTGACATCGTCCGCTGCATTCTCTTTACACCGACAGATGATCGACAACACATGCTCAAGACAAGCATTGGTATAAAGATGTTTATTCGCTAAAGCAAAGAGACATTTCTGTCCTTCTGCTCTTGTGAACATGACCGAATTACGCTTCGGGTCGATCTTGCCCATCTTCATTTGATTGAGATCACTGGCCTATCCAACAGGAGATATCTTCGGTTTCTTCTTGAAGACTGTGGCTATCTTCTGATCCATCAAGGCGACCTCCATGATGTAACAAACTATCATCCTTTTGAGATGGTCTATAATTGGACCATATTCAGCTTCATTTGTCAAAAGGATGTTATGCCAAACGATCCAATCATGGGGGTTGAGGTTCGGTAGATCTGCTAAGGATATAAGATGTTCGGTTCTTGCAGACCCTCTGATCACCCTGAACTGAACGTTGATGAATCTCCTTTCGGTATACGGCTTTAAAACCCGAACATTAACGATCTTCTAAGCGCTCCATGTTTTGTACTGTGGTTGAGCAGCCTTCAGATAGAATTCGATTAACTCCCTATCAACCTCAAGATTAGGATGAGGGACTTCAAAAATGTTGGAGAAGGCGTGGAAGATAAACGCCTTTCGGGTCAAGGGCATATCGAACTGCGAATCGACAGAATTGTAGCAGTCGAAGGAGATCACCGGTTCGAGCCATAGGATGCTAGGAGTATCTATGGCCTCCTTTATCATTCTCTCCCGAGTCCAAGTAGGGAAAAGACTCTTCCTGCTCTCGAGGAGATCGTGGGCTTCTTTCTTCTTGCGTTCGGCTTCTTCAGCTTCTCGCGCCACACGAACATTATCATTTTCAATATTGCGACTATTTTTGCGTTTAAGCAAGTCAGCAATGGTTTCTTTATCATCTTCATCTTCTTCCTCAACTATTTTCTTCCCTTTATCCTTCACACCCGAACTCGAAGTTTGACCAGTCGGAGGAGGTTCGGTTGTGTGAGCAGCTTTTGAGGAAGGAGGTGGTTTCGATCCGGACTTCACTTCTCCCCCTTGTTTCGGATCGGACACGAAACTAGGTAGCCCTTCAATTTTGTTGAGGAGGTCCAGGGCAGGAGCAAGTTTTTCAGCAAGGGTTCGCCTCACCGAATGATTGAGAATCGGATCGTGTGCTTCCAGGATGTTGGATAGGGCAGAGTGTACATCCGAAACACATGTTTTGATAACCTCCCGTTCGGATCGAAGAGCTTCAATCTGTTGCTGAGTGTTTGAAAGTTGAGCACTCTTGACCTTGAGGGCGGTGGTTTTACTAGCAAGAACGTCCATTAACGAGTTTTCGGCAGCGAGATCCTCTTGAATTTTAGCGAGGCGCTCGTCAATGGAGGCACGAAGGGCGGAGTTGTCGTCGCTGATGGATTGGCGAAGAGTAGCGAACGACGTCAACTCCGTTGAGACGAACGTGGCCAATTGTTGAACGATTGGTTCCAACGTTGTCTTTGTTGCTTCAGCGCTCTCTTGTAAGGACTTTAACAGGGAAGAGGCTTCAGAGCATAGTTGATCGACTTTTGCGGTCACTGCCTCACATGCTTTTGTGGAGGCATCTATTGCTGCAGTGGCAGAGGCGACGGAATCATGCTGAGCCCTGGAGAAGGCATCAACAATCTTCTGAAGAGCAGCTTCAGAGAGAGAGGACTGAGTGTTGGAGGATGAAGCAAGAAGCAAGTCAACCTTCTCATTTAGCTCCTTAAGATGCTTCTTTGTTACTGGAGCATCGTCCTCGTCATTGCTTTGAACTTGAAACGGACTAAAGTAGACCGAATCGAAGGTCATATTTTCCCCTCCAAGAAAAGGGTTATCTCCATCAGAGGCATGATCTGGAGATGTTGGGGGTGGCGAAGCTGGGGGTGTGGTGGTATGTGTAGGTTCAGGTTGAGTGTTGGTGGGGGTAGTTTCGGGTGGTGGTTGAGTGTGGATAGGTTCGGTTGTATGCTGGGTTTCGGTTGTATGAGGAGGTTCGGTTACAGGTGGTGTTTTGGTTGCATCGGTATGAACCCCCGTATCAGATACGTTGGTTGTAACCTTTGCAGTTGTTGTAGTTGTATCTGTGAAAATGGGTGGTGGTATAGGGAAAGAGGTTTTAGGAATGGTGGTAGTGGGGTTTATGGTGGGAATGGAAGTAGGGATTGTTTGAGTAGGAGAGGGAATGGGTGAGACATGAATTTCCATGTCTGGGGTAGGTGATCGTGGTGGGGTGTTGCCTCTTGGAGGGGTTTTGCCTCTTTGAGAGCCTTTCGAACCCGAACTCTCGCCTTCTGAGTCACTCGAAGAGGAAGCGATGACAAGCTTTCACTTCAGTTGAGTCTTCCGTCTCTTCGGCTGCGGGGACTGTGCAGCTTTGGTTGGTTTCCTCTTCCTGGGATAAGGACCTTTAGCCCCTTTGGTCACTTGCTTCCCTTTATCTGCCTTTTTGCCCCTATTAACAGGCTTGTCAGCATCGTGGATGGATTTGAGCATTTCCTGTGTGAGTTCCCTAGGTCCAGACGCCTTGAACTCCTTAATAGTCCTGATGATCCTGCTGTCAGATGGAACATCGCCGTACATTGTCTCCGGAATGGAGCCAATGAAAGAAAACTTGGATGCATCTGAGACGATGATCTTCATGGTATGAAAAGTACTGATCGAAGACATCGATGCACCAGCAGCAGTGGGGACATCGAACTTATCCATCGCCCACTTTGTGATGAGAGTCCAGAACCGGGCATACGACACCTCAGAATGTCGTGAAGAATAAGAGAGGCTCTGGATGAGTTGTTGCCAGAGAACAAACCCATAGTCAAGATTGACACCGTTGTAGATGCCATACATTATCGACAAGAAGAGTCGACTAGAACCATCGGATCCTGAGCTTCGTTCAGATAAGCCCTTGAAGAGGACTGTGAACATGCCGTTCCACTGTGGCGGCAAGCAGGATTTTTTAAACTTCGCGATGGAGGTGAGCACCTCCGTGTACCCCATATTGTAAAACATGTTGTAAAGATGCCCAATCGGAATCGTCTCCGTATTAATCCTTGAAGGGTCAGCAGCAAACCCTAGCAGTGTACCAAATCGTTGCCTTGAAATCGAGGTCTTGTGATCAGAAACCTCGAAGAACACCCTATCGACTGCTTTATCATAATGTGCAGTCTCATACACCTGCGAGAGGAGCTCCATGGGCACAGACTCAACCCTAGAAAGTGCAGGAGCAATTTGTGAATACTTCAGGCACTCCATGATTGGAAACATGTAGGAATCGTACGCCTGAGGGGTTAGGTCAATCACCAAACACTGTTGAGGGCGAATGGGAAGGATGTGTGAGGTGGCATGGACTGAGGATGATTATGCCATTATTGAAGTTAGGAAGAAGAAGATGAACAGTAAAAGCTTTAGGGAATTTTTGCTCTCTTGGAAATTCGGATGTAGTAAAGAGGTAAATGGGAGTGGAGACTGCCTTTTATAGTGGGTGTAAGGAGAGAGAAAAATCTGTTCAAATCTTCTATGGAAATACGAAAAGGTTTTCCGAAATGACAGATGCGTGACAGTTAAGGCATGTGATGATCACGTAGGAGAGAGAGTGTCAGATTCCTAGGAACACGCCGCCCAGCAAGCGCTGTTTCAGAAGAAACCGTTTCAATTCCACACGCGCCTTGATGTGCCGGAGAGGAACCACTTGAAATTCGCACACGCGTCCATTATGTCAGTTAAAGAATGGGCGTTTCCAATTCGCATGCGTCCCTTTGTAACCGCAGTTTGAAATTCAATCTTTTTATCTCCCGCATGAGTCAGCAACCCTTCATCTTGTCTTTTAAATGGCATCTTTGGAATTAATTTCCCACGTGGATGATTGTTGACCACGTCTTAATAATTAACCACCAATGGAATAAAACAACCTGTAATTATTAGTACCGGATTTTTGGAAAATCAAAGATTTTCGTGCTAAGAGTGTAAAAAGAAAATAAATAAAGCAACTCTTTTTAGGAATAAATGTGATGTCAATAATGACACGAAACAAATGATCCCGGGCACGAATCTCTTCCTTCAAAGTCAAGAGAGACCTTAAAGTGTAAAGGTGGTTTCCCGTTAAATAACGATCAAACACTTATTAATAAGTGTTGAAAGGCTTCTTTTAATTAGGCTACTTAAGGTGGCTTTATCTTTGATTCAACAGTCCTAATCTTGAAATAAGATAGAAAGTGAACAAAGTACTTGTGAGACCGGTGTAGTCTGTTGAACAAGTAGGTAGGAATTAATTTTAAATTGGCTTGGAAAATATAAAATCTCAAAAAAAAATTAAAAACTCGATCCCAAGGGAAGAAATGTTATGGTGTTTAACAATTTCATAGGAATCACACCAAATAAAAATTTGAGATTTCATCAAGATACATCCGTCAATTCTTTGGTGAAAACTTGAGCAAATTTATTGTTCACCGTCAATTCAGATTTGGGGTTGAATTTTGGGTTTCACTCAGCTCGTAGTGGCACAAAACTGAGATCATAAACATAGTTGTTGTGTAACCATAAACCTCAGTGGTAATTTCTGAGAGTCTCAAGGGTTACGTTGATGAAACGAATGTAATGGAGAAATGTAATGGAGATGGTGTAAGAAATTAACGTACCTCTGCTGCGAAAATAAGGACCAAGCAGAAAACTCTTATCTCATGTGAGAAGAGAGGGAGGTAGCTCACGATTAGAATAAATGTGATAGCCTAATTGGGAAGACAAGCTTTGTTTATACCAAGTCATTAAGGCTATTATTCAGAATCTTATGAGGCTTGGGACACGTACAGCAACATGCTTCTAGGGACATGTAAGTAATCCAACAATTATATCCCCATAAACGAACGAACACATAAATAAAATAAGAAAATATTTTTGGAGTTTTTGATATATATAAAAAAAAAATTAAAAGAAAATAAAATAATAAAAAAAATTAAGCAAGAAAAAAATAAGACTTAGAAAGAGTAAAAAAACATTGGAAAAATTTGGTAACCGAACCCGAACGTTCGGTTGGTTTCGGTTGAGAAAAGTTTTGAAAAACCGAACCCGAGCATTCGGTTGGTTTCGGTTCTGGAAAATTTTGAAAATCCGAACCCGAGCGTTCGGTTGGTTTCGGTTTTGGAAAATTTTGAAAAACCGAACCCGAGCGTTCGGAGGAAGGAAACTTAGCATGGTTCTTACGTTTGTGGTTGAGAGGTAGTTTGAGGTACTGACTCTGATTCCATCATACCTAGCCCTTGTAAAATTCTGTTGAATGATGCTTCAGGAAGAGCTTTGGTAAAGACGTCAGCCAGTTGATCAGTGGTTCGAACAAAGTTTACTTCAACGTTTCCATCTTCCACATGATCTTTGATGAAGTGATACGTCAGTGCTATGTGTTTGGTTTTGGAGTGTTGCACTGGGTTATGACAGATCCTAATTGCACTTTCAGAGTCATAATATAGTGGGATCTTCTTCATATTGAGTCCATAGTCTCGAAGTTGACTCTGGATCCAAATCACTTGAGAGGTGCAGGATGCAGCGGCTATGTATTCAGCTTCGGCAGTAGACAACGACACGCACATTTGTTTCTTTGATTGCCAGCTAACCAACTTCCCGTCAAGGAATTGACAGCCGCCGGTGCTGCTTTTTCTGTCAAGACCACATCCTCCAAGGTCTGCATCGAGTAGGCTTGAACGAAGAAGCCTGAGTTGAAAGGATACCATAGACCTAAGGAGGCCGTTCGCTTGAGATATCGTAAAATGTTCTTCACTGCAAGCATGTGAGGTTCGCGTGGGTTTGCCTGAAATCTAGCACAATAACACATAGAAAACATGATGTCAGGCCGGCTAGCAGTAAGATACATTAGTGAGCCTATCATTTGACGATAGAGTGTGATATCAGCAGCCGGTTTGTCCAGGGATGGAGTTAGTTTGGTGCCGAATGCCATTGGGACTTTGATTTTGGAATCTCCCATCATGCCAAATTTTGCTAAGAGAGTCTTCGTGTAAGCTTCCTGATTGATAAAGATGCCTTCAGGTCCCTGTCTAATATCTAAGCCAAGGAAAAAGTTAATAGGACCCATTGAGCTCATTTCAAATTTAGTCCCCATCAGCTTTCTGAATTCAGCTGTTAGGCTGGGATTCGTTGAGCCAAAGATGATATCATCGACATAAATTTAAACAATCATAAGGTGGTTACCTTCCTTTTTGCGAAAGAAGGTTGGGTCAACCGAACCTTGTTTGAATTTGGACATCTTTAAGAATTTAGTTAGCGTTTCATACCAGGCTCTCGGAGCTTGTTTGAGTCCATACACAGCTTTATCCAGAATTTAGCAGTGATTGGGATACTTTTTGTTCACGAAACCAGGAGGTTGCTCCACATACACTGTTTCTTTGAGTTCTCCATTAAGAAAGGCACACTTGACGTCCATTTGGAAAACTTCAAAGTTTTTGTGGGCAGCATAAGCAAGAAATATTCTTACAGATTCCAGCCTAGCTACAGGTGCGAAAGTCTCTTCATAATCAATCCCTTCCTCCTGACAATATCCTTTTACTACCAGACGAGCTTTGTTCCGTATAACGTTCCCTTCCTTGTCCATTTTATTCCTAAAGACCCATTTGAGACCAACAACCGAGGCATCTGGAGGAGTTGGAATGAGGCGCCAGACTTTGTTCCTCTCGAATTCGTTTAGTTCATCTTGCATCGCTTGAACCCAAGCGGAGTGATCGAGAGCAGTATTAACTATCTTCGGTTCAACTTTTGATACGAATGAGTTAAACATGCAAAATTCAACTTTGGAAAATAAGGATGTTTGTTTTGCCTTGAGTTGTGATCGGGTCAGAACCTTTTCAGAGACATCCCCAACCACTTGAGAGATAGGATGATCTCTGGTCCATTTGGTAAGAGGAGGGTAGTTTGGACCAAAGGTTGGGTCCAGTTCAGCATTGATCATTTCTTCTGGCTCGGACTGGCTTTCGTAGTCGTATGACATATCAGCTTGCTCCCCCTCGTTGTGTGAGCTTTCAGGAATGCTTTGTGAAACTTGAGCTTCAGAGGTTTCTTGTGATGCTGGGCTTTCAGGCGTTGATGCACCTTCGGATGGTGAAGCACTTTCGGTTGGAGAAGTACTTTCGGGAGCAGTTGGAGAGCTTGGCTCCCCCACAACATGTGAGGTCGGCTGAGTTGATGACGTTTGAACCTCCCCCTCGACTGAAGCATCGTTTGATGGAGGTTCGTCAGAATTCGATCCCCCTTCATTCATTCTCCTGGCAGCTTCTTCGACAATTTGCTTCATGTGGTCTACCTTGTTGTCGGCTGCGCCTGCTTCTGAGAGAGTAGCTTTCTCTGGTTCGTCAAATAGCTCCATAAACTTCTCGAATAGATTAGCGATCGAGACTGTGACTTGTCCAGTTTGAGGAAAGATGTCCCCAGCAGTGTCTTAATTGGCTTTTAGCTTTTTGACATAGCAATCATCGAAAGTCACGTAGTAAGTCTCTTCGATTTTCCTCGAACGCTTGTTTAATACTCTGTATGCTTTGGAAGTTTGAGAGTAGCCCAGAAAGATTCCCTCGTCGGCTTTGACATCGAACTTGTTGTGGTGTTCTTTAGAGTTAAAGATGAAACACCGTGAGCCGAACACGTGGAAAAATTTCACATTGGGCTTCCTATTGTTGAGAATCTCATAAGGTGTGAGCGTGAATCGCTTGTTGAGATAAGACCTGTTCTGTGTAAAACAAGCAGTAGAAATAGCATCAGCCCAAAAATAAAGAGGTAAGGAAGCGAAACTTAGCATGGTTCGGGCAGCGTCACACAAAGATCGGTTTCGTCTTTCAACAATTATGTTCTGTTGAGGTGTGTAGGGAGCTGAGAAGTTGTGACTTATTCCCTTTTCTGCCAGGAATTCTTCAAATTCTCTATTTTTGAATTCCAGACCATTGTCGCTTCTGATGTTGCGAACCACCTTCTTCAGCTGTACTTCAATCTGCTTGATAAACACTTTCAGCTTATGAGTCGCTTCAGATTTGAGCTTTAGAAAGAACACCCATGTAAACCGTGAAAAGTCATCAACAATAACAAGAATATACTTGCTACCACCGATGATTTCGATAGATGATGGACCACATAAATCAATATGAAGTAATTCGAGTGGTTCAACAACTTTCGTGTTAATTATAGATGGATGACTTTGACGACTCTGCTTCCCCATTTTGCATGCAGCACACAAATGATCTTTGTCGAACTTGAGCAATGGAAGACCTCGAACATGACCTCCATTGAGAAGTTTGTTGATATCTTTAAAGTTGAGATTGGAGAGTCTTCGGTGCCACAACTAGCTTTCGTCAGATTGTGCTTTTTATAACAGGCATATAGCTGGGTTTCCTTTGATGGGTTTGAGGTTTAGAGGAAACATTTCACCCTTACGCTCCGATTTGAGAATAACTTTCTTTGTTTTCTTCTCAATAATTTCAGAACCCTCATCGTCGAATGAGACTTTGAGACCGGTGCCTCCAACAAGCTGAGATACACTGATGAGGTTGTGTTGTAGTCCTTCCACGTATGCCACCTTCCTTATAGTGAAATCACCATTGGTAATCATTCCGTATCCCTTTATGGTGCCGAAGGAGTTGTTTCCAAACTTGACGTTGCCACCATTTGTAAGAGACCTGTATTCCCTGAGCTCTTCTTTCCTCCCTGTCATGTGACGCGAGCAGCCACTATCGATGTACCATTCTTCGTCAAACTGCTCGTCAACTATAACCTGCAAAAATTAAGCAGATTTAGGAACCCAAAGTTTCTTGGGTCCACGTGAGCCTTTCATAGGTACAGGAATAGTAAGAGAGATGTCAACAAGATATGTTCGTTTTATTAGTGTTGTTTCATCTTTCTTTTTGATGGTAAAAACTTTGATTTTATTAGGATTAGGTGCGTGATTTTATTAGGATTAGGTGCGTTCAGTTTAGACTCTGGTTTGGATGCAGAAACCTTCTGTTTGCCTTTTTGTTCAGCTGACGAATGAGATTTTTGAGAATGAACAGAATGAACTTTAGAGCGAGATGGAGATGAATTGGAAGAATTAGAAGAATTAGATGAGTGAGATTGAGAGGGCTTAGATTGAGATAACTTCTTGGCTGGAGACTCTAGGTGGCCTTTTTGCTTTTGATCATTGGTGGGACTGACCTTAGAGTTTTGATCTCTTTTGATTTTAGAACCGAACCTTTGCTTTCGGTTGGTTTCGTTCTCTGAACCGAACCTTTGCTTTCGGTTGGAGTCATCCTCAGAACCGAACCTTTGCTTTCGGTTGGTATTCTTTTCTGAACCGAACCTTGGCTTTCGGTTGGTGTGGGTCTTGTGCTTTTTAACAGGATTATTCTCAAACTTTAGATTCTTGTCTTGATGTGAGAAATATGCATTCTGGGATTGCCAGAATTGTTTCCTTTCAGAGAGATTCTTCTTGTATCTTTGGTTCCTTTGACGTTTCTGATTCCTCATCTGCTTCGGTTGATGATGGATGTTGGCTTTCATTTTCAGTTTCTCTTTGGCTGGTTCACTTTGAACTGTGGAAGTTTCACTTTGAACTGAGGAACTAGAGGGAATGTCTTCTTTTACCGAACTTCCATTTTCTTGAGGAATGTCTTTCGTACCACTGGTACCTTGCACATCGAAATTATCTGGCTTGTTCAAGGGTTCTGGTACGTATCTACCTTTACTTTTCCATGAGGTCCTTTCAGATAAGCCTACCGTTTCATCAGCATTATCGATAGGAGCTGACCAGAAGAACTCATCACAGCCATCAGCATTGTCTTCGTTTACAATTGTTGTGAGTTCAGCAGTCTGATGTTCGGTTACTCCTGTGACCTTGTACACTTGATTTGGAGTGGTCCTAACCTTTTGATATATAACGGCTTTCTCTGCTAAGATCGGGGACTTTTGTTGGGACAATCGAGCGAACTCCACTGAATTTTCTGAAATTAGATTCTTGTGGTTTTTAGGTTCGCTTTTCACAAATTCTGAGCAGTCAACCGTGTCCTCTACAGAGATTTCACTCATATTGTCATCCTCATTAAGCTCATATGCATTTTCAACATCAATTTTTTTTTCTGAGCTCAAGTTGGCGTTTAAAGAGTCAAATTTTTGTATGGTTTCGGTTCTCAGTTTAAGTCTATCATTTTCATCCAAAAGGTTTTTAAGCATGTCCTTATGGTCCTTGGATTTAATGAAAGATTCTATTTTGTCCAGTCCATACATATAGGTCGGATTGACGTCATCAGATGATATCACACTCTCACAATTATAAGCTTCAGCATCAATTTCATCATCCTTAAACTCAAGGAAGGGCAAAATCATGCGATGAATCTTTTTTCCTATTTCACAGTCCAAGTGAAGCTGAGTAATATTAGTGTAAAGACGTTTTGCAATCAAACAAAAAACATTTCGCTGTTTTAACAGCTTTAAATTGTCTCTTTGTAAATAAATGTTTTCATCTTTTATTTTAACTAATTCTGACTCCTTCAACTCGATCCACATGCGCCGTTCCTCACTCTTTGAAGACACCCTGCTTAATTGATCAGTTAGGTAAGAATTGGTGACTCGAGTTTGAGTTAAACTACTATCTAGATAAGAGATTCGAGAATTAACACTTTTTAGTTCTTTTTCATATGAGCATTGTGGTACTTTAAATGAAGCAAAAACTGTTTGTACCTTCTTGATCAGTTCATCGAGCTCGTTGAACTGCACGCTGAGCGGTTTGGCTGTAAAGCACATGTCCTGCTGTTCCTTCGGTTCATTGCTTCCACCATCAGTGTTGTATCCCCTCATCTGAGATACTTCGAACACCATCAAGCACCTTCCTCCACTGCTCTCCTCTTTTGCCACACAAGCCTTTCCATGAGAAGGCTTCCTTACTTCATCGTCTTCAGAGTCGGTTGACCAAACTTCCATGCCACCGAACTCGTCATCAGCAACCGAACCCTGCACAATTAGAGCATTCATGGAAGGGTTAGCGGTAGATTTCTTCTTCCTCATCTCATCAAGCTTTTTCTGCAGCAAAGCTTCCTCATCCTTTTCCTCATCCTTTTCAGCCATCTTTTTGAGGACACAATCCTTTGCATAGTGGTTTTTCCTTCCATAGTAGTAACAGCTTACTCCAGAATCACCGTCTGTCTTCGGTTCCTTCTTAGACTCTTCAACCTTCGGTTCATCTTTAACCTTTTCTGAACTATAACTCCCCTGCTAGTTTCGGTTTTTGTTGCTGGGGAATCTCTTCTTAATGAACCTCTTGGGGTTACACACCATCATAGCATAATCCTTAGACGTGAGGTCATACTCCTCCAAGTTGAGGTCTTCGTCCTCCATCACAGCTTTACTTTTTGACAGGAGGGCCAGCGAACCTAGGCTTGAGACAACATTCTTCTCCTGCAACACAATCTTCTCCTGAGACTTCAGAATGCCCACCAGTTTCGCCAAGGAATATGATTTAAATTGCTCATGGGCTTTAACTGTAGACACCACTGCTCTCCACTCTGATCTTAGACCATTTAAAAACGTAACCTTCTGCTCAATAAGCTTCCTTTCGATGTCATGTTTGATCATCTTGCTGAGAAGATGATTGAAGCGATCGAATGTTTGGGTCACAGTTTCTTCGGCTCCTTGCCTGAATTCTCCAAACTCAGACAAGAGTACGGTTTGGATAGAGTGTTCAAGATCCTCGTCTGTAGAGTACAATTCACGTAGCCTATCCCAAACTTCCTTTGCTGTCGTGCATGAACTTACCAACCTGAAAGTGTCGGACTGAAGGGCGAATCTGATCAATCTTAACGCCTTGATATTGCACTGGAATTTATCTTTTTCATATTGCGCAATATCTTTAACATCCTCCAGTAGATCATTATACTCCTTTTGAGTTTTAATAATCCTTGAAGTTGCAGAGTGAAAAAACGGTCCATTAATAATGGCTTCCCAGATGAGGTATCCATTATCCTCAGATCCTATAACATAGTCTTCAAAGTGATGCGCCCAGACTTCATAATCATGGGTGTATAGGATGGGAATCTTCGTGGTTGATCCAATGCTGTTGGAAATATTGATGGGATTCGATTGCGACTCGTCCATTATGATCGAATAACCTGTTCAAAGATCAAACTTGTAATAAATCAGGTTAGGGCAAAACAATAAATATCAAGATACGTCAATAATGAGACGACGGCTCAATAAATATCAGTAATTGCGGAAAACCCTAATTGACACCTTTTTCACAGAAAAGAAGTGTATCGATTACACAGCCTCTTGCTCTGATACCAATTGATGAGATTAAAACTTAATCTTGAAGATCGATTAGATCTTAAACAGGTAAATAAAGATTAAATAGCAAGAACACGAAAACAATAAACAACTCAAGAATGAATCAAACGTGTCGAATGATTATAAAACAGCCCTCAAAAGAGCTCGACAAAGAACATCAATTGTAGAGGGTTAGAAGGTTTACAGGAACGATAAAGATAATCAAAGCTATCTGTAACAGCTCAAATTTTCAAATAAAATTTTCATTTAAAACAAAACATCATTATTCGACAAAAGAGTTTATTCCAAGTTTATTTCAAAAGTATAAATAATAAATCTCCAGGATCTTCAACAGTGGCAGTGTGTACGTGTCACGCCGGCGCCTTTCCACGGTCATCACTAGTACCTGAAAAACATAAACACAACTAGTAAGCATAAATGCTTAGTGAGTTCCCCAGTATACGACTTACCCACATACGCCTTCCGGCCCGGACCTTTCGGTCCACATAACATTGCCTTCCGGCCCGTAATATAATCGCCTTCCGGCCCATAATATATATCGCCTTCCGGCCCATAGTATTTTGCCTTCCGGCCCATGATAGTATAAAACATCACACATGTAACCTAATACACATAACACATAAGTCATACATCATACCGTCCTTTCTATCACATAAAGTCTCGCCTTCCGGCCCGTATAAGCATACATCACACATAAGCACACATCACATATAAAGCATCTACCTCTCTAGACATAGCATGAATATAACACATACGACCTTCCGGTCTCACAGTCAAACCCTTCCGGGTGAAGTATAGTGAGAAGTCTCACCTCGTAGTATGCAAGCTATAAACCCTTCGAGCTACTCGCACACGATCCGCTAATCCGCAGGTTCCCTATAATACCACATCCTTTGTTAATGATCTTATCAAACAAGACAACTGACCCTACTAAGTTATATACAGGTCAACGGTCATTCTTGACCGGACTCGTCGAGTGCAAAGGGTAACTCGACGAGTATAGACACCCTGACACCACTCGCCGAGTCTGAAGAACGACTCGACGAGTTCCAGTAGATCTTCAAGCTACTCGCCGAGTCTGAAGAACAACTCGGCGAGTCCTAGTCAACCTTCAAGCTACTCGCCGAGTCTGAAGAACAACTCGGCGAGTTCTAGTGAATCTTCAAGCTACTCGCCGAGTCTGATCATTGGACTCGGCGAGTCCTCGCCATGCAGTCAATCCGCTGCCTCCTGTATTTCGCATGATTTCGAAGTATATAGATATAGGGCTTCCTGGACTTTCACATATACTATTACAGGGGTTTTTTAACACTTATAACAACAATATAATCTAACAAATCCTTAAATGGGTTTCCTAAACCCTAAACTCGCATACAACGTAAAAGTTACAGATTTCGATCCGAAGATTACCTGGAAACGTGTTCCCTGTCTCCAAACCTCCAGTACTCGATTCCTTTGTTCACCACCTTGCTCCTCCTTGTCTAACAATCTCTTCAAGCCTTCTCAAGTCCTCTCTCTTGCTTCAGATGCTCACACACTCCCAGGGTATCTTCAACCGGCCAAAAGACGCGACATGACGGCCATAAGATCGTTATATACGATCAGAAATGAAATGGCTAGGGTTCAGCTGAGACAGCGTCGACTCGCCGAGTCCTTACTTGGACTCGTCGAGTCCAGTCGCGTATCTGCGACTGCGACCAAGACATGGCCCTACTCGGCGAGTCATGCACCTACTCGCCGAGTTCCCTCTTAAATGTGCCCAAAATAATTTAAAGAAATACCTGAAATTCCGGGCTGTTACAACTCTCCCCCACTGGAACTAGACTTCGCCCTCGAAGTCTCTCATTCTGCGAATAACTCCGGATGTTGCTCCCATATTTCTCTTTCCGGCTCCCAGGTCATCTCCGATCCTTTCCGATGTTGCCACTGCACCAACACCAGAGGTATCTCCTTGTTCCGTAGAACCTTGATCTTCCGATCCCTGATAGCTACTGGTCTCTCGGCGTAATTCAGGCTCGCATCCACCTGAATGTCTTCTAACGGAACCACTGCTGCCTCATCGGCTATACACTTCCTCAACTGCGACACGTGGAAGGTATTGTGAATCTGACTCAGCTCCACTGGCAACTCCAACCGATAAGCTACCCGACCTACCCTTGCAATTACCCGAAATGGACCTATGAACCGGGGCCCCAATTTGCCCCTCTTCCTGAACCGAATTACCCCTTTCCAAGGAGAAACCTTTAGGAGAACGAAGTCGCCGACCTGGAATTCGAGCTCGGATCGGCGTCTGTCCGCATAACTCTTCTGTCGGCTCTGGGCGGTCAATAACCTCTGCCTCACTCGCTGAATCTGCTCGGTCGTCTGAAGTACAATCTCTGTACTGCCCATCACTCTCTGTCCCACTTCTCCCCAGCAAATGGGAGTCCGACACCTCCTACCATACAACAACTCAAAAGGTGGCATACCAATGCTCGAATGATGGCTGTTGTTGTAGGAAAACTCAGCCAACGGCAGATGCGCGTCCCAGCTACCCCCGAAGTCTAACACACACGCTCTAAGCATGTCTTCCAATGTCTGAATCGTCCGCTCGCTCTGACCGTCGGTCTGGGGATGGTATGCGGTACTAAAATGCAGCTTAGTACCCAACTCCTCATGAAATTTCTTCCAGAACCTGGAAGTGAAACGTACATCGCGATCCGAAACAATCGAGGTCGGCACTCCATGCCGAGATACTATCTCTCTCACGTACAACTCCGCCAACTTCTCTGCTGATGAACTTTCACTAATGGCAAGGAAATGTGCACTCTTTGTTAGCCTGTCCACAATCACCCAAATCGCATCGACTCCCCTGGCAGTTTTCGGCAATTTGGTGATGAAATCCATCGTGATCTGATCCCACTTCCACTCAGGGATCTCCAAGGGTTGCAACTTACCGTGCGGTCTCTGGTGCTCGGCCTTAACTTTACGGCAGGTCAAACACCTCTCCACGAACCAGGCAACGTCTCTCTTCATGCAAGGCCACCAGTACTCCTTCTTCAAATCCAGATACATTTTCGTAGCACCGGGATGGATTGAGAATTTCGATCTATGTGCCTCCTCCATCAAAATAACACGCGTACCGCCCACGAATGGCACCCAGATCCGACCCTGAAATGTCAGAAGTCCCCGCCCATCCGTAACGAACTCTGAAATCAACCCGACGACCCGCTCCTGTTTCTGCATCCCAGACTTTACAACCTCGGCCTGTGCCCCACGAATAGTATCTAATACCGGAGTCATCACTGTCAATCTCAAACATACGTCCCGCAATGGAGTACCCTCCATCCTACGACTCAATGCATCGGCTACCACATTAGCCTTGCCTGGGTGGTATAGGATCTCACAGTCATAATCCTTAACCACGTCTAACCATCTCCTCTGACGCATGTTTAGGTTGGGTTGGTCCATCAAATACTTCAAACTCTTATGGTCCGTGTATATGGTACAACGAACCCCGTACAGGTAGTGACGCCAAATTTTGAGGGCGAACACTACTGCCCCCAACTCTAAGTCATGCGTGGGATATCTCGCTTCGTGAGGCTTCAGCTGCCTCGATGCATAGGCTATCACATGGCCCCTCTGCATCAACACTGCACCCAGTCCTGAAATCGATGCGTCGCAATATACGACAAAGTCCTCCATCCCTTCCGGAAGAGCTAATACTGGTGCTTCGCACAGTCTCTGACGAAGTGTCTCGAAGGAAGTCTGCTGCTCGGGTCCCCATGAGAATGTAACACCCTTTCGGGTCAATTTGGTAAGTGGCACCGCGATCTTGGAGAAGTCCCTAATGAACCTTCGATAGTACCCCGCCAACCCAAGGAAACTCCTGATCTCCGAAGGTGACTTCGGTGCCTCCCAACTCATCACCGCTTCCACCTTGGCCGGATCGACCAATATCCCTGCCTGATTTACAACGTGCCCCAGAAATTGAACCTCCCGTAACCAGAAGTCACATTTGGAGAATTTTGCATATAGCTTCTCCGACCTCAGTACCTCAAGGACCTCCCTCAAATGTCCCTCATGCTGCTCCCTAGACCGCGAATACACCAGAATGTCGTCGATGAATACAATCACAGACCGGTCCAGCATCGGCCTGCATACCCTGTTCATGAGATCCATGAACACTGCTGGGGCATTGATGAGCCCAAAAGGCATCACCACGAACTCGTAATGCCCATACCGCGTCCTAAAGGCTGTCTTCTGGACGTCCTCATCCCGCACTCTTACCTGATGGTACCCTGATCTCAAATCAATCTTGGAAAACCAAGATGCCCCTTGCAACTGATCGAATAGATCATCGATCCTTGGTAACGGATAGCGGTTCTTAACTGTCACCTTGTTCAGTTCCCGGTAATCGATACACATCCGGTGTGAACCATCCTTCTTCTTGACGAACAGAATCGGTGCTCCCCACGGCGAGCTACTCGGCCGAATAAATCCCTTCCCCAACAACTCTTGAAGTTGCGAGGACAATTCTTGCATCTCTGGAGGTGCAAGACGATAAGGCACCTTCGCAATAGGCGCAGCCCCTGGAACTAGATCGATACCAAACTCCACTTGCCTCGCAGGAGGTATTCCCGGCAAATCCTCGGGAAAAACATCTGGAAACTCGCGCACCACTGGAACCTCCTTCAATGTCTTCGGTCTCTCGGAACTCTCCCGCGTATCCATCACATACGCCACAACACCGTTACATCCCTGTTGTAGACATTGCCTCGCCCTGGCGGCCGAACAAAAAGCTGATCCCGAACGGGTACCCTCGCCGTATACCGTAAGAACTCCCCCACTAGGGTCTCGTATAGTCACCAGCTGACGCTCGCAGTCGATGACAGCGCTGAATCGGCTCAACCAGTCCATGCCTACGATGACATAGACATCACCCATCGCAATAGGAATTAAGTCAATCGGAAATGCGACCCCGAAGATCTCTAGCACACATCCCCTAAGAACCTCCGTAGCACAAATCACCCTCTCAGCCGCAATAGAAACGCTCAAGGGCCGACTTAACGGCTCACGACTAATGCCGATGTGCTGACTAAAAGCTAACGATACAAACGATCTACTCGCACCCGAATCAAATAATACTAGAGCAGGCATAGAGTTCACAAGGAAAGTACCTACACATACATTAACATAAGCATAACATTTCGACCTTTAATTAAATACGTGAATGATAACATACCTGCCACAACATCGGGCGCAGCGCGGACCTCCTCCGCAGTCAGCTGAAAGGCTCTCCCGCGAGCCCTCGGGGCCTCGACCTTCGCCGGTCGGGTCTCAGTAGTCCGGGTAGTAGGTGTAGCTCCCTGACGAAGTTGCGGGCACTCGGCCTTCCGATGGCCTGTGTGGTTGCAGTGAAAGCAAACCATAAACCCCTTAGGGCAATCCCTGGCAATATGTCCCTCCTTGCCACACTTGTAGCAACCACCAGCTCGACACGCCCCCTCGTGACTCTTGTCGCACTTCGCGCAAGTGCGACCCTTCGAACCTCCCATCCTCGAATCAGCGAACTTAGTCCGCTTGGCTGCCGGCTGAGACTGGGCCGGCCGTCGATCCACCTGCCGAGACTCAGCCTCCTCCCTCGCTTGAGTCTCCAACTCAATCTCGCGCTTCCTGGCGTTCGCCTGAAGCTCAGTGAAAGTACGATAGGTGGAGTTTGACACAAACTCCCGAATCTCCCTCTTCAAAACACCCAAATAGCGGCTCATCCGCGACTGCTCCGTAGATACCAGCTCGGGGCAGAACATTGCCCTCTCATGAAACTTCTGTGTGATCACTGCCACGGAATCAGTACCCTGCTTAAGGGTCAAGAACTCCTGAATCAATCGCTCCCTCTCTACTGGGGGAACGTACTCATCCCTGAACATCTCCGTAAACCTCTCCCATGTCACCGCCGAAATCTCTGCCTGAGTGAAGTTCGCTGTCACGAACTTCCACCAATCCTTCGCTCCCAGACGGAGCTGGTTCAAGGCGAACCGTACCCTCAAGTGCTCCGGACATGAGCAAGTATAGAAACACCCCTCGATGTCGGCGATCCACCTCATAGCTGCAATCGGATCCTGCGTCCCATCAAATTCAGGGGGTTTCGTGTTGCTGAATTCCCTGAATAGTAATGAATCACCCCCTTGCGGCCTGGCAGCAGCCACCGCTGCGGTAGCGGCAGCAACTGCAGCTTCAGTAAGTGCGGCGTACCGCTCCTCAAACTCCTCCATCAACGTGGTCTTAATAGACCCAAACATCTCCGGGATCTCAGCCCGGACCGCCGCAGCTACCTCTTCCTGAATAATCTGACGAATCTCCTCGTCACTCGCACCGCTCGAACTCGCCCCATTGCGTGTGATAACCATGATGTCTCTGAAATACAACATAAAATCATCAGAGACTCCACCAAGTACAATTGTACTCGATGCGCGCCCTACCCAGTCTCCGATTTCCAGGGATTCTTATTTGAGTCTTCCACTGATCCGGTGCCTTCGATAGTACGGGCCCAATACTACCGACCACACCGTATCAGTATTCGTCCCAAATCTTCCTCCCCAAATCCCGAATAATGAGTACTCTACCTCTAGTATGCACTATCTACTTGCACGCTACCAAATATCTCATATAAGCAATCTCCCTAGACTAAGGCATCACAAAACAGGCAATTCTAGTCCTATCATGTATACCTAGTCTTCTAGCATGCATAACAATTCATAATTCAGTGCATAACATAACATCGTAAGGTATTCTGGGGATCTTTACCGTTCGGACGCTGGCTGCTCGTACACACTGTTCCACCCTTGTTTTTACCGCTTTACCCTTTATAAAATGTTATGTCCTTATTATTTTTAAGAAAAAGTTTTTCCTCAAATCCCCGGTCTGAGTTCAGTTGCACCCAAAAGTACACCCGAATCCCTCAAACCAAGGCTCTGATACCAATTGTAACAGCTCAAATTTTCAAATAAAATTTTCATTTAAAACAAAACATCATTATTCGACAAAAGAGTTTATTCCAAGTTTATTTCAAAAGTATAAATAATAAATCTCCAGGATCTTCAACAGTGGCAGTGTGTACGTGTCACGCCGGCGCCTTTCCACGGTCAACACTAGTACCTGAAAAACATAAACACAACTAGTAAGCATAAATGCTTAGTGAGTTCCCCAGTATACGACTTACCCACATACGCCTTCCGACCCGGACCTTTCGGTCCACATAGCATTGCCTTCCGGCCCGTAATATAATCGCCTTCCGGCCCATAATATATATCGCCTTCCGGCCCGTATTAGATTGCCTTCCGGCCCATAGTATTTTGCCTTCCGGCCCATGATAGTATAAAACATCACACATGTAACCTAATACACATAACACATAAGTCATACATCATACCGTCCTTTCTATCACATAAAGTCTCGCCTTTCGGCCCGTATAAGCATACATCACACATAAGCACACATCACATATAAAGCATCTACCTCTCTAGACATAGCATGAATATAACACATACGACCTTCCGGTCTCACAGTCAAACCCTTCCGGGTGAAGTATAGTGAGAAGTCTCACCTCGTAGTATGCAAGCTATAAACCCTTCGAGCTACTCGCACACGATCCGCTAATCCGCAGGTTCCCTATAATACCACATCCTTTGTTAATGATCTTATCAAACAAGACAACTGACCCTACTAAGTTATATACAGGTCAACGGTCATTCTTGACCGGACTCGTCGAGTGCAAAGGGTAACTCGACGAGTATAGACACCCTGACACCACTCGCCGAGTCTGAAGAACGACTCGACGAGTTCCAGTAGATCTTCAAGCTACTCGCCGAGTCTGAAGAACAACTCGGCGAGTCCTAGTCAACCTTCAAGCTACTCGCCGAGTCTGAAGAACAACTCGGCGAGTTCTAGTGAATCTTCAAGCTACTCGCCGAGTCTGATCATTGGACTCGGCGAGTCCTCGCCATGCAGTCAATCCGCTGCCTCCTGTATTTCGCATGATTTCGAAGTATATAGATATAGGGCTTCCTGGACTTTCACATATACTATTACAGGGGTTTTTTAACACTTATAACAACAATATAATCTAACAAATCCTTAAATGGGTTTCCTAAACCCTAAACTCGCATACAACGTAAAAGTTACAGATTTCGATCCGAAGATTACCTGGAAACGTGTTCCCTGTCTCCAAACCTCCAGTACTCGATTCCTTTGTTCACCACCTTGCTCCTCCTTGTCTAACAATCTCTTCAAGCCTTCTCAAGTCCTCTCTCTTGCTTCAGATGCTCACACACTCCCAGGGTATCTTCAACCGGCCAAAAGACGCGACATGACGGCCATAAGATCGTTATATACGATCAGAAATGAAACGGCTAGGGTTCAGCTGAGACAGCGTCGACTCGCCGAGTCCTTACTTGGACTCGTCGAGTCCAGTCGCGTATCTGCGACTGCGACCAAGACATGGCCCTACTCGGCGAGTCATGCACCTACTCGCCGAGTTCCCTCTTAAATGTGCCCAAAATAATTTAAAGAAATACCTGAAATTCCGGGCTGTTACACTATCGTAATCTTCTCTATAGTATTCTAGATCGTTAACCTAATATGCATGCAAGCATATTCTTATATAGTAAACCAAACAGGCTCACGGTTGGACAGGCCCAAACCGGAGTACCAAACAATTGGACAAATAACCGAGCCCAATGACGCAATACTTAAACGAATCTTCAAACCAACAGACCCATTAGAGAGTTTACGGCTAGGAGTAAACTCCCCTAGGTCGTAAACTCCATTAATTATGGTCCATTGACCATAAACTCACAATCTCTTACACTCTTTTGTTGCAACCCAATGGTCTCCTAACACTTTGACCAAAGTGTTTTCCACGCATTAGGATGTTTATACTTGTCTAATTAGTGTTATAATCACTAATTTTATATATACATATGTGTTTATATGTTATTAGGATCATTGTGTGTGTTTAAGTCTTCACTTAACACCAAGCACTTGTCTGACACTTCCATCCGAATCCACTCACTGCAGGTGAGTTCATACCCGCTTAACTAACCCTTTTAAATGTTTATAAATGCTTTTATGGGTGGGGATACAAGTTGAATCATGCTAGTCAGTTCATCAATCACATGTGATTAATAACTAGCATACAGATGGATTTAGTACACTTTTAGCTGTTTACTCCGTATACTACTTCCAAATGACTTACTAAAACGTTTTTACACGATTAAAGCTCTTTATGAAACTGTCTTACATATTGTATGTTTCCTTTCAAACTCTGTTACAATTGTGTTTCAAACTAAGGTTTTCTTATACTTAAAATTGTTCTTATCAAACAAACTGCTTTCAAAAGATTTTATGAACTGACATCAAGTCGTCATTTCTCAGTTGTTAAACTTTTCAAAGGTTTTACAAAACTTCTTTTATACTTTTATATTGTCAAATGCATGACTATATATGTATAGTTATATAAGTAATGTTTAAAGGACTTAGGAAGGCTAGTTCACTTTATTTCTTTTTCCTCGTTGAAATGTCGCCTTAGGGCATCGGTTATTCGTCTGAATGTCGTATAAATATTAGTTATATATCATGTATACATATATAGACATAAAAGTTCCATCAGTTAGTTCAGTACCTTTGGGTAGCAAAGGCATACTTTTGGTTATGCACGTACATTACTAGTAACTATAATACGTATAGTTAAGAGATACTACTTACTATTCCAAGTACAAGGAATCACAGAAGAGTCAGTTCATTCATGAGTCTATACTAATACATTACATAGTATATGAAGAGATGCATTACATACTATATGAGGAGATACAATACTAATACATTACATACTATTACAGAAGTACAATTACAAAAATACGTTTACATAGATACTATTACATACGTTATGGGGTTTACCATTCCACACCCAAGGCTGTTAGCTACAGTACGGAAAATGCACATCGAAGGATGTCTACGGTTCTACTATTCGGCGAGTTTCCACGTCGTGAATATCCTAGTACAAAAGGATACAATTTTAGTTATTATATTATTTTCCTTCTTACCTATACTTTGTGATACATTCACATAAACGATGAAGTAGAATATATTTGATATAGATATACTATTTTCCTTATTACCTTTATTTTGTGACGCATACACATGAACGATGAGGTAGACTATAGTTTTATAACAATAATAGTTATACAGGAGAAAAATCGTCACATTTACAGTGTTGCATACTTTCAAACAGTTGGGTCTTGGTAGAAGGCTACTTTCAAAACAGTTGGGTCTTGGTAGAAGGCTACTTTCAAAACAGTCGGGTCTTGGTAGAAGACTACTTTCAAAGCAGTTGGGTTTTGGTAGAAGGCTACTTTCAAACAGTTGGGTCTTGGTAGAAGACTACTTTCAAAACAGTAGAGTCTTGGTAAAAGACTACTCCTTATACTAGTAGGAAATATGGGATTTTCTAGGGTTTTCAAACGTTTACAATTACTTACAAACATTTTCATACTTATACAAACTTTCCTTCAAACAACCACAAGTCTTTTCTTTATAGTTTTACAAATCAAAGACACATAAATACTTATCAAGTCACCGGCTTTATTGCTGATACTCACTTTTAAAATAACTTGTATTCTTAGGTCACAAATAGCCAGGTTCGACGACCAGGTTTTGTGAAGACGGAGCGGTCAAGACTTGTCTTTTTATTTTTAATATTCATTATGTTGTTTTATACTTTGAAAGAACACACTTGTAATTAAAATTATTCTATTAATGCAATGGATGATGTTGTTGCTTGTTTACTACTTTGCATTGTTGTGATACTATACATGACGTCCTCCACCCCAAAATATTTCCGCCGTTCTCGATTTTGGGGTGTGACAGATTGGTATCAGAGCACTGTTTATAGTGAATTAAGTATATCAAACCATAAAAGATATACAGACTATAAATACAATGGGATTAAAATACTCAGACCAAGAGTTTATAATTTTAAATAATAAAATATTTAACTAAGTATACATACATGCGTTCATACTAAAATCTCTGTCACAATGACAAGAACAAAAGTATTACGATTGTTGAATATTACAAGTAAGCTCGGGGATGTATGGTCAGTCTTGGGAGTGGCATTGCCTGATCAACTATGCTGTTCCGAGGAGTGGTTAGCATATGCCCAAGAATGGTTGTGATTTGGCAACAAGTCTAAAAACTTACAAACACTACCACACTAAGAACTCTAGAACAGAACATAAGTCTAAGATACTATAGGAGTATTCTGTGTTACTATAATTACTTACTTGAGAAATAAAAAGATCTTCATTACAAGGTCAATAGTTGCTAAGTGGATACAGTAAGGTTATATGGAACTAGGATGGCATAGACCTAGAATCTATGATTTTTTGCTTTACCCTTGTTCCTTTTGAATTTGGAGTTAAGGTCACTTATTCGAAGGCCTATCCTGTGTTGATTACATATAACTGGTATGTACTTTACAAATAGTGATGTAACTAATGAATACTATCTAATAATTATCTAGTTAGTTTGACTAATAAATATTTCCTTACCCCAATTCTCGCATAGATAACATGGCTGGACTCCATCCCCACGGCAACCCGTACCTTCCGAACGAAGGCAATGTTGGATGGTTTGGAAAAGAACCAAAGGATGATCATCCAATCCCTATGAATGATCACCATGCTGAAGACCTTTCGGATGGTGCTGACTCCGAGCACGAAGTTGAGAACTTACCCCCGGTAGCTCCCATTCCAAATCCTAACCATCGTCCAACATTTCATGGCCCGACGCCTCCTTGGGTAGAATGCTTGGAAACATGGAGCGAAGAGCAATATCAGCCTATGATGTTTAATGGAGACCGAAGCTTCTACAACATAAGCAAAGGAAGCTCAGCAAACAGAGTTCTGCCAATCCTGGTCGGTAGAGTTGCCCGAAACGAGATTCAAGGCAGGGCAGCTCTCCATCGTATCGCAGAGGTTGATGCCAATGCAGGAATGCATACCATCCACACCAATCACCTTGAACACACTCATGAGAGATCTAAGAGATACCATGATACCCTTCTACAAGAACTAGCTGAAACACGAGCCGAAGTCATAGAACTCCGAGTATGCCAGAGGGTGTACGAAAGACACCTGCTTGATATGGAACGTCAACTGGTTGAACTGAGAGTTCAACAGAGGGATGACCGTCACCAATAGGAGAAGCTTTATTTTCCTTCATTATTTAAAGGAATCGTTTTCCTGTCTATGTCCTATGTGGTATTTTTCTATCAAACTGTCTTGTACTATAAGTCCTTTTAGTTAGGCCTTGATGCGGCCAAAACTTTCCTACTCCGGATTTGATGTAAGACCTTCTGCAAGGTTAATTTTTTCCCAAGCTTATTACATCTTGAACATGAATGATATTGATAGTCGGCTAAATTCTGTGTCACTCTTTGTTTAAATACTTTCAACATACTTTCGTTGGGGTCTATCTGAAACCCACTCTACTCATGTTATTGGACTAGAGTAACTTAGCTCAAGGATATTTCCTAATTCTCTTTCAAAGGTTGGATCATGTTATTTACCAACCGATTGTTCCCTGGTTTGAACGTCAAACATATTGAGACCATTCTATGAACTTACTTCAAATCTGTACTAGGACTGCATCATAGGGATGTAAGTCAAACCCTCGAGAACATACTTCTACTCTTTACATGAACGATCGAAATACATCTAGGTTCAACCATAATAGCTCACAAACTCTTTTTCTTTCGTGTTATAGAATCATGTCGTCGTCTGGAAATAGTCAGCCGAACAACGAAACCCCTATCCTTCATATCGACGCTGCTACATTCCAAGCCGCGGTAACAGCTGCCGTGACAGTTGTCCTTGCAAACCTCAGCTCTGGCAACGCAAACAAGACTAACAAAGGGGTTGAAAATTCCGATCGTGGTAACGATCCAAGAAATGAAGAAGTAGTAACAGTCGCAAACACCCAAAGCAACAACTCAGAGTTCAAGAAACGGAAGCGTCAAGCCCAAAAAGAACACAAGCGATTTCAAAGGCTTGCCATGCAACAACAACAAGCGCAAACTCCTGCCGTTTCAGCACCGATCAGACCATACGAGGGAAAATTTCATAAGTGTAACACGTGTAGCTTTCATCACAACGGGGCTTGTCATGAAATGCAATGCTGCAATTGCTACAAATTAGGGCACCATGCCCGTAGTTGTGGAGCGCCGACACGACCCATCACTCGACTCCCTGACATCGGAGTCGACTCTTCATGTTATAATTGCAGTGAGATTGGACACCTCAAAAAGGACTATCTAATAACAAAGAACTCCGACGCAGACAGAAAGATACTAAGGATCACTACCACAGGAGAAACAACTCCGGGCCCACGTTAAAGTATTTAAGGCGTTCATTTTAACAGGCTCATAAACCGTTTAAAACTAGTGTAACTCGAGTTTTATCTTTTGTGAGACCCCATCAGTTAAGGGACCCTCGTGCTGCATATACTTGTCTTTTGTAGTATACCTAGTTCGCAGCAATAGTCTTATTGTAAATCTATAGTGCTGAAACTCTGTTAAAAGTTGCATTGTTGGGTTTTGTCTGTAACGCCTTTATGATCAAAGTCCAATGCCTTTATTTCCATGTGATTCCGACATTATCATACAACTAGAGTCCATTCGATCCTCACAATACCATAACTCCGAAGTACTCATGCGTAGAGTACCTCATGTTTCTTATCCTTTCCACCGAAACCACAGCAAACTCCCCAGAGTACCACTCGTACAGTACGTCAAATTCAATCCAAAGACGCGTATGGTTGATCTATCGTTGAAGAATGTATACACAAGGGTAGTATATAATCAAGGTTCTACAGGTTTAGAATTGATGATTCCACTTTAACTTCTTTTCCTCATTAGGATGTGAGCTTAAGGAAGAATCATTTATTCGACTACCTTTTCAATCTTAATTATATACGCCTCGTATACACGAGATTGTGATTGATGAACCATGTATGAATTCTAATATGAACTTCAGGACGGAGACTGCCCAGGACTACGAGTAATCGCATCATCATGCGAACAAACTTAGAACCCAATACTACTCCTGTAACCAGATCGCCTACAGTCTAACACCTACAGAGATAAAAGAACCGTCCGGACAACTTATCGAACTACCCGACAATGGAATTGAAAGTCCAAGCTCCTCACCCTGGAGAACTCCAGTCTTATTCCTCAAGAAGATAGACGGGTTGTTTCGTAGGAGCATCGACTAACGGAGACCTCGACAAGATTTCCATTAGAAATCATTACCCTCTGCCTCACATAGATGAATTGGGCGACCAACCGCAAGGAACGATGTACCTTTCAGAAATGGCCCTGAGATCTAAATATCACCAGTTGCGAGTATTAGAGAAGGATTTCCCAGACAATCTTCCAAACTCGATACGGACGCTACGAGAGCATAATGATACCCCTCAGATATGACCAATGCGCTTGTAGTATTCATGAGCGAAATGAATAGGGTACCCCATTCTTACTTGGATTAGTTCTTCATTGTCCTTGTAAATGACTTACTTATCTACTCTCGTAGTAAGAAGGAAATAATAAAGTGCATCTACAACAAACAATGGAAACATTACGATCAGAGAAGCACTACGCAAAGTTCTCTAAATACGAGTTTTGGAATTGAAGAGTCGAATATTATCAGTGATGTGGGAATTCTTGAGGACATTTCCAATAATCACAACCGTTGAGAATCTGTTAGCACCGAAGACGCCGACGGTAATTTTGTGACAACCCGAAAAAAAAACTTCTCGCATGCACTCTTCAATTCTTTCAAATATTAGACTTATTTTACTATATAGTAGTACCCTTTAGAGTCTAATGAAGCATTCTAAGTGCGATATGTTCAAGGTAGGAGTGTTAGAAAGGGTTAACTCGAAGTGTAGGAATCAAAACCGAGCCAAACACTCCAACACATGGAGTGTGCGGCCACACACTTGAGTGTGCGGCCACACACTTGAGTGTGCGGCCACACACTCTTGTTTGCGGCCTCACACCTTTGCAACCGCACACTCTACCTATATATGCCACCCTTAGATCATTTTTGAACACTTCCTTCACTTCTTCAAGCATAGAACACGAAAATCCTCTCAAGTAGCATCCATTCTCCTTGAAGATCTTCATAAAAGGTACCAAGAACACCAACAACACCAAGATCTTCATCTGGCCGCACACATGGCAGCACACACCACCTGGCAGCACACATGGCCACACACAGGGCCGCACACATGTGCTGGCAGCACACTAGGCCACACACCTGGCCGCACACACACATGTAGTGTGTATTTTGGCCATACACCCTCTTGTATAGCCTTATAAACCCTCATACAATCATATATAATTATAACACTTCATTATAAGTGTTTGCTAGTCCCTAAGGTGGTCCCAAAATCATCAATTAGTTGTTCATAACACTAATTAAATCCATATATGTACCTATATATGCTAAATAGGATTCGCACGTGTACCCAAGTCACCACTTGACACCTAGCACCAAATCCAACATTGTCATCAGAACCACTCACTGCAGGTGAGTTTATACCCCTTTAATTAACCTTTGAAATACTTTTAAATGTTTTAAATACTTTTAAGGGGGGGAATACAAGTTGAATACTTATAGTTATTACATCAATCACATGTGATTAATAACTACCAAACCAATGATTTCATCACCGTTTCAAAATGTTTATCAAACTGTTTTACTTCAAAATGTTTTACAAACTCTTTTTCTTATCAAATACTTTTATTTAAACTTTATTATACTTCTTATAAATTGCATGTCCATATATGCATAGATATATAAGAAATGTTTAAAAGGCTTACGAAGGCCATCCGCCCTATTTCCTTTTCCTCGATTTGGATGTGGTCTGGTGGGATGTCGGGTAGCCGTCCGAGGGTCGTTTCAATATTAATTATATATCACATATGCATATATAGACATAAAAGTACTCCCATATTCACGCGTAGTAGTTACATCATTAGTAAGTTACCATCGGGGTAACACAAGATCATACTACTACAATTTCTAGATCAATGAGTCAGTTCATTCATGAGTCAATACTTATTACTATGAGAACATATACATTACATTACAATGAGTACATATACAACCATACTAGAAAGGGAACGTATACAACTATACTAGAAAGAGAACATATACAACTATACTAGGAAGAGAACATATACAACGATACTAGAAAAGGAACAATACATTTCATATACATACATACACTTACATAAATGTGATCCACTGTATCGGAGCATGCCGTAAATGTCATGGCCCAATTTGTAACCAGATTCTCTTGGAGGGAGAGCGTGTGTTTGCGTATAGATCTATACTGGATTGACTATCCTACACCTTGCTGCTAGCTACAGCAGTACCTGCAGGTCTGCGGGTGCCAAACGTCATACCTTTTTACGACCTACATTTGTCGTTGTTACCCAGTCGATAGTATGGTACAATTAATCACATGCTACCTTAACAAAAATCCGGTTTAAGGTAGATAATACAACAGTAGTTATTATAATACAATACTACAAGTACTACAGTAATTTATCCTTTATAAATATTTACTGACTATTTCACTTAAATAATAATGTATAAACTATATTTTGATAATGATAGTTACACTTGGAAAATTACACACTTTTACAACAAACGAACATACAAAACAGTTAAACCTTGGTAGAAGGCTACTGTAATGGAAAATATAGGTTTTTCTAAGAGATTCAAGCTTTTACAAACACTTACAAACATTTACGTACATTTTACAAACTTACACTTGAGACATGTTCAAATGTTTTGATAACAAACACCGACACTAAAATACTTATGAACTCACCAGCTTAATGCTGATAAACTCTTTCAAAATAACTTGTATTCTCAGGTCATCAGTAGACAAGTACCGAGACTAGCTTTTGAGAAGATGGGGCGCATTCAGAACTCATCTCTTTATTTTAACTTACATTATTTTTGGGTGTCTATAACTGTACAGAACACACTTGTATTAAAATTATATATTTAATGCAATGGATGATGTTGTTTGCTTGTTTACTATTACTGTGTTGTGATACATTACATGACGTCCTCCACCCTAGAACGTTTCCGCCATTCTCGGTTTTGGCGTGTGACCGATTGGTATCATAGCATTGTTTATAGTGAATTAAGTATATCAACCCATAAAAGATATACATTAAATACCAAAAATATTTAATTAAGTATACTAGGCTGCATTCATACTAAAATCAGTGTCACAACGACAACAACAAAAGTATTACGATTGTTAAATATCACAGGTAAACTCGGGGATGTATGGTCAGTCTTGGGAATGGCATAGCCTGATCAACTATGATGGTCCAAGGAGTGATTAGCATATTCCCTAGAATGGTTGTGATATGTTAACAAGTCTAAAAACTTACCAACAATACAACAAGAAGATCAGTAGAACCTAAACTTAAAATACTATAGGTGTATTTTGTACTACTAGCTACATATATACTATATTCTTATACTTCTCTTCTCGCGTAGATTTAAATGGTTGGATTCCATCACGGCGACCCGTACTTCCCAAACGAAGACAACGCAGGATGGCTCGAAGCAGAGTCCGATGATGAGCATCCAATCCCTTTGGATGATCACCTCGCAGAAGGCTTTTCTGATGGATCCGACTCAGAGCCTGAAGTCAACAATCTACCTCCCATAGGTCAAGCCCCGAACAACGATCCCCAACCAGCATTTCCAGGTCCCACTCCTTTGTGGGCAAACAACTTGAATCGCTGGAGCGATGAACAGGGTCAACCTTTACCTTACTTTGGGGACCGAAGATTTTACAACGTTAGCGAAGGTGGATCCGCGGATAGAGCTCTGCCTATCATGATCCGTAGAATTGCTTGAAACGTCGAACAAGGTCGAGTAGCCATCGACCGAATCATGGAAATTGATGCCAACTCAGGCGACAGTAATTAACCACCGAAATCGCAGAACTTCGAGTCCGCCAGAGAGCTCACGAACGACAACTCCGAGAAGTGGTTCATCAACTAGCAGATATGAGGATTCACGTCGTCGTTAGAAGATGTCTAGTACATCTCTGTCTTTTGAACTAAGAAATAGCCTTTAGTATTTGGGCTTTTGGTAACGCTTGTCTGTAAAATATTCCTAACTCTCAGTACGCTAATTAGGAATCTAGTAACTGTCAAACTTTTCCGTATGGTATGATGTAAGAGCTACTATTAGGTCGATTTTTCCCCTGAACCCATTACATCAATAATACCAGTAATATTGACAGCTAGCTAATCTGTGAGAAAATCTTTATACTTGCGTTTTCCTACTATTCTTCCCTATTGTGAATTCAATTCGTACACTCATTCAACTGTTGGACTATGGCTAATTAGTCCATGTGTCACTCTCAACTTGCTTTCAATTCATTCTTACCATTATATCTGTCTTTATAAACTTATAGCTGAAAGATGCCTCCTCGCAAATCTCCCTAGAATAACCCTGCACCTCCACCACCTCCTCCTCCTGTCATCGATACCGCGGCTCTAAATGCTACAGTAGCTGTAGCAGTGGCAACTGCCATGGCTCAGTATCACTCAACTAACAACAGCCAAGGTGGAACCCCTGTTGAATCTACTCATGCTGAGATCCATGTGCGTCCGAGAGAATGCTCCTACAAGGATTTCACCAACTGTAAGCCAAAGTCCTTTTATGGAACCGGCGGAGTCATTGCCCTCTCGCAATGGTTCGAGAAGACTGAATCGGTCTTCGAAATTTGTTCATGCCCTGCTGCGAGCAAAGTCAAATATGCCGCATGCACCTTTGAAGGAAAAGCCCTAACGTGGTGGAACGACCACGTTAAAGCTCTAACTCTTGTTGTAGCCAACGACATGGGCTAGGAAATAATGAAAGACCTCATGATTGAGGACTATTGCCCGAGGGGCGAAATCCAGAAATTGGAACAGGAACTTTGGAACTTGACCATGAAGGGCACCAACGTAGTCACCTATACCGCCAGATTTAGCGAACTGGTGGCTCTCTGCCCAAATATGGTTCCCACTGAAGGGAAGAAGATCGAGAGGTACATCTTGGGGTTGGTGCCTCCGTATTAAGGAAATGTTCTATCATCAAACCCCGCTACTTTCGACAGTGCCAAGCGGCTGGCACAGCGACTCATCCACCATGGAATCAAATCCCCAATAGCGACAACAACCCTAGCCATCCCGGAACCCTCCAAACCCGCTGACTCTAAGCGGAAGTTCTGGGATAACCCCTACTGCTGCTACTGCTTCGGTGAAGCAGTATGCAGGAAGTTTGCCTAAGTGCAACAAATGCAACTTCCACCACAACGGCCCCTGTCGTGAAATGCAGTGTTCTAACTGCGACAAGAACGGACACACTGTCCGTTTCTGTAGGTCTCCGGCAAGACCGATCGCTCAAGTCCCCAGCTCACGCGCGAGCCCAACCTGCTATGGATGTGGTGAAGCAGGCCACTACAAGAGGGACTGCCCCAAAGCAAAGAATGCAAGTGGATCGGGGAGAGTACTGGCAATAAGCCATGGGGAAGCGGTTGCTGACCCGACGGTGGTGACTGGTACTTTCCTTCTCGATAACTCTTATGCATGCATTTTGTTCGATAGTGGAGCGGAGCGAAGCTTCGTGAACCATAAATTTGCTCACATACTTAAACATCAACCACACGCACTTAAAGAACAATTCACGGTAGAATGGCAAATGGGAAAACTAAAATCACCAAGAGCATATACTGAGGTTGTACCTTAACTCTAGATAACCATTCATTTCCAATCGACCTTATGCCGGTTTCCATTAAAAGTTTCGACGTTATCATCGGCATGGATTGGTTGAGCCTTCATCGCGCCGACATCATGTGCTTCGAGAAAGCAATCCGTCTAAACCTTCCGTCCAACGAAACCCTTATCGTCTACGGTGACAAACCCAGTACAAGTCTTCGTATTATCTCCAGTATCTAAGCACAGAAGTATCTACATAAGGAATATCGTGCATTCCTTGAAACGAAGGCACTAAAGAACATCCCAGTAGTGAGCGACTTCCCTGAAATTTTCCCAGAAGAGCTACCAGGTTTACCTCTGCAAAGACAGGTCGAGTTCAGAATCGACTTAATTCCAGGAGCTACCCCAGTAGTTAAGTCGCCCTACCGATTAGCACCAGTGGAGATGCAGGAATTATCTGGTCAACTTAACGAACTACTCAGCAAGGGCTTCATAAGACCAAGCTTCTCGCCTTGGGGAGCACCAGTCTTGTTTGTTAAGGAGAAAGACAGATCATTTCGTATGTGTATCGACTACAGGGAACTCAACAAACTGACGGTCAAAAATCGTTACCCTCTGCCTCGCATAGACGATCTATTTGACCAACTGCAGGGGGCGAACTACTTTTCCAAAATTGATCTGAGATCCGGATATCACCAATTACGAGTGCTAGAGGAAGATGTTCCGAAGATAGCCTTCCGGACTCGTTACGGACACTACGAGTTCGTGGTGATGCCATTCGGATTGACTAATGCGCCCGTAGTCTCCATGGATTTGATGAATCGAGTATGCCGACCTTACTTGGATTAGTTCGTCATTGTTTTCATCGATGACATTCTGATCTACTCCTAGAGTAAGGAAGAGCATGGAAATCACCTACAACAGGTTTTAAGAACTTTACGAATGGAGAAGCTCTATGCGAATTTCTCGAAATGTGAATTTTGGATCCGAAGCGTCGAATTCTTAGGACACGTGGTAAGCAAAGAGGGAATCCACGTGGATCCATCCAAAATTAAGGCTATTGAGAACTGGTCAGCACCAAAGATGCCTACAGAAATTCGTCAATTTCTAGGTCTTGCTGGCTACTACCGCAGATTCATACAAAACTTCTCCAGTATTGCGAAACCTCTTACAACAATGACTCAGAAGGGCATGGCCTTCGACTGGGAAGAGAAACAAGAGAGAGCATTTCAAACGCTCAAACAAGCCTTGTGCACCGCGCCAATACTATCCCTACCCGAAGGGATAGAAGACTTCGTGGTCTATTACGATGCGTCAGACCATGGGCTCGGTTGTGTCCTGATGCAATGGGGTAAGGTCATCGCCTACGCCTCGAGATAGTTGAAGACACACACAATCAACTACACTACACATGATCTTGAACTGGGGGCAGTTGTGTTTGCCCTGAAGATCTAGAGACATTACTTGTACGGTACAAAAAGTACTATTTTTACCGACCATAAGAGTTTACAACACATATTCGATCAGAAGGAGCTCAACATGAGGCAACGACGGTGGGTCGAACTACTCAATGACTATGAATGCGACATTCGTTATCATCCGAAAGGCAACGTAGTAGCAGACGCCCTAAGTCGGAAGGAATATTCTGGTTGAAGAGTCAAGTCGTTGACAATGACTATCCATTTGCACTTGTCTAAACAAATTCAGGCGGCGCAACTTGAAGCTATGAAACCTGAACATGTGGCGAGTGAATCCCTCAGAGGAATGGATAAGAACTTAGAAGCCAAGGGTGGCGGAGCCCTATATTTCATGAACCGGATCTGGACCCCGAAGCATGGTGGTTTCCGAGACTTGGTCATGATCGAGGCACACAAAACTCGGTATTCCATCCACCAAGGTTCGGATAAGATGTATCTGGATCTTAAAAAGCTATCCTGGTGGCCTCATATGAAAGCAAAGATTGCTACGTTCGTAAGTAAATGCCTTACTTGCGCAAAGGTCAAGGTCGAGTACCAGAAACCCTCTGGATTACTGCAACAACCAGAGATCCCTTAATGGAAGTGGGAGCGGATCACTATGGATTTCATAACCAAGTTGCCCAAGACAACAGGTGGACTTGATACCATATGGGTCATCGTCGATAGATTGACCAAGTCTGCACACTTCCTACCTATCAAGGAAACCGATAAGATGGAGAAACTTACGAGAACATACATTAGGGAAATCGTGCGACTACATGGTGTTCCTATATCCATTATCTCCGATAGAGATAGTAGGTTCACCTCAAGATTTTGGCAATCGTTGCAACATTCCCTGGGAACAAGGTTGGACATGAGCACAACCTACCATCCACAGACCGACGGACAAAGTGAGAGGACCATCCAAACGATGGAAGATATGTTGAGAGCCTGTGTGATCGACTTTGGAAAGGCATGGGATACTCACTTACCCCTTGTCGAGTTTTCCTACAACAACAGTTATCACACGAGCATCAAGGTTGCTCCATTTGAAGCCCTCTACGGCCGAAAGTGCAGATCCCCTCTGTGCTGGGCTGAGGTGGGTGATACCCAATTAGCTAAGGGTCAAGCTTATGACAATACTCTCACAGGTCCTAAAATCATTCGGGAAACGATGGAGAAGGTCTTTCAAATCCGTGAACGATTGAAAGCCTCCAGAGACTGACAGAAAAGCTACATCGATAAACGAAGAAAACCTTCGGAATTTCAGGTGGGATACCGAGTCCTTCTCAAGGTCTCACCCTGGAAGGGCTTGATATGCTTCGGAAAGCGTGGAAAGCTAAATCCAAGGTACATTGGGCCTTTCGATATTCTCGCAAGAATCGGCCCAATGGCTTACAAACTCAATCTACCGAACGAACTTCGCAACGTACATTCTACCTTCCATGTTTCCAACTTGAAAAAGTGTATCTTATGAGACTCTTGTAATCCCACTCGACGAGATCGAGATCAACGAGAGCCTCAACTTCGTGGAAGAACCCGTAGAAGTCATCGACCGTGAGGTCAAACAGACGAAGCAAAGTCGTATCCCGATTGTGAAGGTTCGCTGGAATGCCAAGTGCGGGCCAGAATTCACTTGGGAACGCGAGGATCAGATGAAACTGAAATATACTCATCTTTTTACTTAGTTGTTTGTAATAATCTAGTAACTTAAACGCAAATTTTGGGACAAAATTCCTTTAACAGCGGGATGATGTGACAACCCGAAAAAAAAACTTCTCGCATGCACTCTTCAATTCCTTCCAATATTAGACTTATTTTACTATATAGTAGTACCCTTTAGAGTCTAATGAAGCGTTCTAAGTGCGATATGTTCAAGGTAGGAGTGTTAGAAAGGGTTAACTCGAAGTGTAGGAATCAAAACCGGGCCAAACACTCCAACACATGGAGTGTGCGGCCACACACTCTTGTTTGCGGCCTCACACCTTCCCAACCGCATACTCTACCTATATATGCCACCCTTAGATCATTCTTAAACACTTCCTTCACTTCTTCAAGCATAGAACACGAAAATCCTCTCAAGTAGCATCCATTCTCCTTGAAGATCTTCATAAAAGGTACCAAGAACACCAAGAACACCAAGATCTTCATCTGGCCGCACACATGGCAACACACACCACCTGGCAGCACACATGGCCGCACACAGGGCCGCACACATGTGCTGGCAGCACACTAGGCCGCACACCAGGCCGCACACACACATGTAGTGTGTATTTTGGCCATACACCCTCTTGTATAGCCTTATAAACCCGCATACAGTCATATATGATTATAACACTTCATTATAAGTGTTTTCTAGTCCCTAAGGTGGTCCCAAAATCATCAATTAGTTGTTCATAACACTAATTAAATCCATATATGTGCCTATATATGCTAAATAGGATTCGCACGTGTACCCAAGTCACCACTTGACACCTAGCACCAAATCCAACATTGTCATCAGAACCACTCTTTGCAGGTGAGTTTATACCCCTTTAATTAACCTTTGAAATATTTTAAATGTTTTAAATACTTTTATTGGGGTGGGGGGGATAAAAGTTGAATACTTATAGTTATTACATCAATCACATGTGATTAATAACTACCAAACCAATGATTTCATCACCGTTTCAAAATGTTTATCAAACTGTTTTACTTCAAAATGTTTTACAAACTCTTTTTCTTATCAAATACTTTTATTTAAACTTTATTATACTTCTTATAAATTGCATGTCCATATATGCATATATATATATATATATATATATAAGAAATGTTTAAAAGTCTTAGGAAGGCCATCCGCCGTATTTCCTTTTCCTCGATTTGGATGTGGTCTGGTGGGATGTCGGGTAGCCGTCCGAGGGTCGTTTCAATATTAATTATATATCACATATGCATATATAGACATAAAAGTACTCCCATATTCACGCGTATTAGTTACATCATTAGTAAGTTACCATCGGGGTAACACAAGATCATACTACTACAATTTCTAAATCAGTGAGTCAGTTCATTCATGAGTTAATACTTATTACTATGAGAACATATACATTACATTACAATGAGTACATATACAACCATACTAGAAAGGGAACATATAAAACTATACTAGAAAGAGAACATATACAACTATACTAGGAAGAGAACATATACAACCATACTAGAACAGGAACAATACATTTCATATACATACATACACTTACATAAATGTGATCCACTGTATCGGAGCATGCCGTAAATGTCATGGCCTGAGTTGTAACCAGAGTCTCTTGGAGGGAGAGCGTGTGTTTGCGTATAGATCTATACTGGATTGACTATCCTACACCTTGCTGCTAGCTACAGCCGTGTAACATCCAAAATTTCAAAACAATTAAAACTTTTCAAAATCACCCATTTTATTAACGTTGTTACAAAAAGGTTTTCAATACATTATTAAACAGAGTAATTTCCCAGGTTCATATCATAAAACACCAACGCGAGGAACGGTACGATCACGCCTTTGCCTTGCCACAGACTCTTGAGAACCTGAAACATAAAACCACAACTGTAAGCCCGAAAGCTTAGTGAGATACCCCCAGAATACCAACCACATATACGCCTTTCCAGGCCCTGACCTTCCGGTCCATGTGTCTTAGGGGACTTCCGTCCCTGCTGGGTAAACCTTCCGGTCCTACCCACGCCGACCTTCCGGTCCATAACACAACATATTGCCTTCCGGCCCATAACATATCGCCTTCCGGCCCATAACATATTGCCTTCCGGCCCATAACATATTGCCTTCCGGCCCATAAGCATAAAATACATATATAACATAACAATTAATCATATAGCAGTTCATAGACAACAATCGATCAACAGATCACATATCATAGCATTACTCTAAACAAGATACCGGTCTAGCCGGTCACTATCATAACATTACCCTATGAATCAGTCAACATACTAAATGCATACATACGCCTTTCCAGGCCATGACCTTCCGGTCCACATAGTAATGCCTTCCGGCCCATAACATGTATTGCCTTCCGGCCCATAACATATAACAACTGACAACTACCCGGATTTCCATCTGTTAAAAGGGTTGGCATTGATGCCTTAAACCCTAGCGATATAGTGAGGATAACTCACCTCGAAACTGCCGACTGAACAGATAGCTCAAGCTGCTCCGATCACTGATACGATCTCCACCTCTGGATAGCCACCAATGCACTGAATTCAAACAATAAACAACAATTACCAAAATACCCCTGGAACCACTGGTCAATCCTTGATCAAAGACAAGGTCAAAGTCAACCCCTGACTGACCCTACTCGTCGAGTCAACCCTGTGACTCGCCGAGTCCCCATACTCAGAACTTCACTTAACCCGCGACCTAACTCGCCGAGTCACCCCAAGACTCGCCGAGTCCAACGACTCTGAGTCCACTCGCCCTTGACTCACCGATTCCTTAAGATTCCCTTTCTACACGTCGAGTATCCCCTTTTTACTCGACGAGTTCCTCCTGGAAGAATCGCGGGGCCACCCCGACTCAACTCGCCGAGTCTGAAGAACAACTCGACGAGTCCCAGTCAATCTCCAAGCTACTCGCCGAGTCTGTTCATGAGACTCGTCGAGTCCATGCCATGCAGTCGATCAAACTGCTTCCTGAGATAAGTATTGTCCCGAAATACACAAGCATGGGACCTTCTGGACCTCTAAGGTCCTAATACAGGGTTATGGTCGTTTGGATAACAAGGTACTAATCCATCTAATCATCAAATGGGTTCCATAAACCCTAAATCCATGCACACATCTACATAACAGAAGAAGATCCGAAATATTACCTGAATAACGCACTCTCTGTGTCCCCAACCCGCAGAACTCCAATCCCTTGCTGTTCCTTTAGCCAAAACTCTTCTCCTCCTTGCACAACAATTCCTTCAAGGCCCTAATATCCTTCAATCTTGCTCCAGATGCCCACAGCCGTTTAGGGTTCTTCTCCGTCGACTAAAGACGGACAATGACGGCCTATAAGTTCCTCTTATACGTCCCAAACCTGAACGGTTAGGGTTTTCGCCAAACAGCGCAGACTCGCCCAGTCCATATCTGGACTCGTCGAGTCCAGTCGCGAACCCGCGACCCGGTCTGCGATCCTACTCGGCGATTCTAGGCTCCAACTCGCCGAGTCCCCTCTTAAAACACCCCCAAAATCATAATTACATCAACATTTGAAATTCCGGGCTGTTACAACTCTCCCCCACTAGCACTAGACTTCGCCCTCGAAGTCTCACTCTGAAAATAGCTCCGGATGCTGCTCCCGCATCTCACGTTCCAGCTCACCGGTCATTTCCGATCCCCCCCCCCCCCCGGTGCTGCCACCGAACTAACACTAGAGGTATCTCCTTATACCTCATAGCCTCGATCTTCCGATTTCTGATGACCACTGGTCTCTCAGCATAATTCAGGCCCGCATCCACCTGAATGTCTTCTAATGGGACCACTGCCGACTCATCAGCTAAGCACTTCCTCAATTGCGACACATGAAAGGTGTCGTGGATCTGTCCCCACTCCACTGGCAACTCCAATCGATAGGCTACCCGGCCTATCCTTGCAATCACCCGAAATGGCCCAATGTACCGGGTCCCAACTTGCCCCTCTTCTTGAATCGAATCACTCCTCTCCAAAGAGAGGCCTTCGGGAGTACGAAGTCGCCGACCTGAAACTCAAGCTTGCATCGGTGGCTATCTGCATAACTTTTCCTGTCGGCTCTGGGCGGTCAATAACCTCTGTCTCATCTGCTGAATCTGCTCTGTCGACTGAAGCCCGATCTCTGTACTGTCCATCGCTCTCTGTAACCGAAAATTACCCAAGATGTAACTCTGCTCTAAATCTCAACAATCACTCGACCCATAAGGGTTAGGAAACCATGAACCACCGGATCCCCGATCCAAAGTCCACTTTGTCCATCCCGGACCGACTGAGAGATCCATTCTCCCTCTCAGAGCAACTCTCACAAGTTCTCCTCTTGCCATCACATACACCTACTGAACTAGTCCCAACACCCGCAGGTTGGAAGACCCGATACACTGATGATATCCTCGAACATCTCCCAGGATGAACCACTAATATCCACCCTATACCCTGATCAGAATCACACTGAGAATTCAAGATTCTCTCTCCCCCTGCATCCCTTCTGAGCCTCGACAAACATCCCAAACCGGATGGGTTCCTACTTCGCTGCCGCGAACACAATGCTCAAAGCCATACTCGAAATACTCTAACCATAACTTCTGCTCTGCAGCTTTCACTTTCGTGAACTTGCACTCCCCTTCGGAGTTACACACCTTTCTCTTTTCCTTTTCCAAGGAACCCTCTTGGCGATAATGCCACTCCAACCAGTGTCACGGTGCTCGCCCCAAGCGACACCACCCTTTTTGCGTAACCGCTATACACATACTCTGGCTTTCATTGCAGGGGCTCTCAATCTCATGCACTCTCTCCACTCATCAAAATTACTGCCTCAGCTAAAAAAGATCACTAACCCGGGGCCAGACCTTCCAATGTAATCACACTGCAACATACACAATCCAAAATCTCAAACCGATCCAACAATACCATCAGAGTCCTCAGCATGACTGGACCGACTCTCATAACACACACTAGCCACTCGGGGCTATATCTCTGTGGGTCCGTACACCCAAGCTCTGTGAACCCTCAGGTTCTAACTCTGGGAACCTTCCGGTTCCAACTCTAGAAACATGCACAACATAAATCCCGTGGGATTAATGCAGTACAACCCATCACGTACCTCAAGCATACAAATACTCTGATCACATAACCCCGGTTACCTACTCAAACTTGATCCCGGCCTGCTCCCAGGCCTCCACAATCAAATGCCCTAGGTCTGTATCCTGCCCCGCATACCCGACCCTCGCTCTTGTCAGCCTATACTCTGAGCTGACAGAACACTGCTGAATCCCAACAACTAAGCACCCTCACATGCTCATCGATCTCCCGGAGAATTCTCCAATTCTCCCCCACTTAAGGCACTGACTAACAGTCACCGATCGCCATTAACGACCTTCCAGAACAACCCCGCACAAAGAGAACACTTACACACTGACTGCTTCCCACAAGCATAAGCAACCCTCAGCAAAACACATCTCCTCCCTGATCAATCCGCTCAAAAGAATCCGGTCTTTCAATTATCCACTCCACGACTGCAGATGCTACCCGACATTCAACCCAGTGCCGCATCTCCACTATCAACCCTCACGAACGATAACCAACGGAATTCCCAAGCAATAACCCATAACCAAACCCACAACCTGCAAAAGAGTGAATACCGCATCGAAAACCGCACAAGGATACCGGCACCAAAACACCAACTATAACCATACCAACCATCAGGGAACAACGAATGCCAAAGCAAAAACCTGAAACACCATTCCATAACCATGCCAAACCCGCGAAACAACGAATACCGCATCGAAATCCACACAAGATACCAGCACAAACAATACGCCACAATCAACGCAAGATAATCAAGACATCAAGAAAGCATTATACCCTCAGCTGCCTCCGGCACTGCTCCGTCTCCCTCTGTCGTAAGCCGATAAGCACGACCCTGAGCCCTTGGGGCTCCGCTCCATCCTGTCCTCCTCCTGAACTCCTCAAGGTGGCCGGTGCTAGAGCCTGCACCGGTCCTACAGAAAGATGTGGACAGTTGACCCTCAAATGTTCAACCTGCCGACACTGATAACAAATCCTCAAATCCCGAATTGGCACTGACTGCCGACAATCCCGTGCACCGTGCCCCTCCTTTCCGTGCTTGCGGTATGCACCACCGGACCAACAAGCTCCGGTGCCATCCCTCCCACACTTCCCACAAGTGTGACCGCTTCGATCCCCCATTTTAACGTCTACGGTCCTGGACCGTTTCGGCGCCGACTGTGACTGCATCGGGGCCTGCCTCAGCTCACGCAACTGCAACTCAACCTCTAACTCATGCCACATGGCGGCCTCCTGCAACTCCAACAAGGTCTCACACTTCTGCGTAGACACGAACTGTCTGATATCTCTCTTGAGCATACTCAGATCTGAGCCCGCTCCGAAGCGAACGCAGGGCAAAACATCGCCCTCTCAATAAACATCCCGGTGCTCTCAGTCACCGACTCCAAATCCTGCTTCAGCTCAAGGAACTCCCGAGCCAATCTCTCCCTCTCATCTCGCGGAACATAGTGAGTACTGAACATCTCTCTGAACTGGTCCCCTGGAACCGCAACCCTCTGCGCGTCGAAATATGACTCCGTGGTCAAACTCCACCAATCCTTCGCTCCTAGCCTCAACAGGTTCAGAGCACACCTCACCCTCTGATCAGCAGGGCACAAACTCGTGGAGAAATACCCCTCCACGTCTGATAACCATCTCATAGCAGCAATCGGGTCCTGAACTCCATCGAATGTGGGAGGCTTCGCATAATAGAAGTCCCGATACTGAAAACCCCGACTAGCTCCTCTCCTTGCCGTTGCTACAGCCGCTGTAACTGCCGCGGCAGCCGTCTCTGCGAGAGCCGCATATCGCTCATCAAACTACTCAATCATAGCGGTCCTGATCGACCCAAACAATTCTGGCGACTCAGCCCGCAACAATGCAACAACCTCATCACGCAGGATCTCGCGAATCCTCGCATCCCGCTCGCTCGTGCTCGTCCGATCGATAACCTCCGACGGCACCGATCCACCCAGAACTCGCTCTCCAGCTCCCGATCCTGATCCAGATCCACTATCGTCATGCCTCGAAATCTTCATACCGAAGACACCATACCAATCTCAGACACTTCCCACAATCCTGGGATCCAACTCTCGCAACCCTACCCTAGAGATCATTGTTTCCCTGATACGCGTATGGGTCCTGTGCTTTCAGTAGTACGGGCCCATACTACCTTCCACACCTACCCATATTTGTATGAAGTACTACCACAATACTCTAGGGAACATGCATAACAACTATCAACCCTCACCACTAGAGGAACACTGAGAACATCCCATAAGGGACCCTAGGCTACAGGCATCACATATCAGGCAACATTATCATGAATTCCTGAAGATCCCTAGCCTAACTCTAGCATGCTGTTCTATCAAGCTCAAATAAACAAATATCATGTATGGTATCTTGGGGTTACTTACTGGCTCCGGCTGATCGTACCTCCGCGTCCTCCTTTTTCTAAATTTGAAAACCATTTTAATTTCTCTTTTCTTTTTTAAAATCCTCCTCGATTTGAGACTGGAGTCACACGAATGTTTCCCCCAATTCACTCAAACCTAGGCTCTGATACCAACTTGTAACATCCAAAATTTCAAAACAATTAAAACTTTTCAAAATCACCCATTTTATTAACGTTGTTACAAAAAGGTTTTCAATACATTATTAAACAGAGTAATTTCCCAGGTTCATATCATAAAACACCAACGCGAGGAACGGTACGATCACGCCTTTGCCTTGCCACAGACTCTTGAGAACCTGAAACATAAAACCACAACTGTAAGCCCGAAAGCTTAGTGAGATACCCCCAGAATACCAACCACATATACGCCTTTCCAGGCCCTGACCTTCCGGTCCATGTGTCTTAGGGGACTTCCGTCCCTGCTGGGTAAACCTTCCGGTCCTACCCACGTCGACCTTCCGGTCCATAACACAACATATTGCCTTCCGGCCCATAACATATCGCCTTCCGGCCCATAACATATTGCCTTCCGGCCCATAACATATTGCCTTCCGACCCATAAGCATAAAATGCATATATAACATAACAATTAATCATATAGCAGTTCATAGACAACAATCGATCAACAGATCACATATCATAGCATTACTCTAAACAAGATACCGGTCTAGCCGGTCACTATCATAACATTACCCTATGAATCAGTCAACATACTAAATGCATACATACGCCTTTCCAGGCCATGACCTTCCGGTCCACATAGTAATGCCTTCCGGCCCATAACATGTATTGCCTTCCGGCCCATAACATATAACAACTGACAACTACCCGGATTTCCATCCGTTAAAAGGGTTGGCATTGATGCCATAAACCCTAGCGATATAGTGAGGATAACTCACCTCGAAACTGCCGACTGAACAGATAGCTCAAGCTGCTCCGATCACTGATACGATCACCACCTCTGGATAGCCACCAATGCACTGAACTCAAACAATAAACAACAATTACCAAAATACCCCTGGAACCACTGGTCAATCCTTGATCAAAGACAAGGTCAAAGTCAACCCCTGACTGACCCTACTCGTCGAGTCAACCCTGTGACTTGCCGAGTCCCCATACTCAGAACTTCACTTAACCCGCGACCTAACTCGTCGAGTCACCCCAAGACTCGCCGAGTGCAACGACTCTGAGTCCACACGCCCTTGACTCACCGATTCCTTAAGATTCCCTTTCTACACGTCGAGTATCCCCTTTTTACTCGACTAGTTCCTCCTGGAAGAATCGCGGGGCCACCCCGACTCAACTCGCCGAGTCTGAAGAACAACTCGACGAGTCCCAGTCAATCTCCAAGCTACTCGCCGAGTCTGTTCATCAGACTCGTCGAGTCCATGCCATGCAGTCGATCAAACTGCTTCCTGAGATAAGTATTGTCCCGAAATACACAAGCATGGGACCTTCTGGACCTCTAAGGTCCTAATACAGGGTTATAGTCGTTTGGATAACAAGGTACTAATCCATCTAATCATCAAATGGGTTCAATAAACCCTAAATCCATGCACACATCTACATAACAGAAGAAGATCCGAAATATTACCTGAATAACGCACTCTCTATGTCCCCAACCCGCAGAACTCGAATCCCTTGCTGTTCCTTTAGCCAAAACTATTCTCCTCCTTGCACAACAATTCCTTCAAGGCCCTAATATCCTTCAATCTTGCTCCAGATGCCCACAGCCGTTTAGGGTTCTTCTCCGTCGACTAAAGACGGACAATGACGGCCTATAAGTGCCTCTTATACGTCCCAAACCTGAACGGTTAGGGTTTTCGCCAAACAGCGCAGACTCGCCCAGTCCATATCTGGACTCGTCAAGTCCAGTCGCGAACCCGCGACCCGGTCTGCGATCCTACTCGGCGAGTCTAGGATCCAACTCGCCGAGTCCCCTCTTAAAACACCCCCAAAATCATAATTACATCAACATTTGAAATTCCGGGCTGTTACAAGCCGGACCTGCAGGTCTGCGGGTGCCAAACGTCATACCTTTTTACGACCTACATTTGTCGTTGTTACCCAGTAGATAGTATGGTACAATTAATCACATGCTACCTTAATATAAATCCGGTTTAAGGTAGATGGTACAACAGTAGTTATTATAATACAATACTACAAGTACTACAGTAATTTATCCTTTATAAACATTTAGTGACTATTTCACTTAAATAAAAATGTATAAACTATATTTTGATAATGATAGTTACACTTGGAAAATTACACACTTTTACAACAAACGAACATACAAAACAGTTAAACCTTGGTAGAAGGCTACTGTAATAGAAAATATAGGTAGAAGGCTACGATACTAGAAAAGGAACAATATATTTCATATACATACATACACTTACATAAATGTGATCCGCTATATCGGAGCATGCCGTAAATGTCATGGCCCGAGTTGTAAGCAGAGTCTCTTGGAGGGAGAGCGTGTGTTTGCGTATAGATCTATACTGGATTGACTATCCTACACCTTGCTGCTAGCTACAGCCATACCTGCAGGTCTGCGGGTGCCAAACGTCATACCTTTTTACGACCTACATTTGTCGTTGTTACCCAGTCGATAGTATGGTACAATTAATCACATGCTACCTTAATATAAATCTGGTTTAAGGTAGATAGTACAACAGTAGTTATTATAATACAATACTACAAGTACTACAGTAATTTATCCTTTATAAACATTTAGTGACTATTTCACTTAAATAATAATGTATAAACTATATTTTGATAATGATAGTTACACTTGGAAAATTACACACTTTTACAACAAACGAACATACAAAACAATTAAACCTTGGTAGAAGGCTACTGTAATGGAAAATATAGGTTTTTCTAAAAAATTCAAGCTTTTACAAACACTTACAAACATTTACGTACATTTTACAAACTTACACTTGAGACATGTTCAAATGTTTTGATAACAAACACCGACACTAAAATACTTATGAACTCACCAGCTTAATGCTGATAAACTCTTTCAAAATAACATGTATTCTCAGGTCATCAGTAGACAGGAACCAAGACCAGCTTTTGAGAAGATGGGGCGCATTCAGGACTCATCTCTTTATTTTGACTTACATTATTTTTGGGTGTCTATAACTATACAGAACACACTTGTATTAAAATTATATATTTTATGCAATGGATGATGCTGTTTGCTTGTTTACTATTACTGTGTTGTGATACATTACATGATGTCCTCCACCCCAGAACGTTTCCGCCGTTCTCGGTTTTAGGTTGTGAAGAATTTGGCAAATTCTAGGTCTCGCTGACCTACTGTCGTAGTTCATTTAGAACTCCTCACGAATTACAGAACCTCTTACGACTTTGACCTAGAAGGGAGCCGCCCTTGAATGGGAAGAGAAGAAAGAGGAAGAAACCTTTGGAATTCCAAGTGAGAGACCAAATTCTTTTGGAAGTCTCACCCTGGGAAGGCTGGATACGCTTTAGAAAGCGTGCAAAGCTAAATCCAAGATAATTATGACCTTTGAGATTCTTGCCAGAATTGGCCATGTAACTCACAAATTCAACCTACCCGCGAACTCCTTAACGTACATTTTACCCTCCATGTCTCGAACTTGAAAAAAGTACCTTTCCGTCAGGACTCTTGTAATCCCACTAGTGAAGGTTCGCTGGAATGCCAACCGAGGACCTGAATTCACTTGGGAGTGCGAGCATTCAATCGATTAGGAAGTATCTCCATCGCGTTGCTCGATTATTCATACCTACTTCCTTACCTTAACTCTAATTTCGGGACGAAATTCCCTCTAATGGGGGGATGATGTGACAACCCAAAATTTTCTATCCTGTACAGTCAAATACTTCATTGAAAGTCAAACTCATTCCTGCTATCATTTAGCACAATTTGGAGCCTGTTTGAGTGTTCTGAGCCTTGTACACTTAAGGGATAAGTGTTGAGGTTTATCTGCGGGATCTATAGTACAAAGAACGAGCCTCGAACACCTTGACCTGGATTTCACGGCCACCACATGGGATTTTACGGCCGTAAACTCCATGTGGGCCATAAAATCCACCTTATATGATGAATGATAAGCCATTTGTTCATTTCTTTCTTTCCCCTGGCTGAAATCCCCTCAAGTATCATCCCGATCTTTGTCCCCGATCTTCAAAACTCGTAAGTTTCTTTCCCTAACTAGTTGATATCTTACATGAACTAGTGATCTTACAAGATTTCATCTGTGAAATCATTCCATTTGTGTAGATCTTCAAGTTTCACCAAGAACACACACTAGTGTTCTTAGCTAAAACCGACCATTCAAGCTCCTAGATCGTAAGTACTCTTGTTCTAACTCATTGTACACTAGGTTTAACATGTTTAGAGCTTAGAAACTTCAAGAATTAATGGATGAATGAGAGTTTAGGGCCAAGGATCTCCCAAGGCCGTAAACTCCCTTTAAGGGTGCATTAATGCCCTAATTTCTTACTTATGCCTAGAAATTGGATTAGAACCAACCACCATTGAACTAGGGACTTCAAACATTGAAATGGTACTTCCCACCATGATTTTATGGCCGTAAACTCATGGGGAAGTGGTCCCCAGGCCATCGACACAAGTTAAGGTCATTCTTGGACCATAAACTCACCTAGCCTTTTGTTTAAGCCTTCAAACACTTAACCACTTAAGACATATTGCCTTTAAGCCTCAAATGGAGACCCATTAGAGAGTTTACGGCCAGGAGAAAACTCCCCTGGGCTGTAAACTCCATTAAGTATGGTCCATTGACCATAAACTCACTTACAATGTCTTGCACTCCCTTGTTGCAACCCAATGGACTCCTAACACTTTGACCAAAGTGTTTTCCACGCATTAGGATGTTTGTACTTGTCTAATTAGTGTTATAATCACTAATTGTATATATACATATGTCTTTATATGTTACTAGGATCATTTTGTGTGTTTAAGTCTTCACTTAACACCAAGAACTTGTCTGACACATCCATCCGAATCCAGTCACTGCAGGTGAGTTCATACCCCCTTAACTAACCCTTTTAAATGTTTTTAAATGTTTATAAATGCTTTTATGGGGGGGGGGGAATACAAGTTGAATCATGCTAGTTAGTACATCAATCACATGTGATTAATAACTAGCATACAAATGGATTTACTACACTTTTAGTTGTTTACTCAGTATACTACTTCCAGATGACTTACTAAAACGTTTTTACATGATTAAAGCTCTTTATCAAACTGTCTTAAATACTGTCTGTATCCTTTCAAACTCTGTTACAATCGTGTTTCAAACAAAGGTTTTCTTATACTTAAAACTGTTCTTATCAAACAAACTGCTTTCAAATCATTTTATAAACTGATGTTGAGAGAAAAACTTTGAGACACACTTGAACAAAAGGTTAGAACAAGTATATAACGGAATAGTTAATCTCGAAGGATCTATTAGCTCAACAATAATATTAATAGTTAGAAGTTAGCGAGTTAGATGCGGAAAGTAAAGTAATGTAAATGACAACAATTGTTATATCAAGTATACACATAAGTTCATTCATAACGTGGAATGCATTCAAACCAATGTTACTAAGTGAGATCAAAATTACTGATTAAGTCACAAAGACTTTCTCTGAAGAGTGATTGCAATATGCTATGTAACAGTAAGTAGTATGGTTGAGTAAGAAAGAGATAGAAAGGATAAATCTAGAGAAAATGTATTAGAAAGTGAAGATATGTATCTGATACAAGGAGCATGGTCTCTATTTATAGAGACGCAAGAGTTACAACACAAAAGTTTTCTATGAGTAGCCATGCAAAGTCTACTGGACAATAGAGATAAAAGAGATAAGACAATATAGACTGAGTACAAAATCAAGACTGCTGATCCTTGGACTTTGGTTGCAGATGACTGAAGTGGAAAATCTTGGTTGCGGCTGCGATGCTGACTGTGGTAGGGAGAAGTTCAAGAGGGCCACTTTTAATGATTCAACAATTTCCCCCTAAGTGACCTCTTTAACTTCTGATCATTTATCAAGACAGAGATATATGATCAAGATCCACCAGAACTTTCTTTCATTCTCTAACCAGGTGATTCTCCTCAGGATCTCAAACCTGACCTCTGCGGTAGTGAATTTGGATTTCTTTACTGCAATGCGGCAGATGTCAAGCTGCTTCCTAGTGAGCTGCTGCATGGCACTCATAGGAATAATGTATTTGACATTGTCGGTCTTCCTCTATAAAATGATGCCAAGCTCTGGGAAGTTAGCTTCACCTAAAGATCTGTCATCAAAGCCTTCGGTGGGCATCGGTGCGGGATCGAGAGGTGGTAGATGAACCTTCTTAGAAATGATCAGATAGATGTCCACATCAATTTTGGCAAAGTCGTACACAGTTTCCATCAAGAAGTTGTTGGCCCGATCGCGTGCAGTCTTCATTTTTGGATGTTTCTCAGCCTTGTTCTGAAACACTTTGGCTATGAGAAACACTTCCTCCGGTTTCATGTTGGGAAAGTCTGCTTGGGTGCGAATGTAGTCATGTCCCCTTCGGGTGAGGGTGTACTGGAAGTATTATGCCTTCATAAATCTCCGAACTTTGTAATTTACAACTGCGGATGGCCGGTCATTGGACCATATGTGCTCTGTGTAGGAGGCATGCTTAGTAAAGAACTGTGCAAGTCTCTCAAACCCCATAGGCAGTCTCTTGGCATCGGGAAGGATTTGGTCAAACTGCTCAAATACCGTGAAGTATCTGGCATTGGGCGAAATGGGAACATCCTAGTAGTCATCCGAAGGAGTTTCTACATATGTGAGGTATGGAACATAATCTTCATCTTGCAACCTTCAGTGGGGATTGACCCAAGAATTGATAAGGGTTTCATCCATGACCGTATCGAAGCCACTTAGTCTCCAGATCTCTTCAGCAAGTTTGGTTAACCTCCAATCTTTCTTCTTTTGAGCTGTGGTAGGAAAATCGGTTGAGCTTGGAGAGAACATGTGCTCTGCAAGGAGTTTGAAGTGTGGGGGACTTTCAGGTTTTTCTTGAATATTAGGTGGAGAGTGATGGGATGGTTGTGGTGAAGGAATATTCTCAGTGATGATGGGAGGACTCTGATGTGGAGTTGGGATTTTCTCACCAATAAAAGGGAGAGATTGATGTGGTGAGATTGAATGATGGGAGTGATGAGAGTGATGTGAATTATGGGCTTCTTCTTCATCACTTCTCCCTCTAGAGGAACACATCCCCGGAGTTTCCTCAAGCCAAGAACGAAGGTCATCGACCTTAGAGAAAAATTCTTGGAATTGGGATTTCATGGCATCAGCCAGCTGCTGATTATTGGGAATAGAAGGATTAAAAAGACGTTTGTGGATTTCTTTGACCAGAAGAAGAATCTCAGGACCATGGAAGTTGGTAGTTATTGAGCATTGCAGCTGGTTGATTGTGGATTGAAGAACAGTGATTGTGGACTCATAAGTTGAGTGAGTCTCAACAATCAACCATTTAGAATCGGAGGCTTGATCTGAAATGGATGCCTAAAGATTCTTTTTTACTGCAGTTACTTCAGAAATGAGTCAATCAGCAGTGGCCAGAAATTCCTTGTGGTCAGCTTTGCGATTATTAACAAGGGAGCGGATCCCCATTTCAACAATCAAGGAGATACGCTCTGCTGCCAATCTTTCACGTGTTTCTAGTCGCTCAATCCTTTCAACAAGCAACCGTGGTCCTGGAATATCATTTGGTTTCGGTTGAGTTGGCTTTACCGTAGCCAGGATTTGATCAACTTTGGCTTGGAGAGATAAGAATTCTTTCCTGGTCACCGCATTCTTCTTCTTCTTCTTCTTCTTGGGTTTGGAGGTGGAGTGGTGGGAGCCACTTAATTCTTCACCTTCATCAAACATCATTAATTCATCATCTGAGGGAGAGGGTCTGTTTAGCTCCTGAATGTGTTCATCATCCAGAACGAAAGTGGGAGCAGAGCTAATTTCGATCTCAGATCCTTCATCTTGAGAAGCATCAAAAATTGTAGTAGGAGGAACTTTGGATGTTTGTTGGGCAGCTGCATCTGCATGTTGTTGTTGAAGAGATGCAGCCATTTGATCCACCAACTTTGAACTTTGAGGATGGTGGCTACGGTATTCGCATTGCTGATAGCATTTTCCCAATACTTAGCCACGACTTGGAGTCGTTGTTCTTTCTGTTGTTGCTGCTTGATTTGCTGATCTTTATGGGCTTGGAAGGCCCTTCTGAAAGCTTCATACTTCTTGATTTCAGCTTTGGTAGTTGGTTGATAACGTCTCCAAGAATCACTAGATTCACTACCGTCAATTCCTTGATTTCGCACCAAGGTGTCCCTTGGGTTCATGGATCCTTGCACATTAGTACTCACTGTGCCTAAACCACCTGAAACAGATGTAAGTAAAGTAGGATTTCCTGAGCATCCTTGGTCTCCTTGACCCGTGGTCAAGTCTAGCTTCAACTCAGCTCTGGCATGGGTAGAAGAAGCGCCCTGCGGTAGCGAATATGTTTGTAGTGTTTGGGTGACAGATAAAAGGATGGAGTTCAACTCCTCAGCAGAAAAGAAGTGCAGTAGGGAATCCCTGGAGACCTTAGGGCGAGAACCAGTATCATCCCTTTGGGGTGATATTGATGAGCTTGAGTGGGATTCGATGGTTGTATTGAATGGGTCTGCGGCAACCCCAAGGACTACCAGAGCCTGTTGAGAGGCTGAGGTATCAGTCCGGTCACGCATTTGGCTGGTGGTAGTGGTTTTTCTCTTTTTAAGAATGGCGATAGGTTGTGCATCCTCACCGGAATCACTGTCAGACACGACGATAGTTTTTGACTTACGCTTCTTTGTGGGTGCGATTGCCTTGGGAGCATTCTTCTACGGAGTTGGAGGTGTTTTCTTTGATGCTCACTGTTTTCTTCTCCCAGAGACATTGGAAAGAGTGGTAGAAGAAGGGACTGCGGTACCTTCAAGAGCAACAGCTACGGATGGAAGAGGCGGGGTAGGTGGTTATGGGTAAATACCCTCCGTAGCCTCTATGTAGTTAGAGAGATCAGCAGTCTCAAGACCAAGGGTTGTAAGTATGTAGTTTGGGAGTCTGCGAATAGGTCCAAAGGGAGTTTGATTAGATGAGGGAGAGTACCTTTTAATATCCTTAGTGATGAAGAACTTGATGTCGTCTCCCATACTGATATCTACATCATAATGAAGATCCAAGATGCATAAGGACCAAAACCTAGCAAAAGTGAGCTCGATTGGTTTCTCCTTAGGGCTTTCCTTGGGAATGTACTGAAGGAAATCTTCCCAAAGGATTTGGCCGTAGTTGACATCGTGGCCGGTGAAAATACTCCATACAAGTTCCAGCAGTTTAAGACCCATATTATCGATGCCTCCGGTTCTGCCGGAGAGACTGCGGATGACATAGTGGCACACGTATTGCCATACGACGGGCAGTTGGTTCTTCTTGAATTCGCCAATTCCCTTAATCTTCTTTTGGTATCCCATCTGATAGAGAGTAGATGTGATGTCGGCCATTGACGGGTTGAAAAACTTGATGGATGGGTGAATCAAAAGATTGATGGCATTGAGAAACTTTTCTTTTGACAGTATAACTAGGGAATTGTCAACTAGGTTGAGATGAACTTCTTAGAGGTTGTTGAGTGGTCGATATGTAGAAAAAGCGCATTTGAAGAGTGTAGATACTGGAACCACGTCTGTGAACGCATCAAATGGACCATACAAAGGATGATTCTTTAAGAACCTTATCATCAACTTGAGTGGGGCATTATATGAGGGATGATCATCGAAGATTGCTCTGAAATTACTGGAAGCAATCATGGGAGAGTCTGTGGGGTTGGAGCTTCGTGATCCAGAGGGCTTAGCTGGTTTCTTTGGCACACTTGATTTCACCATTGTTGAGTTTGAAAAAGCTTAAAGAATTCAGAGAGAGATTGAGGGTTTTGAGAGCGTAAAGGTTTCTTTGTGAAGAGGAAAAGGGTTTTATAGTGATTTGAAGGAGCGGGAAATGTTGAGGTTTTGACCTAGGTGAAATTGGGTAAAATAAAATGGTTTATCTGTGAAAAAGGTATCTTTAATCTTAAACACATGTTGACAAAAAAGGATAAAGATTAAAATTGGGATTAACCAAAAGAACGCTGCATTTAATGAAATGTCAGATCACGTCTTGAGAACGTGTGGAGGGTGTGAGCAATATCCATTGGATAAAGTAGAAGTTGAAATTGATGGGATGGTTTGGGTAATAGAAGGAGACATTTTAGAGGATTTGACTTGGAAAATCTTTTATTTTGTCATCATACCTAAAATAGGTCTGGCATGAGGTTTTGGGAGAGAGGAATGTGACAGTTTCTCAAAGGAATGTTTTTTATTTAATGTTTTATTTAATGAAGGATCATTAAATAGCACACTATGTTTTTGTTGTTTTTCAAAAAAAAATGAACCGTATGGAAGGTAATTAATGTGACTGCGGATGAAAATATCAATTGCGGATGGTTTCTTTGATATTGTGGATGACTGCAGTGAAAGAAACTGAGAAGAGCACTTGTACAAAAGTTAGCAATCACAAACACGAAGGACCCATGAAAGATAGATATAATATATGGTTGCGGTATATCGACTGTAGAACAAGGAATGTTCCAAAACCATCTATTATCATTAACTTTCAGTAAGGACCATAATGGAGACCAGGAAGGTTTGTGGTGCTTGTTCATTCAAGAAGAATTTAGGGTCCGGATTCATCATTCCCAACATTTGTAGGAACACATTGAGTTTTGTAGAGTCAAAGATGAGTTCAATATTACCTTTCAAAATGTGGTCTTTGATGAAATGATACCGTAGCTCACTATGTTTAGTCTTGGAGTGCTGAATAGGACTATGAGAAATTGTTATGGAACTTTCAGAATCACAATAAACTGGTATCCACAGCATCCTGTATCCATAGTCTAACAGTTGTGTCTTCATCCAAAGGACTTGGGAACAACAGCTGGTTGTGGCCACGTATTCTGCTTCTGCGGTAGATAAAGAAACACAACTTTTTTTCTTGAGGACCAGCTGAGAAGTCTTCCTCCTAAAAATTGACATCCACCAGATGTACTTTTTCGATCAAGTTTTCATCCAGCATGATCTGCATCAGTAAACGCTTGAAGACTGAAGTCATTGCCTGTGGGGTACCATAGACCAAGAGATTTTCTTCCTTTTAGGTATCGAAGAATTTGTTTGGCTGCGGTCATGTGTGACACTTTTCGGTCAGCCTGATACCTTGCATACACACCAGTTGCAAAGACAATGTCCGGTCGGCTTGCGGTGAGATACATTAAAGAGGCAATGATACCTCTATAAGTCTTGTGATCCACAAATTTTCTAGAGGGATCAACAAAGATCTTATATCCGAAGGCCATAGGTACCTTAGCTGAAGAACAGTTGTCCATAGAAGTTAATCTCTCTATTCATGCTCATTTGAAATTTGTTTGTCTTGAGCTTAGCAAATTCATCCACCATTCCTTGATCAGAGGATCCGAAGATGATATCATCCAAATATATTTGTACAAGCATAAGGTGAGACCCGTTTTCTTTTCTAAATAGTGTGGGATCAATCACTCCTCTTTTATAACCTGAAGAGACTAAGAATTCATAAAGAGTCTCACACCAAGCTCTAGGGGCTTGTTTCAGACCGTAGACTGCTTTCTGAAACTTGTAGCAGTGATCAGGGAACTCGATACTTTCAAAGCCAGGAGGCTGTTGAAGATAAACCTCTTCTTTCAATTCCCCAATTAGAAAAGCACTCTTAACGTCCATTTGGTGTACTTTGATGTTTTTGTGAGAAGCATATACTTAGAAGATTCTGACTGCTTCCATTCTAGCCACCAAAGCGTTTGTCTCATCGTAGTCAACACCTTCCAGTTGACTATAGCCTTTAGCAACTAGCCTTGCCATATTTCTGATAACCGCTCCAGATTCATCTAGCTTGTTCTTGAAAACCCATCTTGTACCAACAATAGTATGGCCTTATGGAATGAGAAAAAGTTGCCACACTTTCTTTCTTTCATATTCTTCCAGTTCTTCTTACATTGCAGAAATACAATCTGATTCCAATAATGCTTCATTGATAGATCGAGGCTCGACTGCGGACATAAATGTTGCATAGTGACAATGATCAGATAAATCTTTGGCAGATCGAGTTTGAATACATGCGGACGGGTTGCCAATAATTTGGCCTGGTGGGTGATCCTTCGTCCGTACATGTAGACGAGGAATCAGATGATCAGCAGCTGCGGTTGAAGGAATGTTTTCAATATCAGAGGTTGCTTCGGATTGGGAAGGAAGTTCCCCCTGGATTTGTGAACAGCCTGCTGAATAGGGGTGTGCAAAAAAAGCGCAAAACCGAAAAACCGAGCCAAACCGAAACCGAAAAAAACTGTAACCGAAAAAAACCCAAACCGAAAAAACCGGATATCAACGGGTCGGTTTTTGGTTTTCATATTTAGGTATCCGCGGATACCCGAACCGAATCGTTTGAAATATATATATATATATATATATATATATATATATATATATATATATATATATATATATATAAAGTAACAAAAAATTCTTTCGTTAGTATTATTTTAATCGATCTACGAGTTCAATAACCTAAACAAAAATCCAGATCAACAACTCCAATTTTGTAATTCTAAATTCATTTGCTTTTCTTGTTATTTTTATTATTTTATTTATTATACAACTTATAATATATGATATTTGAACTTCATTATGTTTTTTTAAACTCTTTGACTTACTAATTTTAAGAAAGAGATAACTAAAATGGAATTTATAGTTTCAATTGAATTTAATTTTTTATATTTTACCGGGTACCCGTGAACCGAACCGTGGTTACTTGCTTTCATACAGTTCAGTTCGGTTCGGTTTTTTTGTCAATACAGTTCTATTTCAGTTAGTGCGCATGAGGTACCGGCCCCGTGAACACCCCTACTGCTGAATCATCTTGACTTCTTGCAGCGAGAGAGGCATTTTCTTTAGTTTGGAGAGGTTCCTCCTAGATTGCTGAAGGGAGTTCATCTGGAACCTGAGAAGGTTCCCCCTGGACTGCTGATGGATGTTCATCTGAATGCGAAGATTCAGTTGATTTTCTGAGAGTGTGTGACAACCCGATATTTCGAGACAATGTAATGTAAAACCAATCAAATTTAGGTCAAAATATAACTTTCCTAAAATCTTATTTGGGTTAAATAAAGTAGTAGGTATCGTATCAAGGTTTCCGTACATATGAAGAACCCTAAAATCTGAGTTATAACGAAGAAGTTATGACCAACCGAAGATTCTCGGCAAAACCGGCAACACCGATTAAACGAAAAACGCGAAGTTTCAATACAATAGTTTTTAGCCTTAAGTATCTAAATGAAAGTTATAGATAACCTCAAACCGTGAGCGTACATAAAAAGAACGTCTAAATCTGATTTCGGATGAGGAAGTTATGATTTTTTGAAGAAATTCCTTAATCATGTCATTTTAATAAATAAATAATAAAAATAATTTCATAATTTGCCAACGGAATCTAAACGAAAGTTGTAGATCTTAGTCTCACCTACGCGTGGATATAAAGAACGTCGAAAACGGAGTTCGTATGAAGGAGATATGAATTTTAGAAGTTTATTTAAAATAAATATAAATATAAATATAAATTCTTGGTAATATCCGAAGGGGACTCAGCAGATAGGACCCTCGTACGCCCCGCGTACTCGAATCAAGGGCCTCGGATCGTACACGTCGCCCCTATGCGAAGCTACCGACCCGCCCCATCCGACCCGTCCCATCCGATCCGTCCCATCCGAAGTCGAGGCAGTCGAGGACTCGCTCATGCATGACGTACGCGTACGCGCTGCGTACGAGCGTACGCCCTGCGTACCGAGGCTTATTAGACCCCCGATAAATAGAATGCGAGGGTTTCCGGAAAAGTTGCTCATTTCTCTCCTTTCTCTCATGATCTTGCCTCGATTTCCGTGCCCGTTCAAACCCGAAGCTCTGGTCTTTTTGCTCAAGTCCCGAGGGTCGATTTTACTCCCGAGATTCCCGAGAATCTCGAGAAAAATCCGTTTCCCAAGACGAAACTCTGCCCGGTTTTCCATCTCGCTATCTTCAAACTTTCAAGTGAGTTCATACCCCTTTAATCAACCTTTGAAATGATTTTAAATGTTTTAAATACTTATTGGGGGGGGGGAATACAAGTTAAATACTTATACTTATTGCTTCAATCACATGTGATTGCATTAATCACATGTGATTTACAACTAGGGAAACCAGTGATTTTATCACTGTTCAAACTGTCTATCAAACTGTTTTACATCAAAATGTTTTACAAACCCTTTTACTTTTCAAACTTATTTACAACTGTGATTCAAACAAATGTTCCTTATACTTAAACTGTTTTATCAAACCTATGCCTTCAAATTGTTTTATAGATTGACATCAAGTCGATCTTTCTTAAAATAATACTTCTGTTTCAAATGTCTTATAAAAACTTATTTATGCTTTTATATTATAAATTGCATGCCCATATATGTATAGATGTATAAATAATGTTTAAAGGGCTTAGGAAGGCCATCCGCCCTATTTCCTTTTTCTCGATTTGGATGTGGTCTGGTGGGATTTCGGGTGACCATCCGAAGGTCGGTTCAATATTAATTATATATCAAATATACATATATAGACATAAAAGTACTTCCATATTCATACGTACTAGACACATCATTAGTGAGTTACCATCGGGGTAACACAGGATTATACTATTACAACTGTTAGATCAATGAGTCAGCTCATTAATGAGTCTATACATTACATTACTATGAGAACATATACAACTATACTATGAGAACATATACAACTATACTAGGAAGAGAGCATATACAACTACACTAGAACGAGAAACATTACCCTTACATTAATACGTTAACAATTGTGATCCACTGTATCAGAGCATGCCTTAAATGTCATGGCCCGAGTTGTAGCCAGAATTCTCTTGGAGGGAGAGCGTTGAGTTTGCGTATAGATCTATACTGGATTGACTATCCTACACCTTGCTGCTGGCTACAGCCGGACCTGCAGGTCTGCGGGTGCCAAACGTCATTCCATTATTACGACCATTCGTATGTCGTTGTTACTAGTCGATAGCATGGTGCAATTATCACATTTTACCTTAATATAAATCCGGTTTAAGGTAGTTAGTACACCAGTAGTTACTATAAAACTAAGCTACAATACTACAATGATTTACCCATTACATATTTTTAGTGATAACCTCACCTGAACTTTAATGTACAAACTATATTTTGTTAAAAGATAGTTGCACTTGGGAAATTACACACTTTTACAACAAACGAACATACAAAACAGTTAAGCCTTGGTAGAAGGGTACTTTATTAGAAAATATAGCTTTTTCTAAGAGATTCAAACTTTTACAAACACTTACATACATTTCACGAACTTATACGTGAGACACGTTCAACGTTTTTTGATAACAAACACCGACACTAAAATACTTATGAACTCACCAGCTTAATGCTGATAAAATCTTTCAAAATAACTTGTATTCTCAGGTCATCAGTAGTCAGGTACCGATGCCAGCTTTTGAGAAGATGGAGCGCATTCAAGACTCGTCATATTATTATTTTGATTTACCATATTTTTTTTTGTGTCTAAAACTGTACAGAACACGCTTGTATTAAAATTATATATTTAATGCAATGGATGATGTTGTTTGCCTATTTACATTTACTGTGTTGTGATACTTTACATGACGTCCTCCGCCGCAGAACGTTTCCGCCGTTCTTGGTTTTGGGGTGTGACAGATTGGTATCAGAGCATTGTTTATAGAGAATCAAGTATATCAACCCATAAAAGATATACTAAACTATAAACCCATTAGGGATTAAAGCACTCTGACCAAGAGTCTATACTTTAAATATTAAAATATTTAATTAAGTATACGAGTCTGCATTCATACTAAAATCAGTGTCACAATGACAAGAACAAAAGTATTACGATTGTTAAATATCACAAGTGAGCTCGGGGATGTATGGTCAGTCCTGGGAATGGCATAGCCTGATCAACTATGCTGGTCCTAGGAGTGATTAGGATATGCCCTAGAATGGTTGTGATAGGTTAACAAGTCTAAAAACTTACCAACAAATCCACAAGAAGATCAGTAGAACTTAAACTTAAAATACTATAGGTGTATTTTGTACTACTAGTTACACGTATACTATATTCTTATACCTCTCTTCTCGCGTAGATCTAAATGGCTGGATTCCATCTCGGCGACACGTACTTTCCAAATGAAGGCAATGAGGGGTGGATCGATGAAGAGCCCGAAGATGAGCATCCAATCCCTTTGGATGATCACCTCGCAGAAGGCTTTTCTGATGGATCCAACTCCGAGCCTGAAGTCAACAACCTACCGCTCGTAGGTCAAACCCCGAACAACAACCCTCGACCAGCTTTTCCAGGTCCTACTCCCTTGTGGGCAAACAACTTGAATCGCTGGAGTGATGAACAGGGTCAACCCTTACCATACTTTGGGGACCAAAGCTTTTACAACGTCAACGATGGTGGCTCTGCTGACCGAGCTCTGCCTGTCGTTATCCGCAGAATAGCTTGTAATGTCGAGCAAGGTCGAGCAGCCATCGACCGGGTCATGGAGATTGATGCCAACTCAGGTGTCAACACAACCCGCATCCGCCGTCTTGAAGAAGACATGGAACAGACCCGGAGAACCAATGAAACCTTGCAGCAGTAGCTGGCTGCCTCACGAGCTGAAATCTTGGAACTTGGAGCTCGTCAGAGGGCTCAGGATCGACACCTTCAAGAGGTGTTTCGTCAAGTGTCCGACCTCAGGGCTCGCCCGAGGAATTCCCATCGCCGTTAGATGATGTCTAGTACATCTCTATCTTTTGATTAAATAATAGCCTTTAACATTTGTGCTCTAAGTAGCACTTGTCTGTAAAATATTCCTAACTTTCAGTACTCTAATTAGGAATCTTAGAACTGTCAAACTTTTCTATGTGGTATGATGTAAGACCTCCTGTTAGGTCGATTTTCCCTGAACTTATTACATCAGTAATACCAATATTATTGAAATCTATCTAATCTGTGGGAAAAATCTATACACTTGTGCTTTCCTACTAATATTCCTTATTGTGATTTCAAACACTCATTCAACTGTTGGGCTATGGTTAGTTAGTCCATGTGTCACTCTCACGTTGCTTACAAATTGATTCTTACCATTTTTCTTATCTTTATAAACTTATAGCTGAAAGATGCCTCCTCGCAAATCTCCCAGGAATAATCCTGCACCACCACCTCCTCCGCCTCCGGTCATCGATATTGTAGTCCTAAATGTTGCCGTAGCTGCAGCAGTGGCAACTGCCATGGCTCAGTATCACTCTTCTGATGCTAGCAGAGGTGGAACCCCTGTGGAATCAACCCCGGTTGAAACCCCTGTGCGCTCGAGAGAGTGCTTCTATAAGGATTTCACAAATTGCAAACCGAAGCCTTTTTACGGCACCGGCGGAGTCATTTCCCTCTCGCAATGGCTCGAGAAGACTAAATCAGTCTTCGAAATCCATTCATGCCCTGCGGCGAGTAAAGTCAAGTACGCCGCATGCACCTTTGAAGGAAAGGCCCTGACATGGTGGAACGGCCATGTCAAGGCACTAACTCTCGTCGTAGCCAACGACATAAGCTGGGAAACAGTGAAAGACCTCATGACTGAGGAATAATGCCCGAGGGGCGAGATCCAGAAACTAGAGGAGGAACTTTGGAACCTGACGATGAAGGGCACCAACGTGGTCGCTTATACTGCCAGATTCAGCGAGCTGGTGGCCTTCTGCCCCAATATGGTTCCCACCGAGGGGAAGAAGATCGAGAGGTACATATGGGGGCTAGTGCCTCCATATCAGGGGAATGTTCTAGCATCAAACCCTGCTACCTTCGACAGTGCCAAACGATTGGCACAACGACTAATTGACCATGGAGTCAAAACCCCTGCAATCACAACCACCCTAGCTATCCCGGAACCCTCCAAACCTGCTGGTACTAAGCGGAAATTCTGGGATGAAAGGAAGAAGCAACAGGCTGCCAAAAAGCAGCAAATTGTAGCAATACATGCCGCAATAACCCCTGCTGCTGCTACTACTGCTCCGGTGGGTCGGTATGCTGGAAGTTCACCCAAGTGCAAAAAATGCAACTACCACCACAACGGCCCCTGCCGTGAAATGCAGTGCTCTAACTGCAACAGGAAAGGACACACCATCCGTTTCTGTAAGTTCCCGGCACAACCTATCAACCAAGTCCCTGGCTCTGGCGCGAGCCCGACCTGCTATAGATGTGGCGAAGCAGGCCACTATAAGAGGGACTGCCCCAATGCAAAGAATGCTGGTGGAGCAGTAAGGGTACTAGCTATAGGCCACGGGGAAGCAGTTGCTGACCCGATAGTGGTGACTGGTACGTTCCTCCTCGATAACTCCTATGCATGCATTCTGTTCGATAGTGGAGCGGAGCGAAGCTTCGTAAACCATAAATTTGCTCGCATGCTTAATCAACCACCGCATGCACTCAAGGAACTATTCACAGTAGAAATGGCTAATGGAAAAACTGAAAGTACGAGTAGCATATACTTAGGTTGTACCCTAACTCTAGATAACCATTCATTCCCACTCGACCTCATGCCAGTCTCAATAAAAAGTTTCGACGTTATCATTGGCATTGATTGGTTAAGCCTTCATCGCGCCGACATCATGTGCTATGAGAAAGTAGGCCGTCTAAACCTTCCGTCTAACGAAACTCTTATAGTCTACGGCGACAAACCCGGTGCAAGTCTTCGCATCATATCAAGTATTCAAGCACAGAAGTATCTGCGTAAGGAATACCATGCATTCCTTGCTCACGTCGTCGACACGAGCCTTGAAACGAAAGAACTAAAGAACATCCCAGTAGTGAGTGACTTCCCCGACATTTTCCCAGAAGAACTACCCGGGTTACCTCCGCAACGACAGGTCGAGTTAAGAATCGACTTAGTCCCAGGAGCTACCCTAGTAGCCAAGTCGCCCTACCGTTTAGCACCAGTTGAGATGCAGGAACTCTCTGGTCAACTTAACGAACTACTCACCAAGGGATTTATAAGACCAAGTTTCTCACCTTGGGGAGCACCGGTCTTGTTCATTAAGAAGAAAGACGGATCATTCCGTATGTGTATTGACTACAGAGAACTCAACAAACTGACGGTCAAGAATCGTTACCCTCTGCCTCGCATAGATGATCTATTCAACCAACTTCAAGGGGCGAACTATTTTTCTAAGATTGATCTAAGATCCGGATATCACCAGTTACGAGTGCTAGAGGAGGATGTGTCGAAGACAGCCTTCCGAACTCGTTACGGACATTACGAGTTCGTGGTGATGCCATTCGGATTGACCAATGCGCCCGCAGTCTTCATGGATCTGATGAATAGAGTATGCCGACCTTACTTAGATCAGTTCGTGATCGTTTTCATTGACGACATCCTGATCTACTCCCGAAGTAAGAAAGAGCATGGCGATCACCTGCGACAAGTTCTAGAGACATTACGAAAAGAGAAGCTTTATGCAAAGTTCTCGAAATGTGAATTTTGGATCCGGAGAGTCGAATTCTTAGGACACGTGGTAAGCGAAGAGGGAATCCACGTGGACCCATCCAAAATCAAATCCATTGAGAACTGGTCAGCACCTAAGACGCCTACAGAAATTCGCCAATTTCTAGGTCTCGCTGGCTACTACCGCAGATTCATTAAGAACTTCTCCCGAATAGCGAAACCCCGTACGACCCTGACCCAGAAAGGCGTGGCCTTTGACTGGGAAGAGAAACAAGAGAGAGCGTTCCAAACGCTCAAACGAGCCTTGTGCACCGCGCCAATACTATCCCTTCCCGAAGGAATAGAAGACTTCGTAGTCTATTGCGATGCATCAAATCAAGGGTTCGGATGTGTTCTAATGCAGCGAGGTAGGGTCATCGCCTACGCCTCGAGACAGTTGAAGACACACGAGGTTAACTACACGACCCACGATCTTGAACTAGGAGTAGTAGTGTTTGCTCTGAAGATCTGGAGACATTACTTGTATGGAACGAAGAGCACTATCTTTACCGACCACAAGAGTTTACAACACATTTTCGATCAAAAGGAGCTCAACATGAGACAACGACGGTGGGTCGAGCTACTCAGTGATTACGAATGCGATATTCGTTATCATCCGGGTAAAGCCAACGTAGTAGCAGACGCCCTAAGTCGGAAGGAATATTCTGGTCGCAAATTCAAGTCATTGTCAATAACCATCCATTCACACTTGTCTAAACAAATTCAGGGGGCTCAACTTAAAGCCATGAAACCTAAAAATGTGACGAATGAATCCCTTAGAGGAACGGACAATAATTTAGAAGCCAAGGGTGACGGAGCCTTATATTTCATGAACCGGATCTGGACACCGAAACACGGTGGTTTCCGAGACTTGGTCATGACCGAGGCGCACAACACTCGGTATTCCGTCCAGCCAGGTTCAGATAAGATGTATCTGGATCTTAAAAACCTATACTGGTGGCCTAATATGAAAGCAGAGATTGCTACCTTTGTAAGTAAATGCCTTACTTGCGCAAAGGTTAAGGTCGAGCACCAGAAGCCCTCTGGTTTATTGCAACAACCAGAGATCCCGGAATGGAAGTGGGAGCGGATCACTATGGATTTCATAACCAAGTTGCCCAAGACAACGGGTGGACTTGACACCATATGGCTCATCGTTGATAGATTGACCAAGTCTGCACACTTCCTGCCTATCAAAGAAACCGACAAGATGGAGAAACTTACGAGAACATACATTAGGGAAATCGTACGGCTACATGGTGTACCTATGTCCATTATCTCCGATAGAGATAGTAGGTTCACCTCAAGATTTTGGCAATCACTACAACATTCCCTAGGAACAAGGCTGGACATGAGCACAGCCTACCAACCTCAGACCGACGGACAGAGTGAGAGGACCATCCAAACATTGGAAGATATGTTGCGAGCCTGCGTGATTGACTTTGGGAAGGCATGGGATACTCATTTACCCCTGGTCGAGTTTTCCTATAATAACAGTTATCACACGAGCATCAAGGCTGCTCCATTTGAAGCTCTCTACGACCGAAAGTGCAGATCCCCTCGGTGCTGGGCTGAGGTGGGTGATACCCAATTAGCCAGGGGGCAAGCTTCCGACAGTACTCTCACCGGTCCAGAGATCATTCGGGAAACGACAGAGAAAATCGTTCAGATCCGTGAACGATTGAAAGCCTCTAGAGACCGACAGAAGAGCTATGCTGATAAACGAAGAAAACCTTTGGAATTTTAGGTGGGAGACCGAGTCCTTCTCAAGGTCTCACCCTGTAAGGGCTTGATACGCTTCGGCAAGCGTGGGAAGCTTAATCCGAGGTACATAGGGCCTTTCGAGATTCTTGCAAGATTCGGCCCCGTAGCTTACAAACTCGACCTACCAGGCGCACTTTGTAACGTACATTCTACATTCCACGTATCTAACTTGAAAAAGTGTCTATCCGACGAGACTCTTGTAATCCCACTCGACGAGATCGAGATCAACGAGAGCCTCAACTTCGTGGAAGAACCTGTAGAGATCATGGACCGTGAGGTCAAGCAGACAAAGCAAAGCCGTATCCCTATCGTGAAGGTTCGCTGGAACGCCAAGCGAGGACCGGAATTCACTTGGGAACGTGAGGATCAAATGAAACTAAAATACCCTCACCTTTTTTCTTAGTTATTTGTAATTTCTTACTTGCTTAAATTCTAATTTCGGGACGAAATTCCTTCTAACGGGGGGATGATGTGACAACCCGATATTTCGAGACAATGTAATGTAAAACCAATCAAATTTAGGTAAAAATATAACTTTCCTAAAATCTTATTTGGGTTAAATAAAGTAGTAGGTATCGTATCAAGGTTTTCGTACATATAAAGAACCCTAAAATCCGAGTTATAACGAAGAAGTTATGGCCAACCGAAGATTCTCAGCAAAACCGGCAACACCGATTAAACGAAAAACGCGAAGTTTCAATACAATAGTTTTTGGCCTTAAGTATCTAAATGAAAGTTATAGATAACCTCAAACTGTGAGCGTACATAAAAAGAACGTCCAAATCTGACTTCGGATGAGGAAGTTATGATTTCTTGAAGAAATTCCTTAATCACGTCATTTTAATAAATAAATAATAAAAATAATTTCATAATTTGCCAACGGAATCTAAACGAAAGTTGTAGATCTTAGTCTCACCTACGCGTTGATATAAAGAACGTCGAAAACGGAGTTCGTATGAAGGAGATATAAATTTTAGAAGTTTATTTAAAATAAATATAAATTTAAATATAAATTTTTGGTAATATCCGAAGGGGAGTCAGCAGATAGGACCGGAGTACGCCCTGCGTACCCTCGTACGCCCCGCGTACTCGAATCAAGGGCCTCGGATCGTCCACGTCGCCCCTATGCGAAGCTACCGACCCGCCCCATCCGACCCGCCCCATCCGACCCATCCCATCCGATCCGTCCCATCCGAAGCCGAGGCAGTCGAGGACTCGCTCATGCATGACGTACGCGTACGCACTGCGTACGAGCGTATGCCCCGCGTACCGAGGCTTCTTAGACCCCCTATAAATAGAGTGCGAGGGTTTCCGGAAAAATTTCTCATTTCTCTCCTTTCTCTCATGATCTTGCCTCGATTTCCGTGCCCGTTCAAACCCGAAGCTCTGGTCTTTTTGCTCAAGTCCCGAGGGTCGATTTTACTCCCGAGATTCCCAAGAATCCCGAGAAAAATCTGTTTCCCAAGACGAAACTCTGCCCGGTTTTCCATCTCGCTATCTTCAAACTTTCAAGTGAGTTCATACCCCTTTAATCAACCTTTGAAATGATTTTAAATGTTTTAAATACTTATGGGGGTGAATACAAGTTAAATACTTATAGTTATTGCTTCAATCACATGTGATTGCATTAATCACATGTGATTTATAACTAGGGAAACCAGTGATTTTATCACTGTTCAAACTGTCTATCAAACTGTTTTACATCAAAATGTTTTACAAACCCTTTTACTTTTCAAACTTATTTACAACTGTGATTCAAACAAATGTTCCTTATACTTAAACTGTTTTATCAAACCTATGCCTTCAAATTGTTTTATAGATTGACATCAAGTCGATCTTTTCTTAAAATAATACTTCTGTTTCAAATGTCTTATAAAAACTTATTTATGCTTTTATATTATAAATTGCATGCCCATATATGTATAGATGTATAAATAATGTTTAAAGGGCTTAGGAAGGCCATCCGCCCTATTTCCTTTTTCTCGATTTGGATGTGGTCTGGTGGGATTTCGGGTGACCATCCGAAGGTCGTTTCAATATTAATTATATATCAAATATACATATATAGACATAAAAGTACTTCCATATTCATACGTACTAGACACATCATTAGTGAGTTACCATCGGGGTAACACATGATTATACTATTACAACTGTTAGATCAATGAGTCAGTTCATTCATGAGTCTATACATTACATTACTATGAGAACATATACAACTATACTATGAGAATATATACAACTATACTATGAGAACATATACAACTATACTAGGAAGAGAACATATACAACTACACTAGAACGAGAAACATTACCCTTACATTAATACGTTAAAAATTGCGATCCACTATATCGGAGCATGCCTTAAATGTCATGGCCCGAGTTGTAGCCAGAATTCTCTTGGAGGGAGAGCGTTGAGTTTACGTATAGATCTATATTGGATTGACTATCCTACACCTTGCTGCTAGCTACAGCCAGACCTGCAGGTCTGCGGGTGCCAAACGTCATTCCATTATTACGACCATTCGTATGTCGTTGTTACCAGTCGATAGCATGGTGCAATTATCACATTTTACCTTAATATAAATCCGGTTAAAGGTAGTTAGTACAACAGTAGTTACTATAAAACTAAGCTACAGTACTACAATGATTTACCCATTACATATTTTTAGTGATAACCTCACTTGAACTTTAATGTACAAACTATATTTTGTTAAAAGATAGTTGCACTTGGGAAATTACACACTTTTACAACAAACGAACATACAAAATAGTTAAGCCTTGGTAGAAGGCTACTTTATTAGAAAATATAGGTTTTTCTGAGAGATTCAAACTTTTACAAACACTTACATACATTTCACGAACTGATACGTGAGACACGTTCAACGTTTTTGATAACAAACACCGACACTAAAATACTTATGAACTCACCAGCTTAATGCTGATAAACTCTTTCAAAATAACTTGTATTCTCAGGTCATCAGTAGGCAGGTACCGATGCCAGCTTTTGAGAAGATGGAGCGCATTCAAGACTCAGCATATTATTATTTTGATTTACCTTATATTTTTTTTTGTGTCTAAAACTGTACAGAACACGCTTGTATTAAAATTATATATTTAATGCAATGGATGATGTTGTTTGCCTATTTACATTTACTGTGTTGTGATACTTTACATGACGTCCTCCGCCCCAGAACGTTTCCGCCGTTCTTGGTTTTGGGGTGTGATAGAGTGGGAGCTTGAGCATCATCAAATACTGGAACCTCAATGGTTGTAGTACGAACCGGAGTAGAGCTTTCCCCCTCAACAGGAGAGGTGGAAGTATTGAGAGATGCTACCTCGGATAGAGATGGGCCAGAAACATCAGTGTGTTGTTGTTGAGCAGTTGGAGATACCAGAACTTCGGACAGTTTTTTCGTTTCAACAGGGTCGAAGAGATCATCATAGTTTACTTCAACCAGATTTAAGGGTCTTGAAGAAACTGGAATATCGCTTTCGATAATGGCAGTGGTTTATTTAGATGGAGGGGTGTTGCGGATGTAAGAGTCATCGAACTTTACGTCAAAACTTTCAACAATTAACCTTGTACGTCTGATGAGAACCCGAAAGAATACCCAAGTGAAGCGAGTGAAGTCATCAACTATAACCAGTATGTATTTTTTATGATGAAGACTGGCTACGGTTGATGGACCGCAGAGATCAATGTGGAGAACTTCGAGTGGTTCGGATATGGATGAGCCAATTACTATAGGGTGACTTGCTTTTGACTGCTTACCACATTCACAAGCAGGACATAGAGTGTCATTGTTGAACTTGAGAATGGGTAGACCTCTGACCAATTCTTCAGTAACTAAGGTGTTGCTGTATTTGAAGTTGAGATGAGCGAGCTTGCGGTGCCATAACCAGCTAACTTCGGATACGGCTTTAGAGAGAAAGCACAACTACAGTTTACCAATGATGAGAGAGACATCCAGAGGATACATTGTGCCTTCGGATCGTGACTTGATTAAGCAAGTGCTTCTATCACTTGTCATTATGTAAAAGAATTGATCATCAAACTCCACTCGATGGCCTGCTTTACATAGTTGGCCAACACTGATGAGATTGTGTTTAAGGCTTTCTACATAAGCAACCTTCTGAATGAAAAAGTTCCCCGTAGTGAGAACACCATAGCCTTGTATGATGCCATTCACATTGTTTCCAAAAGTGACATTTCCACCATTGCATGTAGGCCTGAAATCCCGAAGGTACTCTAACCTTCCGGTCATGTGCAAGGAGCAGGCACTGTCGATCAACCATTCTTCTTCTTGATCTTCCTTGCTCAAAGCCTACAGAAATTTAGTGGTTAATTTGAGCACCCAAGCGAGTTTGGAGCCCGGAGTCACATACGATGTGTTAATCGATGCATGATGCGAGGTGGTAGGGACAGGTTCTAAGTCAACTTTCAAGCCTAGTCCTGGGTGTTTGAAGTTCTTTGGAGTTTTGTGACATTGTGGATAATTACGAGTTTCTTTGGAGAGATTAGATGATTCATGAGAGAGAAATTTTTTACATTGACATTGACACGTGAACTTTTTGTCATTTTCCCTGACATTTGACTTAGTTTGAGGTTTTGAAGAAAAAGTATGCATTTGTCCATTCCGAGGATTGTGAGATTTGACCCTTTTGTTTGTGTGTTTTGAAAAAGTGTATTGTGCAGGTCTTGCAGGTGTGAAGACACGTGTAGGCCTTTTGTGATGTGATTTCTTAAACACTTGAGATGACCTTTTGAGTGCCGGAGTTGGCAAAATTCCTTTCCATTTTTGAGGTTTTGAAAGTGACATTGGAAGGGTTGGAGTAGGTAGAATACCTTTCCATTTTGGATCATTGAGAGAATAGATTTGAAAACCATTTGATCGAAAAGACTTATCCTTAGGTTTGGATGTTTTTTGAGTATTGTCAAAAACAGTGAACTCCTACCTTTTTGTTTTCTTGGAAACAGTTTTCTTGAAATGGTAATTTGAGAAAACAAAATTTTCAGGACTTTTTGACTTTGGACATTTCACAGATTTCTTAAGTTTTGAACAAATTTCCCGTTGCTTCCCACGAGAACGAAATTCTTCTTTAAAAGCTCTTTTTGCTTCGGTCTTAGGAGAACCGCAGTCAGTGACATTTAATTGCAGTTTCCTTAAATCTTTTGAGGATTTTGAAAAATAGTGACTCGATTCATCCGAACTTGAGAAGTCAAGAATTTGAGAACATTGACCAAATTCAAAATTTTCAATTGGTAATTCATGATTAATTGGCTCAATAGTCACATAACTCTTGACTTCAGTCAGCGATGTAGTGCTTTGGACTACCGCAAAGTAAGTCTTGATGGACACTTCTATGGGACATTTGATATTAGGTAATGGGGCATATTGCAGTACATGACTGCGGTTAGAAATACTGCGGCCAGACTGTAAGGATAGGAAGTCTAAAGAGACTTCAGGACTTTCAATAACAATTTCCTCATCGGCTACGGATGATGTATGAGAATCTATGTTGTCAACATGAGTAGGAAACTCAGGGAGAATTTCTTTTATAACACAATTGTTACTCAGATCATGAAGTTTACCAAAGTGGGCTTGGATATCCTCAGGAAATGTTTTGTTATTGACCGGAAACAAGAAGTTGCAATCTGGTGGGACATAGGGATGTTCCAGTGTGAACCGAGGTGAGGAGTCCGTTGCGGTTGGGTAACCATTGGACCAACCCCAATTAAACGTGTTATCAACATTCCCATTATTAACAAGATTCTCAATGGCCTCAGTTTCATTAAACAGCTTTTCAATTAAAAGATTTAAACGTACAATTTCATTATGTGCTAGATCTCTCTAATTCAAGGCTATTTCTAATTGTGTTTCACTTAATATCCTAGCATCTTTTTCTAGCATTAAGTCCTTCTCTAACATTGCCATTTTGAGTCTCTTATTGTCCAAACGTCCTCTAACATGGAGCATCTCCTGCGAAGCGATGTTCTTCTCATCTAGGGCTTTATTGTAGTCTGTAAGGACGGCAGCACAAGTGTCATTGAGTGTGTCTATGAAAGGTTGACAATCATGCATGTTGTAATTTAAAGTTTGAATCATAAGTTTTACCTGTTCCACAATGCTGAGAGTTCCATCTTTAGCCATATAACAATGGTTCTTCTTTAGATTGGTTGAGCCGTCTTCATCAGCAGTTGCTGCCATACAGATCTTGCCTTTTCCTTTACTAAGATTATCTTCATCTTCATCTCTTGATGACCACACTTGAAGATTCCTTTTCACTTGAGCAATGTAGGCCTTTCCCTTTTCTTTATCTTCCAGTTCTTGAGCCATTCTGAGATAGAAGGCTCTATCATTCTCTACGTTTTCCTTGCAATCTTTGGCAAAATGGTTTTCCTTGTTGCACTTGTGACATATAATAATGTCACTCTTGTCTTCTAAAGAGGTACCGGAGTCAGTTGATTGGGACTGCGGTGGTACTTCTTTGGACTGTGTTTGCTGAGACTGCGGTGGAGAGAGAGGGTTCTTGGTGGAACGGAAGTGATTGTTTTAAAAGTTGTGGTTGAAAGGTGGTCGATTGTATTATTGGTTTTTGCGAAATGAAGGTGGTAAGCGATTGAATTTCTGATAGATAAGAGAAATGGCATTCTGAAACTCTTCTTCATCGTCATATTCTGAGTCAGCTTCATATGACTGCGGTGGTGAGTCATACGAAGTGGGGGTAGGTTTGAGTGTGAGGTGATTGAGCTACAAATGCAAGTGTACCTCTGAAGTCTGAGCAGTCCTTGAGTACGGTGGACTCTTGAGCTTGCAATTCTCCATAAAGCTTATAGAGAGATAACGAGTGGATCATCCTGTTGTTGGGTTTTGAGCATTCTAACACTCCTAAGTGTACATGCAACCCTAAATACCTTGGATCTATGTTTTCTCTATTATACATGCAAATATGAACATCCAAGGTATTATCCTAATCTAGCATACAAAACATTGAATATAACAAGATAGAATACATACCTTTTTCATGTAGAAAGTCTTCATGAAGCTTGAGTGCCTAGTGCCCCAAGTGTGACACCTCAAATGGTTCACACAACACCAAATACACTTGGAATGACTTGACAGAAATCTACACTTCATGAAATCGGCTAGCCCTTCTCTAGAATGATACTAGTCGCCAATTTGGTCAAGAATAAGATCTTTATATAGTGCTACAATTAGGGTAAACCCTAATTGTCATGACTTTCCATTTCCTTGGATTCATGGGTTCAAATACACCATGGAGCATCCATGGACCATCCTATGGGTTTTAGCCCAACTTGATTATCCATGGAGCATTAGCCCACTATACAAGTATGGATGATTTACACAATCAACCCATATATTTAATTAGTCTTCTTTTGATCACTTAATTAGTCCTAGAATAATTCTTGATCAATACTAATTAAATAATCTTATTATTCTTATTATTAATATACTAGAACTTATAATATATTAATAACCATAAGTGTCTTATTTCTCTCATTATAGTCTATCCAAGTGCATGATGCCATGCAACCCAAATGGACCATGCCGGGTCGGGTCAAGTCTTACCAATTATAGTTATGGACTTACACATTAATCCAACAGTCTCCCACTTGGATAAGTCTAAAACTAATATTGCGTATGACTTCAGGAACCGACTGGCAATCGTAGCTCTCAAAAGCTTCTGTCGAACTTTGACCTTGTAGATGAACTCTGACCTTTGTCAGTGACTTGTAGATGAACTCTGACCTTTGTTAGATAAGGGATCATATATTCCTCCATTCTAGATATCATATGGACTGAGACATGGATTATAATCATTCTCTCTGTCCATTTCTTGTTTCCCGATTTCCAATTTATGACAACTGACTAATTGAACAAATCAAATTAGTCCTGGCCCGGCCGAGCACTTCCATTTGTCATCATCAAATCATCGAGGGGCCCACAGATATCACTTTTATCCCGAAGGTAAAAGGAATGGATAAACTTCGACTCATATGGCTTGTTCTACTACTTGTTGAATCATACACAAAGGCACGTTTTATAGCACCGAGTTACCAAATGCGTTTTCGTGCAATCAATGTACAACCAACTCATAGTAACAACTCATATCTCTAGGTTTGAAGAATATAAGATATTATCGTCTCATGATCACTCGTGATAAAATCCATGAAGTGATTCCAATGAGCGCGGGTTGAATCCAATACTCAGAACTTATGAGCACTCATGAGTGTTGTAGCCCTTTGTCCAACACCTTAGACCTCTACAAGCCAACCCATGACAGTCTTAATTAATATCTACTTCCAACATATGACCAACTGTGGATGGTTTGAATAACTTAGTCATTCCGAAAGAATAACCTAGTTTATTCGGGAAGTCAAAACATGCAAAATGAAACACAATAATAATTGAATCCAATATGGTATCAAAACCTATGAACATAAATAAAACACCTTTTATTTATCACCATATGATTACACATTATTCATTGTATACTGTTTCATCTATCAACTTTATTCTTGAATTTAAAACAATAGTTGTCCCATGCTCCAAGCATGTACACTATGTTTTCTAAACACTAGTCATGCCATACACCAAGTATGCATACTATGTTTGTCTATGATCTTTACTTTGTGAACTAGATCCATTGAACATAACTTCAATGATTCTCTTTTCACACTCCCAAATCCTTACTGCAAGTACAAGAATTCCAGATTCATGTCATTTACTGAAATCTGTTAGATTCTAAACTTATATGCATTGATCCTCTAGTAATGATTATGCACAAAGTCAGAAAGACTTGACAACAATCATTACAGAGTATTCCAAAGGAGATCAGCTCCTTGGAGACATCCTTCTTGCATTAAGTTTCCTAATTTTAAACAGATTGAAAATTCTAACTTTGAAACATTTCCATATTACATTTTGACTATCACTTCTTAACATGAGTTGCCTCCTTACAGATTATGTCAACATGGTCCTTCCAGAATTATCACTATACTTCCAACTGTCTTTGAGCAACCAATCTTTGGTAAACCTTAGATTGTCCTCGACAATCGTTTAATCCTTTTAGTCATATCCAATTCTAGACCTTTTCCCTTCTTAATGCCCAAGGCATTTGGAAAATTTTAGAAAGGATGAATATAGCACATGTAATCGATCCTATATCCGAAGCATATGGGACACGATTCATGATGTCTCACATAAAGACTAAACCAGTCTTTTGCTATAATATTTCCATTTCAATTTGCCAAGTTCTCATAATTCAGATTATGAAAAGGGATGCCGTAATCATAATCGAATTCTAGAACGCAAATAATGGACCCATATACAGACTTTCCTTATGTTGAGCCATTCCAACATGAAATTCATATATATATTCTTGACTAAATGATTAAAATCTCATGATCTAAGCTTATAGATTTGAGATGAAGTATAATTTTCTCTCCCTTAATTATAGCAAAACAACTTTTTCCCAATTGAAACCCTTTGTTTTCTATAATTAACATTGCTAACTTGTAACCTTTATCATAATTATCATGCTGCCACTAACATGATGATTATTAGCATAACACTTATGCTCCCACTAGCTTTGACATGTCCTCAGAAATCAGCTGACTTTCTTACCAAAGTTCAGATTTCTGATACTAGATTGTTTTGATAAAACTTTATCAAAATCATACACCTTCCCTTAGATAGCACACTTGTGTGTCTAAACAATTATGAAGAGGGATGTGGTAATCATAACGGTGAGACCTTTTTGCCACTTCTCACAAGTCCAGGTTAGTGTGCCGGTTAACCACACACGCTCCACTAACGACTTCGAGAATGCAAATATCACAATTGCTATCTAGCTAAAATCTACTTAGTGAAAGTGTTTCCTCACCATCATTTTCATGAATCGGAGGGAAACCTTATGACACTTAGATTTAATGGTGTATGTGTTCTTATCCATGTGAATTATCAAAACCACAGTCGCAAGACAAGGATAATGACAAATCCAAACTCATATGGACTGAACTCAATCTTAATTTCTTGCCACCTGGCAGCTCAAGGGCCTGCCATTGCTTCCAAGTTGATGTGCAACAAATTGAAAACTCTAAGAACTCATATGCAAAGCAAACTTTAACTAGAATGGGCACAGAATATGTCAACACGATAGGTTATAAACCTCAAGTCTTGTGCTAGTGAAGAACTTTAGGTTTTATTCTTGATTAGTTCTTGAGACTTTCAAGACCTTTAAGACTCCCACTATCCTCTTGTCATATAAGACTTTCTTGTCAGTTATTCAACAGGTAGTGTGCATTCTAATAAAGACAAACACTTCAAAAAATTGGCCTAAGTTGGTCTTTGTTTTATCCAAAACATCACAACTTACCAATTTCAAATGTACAAGAGTAGAAAACTTTTACTCTTACATTTGACAAGTGTTTTAAACCTTCTTTAAGACATGTCACTCAAGTTACAATCTTGGAGTATGACTCTAAGACTTGTATTGGAACGAAGTATGACTCATCTTCTTGATTTAACCATTTCAACAATTCAAGTTCCTCTTCTTAGTCATAAGAATACACTAAGATTTCCTTAGAGAACTAATTTTGATATGGTTTCTTAATCATTAAGATGATCACAAAAACTGATACTAAAGTACTCTCCCATCTTTTCAGATTTGAGAAACTTTTATCCTTCTGCCTAATTTGATTCTTCTTATTTGTTCTGCCTTACATTGAAACTTTTCCAATGTCTCAGAATTATACTTTAGCCTGTAAGTATAACCATATTTACTAAGCATTAGTAAATTATGACAAATAGTCTTAGGTGAATGAGGATTCACCAATTTCCACCAAGATAAACGAAATGTATTATTAGGTTTTAATTGGTTTTGAAACTCCTAGATATTTTGAGATTCATTGAACTGTTCAATGGCATGTTTCAATCTCGAGTGTGCCCTTCAGGTTTTGTGACTGGGATGCCGAGGATCACAAAACAAGGTGTGAAGTAACCATGCAAATTACTTGGTACCCTTAAGTGTTTACCCCTCAATCGATGTGTCGGTTAACCACACACGCTCCATCGATACTATGATAAACATTAAGTTACCCTTTTCCTACCTTGTGAAATACGAGTTAGTGTGCCGATTAACCACACACGCTCCACTAACCGACTTAAACAAACTGCAAAGTGTAATTTCATGGATTAGCACCTTATTCACATTTTCCTAAGTAACTAAGATTGGGTATTATTAAGAGTTTAGTTACTTAGTATCTATCATTAATACTTTGAATGAAGGGAGAATTATAGTCCTATCAAACCCGTTCGGCTAACGACCCTCCACCAGTCAAACAAGCGGTGGGTGAGAGTGGACATCCATTAAGTTGCCATTTTATAGGCAACAACCTTATACCCACCTTATAGACTGGCTTCGTGAATGAGGCATACTAGCGGTAAGACTGAATTTACTCTTATACATATATATATATATATATATATATATATATATATATATATATATATATATAAATATATATATATATATATATATATATATATATATATATATATATTATTAACTTATAATATTATAAAGTATAAGGGTTGAATTTTAACTTTTAAAATTCTAAAGGCTAACTTGGAATTAAAGTATTCATAAGTGAAAACTTTACAAATTCCAAAACTTGAGGGCAAGTTTTGAAACTACTCAAAACTAATTAATTCCATAACTTATGTGTTTAAAGTAGTTTTAATCCAAAAACTCTTCAAGTTCCATAACTTGAGGACAAGTTATGGAAGACTTTAAACTAATAAAAGAATTAACTTTTCTTTATTTTATAACTTATGGAATTAATTAAGGTTACACTCTTTTTTAATTTATTATTTAATGAAGAGACTCTTGGTCCTCCATAACTTGAGGACAAATTATGGAGTCATAACACTATTTAATTAGAACTAGACTCTTCATTTTTGTAACCTATGCCAACTTTTATGAGTTTTATGAAACTTAAATGTGACTTTTCATATAACTTGAGGACAAGTTACAAAAACACATTTTAGAATCAACTCTTAGATTAATTTGGATTGAAAACAACTATTTCACTCAACTTTTCTATTAATCTAAGCAACTCATAAGAACAAGATAATTCAAATCAAACTTTTTCATGTAATTAGTCTAAACCTTAAACTAATACAAAACATGAATCTATTGAAAATTATCTTTGAAATTGGATTAGCATGAACATTACCACATCAAAAACAAGTTTATAAGTTCAAAAACATCTTAAGGTAATGTTCCTAGTCCAATTCCAGCCAAAAAAGTCGAATTTATGCTGTCTGGGGGTCCAACTCGTCGAGTGCACGAACCAACTCGACGAGTTGGATGCTTTTTTCCTTGGACTCGGCGAGTCCATTCATGGACTCGGCGAGTCTGCTGGGCAGACAGCATCAAAACTCGATTTTCCAGCTTCTTTTGCAAGTATAACAAGAAAACAAGCCTAGGCTCTGATACCACTATTGGGTTTTGAGCATTCTAACACTCCTAAGTGTACATGCAACCCTAAATACCTTGGATCTATGTTTTCTCTATTATACATGAAAATATGAACATCCAAGGTATTATCCTAATCTAGCATACAAAACATTGACTATAACAAGATAGAATACATACCTTTTTCATGTAGAAAGTCTTCATGAAGCTTGAGTGCCTAGTGCCCCAAGTGTGACACCTCAAATGGTTCACACAACACCAAATACACTTGGAATGACTTGAGAGAAATCTACACTTCATGAAATCGGCTAGCCCTTCTCTAGAATGATACTAGTCACCAATTTTGTCAAGAATAAGATCTTTCTATAGTGTTACAATTAGGGTAAACCCTAATTGTCATTACTTTCCATTTCCTTGGATCCATGGGTTCAAATACACCATGGAGCATCCATGGACCATCCTATGAGTTTTAGCCCAACTTGATTATCCATGGAGCATTAGCCCACTATACAAGTATGGATGATTTACACAATCAACCATATTTTTAATTAGTCTTCTTTTGATCACTTAATTAATCCTAGATTAACTCTTGATCAATACTAATTAAATAATCTTATTATTCTTATTATTAATATACTAGAACTTATAATATATTAATAACCATAAGTGTCTTATTTCTCTCATTATAGTCTATCCAAGTGCATGATGCCATGCAACCCAAATGGACCATGCCGGTTCGGGTCAAGTCTTACCAATTATAGTTATGGACTTAGACATTAATCCAATACCTGTCACCTTGTACAATCATTTTGGCTGTTTTCCAGTCGCTTCTTAAGCCATTAAGGAACTGTAGATTTGTTTCATGATTGATGCGGATGGTACCCGCATTGGATAGTTTTGTGATGATCAAGTTGAATCTCTTAAATGAGTCTTACAAACTTTCACTAGAGTGGGCTTTGAAGTTGTTGAATTCATTGAGTGCTGTAGTGAGCTTCTTGTCTTGAGCCTACTCTGACCCTTTGTAGAAGTTTTTGAGAACATCCCAAATCTCCTTTGCTGATTTGCAATTTATGATGATGTCAAAGTTGTCAGGAGCAACTCCACAAGAGATTTCATAAAAGGCAATATCATCGTTTTCCATCTTGTCTAGATCATCTTTTGTGGGACGGTTCAAAGCTGGTTGACCTCCTCCTAGCCTTGTTGTGGCTCTGTCAGTTTGGACTGGTGTAAGGACTAGAACGTGGGGTCCTTCTTCTATGGATCTCCAGACATCTCTACCAAGTCGTCTGAGATATCTTTCCAGCCTCTGAGACCAGTGATGATACTCATTTGCAACTAGTATTGGGGCTCGATTGGAGCCAATAACACTGTTGGAAACATTCAGTGATAAAGATTATGCCATTTTTGAAGTTTTTTTGTTTTTAGAAATGAGCTTCAGTGGTATAGAGGGCTCTTCGAAAAATCAGAGTTCCGATTTTCAAAAAGCAACCACTATGGCTCTGATACCAATTGCTGAGAGAAAAACTTGGAGACACACTTGAACAAAAGGTTAGAACAAGTATATAGCGGAATAGTTAATCTCGAAGTATGTGTTAGCTCAACAATAATATTAATAGTTAGAAGTTAGCGAGTTAGATGCGGAAAGTAAAGTAATGTAAATGACAACAATTGCTATTTCAAGTATACACATAAGTTGATTCATAACGTTGAATGCATTCAAACCAATGTTAGTAAGTGAGATAAAACTTAGTGATTAACTCACAAAGACTTACTCCGAAGAGTGATTGCAATATGTTATGTAACAGTAAGTAGTATGGTTGAGTAAGAAAGAGATAGAAAGGATAAATCCAAAGAAAATGTATTAGAAAGTGAAGATACGTATCTGATACAAGGAGCATGGTCTCTATTTATAGAGACGCAAGAGTTACAACACAAAAGTTTTCTATGAGTAGCCATGCAAGGTCTACTGGACAATAGAGATAAAAGAGTTAAGACAATATAGACTGAGTACAAAATCAAGATTGCTGATCCTTGGACTTCAGTTGCCGATGACAGAAGTAGAAAATCTTGGCTGCGACTGCGGTGCTGATTGCGGTAGGGAGAAGTTCAAGAGGGTTAATTTTAATGATTCAACCACTGACATCAAGTCATCATTTCTCAGTTATTAAACTTTTCAAAGGTTTTACAAAACTTATTTTATACTTTTATATTGTCAAATGCATGCCTATATATGTATAGTTATATAAGTAATGTTTAAAGGACTTAGGACGGCTAGCTCGCTTTATTTCCTTTTCCTCGTTGGGATGTGGCCTTAGGGCATCGGTTATTCGTCCGAATGTCATATAAATATTAGTTATATATCATGTATACATATATAGACATAAAAGTTCCATCAGTTAGTTCAGTACCATTAGGTAGCAAAGGCATACTTTTTGTTATACACGTACATTACTAGTAACTATAATAGGTATAGTTAGGAGATACTACTTACTATTCCAAGTACAAGGAATCACACAAGAGTCAGTTCATTCATATTCTATACTAATACATTACATACTATATGAAGAGATACATTACATACAATATGAGGAGATACAATACTAATACATTACATACTATTACAGAAGTAAAATTATAGAAATGCATTTAAATAGATACTATTACATAGATACTATTACATACGTTACGGGGTTTACCATTTCACGCCCAAGGCTGTTAGCTATAGTAGGGAAAATGCACATCGACGGATGTTTATGGTTGTACTTGTTGGATTAGTGTCTAAGTCCATAACTATTTTGGTATATACTTGACCCGATGGTGCATGGTCCTTTTGGGTTGCCTTCACCAAAGCAACTTGATAGAATGAATTATGGAGAGAAAAGATTAAATATGATTTGTTAATATATTATGGTAATTATATATTAAAGGAGAAATCATATTGTTTAATTAATATTAGTCAAGAATTAATAAGAATTAAGTTTGTGACTAAAAGAGATTAATTAAACTTAAGGGACTGGAATTGTAATTATAAGATAATTGCAATTGAGCTATGGATAGCCTTATATTATAAGGTTGGACGAATTCTATGGGGAAACCCATTAGAAATCGTCCAAGGCCTTTAAGGAAAGGAGTCCATGGGTTGCTTAGGGCTTAAGCATCCAAATTAGGGTTTCCTTGTTAGATAACCCTAATAGCCTCACTATATATAGAACCCTTGTGCTCCAAAAACGTGGTGAACTTATTCTTTAGGGTTTCCACACGTTTTTGAGAGCCTCCTTCTTTTCTCCTCTTCATCCTCTTGCTCTTGGTGTTGTGAACCATTAGAGGAGTGACATTTGTGACTCTAAGCTTTCTACAGTCAATACAAGGAGGATTTGAGATTGTTATTGCTACATAACAATCAAGGTATGATCTAAACCCTAATTATATGTTATATTGATTATCATATGCTAGATCTAGGGTTTATAGCCATGGATAAATTGCATGTACAATAGAGAAACCTAGATCCAAGCATTAGGGTTTGTATGAGCACATAGGATGTTGATATGACCAAAACCTATCAGTGGTATCAGAGCCTTAATTAGTTTCTATTGTATTGATGCCTTCTTAATTTGTTCATGCTTAAAAAAATTCGATTTTTGTGATCCTGCCTGATGGACTTGGCGAGTCCCATTGTGGACTCGGCGAGTAGGCCCCTACTCGGCAAGTCTATATGGATACTTGCCTTATCTGTTTTAGATCATTAAAATCCGATTTTATTTATATTTTTGAGTATCTCCTTGATTAAACAAAAGATAATTACCAATTAATTACATAATAACTTCCTTATGTGATTAAAGTTGATTATTTGTATTAATTGGGTAACTTATTTTGCGAGAAATTGAAATTAGGTCAAATATAGATAATTATGAAATTAATTGTTTAATTTATATTATTTGTTATTTGATCCTTGAGTTATGAAAAGTTTCAATTTTCCCCTTTAGGTTTTATAGTTTAAATTTGAACTCAAAAGTTTAGTTTTGAAATTTAAATAGTTGAAACCCTAATGTTTTGAAAAGGTTTCAAAACTTGCCCTCAAGTTTTGGAATTTAAATTTTGATTAAAAGTTGAATTTTGATGTATATTTAAATTCTAAACCCTAATGTTGTGAAATCTTTCAAAACTTGCCCTTAAGTTTTGGAATTTAAAAGTTGATTAAAGGTTTAATTTAGGAATGTTAAATTCTAAAACCCTAGTATTGTTTTGAAAAGTTCAAATCACACCCTTATGGTTTTATTAATTAATTAAGGTGTGTAATTAAAAGAGGTTTAATAAATCCATAAAGTTTTGGTTTACAATTTAATTGAATTAAATGTATAATCGTTAAATTTGACCACCTAGTATTTTAAAAGTGTAAAATGCACCCTATACTATATATAACATTAAAAGTCTAACATTATATATGTATGAGTAAAAGTCAGTCTTACTGTTAGTAGGCCTCATTCACGAAGCTTGTCTATAAGTTGTGTTTAAGGAAATTGCCTATAAAATGGTGATTGAATGGGTATCCACTCTTACCCACCGCACTTTTGACTAGTGGAGGGTCGTTAGCCGAATGGGTAGGATAGGACAAAAACCTTCCATTATAAGTATAATGAAGTACAAATGTAACTAAATGTTTTACAAGTTCCCAATGTTAGTTACTTAGGCAAAAGTGAATTGATGCAATTCCATGAAATTACACTTTGTGCCCTTGCGAAGACGTTAGTGCAGCGTGTGTGGTTTACCGGCACACTAAATGGTTCTAAGCAAAGGTAGCAAAGGGTGACTCAATGTTTGTCATAGTTCAGTGGAGCGTGTGTGGTTTACCGGCACATCGAATAGGTGACTGTAACATGTGAGGGCACCATGTAAGTTTGCATGGTTATTCACACCCGCTTTGTGATCCTCGACATCCCAGTCACAAACAAGAGGGGCATATGGAGATTTAAAGATGCCATTGAAATGCTCAATGAATCTCAAAGGATCTAGGAGTTTTCATAGATTTAAAACATAAATTTCTTTTTCGTTTTTCATGGTGGAAATTAGTGAATTGTCATTCACTTACCTTCAAATATTCTGCAACTAGATTACGGCATCCCTTTTTTAGGTTGTAGCGTATTGTGTTGGGTCCTAGCCTTAGTATCTCATTTGGGTGATTTACTAAGGACTCAATCAATCAACTAACTTGAATTCGTTTTCTCCCATTTTGTAGATGTCAAAGTACGACAACTATTGTCTTCCCAAATCCCGTGGAACAAGCATTCCACATGAAGATGATATTCCACGATTCGATCGAGGAACAAGAGATCATGCTTCACTTCCTCCACCTCCTCCAATTATTCTCCCTAACCCACAAGTTCGAAGGCTTGAAAGGTTCAAGCTCACTCAAGCCCTTTTGGCAAGTAAACATAAAGAAGGAAAGTCGGTGTGTGCACACGTCCTAGGGATGAAGTCATACATTGAAAAGTTAAGAATGTTGGGATCCGTTGTCTGTGAGGAGATGGCTGTTGACTTGGTTCTTCAGTCACTTCCTAACTCATATAGTGGGTTCGTAAGAGAGTACTATATGATGAACTGCGACGTGAACCTTATAGATCTCACCTATATGCTTGTTGCCACTGAATTAGCAATGATTTGGCGCAATAGAAAAGCAAAGTTGATTCGTGAATCTGCCTTCAAGACCTCTATGGATATAGACAATGGCAACGAAAGACATGCTATGATCGAATAGTTTGATCATAAGAGAAAGGCAATGTCTGAAGTAGTTCCATGTCATGTTCCAAAAGAGTCAATTTGCTTTTATTGCCAAGAGAAGGGGCATTGGAGACGAAGCTGCCCTATTTACCTAAGAGATCTAAGAGATGGGAGAGTTAAAACGTATGGCTCTGCTTTAGGTAGAATCCATTGACTAACACTTTTAAGTTTCTATTCTAGATTCTTAATACATAATGTGATAAGATTACAATTGATGTTTTGTAGAATCAAAGAAAAGAGAGGAAGCTTAAGGGAAGAAGTGAGCAGAATCTAACCGTGAAGAAATGGGTCGCATTACTTGAAGATTAGATTCTTAAGCTACTACTTAGAGTTAGAATTAGATTGCTAAGAAAGATGTATTAGCATACTTTTTCAAAGAATTGCATTGTAAGGACAAATTTTTTCCGCAATAAAATAAATTTTGATTTTATATTATTTATTTATCATTGCAATGGCGCGTATGAAAAATTGATGTTAAAATGTTTCTATTATTAGCAATAATGGATTTGATTCTTAATTATGTTGTTTGTGGAAATGTCGAGAATTTACCAAATAGGGAGAGTTTCTCATTGCCCAAGTTTCAATTGGACAGAAACTTGGAATCATGCAACTTGGTTGCACGATGAATGAGAAATTTCATATTGGAAATTAGACTAATTCGTTGACAAAGTGTCAAGTGAAGGACTAAGAGATCGAGTACACAAAGTTGTGTGTTGATCAATTCCACCACAAGAATAATAAGGATATTCATCATGATTTACTAAAGGTTTAGCAAATGTGATTATACTTACAAGACTAAGTGTAATTCTGAATTGATTAAAGGGTTTAGATCAATAACAGAACGAATAAGAAGAATCAAGTAGGCAGAAAGATAAAAGTTTCTCTATTTTATGAAGAAGGGGGAGTACCTTTTATTATGTTTTATGATAAGTCTTAATGATTAAGAACCATATCTCAATTGATCCTCTAAGTGAATCTTAGTACAATTGTATGTCTAAGAAGAGGAATCAAGAATTGAAGAAATGGTTATATCAAGAAGTCGATCATACTTCGTTCCAAAACAAGTCTTAGAGTTAAGATTGTGACATTGAGTGACAAGTATTAAGAAGGTTTATAACATTCATCAAATGTGGAAAGGTGTGATGTCTTGGATAGACAAAGACCAACTAGGACCAATTTATGAAATGTTTTGATAAAAACTACACTAACTCTTGAATATTTGTTTGTCAAGAAATGTTTATTGACAATAGAATCTTATATGTCAAGGAGTTAGTAGGAGTCTTAATGGTCATGAAAGGTTTCAAGAACAAATCAAAATATACCTTATTGATCATCACTAGCACACGAGTTGAGGTTTACAACCTATCGTGTTGACGTTATTTTGTTTCAGTGCCGTTCCAATTGAGTTAATTATGCATGTGAGTTCTATGAGTTCTCATTTGAACGCATAAAAGGCAGGCACCTTGATCAATGGAGAGTACATTGATAGGAAAGGGTGAGCTGCTTAACTACTTGGAAGACATGGTGGGCAGTTGTGCTACCATAAGGCAAGAAATCAAGATTAAGAAAGCTCGGTCCATATGAGTTTGAATTTGTCGTAAACTTTGGTTTTGACAAATTCACATGGATAGGAACAAATACACCATTAAAATCTAAGTGTCATAAGATTCCCTCATTCATGAAAATGACTATGAGGAAATGCTTTCACTAAGAGAGATTTTAAAAAGATAGTGACTGTGAAAATTGGATTCTTGAATTCGATTATGGTTACGGTATCCCTTTCGATGATTCGAATTGTGAGATTTGGCAATTAGTCTGAATTGTTTAGACACACATATGAGCTATCTAAGGGAAAGGTGTATAAGCTTAGATAAAGGATTATCAAAGCATTAGGTATTAGAAACATGAACTTAAGAAATTCAATAAGTATTGTTTTTCCAGAAGTTAAGCTGGTTTCTGAATACATGTCAAAGCTAGTGGGAGCATAAGTGTTATGTTTATAATAGTTAAGCTGGCGGCCTCCTGCAACTCCAACAGGGTCTCACACCTCTGCGCAGACACGAACTGTCTGATACTCCCTTGAACATACTCAGATATCGGGGCATCTGAGCCTGCTCCGAAACGAACTCAGGGAAAAACATCGCCCTCCCAATAAACATCCTGGTGATCTCAGTCACCGACCCCAAATCCTGCTTCCGCTCAAGGAACTCCCGAGCCAATCTCTCCTTTTCATCTCGCGGAACATAGCGAGTACTGAACATCCCTCCGAACTGATCCCATGAAACCGCAGCCCTCTGCGTATCGGAAAATGACCTCGTAGTCAATCTCCATCAATCCTTCGCCCCGAGCCTCAATAGGTTCAGAGCACACCTCACCCTCTGATCAGCAGGGCATAAACTCATGGAGAAATACCCCTCCACGTCTGATAACCATATCATAGCAACAATCGGGTCCTGAACCCTATCGAATGTGGGAGGCTTCGTGCAATAGAAGTTCCGATACTGAAAACCCCGACTAGCTCTTCTCTTTGCCGTTGCTACAGCCGTTGTAACTGCCGCGGCAACCGTCTCTGCGAGAGCCGCGTATCGCTCATCGAACTACTCAACCATGGCGGTCCTGATCGACCCAAACAATTCTGGCGACTCAGCCCGTAACAATGCAGCAACCTCAGCACGCAGGATCTCGCGAATCCTCGCATCCCGCTCGCTCGTGCTCGTCCGATCGATAACCTCCGACGGCACCGATTCACCCGGAACTCGTTCTCCAGCTCCCGATCCTGATCCGGATCCACTATCATCATGCCTCGAAATCTCCATGTCGAAGACACCCTACCCATCTCAGACACTTCCCAAAATCCTGGGATCCAACTCTCGCAACCCTACCCTAGAGACCATGGTTTCCCTGATACGCGTATGGGTCCTGTGCTTTCAGTAGTACGGGCCCATACTACCTTCCACACCTACCCATATTTGTATGAAGTACTACCACAATACCCTAGGGAACATGCATAACAACTATCAACCCTCACCACTAGAGGAACACTGAGAATATCCCATAAGGGACCCTAGGCTACAAGCATCACATATCAGGCAACATTATCATGAATTCCTGAAGATCCCTAGCCTAACTCTAGAATGCTGTGCTATCAAGCTCAAATAAACAATATCAAGTATGGTATCTTGGGGTTACTTACTGGCTCCGGCTGATCGTACCTCCGCGTCCTCCTTTTACCAAATTTGAAAACCATTTTGATTTCTCATTTTAATTTCTCTTTTTTAAAATCCTCCTCGATTTGAGACTGGAGTCACACGAATGTTTCCCCAATTCACTCAAACCAAGGCTCTGATACCAACTTGTAACATCCAAAATTTCAAAACAATTAAAACTTTTCAAAATCACCCATTTTATTAACATTGTTGCAAAAAGGTTTTCAATACATTATTAAACAGAGTAATTTCCCAGGTTCAATTCATAAAACACCAACGCGAGGAACGGTACGATCACGCCTTTGCCTTGCCACAGACTCTTGAGAACCTGAAACATAAAACCACAACTGTAAGCCCTAAAGCTTAGTGAGATACCCCCAGAATACCAACCACATATACGCCTTTCCAGGCCCTGACCTTCCGGTCCATGTGTCTCAGGGGACTTCCGTCCCTGCTGGGTAAACCTTCCGGTCCTACCCACGCCGACCTTCCGGTCCATCACACAACATAATCGCCTTCCGGCCCATAACATATCGCCTTCCGGCCCATAACATATTGCCTTCCGGCCCATAAGCATAAAATGCACATATAACATAACAAACAATCATATAACAGTTCATAGACAACAATCGATCACAGATCACATATCATAGCATTACTCTAACAAGATACTGGTCTAACCGGTCACTATCATAACATTACTCTATGAATCAGTCAACATACTAGATGCATACATACGCCTTTCCAGGCCATGACCTTCCGGTCCACATAGTAATGCCTTCCGGCCCATAACATATATTGCCTTCCGGCCCATAACATATAACAACTGACAACTACCCGGATTTCCATCCGATAAAAGGGTTGGCATTGGTGCCATAAACCCTAGCGATATAGTGAGGATAACTCACCTCGAAACTGCCGACTGAACAGATAGCTCAAGCTGCTCCGATCACTGATACGATCTCCACTCCTGGATAGCCGCCAATGCACTGAACTCAAACGATAAACAACAATTACCAAAATACCCCTGGAACCACTGGTCAATCATTGATCAAAGACAAGGTCAAAGTCAACCCCTGACTGACCCTACTCGTCGAGTCAACCCAATGACTCGCCGAGTCCCCATACTCAGAACTTCACTTAACCCGCGACCTAACTCGCCGAGTTACCCCAAGACTCGCCGAGTTCAACGACTCTGAGTCCACTCGTCCTTGACTCACCGATTCCTTAAGATTCCCTTCCTACTCGTCGAGTATCCCCTTTTTACTCGACGAGTTTCTCCTGGAAGAATCGCGGGGCCACCCCGACTCCACTCGCCGAGTCTGAAGAACAACTCAGCGAGTCCCAGTAAATCTTCAAGCCACTCGCCGAGTCTGAAGAACAACTCGGCGAGTCCATGCCATGCAGACGAGCAACTGCTTCCTGAAATACGTATGGTCCCGAAATACACAATCATGGGACCTTCTGGACCTCTAACCATCCTATTACTGGGTTACAAACACTTGGGTAACAATATAATAATCCATCTAATCACCAAATGGGTTTCATAAACCCTAAAATCGTGCACACATCAATATAGCAGATATGATCCGAAATATTACCTGAATAACACCCTCTCTGTGTCTCCAAACCTCAGAACTCGATCCCCTTGATATTCCTTTGGCCAAAACTCTTCTTCTTCTTGCCTAACAAATTCTTCAAGGTTCCAAAAGCTTTCTCTCCTGCTCTAGACGTCCACAACGATTAGGGTTCTTCTCAATCGGCCAAAAGACGGACAATGACGGCCTAAGAGGCATTATATACGATCCAAAACCAAACGGCTAGGGTTTCTGCTGAACAGCGTCGACTCGCCGAGTCCATATCTGGACTCGTCGAGTCCAGTCGCGAACCCGCGACCAAGTCTGCGGTCCTACTCGGCGAGTCTAGGCTCCAACTCGCCGAGTCCCCTCTTAAAACACCCCCAAATCATAATTATATCAGTATTTGAAATTCCGGGCTGTTACACATTGGCTACAAAGAGTGGTGGGTTTGTAGTCGGAGATGAGGTGGTTAACAGTAAGGAGAAGAGAAATCAAATTCACTGAACCTGTAGGGCTTTAACAGATCCAATGTTTGAGTCTATTGATGCCTCTTCAATTGCCATTGTTTGATACGCTTGTTACATCCATCAACATGCTAATGAATAACAAAAACAAAAACTAACCGACCATTTCAAATTTGATGTAAAAATCGGAAAAAAACATAAAATCAAACCTTTAATCAAAAACATACCTAGTTAGAGGAGACGATGGTGGAAGTTGTTAGAGGAGACGATGGTAAATGTCGTATCTAGGGTTTTTAGAACGGGTTGAGTGGTGTTGGAAACGGTGGTCTCTAGGGTTTTTAGAAGGGCGATGGTTCACTGGTGGTGCAATGGAGGTGGGTTAGAGAGGAGAAGGGAACACCGGTTCGGATTGTGAGAAAGAAAGTGATGGGAAGCTAAAATCTTACTTGGAGAGTGAAGACTGGAGCAGATGGTGGGGATGGTGGCCTTGACATTGACCGAGTCCTGAAAATCAAGTAAAAAAGATAAATTAGAAAGAGGTGAAATCAATAAATTCGATGTTAGTGGCGGAGACGACGGGGCATGCTATATAATGTGGGTCTAAGTTTGTTTTGACCGATTCAATCGGCTGAAATTGAGAGAATGTTAGCTCAAACTACTTTGACTGACACCGGATAAGATCGATTTTTTATATGATGCATAAGCTTGTTGTATATATAATAGAAAACCATAATTAGCCAAGGAACCAAGGAACCAATCTTTTTTTCAACTTTTAGAACTTATTTTTTATAAAAAAAAAAAACTAAAAATATAGAAATTCATAACTTTTTATCATTTTTCCAATGATATAAAATTCAATTTTTTTTACGTCAAATTCACAATGTGAATCTTCGAAAATTCATAACGTGAATCCGGATTCACACGGTGAATCCAAAAATTATTTTTCACATTCACAATGTTAATATATGAATATAGATATTTTTAGATTTTTTCGATAAAGATGAAGTTCTAGAAATTGAAAAAAAAAAGATTGGTTTTTTGAATAACCCATAATTATGGTTCTCTATTGAACTTTTCCATATATATATATATATATATATATATATATATATATATATATATATATATATATATATATATATATATATATATATATATATATACCTCCTATGGTAGTGAACTAAATATACGAGTTAAATCGTCTCATAGATAACCTTAATGAGTGACATTATCAGTAAATTCTCTTAATCTATCAACATGGACTCGAAATCAGGAATTTTAACAGTCATTATAATTAAATGGATGTTAATAAAAAAGCATTGGCTCATTTCACATGGCGAATACTGTCTAGCCAATTATCTACGCACAGGATTAGTTATTGTAGCTTAGCTGATATTTCTTTGAAACCAAACATGTTTTAAGATTTGTATATTTTCCTGAACAAACCTTCGACTGCTAAATATTCCTAGTCCAGTATAACAAATTCATAAACGAATTATGATAGCAATACCTACAATATGAATCTAGGAAGATATGTCTATAAGGGAATGTCAGTGTAATATGACATATTAGGTTAGGAAGAATACTTACCTAACTCTCCTAATAAATTCATGTAACCTTATCATGAATTAACACCAAGATGTGACACTTTTTGTCATGCCAAAACGGGCCCAAACGGCAAGCTTGTGCATGATCTGATTGTTTACGTCCATGGAAACTACTATGAATATTATGCATTATATTATTGAAATTTGAGATAATAGTTTGTGCACTAAACTTATATACAGATACTCAACTATTTTGAACAATATTATTCAATAGCATCTACCTGCTGCTTGCTTATAAATAAAACTAAATATAATTCTCGATTTGGTGTTATTTTTAACTATTATTATGAATGATTATTGTTAAATTTGAAGTAACGCTCTGTTCCGAATCGTTTCCTATGTGGGGTTGTGTAACACCGTAAATTTCAAAACATTTTTTTCGCATTTTATAAAAACATAATTCATTTATTACTCATAAAAACATCATTGTTTAAAACTCAATTCATAGGATATATCAATCCCAAGATCTCATAGCATAAAAACATCCTGTGTGTGTACCGATCAGGTCGGTGCCTTCCCGCGATCCTCACTAGCACCTGAAACACATAACACATAACACTGTAAACACGAAGCTTAGTGAGTTCCCCAAAATACCATATATAACACACATTAGCCACTCGAGGCTATAACTATGTTAGTCCGTGCACCCAAACTCTGTGAACCCTCAGGTTTTATCTCTGTGAACCTTCTGGTTCTAACTCTGTAACATGCACAACATAAATTACATAGAATAATGCAGTGCAACACATAGCACATATATAGCATACAACACTGTATCACATAACCCTGATTACCTACTCAAGGTAAAGTATAGTGAGAAGACTCACCTTAGACTCTCGTAAATCCCTGACTCGGTAGAACTATTGCCTAGCCTCCGTCTATTCACACAAAGTAAATATCCTCATAAATATAACACCCCAGGCTAGACTTGACCCTCTATTGTCACCCTCCGAAGGGTAAAAGACTATTTTACCCCCCTCTCAACTCAAGGACTCCATTGTTGACCAAGCCTTAAAAGTCAACAAAAGTCAACGGTCAAACTTGACCCAACTCGCCGAGTGCATAACGGTGACTCGGCGAGTACACACATGACTCCTAACTCTATGTCCCGCTTGGCACGTCGTGTCCCTCCCTAAACTCGACGAGTCACGTCAGACATGAAACACGGGGCCACCCCGACTCAACTTGCCGAGTTTCAAGAACAACTCGGCGAGTACAGCCTTGAACTTCAGTCCTCTAATCCCTTTCTGACTCACTGAGTCATCCCCCAGCTCGGCAGTCCACTCACTAAATGATTAATGGGCAACCTTCATACTACTCGCCGAGTCTGTTCTTGGGACTCGGCGAGTTCATGCCATGCACACTCTTAAAACAACTTCTGAGGTCAGATCCGTCCCATACAATCATAGATCTGGCCTCCCCAAGCATGATAATCACGTAAAGCTAACATCTTGGTGCTAATGCGAAGGCTTAAAGGCCTTATTTGAAGATATGACCACTAAAATGACATCCAAAGCTCATAACCCCCATTAACACTCATAAAGCTCAAGGGAAAAGGGTCTCTGGACCTCTTTGGGTCCAGATCTACAGCACCAACATGAGAAGGGACCAATTACTCAATAACCTTCCTCTAAAAGGGGCTAAAAAGCCCTAACTCTAGGAATTACACCATAAACTGAAGAAGGGTCGAATGAATACCTCAAAATGAAGTCTCTGAGCCTTGGAATCACTGGATTAGCACCCTCTTCAGCCTCCTCTTGCCTTGGTCCTCTTCTATTTGCAAAAACACCAATAAATGATCAAGAAATGGCTCTTTTCCTCTCACAATCGCTCTAGCTCACTTAGGGTTTCTCTATGGGATCTGGTAGCCGCAAATGACGGCCATCAGGCCCCTTAAATTGGCCCCAAACCCGAGGAATTAGGGTTTCATTAAATAGCATGGACTCGCTGAGTCCTCGGGGCGACACGCCGAGTCCAGCCATCCACCCGGATAATGATTCGTGTCTCTACTCGGCGAGTCTACGCACCAACTCACCGAGTTCTTCCACAAAACTTGAAATGCAATGAATAAATATAATACCTGAAATTCCGGATGTTACTTGTAGGGTTTCAAAGCACTCCATGGATGATGGCAATGGGCCCCTTTGATGAATTCTAGGTTAAAAGCCCAAGACTTGTCTTTTCCCTATAAATAGTCATGTATTATTCATTATTAGGGTTAAGAGAGAGGCAAAATGTAGCCGCCACGTTGTGAGGTTTCTTGTAGAGTTAGATTATTATTTCTTAAGTGTAATTTGTTCCTCACATTTCAATAAATCGAGTGATCATTCGACATAATCTTCATTATTGTGTTTGTTCTTATTTTCCGCATCTTGTTCATTAAATCACAATTAGGGTTTTAATCCCAACAAGTGGTATCAGAGCGGGTCTTTGAAAATCTATTGATTTTTGAAGTATCGGTTCTTGATTTGGTGATTTTCTGCACATATATTGAAGATTATTGGTGTTTTGGCGGTATGGAATCAAGATTTTTGTTCATGGAGATCTATCACTGTTCATCTGGTATTTTTTTTCTGATTCGTTTTAGTGTTTGTATTCATGATTGGATCCGTTTGTTAATTCGTCCAATTTCAACAATGATTCTACTGTTTTAATCTGGCCCAAATAATTGGTCTATTACTATTCATGATCCATTCCCTAAATCCATTGTTTCGATTGTTGTTTGTGCGTTTTTGGACCAACCAAGATCGATTTCTGTTCATTGATCTATCATTCCATGAAATCGTTTATCGCTAATCGAATCACCTGTTATCAAAATCGATTCTAACCCTATCAATTGATTTTGTGTTTGAACCAAATCAATTTGTTCATTCAAGTTTTTATCAAATATCGATTCTTTTATCGTTCTGTGAAGTCAAGAACTGATGATGATAAACGATCTTGAAATCGATATGAGAAATGTTGATCTTGACGGCCATAAGGCCCCTTAAATAGGCCCCAAACCCGAGGAATTAGGGTTTCATTAAATAGCATGGACTCGCCGAGTCCTCGGGGTGACTCGCCGAGTCCAGCCATCCACCTGGATAATGATTTGCGTCTCTACTCGGCGAGTCTACGCACCAACTCGCCGAGTTCTTCCACAAAACTTGAAATACAATGAATAAATATTATACCTGAAATTCCGGATGTTACAATTCTCCCCCACTTGAATCAGACTTCGCCGTCGAAGTCTCATCCCTGAAATAGCTCCGGATGCTGCCCACGCATCTCCCGCTCCGGCTACCAAGTCAACTCAGATCCTTTCCGATGTTGCCACCGAACCTGCACCAGAGGCACCTCCTTGTTCTTCAGAACCTTGATCTTCCGATCCACAATCGCAACTGGTCTCTCCGCGTAGTTCAGGCTCGCATCCACTTAAATATCCTCGAACGACACTACCACCGACTCGTCGGCTATACACTTCCTCAACTGAGACACGTGGAAGGTATTATGAATTCGCTCCAACTCCACAGGTAGCTCCAAGCGATACGCTACCATGCCCACCCTCGCGATCACTCTGAACGGCCCAATATATCGGGGCCCTAGCTTGCCCCTCTTCCTGAATCAAATCACTCCTTTCCAAGGAGATACCTTCAGGAGAACATAATCACCGACCTGGAACTCAAGCTCGGATCGTCGCCTATCCGTATAACTCTTCTGGCGACTCTGAGCGGTTAACAATCTCTGCCTGACCCGTTGTATCTACTCTGTCGTCTGAAGCACAATCTCTGTGCTACCCATCACTCGCTGTCCTACCTATCCCCAACAAATGGGAGTCTGACACATCCTCCCACACAACAGCTCAAAGGGCGGCATACCAATGCTCGAATGATGGTTGTTGTTGTAGGATAACTCCGCTAAGGGCGAATATGTGTCCCAACTTCCGCTAAAATCCAACACGCATGCTCGGAGCATGTCCTCGAGCAGCTGAATCGTCTACTTGCTCTGACCGTCAGTCTGTGGGTGGTATGCAGTACTAAAATGCAGCCTCGTACCCAACTGCTCATGGAATTTCTTCCAAACTCTGGAAGTGAAACGCACATCTCGATCTGACACAATCGAGATCGGCACCCCATGTCGCGATACCACCTCTCTCACATATACCTCTGCTAACTTCTCCGCAGAAGAACTCTCACTAATGGCGAGAAAGTGAGCGCTCTTTGTCAAACGGTCTACTATCACCGAAATCGCATCGACACCCCTCGCCGTTTTCAACAATTTGGTGATAAAATCCATGGATATCTGCTCCGATTTCCACTTTGGGACTTCCAGTGGCTGTAACTTACCATGCGGTCTCTGATGTTTGGCCTTAACCCTACGACAGGTTAGGCACCTCTCAACAAACCACGCTACATCTCTCTTCATATAGGGCCACCAATACTCCCTTTTAAGATCCAGAAACATCTTAGTGGCCCCGGGATGGATCGATAATCTCGATCTATGCGCCTCCTCCATCAAGATGGTACGCGTTCCTCCAACAAACGATACCCAAATCTGACCCTAGAAGGTCATAAGCCCTCTGCTATTGGTCACGAACTCTGACACCTGTCCGATAACTCGCTCTCTCTTACGGTTCTCCGGTCTTACTGCCTCAGCCTGAGCCCCTCTGATGGTGTCCAACACCGGAGTCATCATCGTCAATCTCATACAAATATCCTGAATCGGGCGCTCTCTGCCCTACGACTCAGGGCGTCGACTACCACATTAGCCTTGCCCAGGTGGTACAGGATCTCGCAGTCATAATCCTTTACTACATCCAACCATCTCCTCTGACGCATATTCAGGTTTGGCTGATCCATCAAATACTTCAACCTCTTGTGGTCCGTGTATATCGTACACCGAACCCCATACAGATAATGGCGCCAAATCTTGAGGTCGAACATCACAGCCCCCAACTCTAGATCGTGGGTGGGATACCTTGCCTTATGGGGCTTCAACTGTCGTGATGCGTACGCGATCACATGCCCCCTCTGCATCAACACCGCGCCCAACCTAGATATCGATGCATCACAATACACCATGAAGTCCTCCATTCGCTCTAGAAGGGCCAACACCGGGGCTTCCCACAACCTCTGGCGAAGAGTCTCTAATGAGGCCTGCTGCTTTGGGCCCCAGCTGAACACCACACCCTTCCGGGTCAACCTGGTGAGAGGAACGGCAATCTTGGAGAAATCCCTGATGAACCTCCGATAATAGCCAGCCAAACCTAGAAAACTCCTGATCTCAGAAGGAGATTTCGGCACCTCCCAACTCATCACCGCCTCGATCTTGGCCGGATCGACCAAAATCCCCTTTTGGTTAACGAGGTGACCAAGGAACTGCGTAACCAAAAATCGCACTTGGAGAATTTGGCGTAAAGCATCTCCGATCTCAGCATACTGAGGATTTCTCGAAAATGCTCCTCATGCTGCTCCCTGGATCTCGAATACACCAAAATGTCGTCAATGAACACAATCACTGATCGATCCAGCATCGGTCTGCATACCCTGTTCATGAGATCCATGAATGCTGCAGGCGCATTGGTGAGCCCGAATGGCATCACCACGAACTCATAATGCCCATAACGAGTCCTGAATGCGGTCTTCTGGATATCCTCCTCGCATACCCTCATCTGATGATATCTAGATCTCAGATCAATCTTGGAAAACCAAGACACTCCCTACAGCTGATCGAACAAATCGACGATCCTCGGTAAAGGATAACGGTTCTTGACCGTTAACTTGTTCAGCTCTCGATAATCTATGCACATTCGGTGTGAACCATCCTTTTTCTTCACGAAAAGGATTGGTGCTCCCCACGGCGAGCTGCTCGGCCGAATAAACCCCTTCCCCAGCAGCTCCTGAAGCTGCGAGGATAAATCCTGCATCTCTGGAGGTGCAAGGCGATAGGGCGCCTTGGCAATAGGTGCTGCCCCTGGAATCAAATCAATGCGAAACTCAACCTGCCTCTTGGGAGGCACACCCGATAACTCCTTGGGAAAGACATCCAGGAATTCACGCACTATTGGAACCTCCTCAACCGTACTCGGTCTCTCTGCACCAACCCTCGTATCCATCACATACGCTAGAAAACCACTACAGCCCTGCTGTAGACTCTGCCTCGCTCTAGCAGCCGAACAAAACGCTGAATCGGGACGGGTACCCTTGTCGTACACCGTAAGAACTCCCCCACTTGGGTCTCATATAGTCACCAGCTGCCGCTCGTAGTCAATAACTGCTCCAAATCTGCTCAACCAATCCATGCCTACGATGACACAGACGTCCCCCATCACAATCGGGACCAAATCAATAGGAAACTCTACACCGAAAATATCGAGTACACATCCTCGAATCACCTCTGTGGCACAAACTACTCTCTGGTCGGCGATGGAGACTCTCAGAGGTCGACTCAATGCCTCTCGACTAATACTGATGTACTGACTAAAAGCCAACGATATAAAAGATCGACTCGCACCCGAGTCAAATAACACCAAAGCAGGTACATAACTCACAAGAAAAGTACCTGCGCATATCATAATATAAGCACAAAATTTCAGACATTAAAATAAATACATGAAAGAATACATACCAGCCACGACATCGGGCGCTGCGTGGACCTCTTCCGCAGTAAACTGGAAGGCTCTCCCCCGAGCCTTCGGCGTCTCGGTCTTCACCGGCTGACTATACGAAGCTCTAATAGCAGCAGGGGCAGACCCCTGAGAAGCTCCCTATGCTGACCCTCGCAGCAGTGGACACTCGGCCTTTCGGTGTCCGGTCTGGTTGTAGTGGAAACACACTGCAAACCCCTTGGAGCAGTCCTTGGCCATATGCGCCTCCTTGCCACACTTGTAGCAAGATCCAGCTCTACAAACTCCATCATGACTCTTGCCGCACTTTCCACAAGTGCGGCCCTTCTGGCTCCCTGCTCTGGGATCAGCGGGCTTCGCCCGCTTGGCTGCCGGCTGGGACTGTGCCGATCGCCGATCCCTCCCCTGAGACTCAGCCTCCTCCCTAGCCTGAGTCTCTAGCTCGATCTCCCTCTTCCGAGCATCTACCTGAAGCTCGGCAAATGTCCGGTACGAGGAGTTCGCCACGAACTCCCAAATATCTCTCCTCAAAATACTCAGATAACGGCTCATACGTGCCTGCTCAGTAGACACATGCTCAAAGCAGAACATCGCCCTCTCATGAAACATCCTGGTAATAACTGTAACAGACTCCATACCCTGCTTGAGGTTCAAAAACTCCTGTGCCAACCGATCCCGTTCCACCGGGGGAACGTACTCATCACGAAACATGGCGGTGAACCTCTCCCAGGTCACCGTAGGAAGCACTGCTGGAGAATAATGTGTTGTTATGAACTTCCACCAGTCCTTTGCCCCCAGACGAAGCTGGTTCAGCACAAACCGAACCCTCGAATGCTCCGGGCATGAGCATGTATAGAAACACCCCTCAATGTCAGATACCCATCTCGTCGCTGCAATCGGATCCTGCGTCCCATTAAACTCTGGTGGCTTCGTGTTGCTGAACTCCCTGAACAACAAAGACTCACCCCTTGCGGCCTAGCAGTAGCGACGGCTGCGGTGGCCGCTGCAACAGCAGCCTCAGAAAGAGCTGCATAACGCTCGTCAAAAGTCTCAATCAGCATGGTCTTGATAGACCCGAACATCTCTGGTATCTCTGCCCTGATGGCCGCAGCCACCTCCTCATGGATGATCCGGCGGATCTCCTCATCACTAGACTCACTGCTCTCTGGCGCATGACGTGTCCTCACCATGATCTACCTCTGAAAAACAACAAACGATATATTAGAAACTCACTCGAGCATACTCGCACTCGATAACTCATCCCTCCTTGATCCCTGGAACCCCAACGATTCTTACTTGAACTGTTCACCATCCCGGTGTTTTCAGTAGTACGGACCTAATACTACCGTCAACACCGCGTCAGTATACACCCTAAGTCCTCCTCCTAGGATCCCAAGTCCCAAGTACTCTATTATGCATAATCCACTCTCTAACAGATCTCTAATAAGCTCCTCACTACTACCTACTCACTCTCAAGCATCTCATAGCAGCTCACCTCCCCCTAGGCTAAGGCATCACAAATCAGCCCACTCTAGTCCTAATAGGAACACATATCCCATTCTAGCACGAGAATACATCATATCAATCTCATAAGCATATAACATAAGGGTATTTTGGGAAATCACCGTTCGGGCACTGACTGATCGTACACACGACTCTGCTCTACTTTATCCAAAAATCTTTTACTCTTTTTAAAAAACTTGGTTCTCTTTTGAAAATATTTCTCAAATCCTTAGTTTGAGTTCAAATACACCCGAAGGTGTACTCGAATCCCTCAAACCAAGGCTCTGATACCAACTTGTAACACCGTAAATTTCAAAACAATTTTTCGCATTTTATAAAAACATAGTTCATTTATTACTCATAAAAACATCATTGTTTAAAACTCAATTCATAGCATATATCAATCCCAAGATCTCATAGCATAAAAACATCCCGTGTGTGTACTGATCAGGCCGGCGCCTTCCCGCGATCCTCACTAGTACATGAAACACATAACACATAACACTGTAAGCACGAAGGTTAGTGAGTTCCCCAAAATACCATATATAACACATATTAGCCACTCGAGGCTATAACTCTATGGGTCCGTGCACCCAAACTCTGTGAACCCTCAAGTTCTATCTCTGTGAACCTTCCGGTTCTAACTCTGTAACATGCACAGCATAAATCACATAGAATAATGCAGTGCAAAACTTAACACATATATAGCATAGAACACTATATCACATAACCCTGATTAGCTACTCAAGGTAAAGTATAGTGAGAAGACTCACCTTAGACTCTCGTAAATCCTTGACTCGGTAGAAGTATTGCCTAGCCTCCGTCTATTCACACAAAGTAAATATCCTCGTAAATCCTTGACTCAAGGACTCCATTGTTGACCAAGCCCTAAAAGTCAACAAAAGTCAACGGTCAAACTTTGACCCAACTCGCCGAGTGCACTGCGGTGACTCGGCGAGTACACACATGACTCCTAACTCTTTCTCCCGCTTGGCACGTCGAGTCCCTCCCTAAACTCGACGAGTCACGTCAGACATGAAACGCGGGGCCACCCCGACTCAACTTGCCGAGTTTCAAGAACAACTCGGCGAGTACAGCCTTGAACTTCAGTCCTCTAATCCCTTTCTGACTCACTGAGTCATCCCCCAGCTCGGCAGTCCACTCACTGAATGATTAATGGGCAACCTTCATACTACTCGCCGAGTCTGTTCTTGGAACTCGGCGAGTTCATGCCATGCACACTCTTAAAACAACTTCTGAGGTCAGATCCGTCCCATACAATCATAGATCTGGCCTCCCCAAGCATGATAATCACGTAAAGCTAACATCTTGGTGCTAATGCGAAGGCTTAAAGGCGTTATTTGAAGATATGACCACTAAAATGACATCCAAAGCTCATAACCCCATTAACACTCATAAAGCTCAAGGGAAAAGGGTCTCTGGACCTCTTTGGGTCCAGATCTACAGCACCAACATGAGAAGGGACCAATTACTCAATAACCTTCCTCTAAAAGGGGCTAAAAAGCCCTAACTCTAGGAATTACACCATAAACTGAAGAAGGGTCGAATGAATACCTCAAAATGAAGTCTCTGAGCCTTGGAATCACTGGATTAGCACCCTCTTCAGCCTCCTCTTGCCTTGGTCCTCTTCTATTTGCAAAAACACCAATAAATGATCAAGAAATGGCTCTTTTCCTCTCACAATCGCTCTAGCTCACTTAGGGTTTCTCTATGGGATCTGGTAGCCGCAAATGACGGCCATCAGGCCCCTTAAATTGGCCCCAAACCCGAGGAATTAGGGTTTCATTAAATAGCATGGACTCGCTGAGTCCTCGGGGCGACTCGCCGAGTCCAGCCATCCACCCGGATAATGATTCGTGTCTCTACTCGGCGAGTCTACGCACCAACTCACCGAGTTCTTCCACAAAACTTGAAATGCAATGAATAAATATAATACCTGAAATTCCAGATGTTACTTGTAGGGTTTCAAAGCACTCCATGGATGATGGCAATGGGCCCCTTTGATGAATTCTAGGTTAAAAGCCCAAGACTTGTCTTTTCCCTATAAATAGTCATGTATTATTCATTATTAGGGTTAAGAGAGAGGCAAAATGTAGCCGCCACGTTGTGAGGTTTCTTGTAGAGTTAGATTATTATTTCTTAAGTGTAATTTGTTCCTCACATTTCAATAAATCGAGTGATCATTCGACATAATCTTCATTATTGTGTTTGTTCTTATTTTCCGCATCTTGTTCATCAAATCACAATTAGGGTTTTAATCCCAACAAGTGGTATCAGAGCAGGTCTTTGAAAATCTATTGATTTTTGAAGTATCGGTTCTTGATTTGGTGATTTTCTGCACATATATTGAAGATTATTGGTGTTTTGGCGGTATGGAATCAAGATTTTTGTTCATGTTACTGTTCATGGAGATCTATCACTGTTCATCTGGTATTTTTTTCTGATTCGTTTTAGTGTTTGTATTCATGATTGGATCTGTTTGTTAATTCGTCCAATTTCAACAACGATTCTACTCTTTTAATCTGGCCCAAATAATTGGTCTATTACTATTCATGATCCATTCCCTAAATCCATTGTTTCGATTGCTGTTTGTGCGTTTTTGGACCAACCAAGATCGATTTCTGTTCATTGATCTATCATTCCATGAAATCGTTTATCGCTAATCGAATCACCTGTTATCAAAATCGATTCTAACCCTATCATTTGATTTTGTGTTTGAACCAAATCAATTTGTTCATTCAAGTTTTTATCAAATATCGATTCTTTTATCGCTCTGTGAAGTCAAGAACTGATGATGATAAACGATCTTGAAATCGATATGAGAAATGTTGATCTTGATTTTTGTCGATGATCAATTTGAATAGTTAAATCTGGAAGTCAAAATCAGATCAAAAGGTTAAAACGAATCTGCAAAGTCAATTTTGTGAATGGATTCCTTACCTGCGAACTAGTGTTAATCGGGATGAACATTGGCCTATGCAATAAGTCAAAATTGGAATGCATAATCTCACCAACGAATTCGGTATTTCTTTTGGAAGCATTCGGAACTAGAAACCGATTCCCTGTTGGTAAAATCTTGATTGGATTGAGCAGATGTTCTTGTGAGTCAAACCTCAAAAGTCAAAATCGACTCATACAAACGAAGAACTGTGGGTTGTTGATCTGGAATCAAATTGGAATCAGGTTCTTAATCGCCAAATGGGCCTTACCTTTGGGGCTTAATACATTGGTTCAAATGAAATTGAGTTTGCTTTGTTAAGTCTAAACTGGTTAGAAAAGGCGTTACCTGAGAATGTATGAGATCTGAATCGTAACTCAATCGGGTGAACATGAGAGAAAGATTAAGGGTTCGGTGATTTTGATTCTGTGTTCGCGCTCGTTCTTCTCCCACGATCGTTTGATTCGGAAGTGAACCTGTGATTGGGTTCGTGTTTGAAATTGGTTCGCTTTGGGTGAGATTCTTGATGTTCAGAACTCAGGGCTCGGTATGAAGGCCTGTGCTCAAAACGAACGGGGAAATAATCTTGGGGTCATTTGTTAGCACTTGGAACGATAGGGGGGAGATTCGCTTTGGTAGCTATTGGAACGAACCTCGATCTTGGATTCGCGTGTTTAAGTTGGGTTCGGTTGTTAATGGTTGGAGCAAACGAAGGATGAACCGAAAGCGAAAGGAGTTTCGCCTGATGAAGCTTGATTTGGAATAAGAAACGAACCGAACGTTCGATTGTGTTCGCGTGAATAAATGGCGATCTTGAAACGAACCTTGGTTCTGTTGGTTGTGCTTGAAACGAAAGTCTACAAGGAGTTGATTGGAATCGTTTGTGAATGCTCGTATGATCCCCCTTCCAGTCGTGTTCTTTAAATTGGGGAAGATGACTTAACGTTTCTTTTTTGTCCCTGCAACACCTACGATTTGTCAATTCCGGTCCCTGTATTTTTCATGGCTTGGCGATTATGGACCATATCCAGAATTTGTTGCAAATGAAGGGGCATTTGATGCAGAATTACCTTTTCAGTCCTGGATCTTTCAGCAAAGTGACTATTTCAGCCCATTTTTCGAAAAATTTGCAATTTTAAGGGCTGGTGAACAGTTTTGGATTTTTCAACGCTCATATTTTTTTCGTGAACAGAAAAATTATGGATTCCATCAAGTCTTGGCGGTTCGGAAAGTCGTTTTTTTTAACGTCAAGTTTTCACGATTTTTCCGGATTTTTTTTTTATCTTTTTGTCGCGGGGGAGCATAGTAAATTTTTATCCATTCAAGATCATTCTCATGACCTTTTGAAGGCTTTATAATCATGTTTTTGATTATAAATCGGGGGACTATTTGGTATGGCCATTCGAAATTGGATTTGTGACTTTTCAAAGTCGAAGATTTTTGATAAAGCTTGTGGGAGAATTATGAAGGTAGCTTTTTTACAGAAGTTCTTCATCGAGCTCTACTAAGGTTTTTACAGAGAAGTATCCTTTACAGCAAGAGTTCTTCATCGAGCTCTGCTAAGGACTTGTTATATCTCCGACTTCTTGTATTTTCTCGATCAAGTGGCGTTACGAATCCTAAAGTTTGGGTTGTTACATGATATTTTTTGATGGCTTATATCATTAGCTTATTTGAAGATCGTTGTGACTTGGAGGGGGAGCTCTTCAAAGACAAGAAGTGATTCAGTTTCTTTGTTCTGAGATGGGTTTTATGGCGGGTTTGGTTTTCATGAAGATTCTTTGGGATTACATTCGAAAATGAAGTTTAAAGACATTACTTCAGTGCTTGATTTATATATCCTAGAGCCCGTGTTTGAAGACCATTGAAGAATCAAGATTCGTGGATTGCTTCATATATTCCTCGTTGCAGATCTTTTTATTTGCTAGATGCTTGTTTTGGAAGTTAAAGCATTGTCATCCATTCCATACTTTGAGGGGGAGATTGTAGGGTTTCAAAGCACTCCATGGATGATGGCAATGGGCCCCTTTGATGAATTCTAGGTTAAAAGCCCAAGACTTTTCTTTTCCCTATAAATAGTCATGTATTATTCATTATTAGGGTTAAGAGAGAGGCAAAATGTAGCTGCCACGTTGTGAGGTTTCTTGTAGAGTTAGCAATCGAGAATTTTGTATGAGGATATGCCTGATTTTATAGTATCTTAGTGCCAGTCGTCTCTTTTACTTGAATGCTTCTTACTTTTTGCTTTATGGGAATCACTTTGATATGATCTGATAATCAAATGAATACATTAAGTTACATGTAATGGAGGATAAGTAATCTTAGAGTGAAGGATTTGGCCCTATTGCACTGCTCTTGTTTGAGTCTGTGACAACCCGAAATTTCCATTTTGTACAAACCATTTGAAGCCAATAGAAGTAGAACAGTTACAGTGAAAATTCAGACTTTGGGTATAAGTTTGGTAGTTTTTCAGAAATTACACTTAAGGAGATATCAGGAGAGTGGATGCACTAGGGTTTTGTGCAACACTATTATTCCAGTACTCTAGGATATTAAAGTTCATTCCGAGAATAAAAATATTTTCTGCCAAAAATCCCAGGACTATATATAGAAAACTGAACCATATTGGTTCATTAGTTACATTTCCAAATTGAGAAAACCCAAATTCTCTCTCACGGATCTTCGGGTTTTTATCCCAAATTGTGAGTACTTCGATCTACTTATATTATATAGCTTAGATTGTGTTTAGAAACATCAAAATCGGACGATAACCCCAAGATTTGGGAGTTTACCGCCCAAGAACACTTGGGGAGTAAACTCCATTTTAAGGGCCAAAAGTGTCCCAATGACCCTAAATGCCTTCATTGAGCCAAGAGACTAGCATAGCACATTACCTTGATGTGTCTAGGACCCAAAACAATCAAAATACCAACACCTATGGGTGTTCATGGCCGCAAACACATGGCCAAATGGTTCATGGGCCAAAAACTCTAGATAGGGGTGTTTTGATGCCACAAACACTTCCTAAGTCTTAGGCTTGAATTTAGACATGTACCCTAGTGTGTTTGGGGCTAGCAAACACCATTAAAACACCAAGAAAAGGGTGTTCACGGCCCAAGATGTTCCAGGGCCGTGAACTCCAATAAATGGTGCCAAATAGTGCCATAAATCCTCCTAAAGCCTTGGACAATTGCCTTAATGCATTCCTTGATAATTTAGGGACTTGAACGCACCATAAACCTTCCCCCAAAGGAGATTACGGCTGTAATCTCCATGGGATATGGTCCCAGGGCCGTAAACCCCTATAAAGGGGGCAAATGTCACCGAAACACTTGATTAAGCCTTGAATCAATTCACCAAACTAGTTGTATAAATGATAGGCTTCATTTAGAGACCTTGTTGAGAGTTTACGGCTAGGAGTTTACTCCCCTAGGCCGTAAACTCCAAAACATATGGTCGTTTCACGATAAACTCCCATAAGAGGCTTTGCACTCCTTTGTTGCAACCTATTTGCCTCCTAGCACTTGACCAAAATTGTTTTCCTCGCATTAAAATGCTTATACTTGTATAATTAGTGTTTTAATCACTAATTACATATATACATATGTCTTCATATGTAATTAGGATCATTGTGTGTGTCTAAAGTCTTCACATGACACCAAGCACTTGTCTGATGCTTCCTTGTGATAACAGTCCGTTCAATTCCAATCACTTAGTGCAGGTGAGTTCATACCCCTTAATCAATGTTTTAACTATTTTTAAATGTTTTATGGGGGGATACAAGCAGAATCATGCCACTTATTATATCAATCACATGTGATTAATAAGCAGCATTTAAATGATTTACTACTCATTAGCCATTTTACCAAACAGTTTCCTTCAAATGATTTTCATAAACATTTTATATGTTTTAAAACTCCTTATTACACTGTACATTTTACTTTATATGTTTTATTTCAAACTTATTTACAATTGTGATTCAAACAAATGTCTCCTTATACTAAATTGTTTTATCAAACCCATACCTTCAAACCGTTTTATAGATTGACATCAAGTTGATCTTTTCTTAAGATAATAATTATGTCTAAAGGTTTTACATAAGTTATATGCTTTTATATTATAAATTGCATGACGATATATGTATAATTATATAAGAAATGTTCAAAGGACTTAGGAAGGCTATCCACCCTATTTCCTTTTCCTCGCTTTGGATGTGGTCTGGTGGGATATCGGGTACCGTCCGAAGGTCGTTTAAATATTAGTTATATATCATGTGTACATATATAGTCATAAAGGTCCTTCCAGTTCATCCAATGCCCTTGGGTAGCAAGGGTATACATCCATGTTCATACTTACCAGTTAGATTACTAGTAAACTACCATAAGGGTGGTTTAGGAAGATACTAGAACTATTACAATAATACAATATCATACTATGAGTCAGTTCATTCATGAGTTAATACTTACTACTATGAGAACATATACAACTATACTAGGAAGAGAACATATACAATGATACTAGAACAAGTAACATTACATTACATATACATGAATACGTTAACAATTGTGATCCACTGTATCAGAGCATGCCTTAAATGTCATGGCCCGAGTTGTAGCCAGAATTATCTTGGAGGGAGAGCGTGAGTTTGCGTATAGATCTATACTGGATTGACTATCCTACAACTTGCTGCTAGCTACAGCCGGACCTGCAGGTCTGTGGGTGCCAAACGTCATTCCGTTTTACGGCCATTCGTATGTCGTTGTTACCAGTCAATAGTATGGTGCAATTAATCACATAATACCTTAATAAAAATCCGGTTTAAGGTAGTTAGTACAGCAGTAGTTCCTATAATACAACACTACAGTACTACATTAATTTCCCCTTTTCATATATTTAGTGATCATTTCACTTAAACATTTAATGTAAAAACTATATTTTGATAATGATAGTTACACTTGGTAAAATTACACACTTTTACAAGAAACGAACATTGAGAAAAGTTAAGTCTTGGTAGAAGACTAAATTGAGAAAAGTTAAGTCTTGGTAGAAGACACCTTTATATAAAGTAGGAATCATAGGGATTTCTAGGGTTTTTCAAACGTTTACAGCTATTTTACAAACATTTTTATACTTACAGTTCATCTAAATTTTTCCAAACTTATAGTTCATTTACAAAAAATTTCTTACATACAAATTAAGCCACTAAAATACTTATGATCTCACCAGATTTAAAGCTGATACTCGCTTTCAAAATTACTTGTATCCTCAGGTCATCTATAGACAGCTACCGATGCAAGGATTAGGGAAGATGGAGCTCGTTGAAGACTCATCTTTCATTTTGATTTATGCTTTAGTGTTTATCAAAATTTGACAGAACACACTTGTATAATAATTCAATTATTAATGCAATAGGTGATGTTGTTGCTTGTTTACTACTTTATGTTGTTGTGATACTGTACATGACGTCCTCCGCCCCAGAACGTTTCCGCCATTCTTGGTTTTGGGGTGTAATAGATTGGTATCAGAGCATTGTTTATAGTGAATTAAGTATATCAACCGATAAAAGATATACTAAATATAAATACATAAGGGATTAAAAGTACTATGACCAAGAATTTATACTTTAAATAATAAAATATTTAATAAAGTATACATGCCTGCATTCATACTAAAATCAGTGTCACTTGGACAGTACAAAGAATTACAATTGTTGGGCAACACAAGTGGGCTTAGAGACATATGGTCAAAACTGGGAAGATATAGCCTGATTACCTATATTATCCGAGGGTTGACTAGCATGTGCCTAATTTTAATTGTGTGGTTGCAACAAATGCTAAAATCTTACCAACCCTACCACAATGAGAACAATAGAACATAACATTAAACTTAAAATACTATAGGAGTATTTGGTGTTACTATAAGTACGTTATACTTGAGAACTAAAACGGGATCTTCATTTCTAAGTTGATAGTTGCTAAGTGGATACACTAAGGCTATATGTAATTAGGATGTTATAGAATTAGAATCTGTGAAAATTTTACTTCACCCCTATTATGTGTGAATATGGAGTTAAGGTCACTTATTCGAAGGCCTATCCTGTTTCGATTACATATAACTGGTATGCACTTCACAAATAGCGATGTAACTGATGAAGATTTTCTAACTAATTATCTAGATAGTTCGTCTAATAACTATTTTCTTACCCCAATTCTCGCTTAGATAACATGGCTGGACTCCATCCCCACGGCAACCAGTACATTTCGAATGAGGTCATAGCTGGTTGGTTTGGAGAAGAACCAGAGAATGATCATCCTATCCCTTTGAATGATCACCATGATGAAAACCTTTCGGACGATGCTAATTTCGAACCAGAGGTTGAGAACCTACCCCAGGCAGTTCCCGTTCCAATTCCTAACCCTCGTCCAGCTTTTCATGGCCCGATGCCTGAGTGGGTGGCATGCTTGGAAACATGGAGCCAAGGACAAGATCAGCCCATGCCATTTAATGGCGACCGAAGGTTTTACGACCTGAGCAATGGGGGCTCAGCAGACAGAATCTTGCCAATCTTGGTCTGCAGTGTGGCTCGAAATGAGATTCAAGGCAGGACAGCCCTATATCAGATTACCGAAGTTGTTGCCAATGCGAGAATGCATACCCTCCACACCATTCGTCTAGAAGATGCTCGCGAGAGATCAGAGAGAAACCATGAAACCCTACTGCAAGCACTGGCTAAATCGCGAGCCGAAGTCATAGAGCTCCGAGTACGTCAGAGGGTGTACGAAAGACACCTACTTGACATGGAACGTCAACTGGCTGAACTGAGAGTTCACCTGAGGGATGACCGTCGTCAGTAGTAGATTCTTTACCTTACTTCCCTTGTTAGAAAGTAATTGTTTTCTGTCTTTGCCCAATCTGGCATTTTCTATGAAATTACCTTGTACTGTAAGTACTTTTGGTTAGGTCTTTATGCTGTCAAGGACTATCTTTTCTGGATATGATGTATGACCTTTACAAGGTCATTTTCCCAAACTTTTACGTCATGAATATCAAAGATTTTGAGAGTCGGCTAACTTCTGTGTCATTCTTTATTCAAGTACTCTTATCATTCTTTCATTTGAGTCTATCTGAGACATGCTTTAGTCAAGTCATTGGACTATAGTAATTCAGCTCCGAAGACATTTCCAAGTCTCTTTTAGTGGTTGAATCATGTTATTCACCAACCCACGATACCTCAGCTTGAACGACAAACATCTTGAGACCATTCTACGAACTTACTTCTACTCATTTCTAGGACTGCATCATAGGAATGTAGGTCAAACCTTCGCGATCATGCCTCCACTCAGTACTAGGACTGCATCATAGGGATAATCATGTCGTCATCAAGAAACAATCAGCTTCTTACGTACATCTCTTTCTTCTAGATTGCTTTTCCAGCAAAGCCGTCATATCAGAACACTTAAGTACTCATGCCAGGAGTACCTCTTAGTTATTTTCTTTCCGAAGAAACCCCCGAAGTACCACTCGTGCAGAAAGTCAAGTTCAATCCAAGGATTCATACGATTGATCTATCACTGAGGAATGTATGCATAAGAGTGATATATAATCAAGGTTCTACAGGTTTAGAATTGATGATTCCACTTTAACTTCTTTTTCCCCGATGGGATGTGAGCTTAAAGAAGAATCAGTTAGTCGACTACCTTTTTAATCTTAATTATATACGACTCGTATACACGAGACTGTGATTGTGAAACCATGCATGAATTCTAATATGAACTTCATGACGAAGAACTGCCTAAGTATACGAGTAATCGCATCGTCATGTGAACCAACTTAGCGAACCACACAGAATTAGAATTAGAAGACTAGGCTTCTCACCCTAGAGAACCCTGGTCATATTCTTCCAGAGATCGACGGATCGCATCGTATGTACCTCGGCTATCGGCTACTCTGTCAAGATTTTTCATTAGAAATCGTTATCTCTGCCTTGCATAGATGAAATGGTTGCGCAAGCGCAAGGAAAGAATTACTTCCAGGAATGGATCTGAGATCCGAATATCACCAGTTCGAGTGTTAGGGAAGGATGTCCGGAAGACTATCTTCCGAACTCGATGCGGACACTTCGATTCCGTAGTGATACCCTTCGGATGGGACCAATACGCTCATGGTTTTCATGAACTAAATGAGTAGGTAAGAAGAAACCCATGGAAACATTTCCTTCAGAGGAACTTTTCGCGAAGTTCTCTACGCACGAGTTTTGAAATTGAAGAGTTAAATTCCTATGACACATTGTTAGTGATGTGGGAAATTTTGAGTACTGTTACAATTTGCCAAAACCGTTGAGAATTTGTCGACACCAGAGACGCCGACAGATATTCGCCAAATTCTTGGTCTTACAGACCTACTGTCTTAGTTCGTTCAGAACCCCTCACAAATTACAGAAACCTTTACGACCTTGACCCATCAAGGTGTGGCCCTTGACTGGGAAGTTAAACAAGAGAAGGAACCTTTGGAATTCCAAGTGAGTGACCAAGTTCTTTAGAAAGTCTCACTCAGGGAATGGCTTAATACGCTTCGTAAAGCATGGAAAGGTAAATCCAAGATAGGACATCTGAGATTCTTACCAGAATCAGTCATGTATCTCGCAAACTAGACCTACTCCGCGAACTCAGTAACGTACATTCTACTCTTCGCGTCTCGATCGTAAAACCATACCTTTTCGTTAGGACTCTTGTAAGTCCACTCGTCGAGATCCTCGCCTTCGTATTAGAACCGTAGTGACCCTCGACCGAGAGGTCAAGCGGACGAAGCAACACCGTCGCCCATTAGTGAAGGTTCGTTGGGATACCAACCGAGAACCCGATTTCGCTTAGGTGCGCTAGAACCAATCGATTAGGAAGTTTCCTCCTCATGACTCGATCATTCGTACCTACTTCCTTATCTAAATTCTAGTTTTCGGGCAAAATTCACTTTAACAGGGGGATGATGTGACAACCCAAAATTTACATTCTGTACAAACCATTTGAAGCCAATAGGAGTAGAACAGTTACAGTGAAAATTCAGACTTCGGGTAAAAGTTTGGCAGTTTTTCAAAAATTACACTTAAGGAGATATCAGGAGAGTGGATGCACTTGGGTTTTGTGCAACACTGTTATTCCAATACTCTAGGATATTAAAGTTCATTCCGAGAATAAAAATATTTCCTGCCAAAAATCCCAGGACTATATATAGAAAACTGAACCATATTGGTTCATTAGTTACATTTCCAATTAGAGAAAAGCCAAATTCTCTCTCACGGATCTTCGGGTTTTAATCCCAAATTATGAGTACTTCGATCTAGTTATATTATATAGCTTAGATTGTGTTTAGAAACATCAAAATCGGACCAAAACCCCAAGATTTGGGAGTTTACCGCCCAAGAACACTTGGGGAGTAAACTCCATTTTAAGGGCCAAAAGTGTCCCAATGACCCTCAAAGCCTTAGAACTCAAACTAGAAGCATTGATTACAATGTTTAGTCCACAAAACAATTAAGAATCAAGTGTGAAAGTGATTTCACGGCCAAGGAAGTTCTTGGGCTGTGAACTCCATTTTAGGTTGCCAAAATGCCCTAAATGCCTTCATTGAACCAAGAGACTAGCATAGCACATTACCTTGATGTGTCTAGGACCCAAAACAATCAAAATACCAACACCTATTGGTGTTCACGGCCGCAAACACATGGCCAAATGGTTCATGGGCCGAAAACTCTAGATAGGGGTGTTTTGATGCCACAAACACTTCCTAAGTCTTAGGCTTGAATTTAGACATGTACCTTAGTGTGTTTGGGGCTAGAAAACACCATTAAAACACCAAGAAAAGGGTGTTCATAGCCCAAGATGTTCCAGGGCCATGAACTCCAATAAATGGTGCCAAATGGTGCCATAAATCCTTCTAAAGCCTTGGACAATTACCTTAATGCATTCCTTGATAATTTAGGGACTTGAAAGCACCATTAAAACACCAAGAAAAGGGTGTTCACATCCCAAGATGTTCCAGGGCTGTGAACTCCAATAAGTGGTGCCAAATGGTGCCATAAATCCTTCTAAAGCCTTGGACAATTACCTTAATGCATTCCTTGATAATTTAGGGACTTGAAAGCCCCCTAAACCTTCCCCGAAAGGAGATTACGGGTGTAATCTCCATGGGATATGGTCCCAGGGCCGTGAACCCCTATAAAGGGGGCAAATGTCACCCAAACACTTGATTAAGCCTTGAATCAATTCACCAAACTAGTTGTATAAATGATAGGCTTCATTTAGAGACCTTGTTGAGAGTTTACGGCCAGGATTTTACTCCCCTGGGCCATAAACTCCAAAACATATGGTCATTTGACCATAAACTCCCATAAGAGGCTTTGCACTCCTTTGTTGCAACCCGTTTGCCTCCTAACACTTGACCAAAATTGTTTTCCTCGTATTAAAATGCTTATACTTGTATAATTAGTGTTTTAATCACTAATTATATATACATATGTCTTCATATGTAATTAGGATCATTGTGTGTGTGTCTAAAGTCTTCACTTGACACCAAGCACTTGTCCGATGCTTCCTTACGATAACAGTCCGTTCAATTCCAATCACTTACTGCAGGTGAGTTCATACCCCTTAATCAATGTTTTAACTATTTTTAAATTTTTTATGGGGGGGATACAAGTATAAATAGACCCCTAGAGCAAGGGAAATCGGTATCTCTTCAAAGGAAAAGAACCCCTGGCCGATTTCTTCCCAACCTCTCTCTCAAATCATCCTCTTTGCTAGTTGCTGTTTGTAAGCCATTAGAGGAGTGATAATTGTGACTCTAGAGCTCCAAGACAACAAGATCAAACAAGAGATTCAAAGGTAAACTTCTAGATCTGATTTTGTATTGTTCTTATACCTAATTAGTTGTTAGAAGTCTTGGATTCAAAGCATGTTTAATTAGAAAGCCTAGATCCAAGCATTAGGGTTTTGCATGCACACATAGGAAAGTTCTTATGGCTAAAACCCATCAGTGGTATCAGAGCCTAGATTGGTTTCTATTAAATTGTTGCTTGTTTGTTTGAATCTTATTTGCAAAATTCGATTTTTGTGTTTCTGAGTCATGGACTCGGCGAGTCCCATAGTGGACTCGGCGAGTTGGCCTGACTCGGCGAGTCCAGAATGGGTACTCGGCGAGTCCGAGCGTCAGGAAAGGCCAGATTTGGGTTTTTTTGATGATTATCTTATGGAAACTTGCCTTAATCATATTAGATCAACCCTAATCCGATTTTTTGATATATATGACTATAATCTTGATCTAATTAAAGATATTTATCAACTAATAAAATATTTAATTTCCTTTTATGATAATTAATTAAATATTTTGATTAAATTGGTAATTATCTTGCAAGAAATCTTGAATAAATCAAATATGGATAATTATGGAACTAATTGTTAATTAAAATTATTTGTTATTTGATCCTCCATGTTTTAAATGTTTAAAACTTGTCCTCAAGTTTTGAAATTAATGTTTTGTGATTAAAAGTTTTTATTTAGACAATTTAAATTTCAAACCCTAGATTTTTTTAAAAGTTTAAAATACAACCCTATACTAATATAATATTACAAGATTAATATATATATATATATATATATATATATATATATATATATATGTATAACTAAAATGCTAGTCTTACCGTTAGTAGGTCTCATTCACGAAGCCGATCTATAAGGTGGTTATAAGGTTGTGGCCTATAAAATGGTGCTTAAGGGGTGTACACTCACACCCACCGCTTGCTTGATCGGTGGAGGGTCGTTAGTCGAACGGGTAGGATAGGGCAGCCTCATCCTCTCATTAAAAGTATAATATGAAATACAAAGTAACTGCATGTTTTTAAAATTTCCCAATCTTAGTTACTTTAGGAAAAGTGAATTGATGCAATCCCATGAAATTACACTTTGCGCCCTTGCTAAGAAGTTAGTGGAGCGTGTGTGGTTTACCGGCACACTAATTGGTTCTAAGAAAAGGTGGCAAAGGGTGATTCATTGTCTATCATAGTTCGATGGAGCGTGTGTGGTTTACCGGCACATCGAATAGGTGATCGTTACAATGAAGGCACCATGTGAATTTGCATGATAATTCACACCCGCTTTGTGATCCTCGGTATCCCAGTCACAAACAAGAGGGGCATATCGAGATTTAAACATGGCATTGAATAGTTTCAATGAATCTCATCCGAACCTAGGAGTTCTCAATACATTTAGGACTTAAAGTTATGTTTTTATGGTGGAGAATTAGTGAATCGTCATTCACTTACCTTCATATTATTTGCATGTTGGATTACGGCATCCCTTTTCTAATATGTAAATATTGTTGTTGGATCCTAGCCCTAATTTTTCTTATTGGGTGATAATTAGGGATTCATATTCTAATCTATCTTTGTCCTTTTTATTTGTAGATGTCGAACGCAAACAACGTTGCTGCTAGTTCTTTCACATTGATGAGCCTTTGTCAAAAGGTCACTTTCGATGGGACGAAATTTAGCAAATGGATAAGGTACATTCGCACCATTGCTCGCTATAAGGATAAGGAGTATGTCCTCAATGAGAAGCTCGAGAAAATTAACCCTGAAATCGCTACTCTGGCTGAAATGACCGCTTTTGAAACTCATGATCGCGATGCAACGAAGGTACATTACATCATGATAGCCACCAGGAACTCCGAATTCCAAAAGTCCTATGAGGACATGTACCCGTACGAAATGCATCAAGACTTATTAGAGAGATACCACCAAAATGCGAGACAAGAGCGTTATGAGATTTTCACTAACATGATTTCCGCTAAGATGGGTCATGGAGAGTCTCTTACCGTGCACCTACAAAAGATGCAAAGGTATGTCGACCACCTTCGCAAGGTGAATGTTGACTTTGGGGAAGACTTGGCGATCGACATGGTGCTTCACTCTTTGCCTCCAAGCTATAATCAATTTAGGATGACCTACCACATGAACAAAGAAGAGGTCACCCGAAGCAAACTCCAAGGTCTCTTGAGGGTCGCTGAGAGTAACTTCAAGGACAAGTCTGTTACACCAACTCCCAATCCACCCGCTGCTCCTGTCCTGGCTATTGGACAAGGAAAGGGAAAGAAGAAGAAGGATTCGTCTAAGAACTATCGTAAGGTTAAAGCCCGAGATGGTGCCTCTTCTAGTGGGACCAAAGTTGATCCTGCTAAACCCTACCCTAACCCAAAGGAGGCAGAGTGCCACCACTGCCACAAGAAAGGACATTGGAAGAGAAGCTGCCCAGAGTACCTGCAAGCCATCAAGGAAGGAAAGATCAAGCCGTCTTTCGCAGGTATATACACAATTAAATCTAACGATTCATCTCATGCTATTTCTTGGGTTCTTGATACCGGTTGTGGTTACCATATTTGTTCTAATGTGCAGGGACTAAGAAGAAATAGGGATGTGGAGGCTAGAAGAATAAATCTAATCATGGGGAACAGAAGATCGTCGCCTGTGACCAAGATTGGAGTGTGTTCTTTAGTGCTTAGGAATGGTTTAAGTTTAGATTTGAACAATTGTTGCTATTCGCCAGAAATGGCTAGAAACATCATTTCATTTCATGGTTTGTTTAGACAAGGTTTTAGATTTTCTTTTAATAATGAGAATGGTTCTATTTTAGCTTATCTAAATGGTGTCTTTTATTTTGAAGCTATACCATGTAATGCAATATATGAAACTGTTATGATTGTTGATAACTTAGGAAATGATGTTTTGAACATATATTCTTCCAATAGTATGGATAAAGCATCCTTGTGGCATTGTCGTCTTGGACATGTAAACAAGAAACGCATAGCCCAACTCCAAAAGGATGGAGTGTTGGAGTCATTCGACCTTAGGGAAGATGACACATGCGAATCTTTATTTGCTAGGAAAGATGACTAAGTCACCCTTCGCTGGCTCTTGTGAAAGGGGTGAGGGTCTATTTGACCTAATACATACCGATGTATGTGGACCGTTTAGATCAATCACGAAGGATGGGAACCGCTTCTACGTGACTTTTTACCGATGACTATAGTAGATATGGGTATATCTATTTAATCAAGCAAAAGTCAGAAACTTTTGAAAAATTCAAATAGTTCAAGAATGAAGTGGAGAATCAATTGGGCAGGAAAATCAAGATGCTTCGATCCGATCGAGGAGGAGAGTACCTAAGTCTTGAATTCCACGATTATCTCAAGGAGTGTGGAATACTTTCACAATTGACGCCACCTAGGACACCACAATTGAATGGTGTGACAGAAAGGCGTAATCGAACCTTATTTGATATCGTTCGCTCTATGATGAGTCGTGCTTCACTACCTATCTCTTTTTGGGGGTATGCCTTAGAGACTGCCGCCCATATCCTTAACCGAGTCCCTACTAAGAAGGTTGCCAAAACACCTCACGAGATGTGGACAGGGAAAGCTCCCTCGTTAGCACATATCAAGGTTTGGGTTTGCGAGGCTTTCGTAAGACGAGATACTCACGACAAGCTCGAACCTCATAGTGAGCGATGTATTTTCATCGGCTACCCGCAGAAATCCTTTGGATATCTCTTCTGTAGACCGAAGGACAATGTTGTCTTTGTTGCGAGGAGAGGAGTCTTCCGAGAGCGAGAACTCATAAGCCAAGGAGACAGTGGGAGGCAAATCGAGCTTGAAGAGATTTAAGAGTCGATAGATGAAGGAACCTCTACCACTGGCACTCAACCCGAGGAGGAAACTCCGGTTGAACCAATTGACGAGTCCTTACCTCTTAGACATTCTGAAAGAGTTAGAGTTCAACCCCAGTTTTATGGTTTTCATATTACTACCGAAGGGGACACGTATATTAGTGATGGTACACCAATAAACCTTGATGAACCTAATAGCTATAAGGAAGCCATGGCAGGCCCGGAGTCTGCGAAATGGAAAGAGGAAATGGATAGCGAGATCCAATCCATGTATGATAACCAAGTTTGGAATTTGGTTGATAATGTGCCCGGACGTAAGACGGTTGGGTGCAAATGGATCTTCAAGAAGAAGACCGACGTGGATGGGAACGTACACACATATAAAGCGCGATTGGTCGTGAAGGGCTTTACTCAAACTCCCGAAGTTGACTATGACAAGACCTTCTCACCAGTTGCGAAGATAAAATCTATTAGAGTGATGCTAGCGATTGCCGCATTTCATGATTATGAGATTTGGCAAATGGATGTCAAGACCGCTTTCCTTAATGGGAAGTTGGCTGAGGATGTTTACATGGCTCAGCCAGAGGGGTTTGTGGATCCGAAGCATCTGAATAGTGTGTGTAGGCTTGAGAAGTCCATTTATGGACTTAAGCAAGGATCTCGCAGATGGAATCTTTGCTTCGATGAGAAAGTCAAAGAGTTTGGATTTATACGAAGCGAAGATGAATCGTGTGTATATGTCAAAGCCAGTGGGAGTATAGTAAGCTTCCTCGTTTTGTATGTCGATGACATATTACTCATAGGAAACGACATCCCGACTCTGCAGGAAGTTAAGTTCTGGCTCGGGAAGTGCTTCGCTATGAAGGACCTCATAGAGGTTCCTATATTTTTGGGACTAAGGATAGTGAGAGAAAGAAGTAAGAGACTAATAGGACTTAGTCAGAACACTTACTTAGAGAAGGTACTAAAACATTTTAGCATGGAAAACTCGAAGAAGGGAGAATTACCGATACAAAGTAATGCCAAGTTGAGTAAGACTAAATGTCTGAGTACCGAAGCTGAAATAGCAGAAATGAGCCGAGTACCATACGCTTCCGTAGTTGGCTCAATCATGTACGTTATGACTTGTACTCGCCATGATGTAGCCTTTTCTTTGAGCATGGTTAGCAGATATCAAGGGAATCCTGGTAGAGCCCATTGGATTGCGGTGAAGAATATCCTTAAGTACCTTCGGAGGACGAAGGAATGGTTCTTAGTCCTCGGAGGGAGTGATGACTTGAAGGTGCGAGGGTATAGTGACTCCAGCTTTCAGACCGACAGGGACAACTACCGTTCGCAGTCGGGCTGGGTCTTTACCCTGAATGGAGGAGCAGTGACTTGGAAAAGTTCCAAGCAAGAAATTGTAGTTGATTCAATGTGCGAATCAGAGTACATTGCAGCGAGCGAAGTGTCGATGGAGGCAATATGGCTGAAGAACTTCATCGGTGATCTCGGAGTTGTACCTGCCATAAAGGAGCCCATGGAGATTTTCTGTGATAATGAAGGAGCGGTTGCCTTGACCAAGGAACCAAGGGAACATGGTAGATCTAGACATATCGACAGAAAATATCACTTTATTAGACATCGTGTAGAAGAAGGACAACTCGTAGTGAAGAGGATATCATCGGAAGATAACCCAGTAGATCCGCTTACGAAGGGACTGAGTAGGGTTAAGCACTTGCAGCATGCTAGGAGTATTGGGATGAAGGATGATATTAGCATAGATTAGATAGTATTAGAAACGTGTAATAGATAAATGTAATTAACATTTGATGATTAAATAAAGGAGTTTTATTTATGAGTAATGTTACTGTCTTATGTTAATTGTTTAACTATTGTTTCACTTTGCATGTTTTGACTTCCAGAATAATTGAGTTTATTAAGAATAATAGAATTATTCAAATTGTCCATAATCGTTCATATGTTGGAAGTAGATATGAATGAAGATTGTCATGAATCGGTGTGTAGATTGTCTAAATGGTACTAGACATAGCAAATGGTTTTTGCGACGTTCATGAGTGCTTATGAACTAGTTTTGAGCATTGGAATAAACCCGTGCTTGCTGGAATCACCTTATGGAATATGATATAAAAGGGTGATCGCAAGACGATAATATCATATAGTCTTAAAACCTAGATATATGGTTTGTTATTTGTTAATTGATTGTACATTGATAATGCAAAAACGCATCAGTAACTCGGTGTTATAAAACGCATTGTTGTGTATAGTTGATTAATGAATAAGTAAATGCATATAAGTCGAAGTTTATCTGTAACTTTTATCCTAAGAAGGTAAAAGCGATATCTTGGCCGCTCGATGATTTGATTTGACTTAACTGTCGGGCCCGGTCAGAACTGAATTGATGTGTTCGATTAAGTTCTATGTCAAATAAACCAGAGATCGAGAAACCTAAATGCTTGGCTAATCATTCCATAGAATTGTCAGCATGATATCTAACAGAGGACTGTACGATCCGTTATGTAAAGGACAAGATTGATTAGATCAGAGTTTGACAGCGTCTTTGAGAGCTACGATTGCGAATCGGATTGTACTTGTGCATATAGTTACTAGACTTATCCAAGTGGGAGACTGTTGGAATAGTGTCTAAGGCTGCAACTATATTAGGCAAGTATTTGACCCGATTGTGCATGGTCCTTTTGGGTTGCCTTCACCATAGCAACTTGATAGGATGATTTATTATGAGAGAATAAATATTATTAATATATTATGAGAATAATATATGGAATAATAATATTGTTATTTGATTAATATAAGTCATAAATTAATTAGTATTAATTTGATGACTTAAAGAGATTAATTAAATAAGAGGGTATAAACTGTCAATTGTTTGATAGTTACACTTTAGACTGTAAATCGTTAAGGGATAAGGGTTGGACGGATTCTAGGGCTTGGGATAGCTCAAAATCGTCCAAGGCTTATCTAAGGTAAGGATTTGGATTGTTCTAAGGAACGTTTATTTAACTAGGGTTTAAAGGTGAAACCCTAGGAGTCTACAAGTATAAATAGACCCCTAGAGCAAGGGAAATCGGTATCTCTTCAAAGGAAAAGAACCCCTGGCCGATTTCTTCCCAACCTCTCTCTCAAATCATCCTCTTTGCTAGTTGGTGTTTGTAAGCCATTAGAGGAGTGACAATCGTGACTCTAGAGCTCCAAGACAACAAGATCAAACAAGAGATTCAAAGGTAAACTTCTAGATCTGATTTTGTATTGTTCTTATACCTAATTAGTTGTTAGAAGTCTTGGATTCAAAGCATGTATAATTAGAAAGCCTAGATCCAAGCATTAGGGTTTTTCATGTGCAGATAGGAAAGTTCTTATGGCTAAAACCCATCAAGTTACACTTGGGAAAATTACACACTTTTAAAAGAAACGAACATTTAGAACAGTTAAGTCTTGGTAGAAGACTACATTGAGAACAGTTAAGTCTTGGTAGAAGACACCTTTATATAAAGTAGGAATCATAGGGATTTCTAGGGTTTTTCAAACATTTACAGCTGTTTTACAAACATTTTTATACTTACAGTTCATCTACATTTTTCCATACTTACAGTTCATTTACAAACAATTTCTTACATACAAATTAAGCCACTAAAATACTTATGATCTCACCAGCTTTAACGTTGATACTCGCTTTCAAAATTACTTGTATCCTCACGTCATCTATAGACAGGTACCGATGCAAGGATTAGGGAAGATGGAGCTCGTTGAAGACTCATCTTTCATTTTGATTTATGGTTTAGTGTTTATCAAAATTTGACAGAACACACTTGTATAATAATTCTATTATTAATGCAATGGATGATGTTGTTGCTTGTTTACTACTTTACATTGTTGTGATACTGTACATGACGTCCTCCTCCCCAGAACGTTTCTGCTGTTCTTGGTTTTGGGGTGTGAAAGAGTCTAACCGTTGTAGGGTTGGGTACTTTAGTCGAAGGATTATTTGAGTTTTGTTGCATGTAATTGTATTCATGAAGTGGTTGGATGACATTGATTGGAACCCTTTAGCAGTTAATGATAGGGGAGGTAGGGAAATCCTGGGAGAACCTATGAAGTATTTTGTTGTGGTTGTTTCGCTGTTGAGCAAGTATCGGGAGGATATTTTTGATTAGGTCTGAGAGGACATGAGATGATTCTTAAGGAAAGTATGGATAGGTGTGGGAGATAGTAATGGGACCGTACAACTAAAAGCACATGATCCATACTCGAAATAAGGAGAGTTTCGGGGATTCTAAGGGTTGGTCGGGAGAGATAACATGTTTTGATACCATGATTCATGGCAGTAGTTCCGTATATATCAATCTTGTAGTAAGGTTGCTTGAGGTTGTGAATTCGAGTCGTAGGACTCAAGGAGGAAACGATTGTTATGATCGGCTAGAGTGCAACTGGAAGTGAGTTGTTGATTGATGATGTGCACGGAAGTACCCACTAATTTTAATATTTATAACCTAACAAACTTAGACTAACTATGCACTTATAGGCAGTGTACCTAGTCAGATTACAGTATAGCTTAGGTAAGTCGAGTGTCGATCACAGGGAACGGTGGTGAATTAATTTAAAATATTTGATTATAGGTTACAGGACACACTAAAGGAATAAAGAAATGGTTATTGAATCTTAAACGAACAATTAATTAAAAAATCTCGATAAACTAACAGGAAAGCAAATCTCTTCAGGTACTTTGGTTTAGATAAATTACACCTTAAAAACATAGACAATTGCATACACAAATTCATTTATTCATGTTCATCGATTCCTAAAATGATTAGATTCGCATTCATTATAACTAATTCTTTAGAAAACAAGTCAATTCAAACAGTGATCAGTTGATTAAACTAACATGGTTCCTAGTGTTCAGTTCATATCGAGCAAGACTTGTAATAATAGTTAATCAAATTGGTCATTCAATTAACCTCTGGTTGATGGTCATCAAACCAGGCTCACACATTAACTTACTTATTTCCAAGTTAATCCTAGTTTCGCATTCGCTATTTCTAGACTTATAATCTTGATGGTCATCAAAGTCATAAGACACAAGCAATCAAGCATATGTTCATACAACTTAATTTACTTGACAATTAACAGAAAATAATTATCATTAACACATAAGGATCTTTTGACAATCTTGGCAAGATAAATTAAACATAAACAAACAATTCAATATAGTAATTGGTCCAATAATCAAGGTTTCATTCAATCATAAACAAAAAGTAAAAGGTTTTTACACCTAAATCAGAAACTAAACACATAATAGTATCACAATGGAATGCTAAACATGGTCACGTTAACAACCCATATGATTACCGACATGTATCCGCTCTCCAATCCTTCCAATCACCGCTCCCGTTAACTTAACGGCCTTTCGGCCACCTTCTAGACCCTCAAAACGGCTTAACAGATGTTAATTATCGACTAAATTAGGTTAGAAGTCGAATCCCCCCCTTCTGGTTAGCTGATAATCGCTTTTTATAGCCCTTGGAACCGACTTACGTATGTTGGGCGTAAGTCGGATTACGTTGGGCGTACATAGAAACTTAATGCGAAGAGGTTATCTGGATGCAGCAGTTACATTGGGCGTACTTATAGATTACGTTGGGCGTAACCCTTGTTTTGCCATTACGCTAAGCGTACATGTCCATTACGTGGGGCGTAATTGACTCTTCCAACATTTTTTCTTTCTTTTAGCCTCTAAGCCCTAATTCCGATCCAGTCTTTTCTTTTGTGCTCTATCGGCAACGCATAGCTACAAATCATAATTCAAAGCATTATAAGTACTTTTAGTTCTAAAAGAGAATAATAAAGGCTAAAATATTATGATATAATGTATAAAAATATATATATAAATACACATATCAATTGATGGTTTGGAAGGCCGCCATCTGTGACAGGGGTGAGGCCCTTTCAGTTCTCCTAGTTTGGATAAGGAGTGAGTAGGCTTGCGACTTTTAGAGTTAGTATGTAAATCCAACATGTGGTTTGTTGGTCGTAGTGTTTGGCGACAGTATGCCAGTGCAGGAGTGTGCGGGTGGATAAATGTGTTATGTATGCTTTGTGATGTGATCATGGGTCCGTGTTCTTGGGATATAGGCAGGTAAGGTATTGGATTGTTGGTTAAGTTTGCAAGCTAGGAGGGCATGTTTTGGATCGTAGTTTGGTGTTGGCTTGAGCTCTTGTAAGGAACCCTTAATGTTAAATTGGACATGATTGGGGAAATTCCAGAGATCTTCAGCTAACATTCATGAATTCTCTTTGGATTTGTTTGATCCTTATATGGACTGGTTAAGCAAATTTTAATTATGGTTTGGTTTCAACACCATTAGGTGGTAATTCGAACCCTAAGTGGGGGATAACAGGGTATTTTTCTTGGAGGATCATTGATATGTTTAAGTTTGTAGTATTGAGAGAATGGTTCCTAGGGATCTACGGTGCGAGTATGTAGGATCTCGGTTCATGATTTGGTTAAGGCAAGGGTGTATAGTAGGTGGAGATCGGATGTATATCTTCAGGAGACACATGAGTTGTCCCTCAGCAGGAAGTGGTTAGTCAAGGAGCTCGTTGCAACTATTGGATTCTTGTGGGGGTGCAAAAGAATAGATGAGGAGCCGTTGGGACCACTCAAGATGAGTATTGTTTTCAGAGGGAATTTTTCAGCTCGTTGCATGGATTTCTAATTATAGTCTAGCTTGATCAAAGGTCAATCAGGGAATCAACTTCAGAATTAGGTGCGATAAGGTATGTGCGGGTTTTAGATCATTTGATCTAATTTCAATGCATACTCGATTTCTAGTCGTATTGTTCATCATTCATCAAAGGTTCTCCAAAAGTTCCAAGTTGTGACAGTTGAAGTTCAATGGATGTGTCAACCTATTATCAAGTTCAGTGTGTTTTATGTTCCTTTGTTCTTTGGGTATGTTTACCCTCAATGATGGTGGTGTTGAATTTTCGTTCATAACTGGCTTAGATTTTGGTAGAATTCAGGGTCACCTTGGAAGTCTTCATGAGCTGGTTGCGTATTGGTGGAATCTGTTCAGTCTCAACCAAATTATGGGGTCCTGTTCCGATCATTCATGGGGATATATTCTGTTAGTGATTGAGGTTTTTCATTCGATAGAACTCTTGTATTTCTCTCCTTTATGGATGATGTTATGGGTTCTCTATGGATGTGCATTGGGGTAATTCATTATATGTATTATCGAGAGGGGTGTATACGACTAGACAAGATAACATTGGGGGCACTTGGTTTAAATTATGTGCATGGTTCTTTTGGGTTATGGCCTTTGAATTGGATCAAGAATAAGACCGCTTATCCTATTATCGGGCCGTGTACGACCATGATTTCATCATATTTTTCATTGATAACATCATGATCTATGAAAGGAATTGTGTGTGGTAAGACCATGGGCGGGGACCATGGTGGGATAAACGTGTCGTAACACTGCAGGGTGGCTATAGCATTCATCGGATTGGCAGATAGTATGGAAGTGTTGTAAGTCTACAATACGATCATAACATTCACTAGATTGAGGTAGACCATCGTTGGGGTTGTCGTGAGTATAAAGGAGGATCAGGTCGTGCCTTGAGCAAGGCGGATAGTGGGGTCAGAGATCATATCTCTGTTATAGGAATATGACCATTGGGGTCCAAGACGAGTTGGTCCTATGTAGCTCTCGTTGGCTGAGACCCATGGTCAAGGCCCGTATGATTATGGCAATGCAGGTGAGACCTAGTAAAGACTTGCTGGGTCAAGGTATTGTATTATGGTTTTAGTAGGATGATTATGTGGCTAGGGAGTGGCTTAGAGTGGTGCATATGATAGAATAGCCTTATATGTTGGACTCTCAGGAACCTGGTGGCTAGACCAGGTGTGAGACTGGCAGTCTCAGCAGTAGCTCGGGGATTTTACATCTCGATATAGGGAATGGTTTCCATGAATCAGAAGAGTTTGGGTGAAACGCAAGTGTAAATACTTGGATCTCAGGTTATGGGTTATATACCGAGTTGTCTCTTGGTTGAGATTCGCATCGGGATTCTTTAGTGTATAAGTGAAAAATCTGTATCTCAGCATGTTACGGTCTTAGGAATCTGTATGTCGGGTTATCAGTTGCAAGGTTTAGGTTCAAAAGGATCTTTCAGTTCTGATGGTAGGAGGAGACCCTTGTGATTGTGTTTCAAAATGGTTCTACCTATGGGGAGGTCCGAAAAGTTATGGGGATTTGGAATTATAGAAGTAGCATTTTGGAACGACAATTATGGGTTCAGTAATTTTTTCAACACTAGAAGCTATTATCCGGGGCATTGGTTCTCAGGAGGGTGGTAAGGAGCGATTTCGAGGACCAAATTTAATTTAAATGGGGGAGTGCTGTAATGCCCTGTTCCAAGTCATTTCCTATGTAAGGGTGGTGACCCAAAGACCAAGTATCATCAGGCTTAGGGCCTTTAAGGAAAAGAGATTTCGACCCATTTGGCTGTGGTTAATGTAATATGGATGATCCGGGAGTCCGGTCTGTGTTTTGGCGCCAAGAGGAATTTCGGTAAAGTTTCAGTTCGTGCTTTTATGAATTTTGGATTTTTTTTTGTTCGGAAAGTTATAAGGTAAGGATGAGTTGATAGAAGTGTATAGTTTCTCGTTACCTTTCCGTGGATATAAAGAACGTCAAAATCGGAGTTAGAATAAAGAAGTTATGGCTATTTGAAGTTTCTTCGGTTTTGGGTTATGCTGAGTAGGTTGGGTGTATAGAGGGGAGTAAGTTGGCCATACTGAGGCACCCTGAGTATGCTGGGCATATCAGGAGTACGGTAGGCATACACAATCAGTGCCTAAACCGTATTTTTGTGGATTGAGCGATATTTAAGCTCCTTAACTCCCCCAAACTGACTCCATTCTCAGCCTCCACCCCTCCAACAACCCTTCCATGAAACCCTAACCGTAGTTGAGCTTTGTATGCTAAAGGAAGGTGTTTTGAGTGCTTTGGAGTATGCATGGTGCACCATCAAGAAGAAGGAACTTTTTGGAGAAGTGTTGGTTGCATTGGAACTTGTAGATCTAGACTTTGTTCACCTTGATCTATCTTCTAGAGGTATAAAGTTTGAATTTGATGATTCATTTGTTATATCTTACTTGTTTTGGATGTTATGATTTTTTGGTCATTTTAGTGCATAAATTTTAGATCTTGAAATTTTGTGAAACATCCATAAAAATCATGCCAAATTTAAACTTTTAAAAATATTCCAAAACCATTGATTATTACAAAACTTGTTTCCAAAACAGTTTAGTGTCAAAATATCCCAGAATCAAATCATAAACAACAGTAGGTGTACGATCATGCCTTCACCTTCCCGCGATCATCAGAAGTACCTGAAACAAAATCAACAACTGTAACTCTACGCTTAGTGAGTCTCCCCCAACAATACCCATACACACATCAACATACATATAACACAAACAACATACTATTGGTCCAATCAACCATCGTGCTTGAATACCCCAGGCCCTCAACCATCATGTTGGAATGCCAATAATACGATAGGTCCAGTCATCCTCGGGAAGGAATACCCCAGGCCCACAACCATTGGTTTGGAATGCCCTCATACTACGAGTCCAATCATCCTCGGGATGGAATACTCACGGCCCACAACCATCGTGTTGGAATGCCCATGTCAGTTGGCTTTCGCATAAAGTAGAGGAGCCTCAACCTCCAATCAACATGTGCACATATATCAGATAATCATATCACAGTCCGTAGACAAACAAATCGATCTAACCGGTGATACTAGCATAACATCATCCTATTTATTAGGATATTGATCTACAAATCATAGCAACATAATACCATCCTATCTACCAGGATACTAATTTAACAGCTCATACTAGCATAACATACCATAATAACAATCAAAAAGGGCCCGCCTTGGTGCCTTAGACCCTTGAGCATAGTGAGTAAACTCACCTTGCAATGTCGATCTGAACAGAAGAATCAAATTCCCAACTAACTGTCTCACCAAGAATCCCGAATTATTCCAAAATAACGAATAATAAGTCAATAATTGGGAATATCAATCTTGAGCAAGAGTCCCACATATAATCATAGTCCATTTTTCCTTTTCTCTAATTTAGGCCAAGGCCCAATTACCAAATCCATGATCCACAAGTTCACATATACAAGGCCCATCATTGGCCCAATTTTCCAAATTGGGCCCAACTCCCAAATTGGGCCTTATTTTCAGATCCAAATCCAAAACTGGCCCAAAATACCATTATTCAGAAAGCCCAGCTAGGCCCAAGTCCAATGAGTCCAAAAGCGGCCCAATCCTGAAGCCCAATTCGTTAAAAGCCCAACAGAGAGCATATGCGGGGCATACTCCTCTGGTACGTTGGGCGTACTTTTGTTTTGCGTTGACCACCATCGGGGTGGTTGACTCAGTATGCTGGGCGTACACAAGGTTTTGCCAAAACCCTAATAAGTGCTTAATGGCTTAAGCACTTAAGCCCAAATTCCAGATCCATAACCAAATGTGTCTTTGAACCATAAAGTCTCAAACTTTAAGACTTTGGACATCCAGAAAGTTCTTAAAAAATCCTCTTAACCCATTAAGACCCTCCTACTACCTTGCATGAGACACATTTAGCTATTGGGACATCATTTTTATCACTTAGGACCTCTTCAAGGATCTGAAAGGATAACTTATCTCGTCCAACTCATATCATGCACCAACTTGAGGACTTTGGGACAAGAAATGGTTCCATAAAGCTAACATGGCAAGATCTATATCATACAAGCATAAAGTTTGAAGCTTTTTATCTTCTGGAGCTTCTAGGGCAGAAAGAAATTTCAGATCTACAAGCTTGTCCTCCTTCTCCAACTCCTTGATGCAACACCTTGTTCCCAAAGTTGCAACTTTAGCCCTTAGGCTTCTCATGGGTCGACTCTTCTAACCCCAAGGACTACATATCACAAAATAATAATAGAAGAGCGGATTCAGAAATACCTGCAAAATCTCAGGATGTTACATTTTGTGACCTTGTTATGGATAAAGTTGGAAACTTTATCCATCTAAACATCAATTTGTTTCATATCTAAAAGTTGGAGTGTAACACCATGAAATTTCAAAACAATTTTTCATTTTAAATTAATAAAAATACTCCAATCACATATTCTCAAAAACGTGTATCAATTGTTTTTCACAGAACATAAGTACAATTCACAATCCCTAGAATCTCAAAACATCTTCACTGCAAGTGTGTACTGATCATGTCGGCGCCTTCCTACGATCATCACTGGTACCTGAAACACATAACACGCAAACATTAAGCATAAATGCTTAGTGAGTTCCCCAAAATACCACATACAGCACATACACCTTTCTAGGCCATAACTCTATGGGATCTTCCGATCCAAGTGTCTCAGGGGATTTCCATCCCATAACACTGTTGACCTTTGGGTCCATACTTTGTTGACCTTTCGGTCCATATCATCCTGACCTTCCGGTCCACATCATCATACTCATATCATAACATATTACATATACAACATACATCACATATTCATCACATAATTACCCCCATCGGGTAAGGCATAGTGAGAAGACTCACCTCGAAGATGTCGGATAATCACTTGCGCTCAATCTTCCGACCTAGCTTCCTCCTGTAGCATAAATACATATATAATTAATACCTCCTTGACTTAGTTTGACTAATGCCCTTAAGTCAACACAAGTCAAATCTGGTCAACGTTGGTCAATGGCCAACCTTTGACCCAAGTCGTCGAGTCAAGCACTGACTCGGCGAGTTCAGACGTAAACTCAAGTCCCCTAAATCCCCTCTGACTCACTAAGTCACTCTCCCAACTCAGTGAGTCACCAACTGTGTGAGTCACAGGACAACTCGGTCCGACTTGTCGTGTCTGCTCACGGACTCGGCGAGTTCATTCCATGCTCAAACTCAAATGACCTTCTTGTTGGATTAGTGTCTAAGTCCATAACTATTTTGGTATGTACTTGACCCGATGGTGCATGGTCCTTTTGGTTTGCCTTCACCAAAGCAACTTGATAGGATGAATTATGGAGAGAAAGGATTAAATATGATTTATTAATATATTATGAGAATAATATATTAAAGAAGAAATCATATTGTTTAATTAATATTAGTCAATAATTAATTGGTAATAAGTTTTGTGACTAAAAGAGATTAATTAAACTTAAGGGACTGGAATTGTAATTATAAGATAATTGCAATTTGGGCCATGGATTGCCTTATATTAAGCAGTGGACGAATTCTATGGGGAAGCCCATAAGAAATCGTCCAAGGCCTTATGAAAAGAAATCCATGGGTTGCTTAGGGCTTGAGCATCCAAATTAGGGTTTCCTTGTTAGATAACCCTAATAGCCTAACTATATATACATCCCTTATGACCCAAAAACGTGGCCAAGACTTCTTCTAGGGTTTCACACGTTTTAGGGCAGCCTCCTTCACCTCTCCTCTTCATCCTCTTGCTCTTGGTGTTTGTGAACCATTAGAGGAGTGACATTTGTGACTCTAAGCTTTTTAAAGTCAATAGAAGGAGGAATTGGGATTGTTATTGCTACATAACAATCAAGGTAATAACTTAAACCCATTCTTATGTTAATATGATTACTTGTATGCTAGAATTAGGGTTTATAGTCTTGGATAACTTGCATATACAATAGAGAAACCTAGATCCAAGAATTAGGGTTTGTATGAGCACATAGGATGTTCTTATGGCCGAAATCCATCAGTGGTATCAGAGACTAGATTGGTTTCTATTGTATTGATGCCTTGTATGTTGGAAAAATTCGATTTTTGTGGTTCTGCGTGATGGACTCGGCGAGTCCCATTGTGGACTCGACGAGTTGCCCCTACTCGGCAAGTCCATGGGGTTACTCGGCGAGTTCGAGGGTCAGATGGAGCTATTTTCGGGATTTCTTGTTGTTTATCCTTGAGATACTTGCCTTTATCATATTAGATCAATATAAATCTGATTTTATGATATATATATATATATATATATATATATATATATATATATATGACTATATTCTTGATCTAATTGAAGATATTTATCAATTAATAAAATATTTTTTTCCTTATGTGATAATTGATTAATTATTTTGATTAAATTGGTAAATTGTTTTGCAAGAAATCATTAAATAAATCAAATATGGATAATTATGTGATTAAATGTTAATTAAGATTATTTGTTATTTGATCCTTGTGTTTTGAAAAGTTTCATATTTTCCCCTTTAGGTTTTATAGTTTAAATTTGAACTCAAAAGTTTTGTTGTTTTGAAATTTAAATAGTTGAAACCCTAATGTTTTGAAAAAGGTTTCAAAACTTGCCCTCAAGTTTTGGAATTTAAATTTTGATTAATAGTTTAGTTTTGATGTATATTTAAATTCTAAACCCTAATGTTTTGAAATGTTTCAAAACTTGTCCCCAAGTTTTGGAATTTAAAAGTTGATTAACAGTTTAATTAGGATTATTAAATTCTAAAACCCTAGTATTGTTTTGAAAAGTTCAAATCACACCCTTATGGTTTTATTAATTAATTAAAGTGTATAATTATTAAATTAGACCACCTAGTATTTTTAAAGTGTAAAATACACCCTATACTATATATATCATTAAAAGTCTAATATTATATATGTATGAGTAAAGTGTCAAGTCTTACCGTTAGTAGGACTCATTCATGAAGCTGGTCTACAAGGGGTGTTTAAGGAAATTGCCTATAAAATGGCGATTGAATGAGTATCCACTCTTACCCACCGCACTCTTGACTATTGGAGGGTCGTTAGCCGAACGGGTAGGATAGGAAAAAAACCTTGCATTATAAGTATAATGAAGTACAAAAGTAACTAAATGCTTTCATAAAATTCCCAAGCTTAGTTATTTTAGGCAAAAGTGAATTGATGCAATTCCATGAAATTACACTTTACGCCCTTGCGAAGACGTTAGTGGAGCGTGTGTGGTTTACCGGCACACTAAATGGTTCTAAGCAAAGGTAGCAAAGGGTGACTCAATGTTTGTCATAGTTCGGTGGAGCGTGTGTGGTTTACCGGCACATCGAATAGGTGACTGTAACATGTGAGGGCACCATGTAGTTTGCATGGTTATTCACACCCGCTTTGTGATCCTCGGCATCCCAGTCACAAACAAGAGGGGCATATTGAGATTTAAACATGCCATTGAAATGTTCAATGAATCTCATAGGATCTAGGATTTTTCATAGATTTAAAACTTAAATTTCTTTTTCGTTTTTCATGGTGGAAATTAGTGAATCGTCATTCACTTACCTTCAAATGTTCTGCAACTAGATTACGGCATCCCTTTTCTAGGTTGTAGCGTATTTTGTTGGGTCCTAGCCTTAGTATCTCATTTGGGTGATTTACTAAGGACTCGATCAATCAACTAACTTGAATTCGTTTTCTCCCGTTTTGTAGATGTCAAAGTATGACAACGATGGTCTTCCTAAATCCCGTGGAACAAGCATTCCACATGAAGATGATATCCCACGATTCGATTGAGGAACAAGAGATCATGCTTCACTTCCTCCACCTCCTCCTATTATTCTCCCTAACCCACAAGTTCGAAGACTTGAAAAGTTCAAGCTCACTCAATCCCTTTTGGCAAGTAAACATAAAGAAGGAAATTCGGTGTGTGCACACGTCCTTGGGATGAAGTCACACATTGATAGGCTAACAATGTTGGGATCTGTTGTCTGTGAGGAGATGGCTGTTGATTGGGTTCTTCAGTCACTTCTTAACTCATATAGTGAGTTCGTAAGAGAATACTATATGATGAACTGCGATGTGACCCTTATAGATCTCACCTATATGCTTATTGTTGCTGAATCAGCAATGGTTTGGCGCAATAGAAAAGCAAAGTTGATCGGTGAATCTGCCTTCAAGACCTCTATGGATATAGACAATGGCAACGAAAGACATGCTATGATCGATAAGTTTGATCATAAGAGAAAGGCAATGTCCAAAGTAGTTCCATGTCCTGTTCCAAAAGAGTCAATTTGCTTTAATTGCCAAGAGAAGGGGCATTGGAGACAAAGCTGCCCTATTTACCTAAGAGATCTAAGAGATGGGAGAGTCAAAACGTATGACTCTGCTTTAGGTAAAATCCATTGACTAACTCTTTTAAGCTTCTATTCTAGATTCTTAATACATAATGTGATAAGATTACAATTGATGTTTTGTAGGATCGAAGAAAAGAAAGGAAGCTTAAGGGAAGAAGTGAGCGGAATCTAACCGTGAAGGAATGGATTTCAATCGCATTACTTGAAGATTAGATTCTTGAGCTGCTACTTAGAGTTAGAATTAGATTGCTAAGAAAGATGTATTAGCATAGTTTTTCAATGAATTGCATTGTAAGGACAAATTTTTCCGCAACAAAATAAATTTTGATTTTATATTATTTATTTATCCTTATAATGGCGTGTATGAAAAATTGATGATAAAAAGTTTCTATTATTAGCAGTAATGGATTTGATTCTTAACTATGATGTTTATGGAAAAGTCGAGAATTTACCAAATAGGGAGAGTTTCTCATCGCCCAAGTTTCAATTGGACAGAAACATGGAATCATGCAACTTAGTTGCACGATGAATGAGAAATTTCATATTTGGAAATTAGACTAATTCATTGACAATGTGTCAAGTGGAGGACTAGGAGATCAAGTACACAAAGTTGTGTGTTGATCAAAGTCCACCATAAGAGTAACAAAGAAATTCGTCATGGTTTACTAAAGGTTTAGTAAATATGATTACACTTATAAGATTAAGTGTAATTGTGAATTGATTAAAAAGGTTTAAATCAATAGCAAAACGAATAAGAAGAGTCAAGTAGGCAGAAAGATAAAAGTTTCTCCATTCTAAGAAGAAGGGAGAGTAGCTTTTATGCTTTATGATAGGTCTTAATGATTAAGAACTATATCTCAATTGATCCTCTAAGTGAGTCTTAGTACAATTGTATGTCTAAGAAGAGGAATCAAGAATCGAAGAAATGGTTAAATCAAGAAGCCAATCATACTTCGTTCCAAAAACAAGTCTTAGAGTTAAGATTGTGACAATGAGTGACAAGTATTGAGAAGGTTTATAACATTCATCAAATGTGGAAAGTTGTGATGTCTTGGATAAAACAAAGACCAACTAGGACCAATTTATGAAGTGTTTTGATAAAAACTACACTAACTCTTGAATATTCGTTTGTTAAGAAATGTTTATTGACAAGAGAATCTTATATGTCAAGGAGTCAGTGGGAGTTTTAATGGTCTTGAAAGGTTTCAAGAACAAAATCAAATAAACCTCATCGATCATCACTAGCACACGAGTTGAGGTTTACAACCTATCGTGTTGTCATTATTTTGTTTCTGTGCTGTTCCAATTGAGTTAATTATTCATGTGAGTCCTATGAGTTCTCATTTGAATGTATAAAAGGCAAGGACCTTGATCAATGAAAAGTACATTGATAGGAAAAGGTGAGTTGCTTAACTACTTGGAAGACACGGTGGGCAGCTGTGCTACCATAAGGCAAGAAATCAAGATTAAGAAAGTTCGGTCCATGTGAGTTTGAATTTGTCGTAAACTTTGGTTTTGACAAATTCACATGGATAGGAACACGTACACCATTAAAATCCAAGTGTCATAAGATTCCCTCCTTCATGAAAATGAATGTGAGGAAATACTTTCACTAAGAAAGATTTTAAGAAGATAGTAATTATGAAATTGTATTCTCGAATTCAATTATGGTTACGGTATCCCTCTCCATAATTTGAATTGTGAGGTTTGGAAATTAGTCTAAATTGTTTAGACACACATATGAGCTATCTAAGAAAAAGGTGTATAAGTTCAAGAGGCCTTGATACAAGATTATCAAAGCACTAAGTATTAGAAACATGAACTTATGAAATTCAATAAGTATTGTTTTTTCTAGAAGTTAAGCTAGTTTCTGAATACATGTCAAAGCTAGTAGGAGCATAAGTGTTATGTTTATAATAATCATCATGATAGTGGGAGCCTAAAAGTTATGATTGCATGATTATTATGGAAAGTATTGCAAGTTAGCAATATTAATTATAGAAAACAAGAGTTATACTTTGCAAAGTCGCAATGGTTGTAAAGTTGTTTTGCTATAATTAAGGGAGAGAATATTATGCTTCATTTCAAATTTAAAGGTTTAGGTTGTGAAATGTTAATAAATTTAGTCAAGGAAACATAGTGTGTTCTCAAATTTCGATTATGAATACGGCATTACTCTTCATAGTTCGAATTTTGAGAACGTAGCACATAAAATATTATGGCAGAAGATTGATAACGTATCGAATCTTCGTGTAAGACATTATGCATTGTGTCCCATACGCTTCGGGTATAGGATTGATTGCAAATGCTATAATATTTGACCATTCTAAAATTTTCCAAATGTCTAGCGCGTTTAGAGGGAAAAGGACAAGAATCGGTTTTGACTAAGATAATTAAACAACTATCAAAGGACAATCCAAAGTTTGCTGAGGATTGGTCGCTTGTGAGTAGTTGGAAGTATAGTATTGGAAAATATGGAAATGTTTCCATATTGGTGTTGGCTTTTGGTCCTAAGAACATCCTATGTGCTCATACAAACCCTAATGCTTGGATCTAGGTTTCTCTATTGTACATGCAAGTTATCCAAGACTATAAACCCTAATTCTAGCATTCAAGTAATCATATTAACATGAGAATAGGTTTAAGATGTTGCCTTGATTGTTATGTAGAAATAACAATCCCAAATCTCCTTGTATTGACTTTAGAAAGCTTAGAGTCACAAATGTCACTCCTCTAATGGTTCACAAACACCATAAGCAAGAGGATGAAGATGAGAGAGAATGGAGGCTGCCCAAAAACGTCTACAAACCCTAGAAGAGTCTTAGCCACGTTTTTGGTCCTTAAGGGATCTATATATAGTGAGGCTATTAGGGTTATCTAACAAGGAAACCCTAATTTGGATGCTTAAGCCCTAAGCAACCCATGGATCCCTTTCCTTAAGGACTTGGATGATTTCCTTATGGGCTTCCCCATAGAATTCGTCCACTCCTTAATATAAGGCAATCCATGGCCCAAATTGCAATTATCTTATAATTACAATTCCAGTCCCTTATGTTTAATTAATCTCTTTTAGTCACAAAACTAATTACTAATTAATTATTGACTAATATTAATTAAACAATATTATTTCTCCTTTAATATATTATTCTCATAATATATTATTAAATCATATTTAATCCTTTCTATCCATAATTCATCCTATCAAGTTGCTTTGGTGAAGGCAACCCAAAAGGACCATGCACCATGGGGTCAAGTACATACCAAAATATTTATGGACTTAGACACTAATCCAACAGTCTCCCACTTGGATAAGTCTAATAACTATTATGCGTATGAGTTCTGATCCTGATCTGCAATCGTAGCTTTCCAAAGCCGCTGTAAACTCTGATCCTATCAGATACGCATGTCCTTTAGATAAGGGATCATATATTCCTCCATTCTAGATATCATATGAGACATGATTTCTAATCATTCTCTTTGTACTATTTCTCGAATTCCGATTTATGACGACTGATTAATTGAACAAATCAAATTAGCCCTAGCCCGGCCGAGCATTTACGTTTGTCATCACTAAATCATCGAGGGGCCCAAAGATATTGCTTTTATCCTACTTTGGATAAAAGGAACGGATAAACTTTGATACAATGCTTGCTTGCACTCACTTACCGAATCACACACAACAATATGTTTTATAACACCAAGTTACTAGTGCGTTTACATATTATCAATGCGCAACTGATTTGCAAGATACAACTCATACATCTCGGTTTCAAGAATATAAGATGTTATCGTCTCACCAATCACTCGTGATACAATCCATGGAGTGATCCAAGTGAGCGTGGGTTTGATCCAATGCCCAAATCATATTCATAAGCACTCATGAACGTTGCAGCAAACATTTGCTTATGTCTAATACTCTTTTAGACAATCCACACACCAATTCACGACAGTCTTCATTCATACCTACATCCAACATATGAACGACTGTGGCCCGTTCGAATACTTCGATTATTCTTAATAAACTCAATTATTCTGGAAGTCAAAACATGCAAAGTGAAACACAAGAATAATACTAATCCCATATGGCCTCAACCCTTTGAGCATAAATAAAACACCTTTTATTTATCACCATATCGATTACTCATTATTTGTCGTTTCGGGTAATCAACTTCTTACTTGAATTATTACACTTGTCCCATGCTCCTAGCATGCACACAATGCTTACCTATGGTTCCTACTTTGTGAAATAGACCAAATTGAGCACATTTCCAATCATTCTTATTTCACAACTCCAAATCCTTTTTCCATAAGTGAAAGAATATCAAATTCTTGCTACTTATAGAATATGCTAGATTCTAACATTTTATGCAATGATCCTTTCGTAATGTCACTGCACCAAAGTCACAAACACTATTGTCAATGATATTACAAAATCCTCTATTGGAGATTGTTACAATACAATTCCTTAGATATGATGTCTCTCACTCAAAGAACATTCTTTTGAACATCCTTTTGCATAAAAGTTTCTAATCTAGTCATAGATTTTTCAATATTCAATTTCTAATATGGATACATTTCCATATTTTCCATATGACAACTTATTCTTAATAGAATCTTATCTATTCATAATAATGTCGATATTGTCCATCCAATATGGAAACATTTCCATATTTTCCATATGACAGCTCATTCTTAATAGAATTTTTTCTATTCACAATAATGTCGATATGTTCCATTCAATACCATGCTTCCAACTACTCACAATCAACCAATCCTCGTCGAACTTTGGATTGTCCTTTGATAGTTGTTTAATTACTTTAGTCAAAACCGATTCTAGTCCCTTTTTCCTCTAAATGCGCTAGACATTTCGAAAATTTTAGAATGGTCAAATATTAAAGCATTTGCAATTGATCCTATACCCGAAGCGTATGAGACACGATGCATAATGTTTTATTTGCTATGTTCTCAAAAATCGAATTGTGAAAAGGAATGTCGTAATCATAATTGAAATTTTTGGAACACACTATGTACCTTTGACTAAATTTATTAATATATCTCAACCTAAGCCTTTAGATTTGAAATGAAGCATAATATTCTCTTCCTTAATTATAGCAAAACAACTTTACAACCCTTACGACTTTGCAAGGTTTAACTCTTGTTTTCTATAATTAATATTGCCAACTTGCAATACGTGCCTTAATAATCATACAATCATAACATTTATGCTCCCACTATCATGATGATTATTATAAAACATAACACTTATGCTCCCACTAGCTTCGACATGTATTCATAAACATCTTAACTTCCAGAAAGACAATACCTATTGAATTTCTTAAGTCCATGTTTCTAATACTTAATGCTTTGATAATCTTTTATCAAGACCTCTTAAACTTATACACCTTTGCCTTAGATAGTTCATATGTGTGTCTAAACAATTAAGACTAATTGCCAAACCTCACAATTCAAATCATGGAAAGGGATACCGTAACCATAATCGAATTCGAGAATGCAATTTTACAATCACTACCTTCGTAAAATCTTTCATAGTGAAAGTATTTCCTCACAATCATTTTCATGAAGGAGGAAATCTTATGACACTTAGATTTAAACGGTGTATTTGTTCCTATCCATGTGAATTTGTCAAAACCAAAGTTTACGAAAAATTCAAACTCATATGGATCGAACTTTCTTAATCTCGATTTCTTGCCTTATGGTAGCACAGCTGCCTACCATGTCTTCCAAGTAGTTATGCAGCTCACCCTTTCCTATCAATGTACCTTTCATTGATTAAGGTGCCTTGCCTTTTATGCGTTCAAAATGAGAACTCATAGAACTCACATGCATAATTAACTCAACTGGAACAACACAAAAAATAACGTCAACACGATAGGTTGTAAACCTCAACTCGTGTGCCAGTGATGATTGATAAGGTTTATTTGATTTGTTCTTGAAACCTTTCAAGACCATTAAGACTCCCACTGACTCCTTGACATATAAGATTCTCTTGTCAATAACCATTTCTTGACAAACAAATATTTAAGAGTTAGTGTAGCTTCTATCAAAACACTTCATAAATTTGTCCTAGTTGATCTTTGTCTAATCCAAGACATCACAACTTTCCACATTTGATGAACGTTATAAACCTTTTAATACTTGTCACTCATTGTCACAATCTTAACTCTAAGACTCGTTATTGGAACAAAGTATGATTGACCTTTTGATTTAACCATTTCTTTAATTCTTGATTCCTCTTCTTAGACATACAATTGTGCTAAGACTCACTTAGGGAATCAATTGAGATATGGTTCTTAATCATTAAGACCTATCATAAAGCATAAAAGGTACTCTCCCTTCTTCTTATAATGGAGAAACTCTTATCTTTCTGCCTACTTGATTCTTCTTATTCGTTTTGCTATTGATTTAAACTTTTTCAATCAATTCATAATTACACTTAATCTTATAAGTATAATCATATTTACTAAACCTTTAGTAAATCATGACGAATATCTTTGTTACTCTTATGGTAGACTTGATCAACACGCAACTTTGTGTATTTGATCTCCAAGTCCTTCACTTGACACTTTCTCAATGAATTAGTCTAATTTCCAAATATGAAATTTCTCATTCATCGTGCAACCAAGTTGCATGATTCCAAGTTTCTTTCAGTTTGAAACTTTGGCGATGAGAAACTCTCCCTATTTGGTAAATTCTCGACTTTCCATAAATAACATAATAAGAACCAAATCCATTATTGTTAATAATAGAAACATTTTAACGTCAATTTTTCATGCAGGCCATTGCAAGGATAAATAAATAAAATTTAAAATCAAAATTTATTTTATTGCGGAAAAATTTGTCCTTACAATGCAATTCATTGAAAAACTATGCTAATACATCTTTCTTATCAATCTAATTCTAACTCAAAGTAGTAGCTCAAGAATCTAATCTTCTAGAAATGCGATCGAAATCCATTCTTTCATGGTTAGATTCTGCTCACTTCTTCCCTTAAGCTTCCTTTCTTTTCTTCGATCCTACAAAACATCAATTGTAATCTTATCACATTATGTATTAAGAATCTAGAATAGAATCTTAAAAGAGTTAGTTAATGGATTTTACCTATATTAGAGCCATACGTTTCGACTCTCCCATCTCTTAGATCTCATAGGTAAATGGGCCAGCTTCGTCTCCAATTCCCTTTCTCTTGGCAATAAAAGCAAATTGACTCTTTTGGAACATGACATGGAACTACTTCAGACATTGCCTTTCTCTTATGATCAAACTTTTCGATCATAGCATGTCTTTCGTTGTCAATGTCTATATCCATAGAGGTCTTGAAGGCAGATTCACCAATCAACTTTTCTTTTCTATTGCGCCAAACCATTGTTGATTCAACAACAATAAGCATATAGGTGAGATCTATAAGGGTCACGTCGCGGTTCATCCTATAGTAATCTCTTATGAACTCACTATATGAGTTAGGAAGTGACTGAAGAACCCAATAAATAGCCATTTTCTCATAGACAACGGATCCCAACATTCTTAACCTATCAATGTGTGACTTCATCCCTAGGATGTGTGCACACACCGGCTTTCCTTCTTTATGTTTACTTGCCAAAAGGGCTTGAGTGATCTTGAACTTTTCAACCCTTTGAACTTGTGGGTTAGGGAGAATAACTGGAGGAGGAGGAGGAAGTGAAGTAGGATCTCTTGTTCCTCGATCGAATCATGGAATACCATCTTCATGTGGAATGCTTGTTCCACGGGATTTGAGAAGACCATAGTTATCAAACTTTGACATCTACAAAACGGGAGAAAACGAATTCAAGTTAGTTGATTGATTGAGTCCTTAGTAAATAACCCAAATGAGATACTAAGGCTAGGATCCAACACAATATTCTACAACTCGGGAGAGGGATGTCGTAACCCAAATTGCAGAACATTTGAAGGTAAGTGAATGACGATTCACTAATTTCCACCATGAAAAACGAAAAAGAAATTTAAGTTTTAAATCTATGAAAACTCCTAGATCCTATGAGATTCATTGAACATTTCAATGGCATGTTTAAATCTCGATATGCCCCTCTTTTTTGTGACTGGGATGCCGAGGATCACAAAGCGGGTGTGAATAACCATGCAAACTACATGGTGCCCTCACATGTTACAGTCACCTATTCGATGTGCCGGTAAACCACACACGCTCCACCGAACTATGACAAACATTGAGTCACCCTTTGCTACCTTTGCTTAGAACCATTTAGTGTGCCGGTAAACCACACACGCTCCACTAACGTCTTTGCAAGGGCGTAAAGTGTAATTTCATGGAATTACATCAATTCACTTTTTCCTAAAATAACTAAGCTTGGGTATTTTATGAAAGCATTTAGTTACTTTTGTACTTCATTATACTTATAATGCAAGGTTTTTTTCCTATCCTACCCGTTCAGTTAACGACCCTCCACTAGTCAAGAGTGTGGTGGGTAAGAGTGGATACCAATTCAATTGCCATTTAATATGCAATTTCCTTAAACACCCCTTATAGACTAGCTTCGTGAATGAGGCCTACTAACAGTAAGACTGACTTTTACTCATACATATATATATATATATATATATATATATATATATATATATATATATATAATGTTAGACTCTTAATGTTATATATAGTATAGGGTGTATTTTACAACTTTTAAAATACTAGGTGGTCTAATTTTACAATCATACTTTTAATTCAATTAAATTGTTAACCTAAACATTTATGGATTTATTAAACCTCTTTTAATTATACACCTTAATTAATTAATAAAACCATAAGGGAGTGATTTGAACTTTTTCAAAACATTAGTAGGGTTTTAGAATTTAACATTCCTAATTAAACTTTTAATCAACTTTTAAATTCCAAAAATTGAGGGCAAGTTTTGAAACATTTCAAAACATTAGGGTTTAGAATTTAAATATACATCAAAATTAAACAATTAATCAAAATTTAAATTCCAAAACTTGAGAGCAAGTTTTGAAACCTTTTTCAAAACATTAGGGTTTCAACTATTTAAATTTCAAAACAACAAAACTTTTGAGGTCAAATTTAAACTATAAAACCTAAAGGGGAAAATATGAAACATTTCATAACACAAGGATGAAATAACAAATAATCTAAATTAACATTTAATCACATAATTATCCATATCTGATTTATTTAATGATTTCTTGCAAAACAATTTACCAATTTAATCAAAATAATTAATCAATTATCACATAAGGAAACAAATATTTTATTAATTGATAAATATCTTCAATTAGATCAAGAATATAGTCAAATATATCATAAGATTGGATTTCTATTGATCTAATATGATAAGGCAACTATCCTTAAGCAAAAACAGCAAGAAATCCCGGAGTTTGCTCCATCTGATGAGTTGACTCATCGAGTCAAGCATGGACTCCTCGAGTCAGCATGGACTCGGCGAGTTCAGCAATGGACTCAGAAAGTCCAGCCTCCAGAATCCAAAAAATCAAAATTTTCAAACATATAATGCATCAATACAATAGAAACCAGTCTAGGCTCTGATACCACTGTTGGGTTTTGGTCCTAAGAACATCCTATGTGCTCATACAAACCCTAATGCTTGGATCTAGGTTTCTCTATTGTACATGCAAGTTATCCAAGACTATAAACCCTAATTATAGCATTAAAGTAATCATACTAACATGATAATAGGTTTAAGATGTTACCTTGATTGTTATGTAGCAATAACAATCCCAAATCTCCTTGTATTGACTTTAGAAAGCTTTGAGTCACAAATGTCACTCCTCTAATGGTTCACAAACACCATAAGCAAGAGGATGAAGAGGAGAGAGGATGGAGGCTGCCCAAAAACGTCTACAAACCCTAGAGGAGTCTTAGCCACGTTTTTGGTCCTTAAGGGGTCTATATATAGTGAGGCTATTAGGGTTATCTAACAAGGAAACCCTAATTTGGATGCTTAAGCCCTAAGCAACCCATGGATCCCTTTCCTTAAGGCCTTGGACGATTTCCTTATGGGCTTCCCCATAGAATTCGTCCACTCCTTAATATAAGGCAATCCATGGCCCAAATTGCAATTATCTTATAATTACAATTCCAGTCCCTTAAGTTTAATTAATCTCTTTTAGCCACAAAATCAATTATCAATTCATTATTGACTAATATTAATTAAACAATATGATTTCTCCTTTAATATATTATTCTCATAATATATTAATAAATCATATTTAATCTTTTCTCTCCATAATTCATCCTATCAGGTTGCTTTGGTGAAGGCAACCCAAAAGGACCATGCACCATCGGGTCAAGTACATACCAAAATAGTTATAAACTTAGACACTAATCCAACAATTGGATGGACCATATCGACATTATTATGAATAGAAAAGATTCTGTTAAGAATAAGTTGTCATATGGGAAATATGGAAACGTTTCCATATTGGGAGTTGGATATTGAAAATCTATGTCTAGATTAGAAACTTTTATGCAAAAGGATGTTCAAAGGAATGTACTTTGAGTGAGAGACATCATATCTAAGGAATTGTCTTGTAACAATCTCCGATAGAGGACTTTGTAATTTCATTGGCAATAGTCTTTGTGACTTTGGTGCAGTGACATTACGAAAGGATCATTGCATAAAATGTTAGAATCTAACATATTCCATAAGTGGCAGGAATTCGATATTCTTTCACTTATGAAAAAGGATTAGGAGTTGTGAAATGAGAATGATTGGAAATGTGTTCAATTTGATCTATTTCACAAAGTAAGAACCATAGGTAAACATTGTGTGCATGCTAAGAGCATGGGACAAGTGTGATAATTCAAGTAAGAAGTTGATTAACCGAAACAACAAATAATGAGTAATCGATATGGTGATAAATAAAAGGTGTTTTATTTATACTCAAAGGTTTGAGGCCATATTGGATTAGTATTATTCTTGTGTTTCACTTTGCATGTTTTCACTTCCTGAATAATTTAATTGGTTAAGAACAGTCAAATTATTCGAACGGGCCACAGTCGTTCTTATGTTGGAAGTAGGTATGAATGAAGATTGTCGTGAATTGGTGTGTGGATTGTCTAAAGAGTATTAAACATAAGCAAATGTTTGCTACAACGTTCATGAGTGCTTATGAATATGATTTGAGCATTGGATTAACCCACGCTCACATGGATCACTCGATAAATTGTGTCACGTGTGATTGGTGATGTCACACCCCGAAAACCAAAGGCGGAAACATTTCCGGGGTTGACTCCGCGCTGAGTATCAAATCCAATGCACATAGTAAAACAGTAAACACAAAACATTACATTACATAATATTGTTTACATCTGTTTGAAAGAAAAGTTATACAAGTGTTATACATATATCATATGAACAAAAGTAAAGACGAGTCTTCGGAACGCTCCGTCTTCTCCAAAAGGTGGCGGTGTACCTGTCTAACGCTGACCTGATAATACAAGCGGTTTGAAAATCAGCATAAAGCTGGTGAGTTCATAAGTGGTTTAGTTTTGAAAAGAACGAGTTTCCTTTGCTTTCCGAAAAAGTTGTTGTTCAAGAAAATCCCATATTTTCTTATGAAAACAGTTTAGTTATCTTTTGTTACAAATTCGAAAACGGTTTGTTATGTCATTCCAGGAAAATCCCATATTTTCCTAATAGTTTAGTTATTCGTTTGTTACTTTATTCGTTTCTAGTTTCGTTACTAGTTGTTATGTTACTTCAGGAAAATCCCATATTTTCCTATGTGTTGAGGTTGGTTCTTAAGTTTAATTTCGAAGTACTAATGATTACCATACTCGTAGTATTAGTTAAGTATTCTAAACTCTTAGTTATTCTACATTCGAATGTCTATCATCTACTAACTTAGTTGTATTTTCGAATATTTGGATTCACCAGAAACGTACATTACAGTATTTTCGATTATTCTGATGATTTCCAAAAGAGTACATTAGTTGTATTTTCATATCTCTGGCGACATTCTAAGGCGGATGTATTTGAAACTCAGTAGAGGTCCAGAGGCATACTTTTGTATTAAATTCAAAACTCTAGTGACATTCAAGGCGTACACTAACTGTATATTCGAAGTCTTGGTGTCATCCAAAGGCGTTATTTCGCATTCGTAGTCCTATTTCTATTCGTATTCATATTCGTTCTATCCTATTAGATATATTCGTATTCGCATTCGTATTCGTACTAACCTAATAGTTATATTCGTATTCGTATTCGTACTATGCTATTGGTTACATTCGTATTCGTATTCGTATTCTAGTTCGTATTCGTATTCGTATTCGTACTATACTATTGGTTACATTCGTATTCGTATTCGTACTATACTATTAGTTACATTTGTATTCGTATTCGTATTCTAGTTCGAATTCGTATTCGTATTCGTTCTATTAATCTTAGTTATGATTAGTATGATTTCTTCTACAAAAAGTAATATAGATCAAAACACTTTTTAAAGAAATTTGGCTTTAGTCTAACTATTTAACCTGCAATTCGAACCATTAGTTATCACAATTTTCATTATTAGAATCATACATGAAATAAAACATTTGAACTGAAAATACGTTTAAGTACAAGATTCCTTGTACTTTAGCTTGTATCCCCCCCCCCCCCCGAAAAACGTTGAAAACCATTTGAAAAACACATGAAAAAGGGTAGGAGTATGAACTCACCAGTTGAGAAACGCGTCAGATTGGATCCTAAACGTTAGTTCTGGGTTCGCGAACACACAAGTTTCCTATGGATTATGAAATGATACATATTTGTATTTAATTAGGACTTGATTAATTTATTTGCCAACGACATACACTTCTAGTTGAGGAAACACCCCATTTTGAGTGTTTGGAAGGACCCGGGTGGCGTTTAAGGACTAGTATGACTAGGGAATGGAGTTTAATACCCTAAACACCCCATCCACATGAGTTCACGGCCGTGAACTCATGGAGGGTGATTTTGGGTGCAAAATGGCTTCATAAAAATCGGGAATAATTGCTAGACTTGGAATTTTGGCTTTGGAATGGATTAAAACTCACAAAGGGACCATTTATTGGAGTTTACGGCTGTAAACATGGAGTTTACGGCCGTAAACTCCCCCCTCACACAAGATCCTTGATGTTTTGGTCCTAAATCAATCACATGTGATTCTAATGATTTTTCCTAAGCCTTATATGGATTTTTGAGGGACTTTTGGCATGTTTTTACGAGTTTACGGCCCAAGAACACCCTCATGGCCGTGAACTCTTATGAAAGGGTGATTTTATATGTTTTAAGGTCCAATACTTGTTTGTAAACACTTCAAGAATTTATCCCAAGGCTTTAGGTGTGTTAAAGTGGCATTTTAACACATTTAGAGGAGTTTACTCCCCATTTAAATGAGTTTACGGCCCAAGCTTGTTCTTGGGCAGTAAAATCAAGTTTACTCCTCTAAATTGATGTTCAATGTGTTCCAAGGCCAATTCCATAATTCTATAAGTCGTATCTAAGCCTTATTGGTGTTTTGGAAGGGTTTAAGGGCTTAAAACCCCATTTAATATGTGTTTACTCTCCATGATATGGAGTTTACGGCCCAAGCATGATCTTGGGTAGTAAAATCATGTTTACTCTCCAAAAATTAAGTTCAAGGTGTTCTAAGTCCGGTCCATTAAGCCATTAAGCCATATCTAAGCTCCAAAGGTCGATTGGAAGGGTTTTTGGGCTCCAAAACCCATTTTATGTGAGTTCACGGCCTAGGACTGTTCTAGGGCCGTAAACTCATGAATGTGGTCCTATTCCATGATTGAACTCGAATTTGAAGGCTAGAGGGGTTGCATAACAAGTTAGGGAAGGTACCTTGGTGATTAGAAGCCTTAAATTTGAGATTTGGACCCTTAAACTTGGAATTAGGAGAGAGGTTAGAGAGAGGGTAGAGAGAGGAAGAAAAAGCTTCAAATGAATGTTTAAACACGTTTAAATAGATCCAAAAACTTGGACACAATGGAATTCTACCCGATACCGGCATTAAATGGGGTTTTTGGTCGCACCCGATTAAGTTGTTGTTACCCGACGGGATAGAATTTAGAAATTTCAAGTTAATGATTTTGGGCCATTTTTATGAGTTTTAAATGGATTTGAACACTTACGAGATTAAAATAAACTTATAGTTTATATATCTTAGTCCAAAAACGAAAGCGGAACGAATCGATAAAGGCGGATTTTTACGCGCGGAACGGATTTCGGCGATTGACAACTTCGGGTTGTTACATTATCCCCCCGTTAGAGGGAATTTTGTCCCGAAATTCAAAGGTTATGATACAGCTCATGAAATGAAAAGAGATGCGGGTGGATCAGTTGCTCCGGGTTTTCACGCTCCCAAGTGGCATCGGGTCTCCGCTTGACGTTCCAGCGAACCCTCACTATCGGGACGCGATTTGGATTCATTGGGTAGATACTTCTTAAAGACCGAGACGTGAAGTACCATTTGGATGTTACTAAGTTCCGAGGGTAGCCGAAGTTTGAAGGTTACGGAATCGTTCCTACGAGGATTGCGAAGGGTCTAATGTTACTAAGTTACAGGTTTCTATAGGTATCTCTGGTGCCGACTAGTTCCCTATCGTCTTAGCTTTTGGAAGGTTCATGGGTATGATTTCTTTGCTTATCTACATAACCAGGGAAAATGGTTTGACCGAAAGGTACCACTACGAACTCGTGGTGATCATATCAGATCCTGATCGCAGTATTGGATATATCATCTTCCCAGAGGTTCGGCTACGAGATAGTTCCAAGAATTAGGTTAATACGAGGCTTGACAAGACGTTCTGAAGGAATTCTCGAGGATTCTTGGGAAAGGCATCGGGGAAAGAGTTGCAGACTTCCTGTTTCCCGAATATCACACGAACGGGGAATGTATGGGAAACTTTCTAAGCTTTGATGCACGAAGATGCGAAGGTTGGATTTAGGTTTGATGCCGAAGATCATGAGAGTCGGGTCAGAGAAAAGATTCGGATGGACGACCCTTTCGAGAACAAGAATAACAGCATGAATGAGACTAAGTCATTCCAATCCTAGATTGCATCAAAGCTTTGCATTAAAAGTTTATCATTAGATCGAGTGGAAAGGAATAATTATCCGGATTGAGGATACGATCTATAGGTATGACGTTAACATTCTCTTTCTCATTGGTTGGTCATCTCGACGGTACACGTTTCAATTACTAACGAAGGATTTAGTTTAGAAAGATATTTGAATGAATGGTTAGCAAATTCTTACAGCATTAGAATCGAAAAGGGTTATGGGCACAAGATTCATCGAGGAGGAGTATACATGTGGCAACGGTGGGGTCAGCGGCTGTCCTTTCTTGTCCCATAGTTAGGACTCTCCCAGTGTTGCCAGATGTTACTGTCTTAGGACAGTTTTGTTTATAATGCCCGACCTCTCCACAATTGTAGCAGGTTTGACCGATACCAGCTCTGGAAGCTTGACTAGTTGATGGGGTTGGGGTTTTGCAGCTTCGCGCAAGGTGACCTTCTTGGCCACAGCTTTTAGAAAACTTTGCACGAAAAGGGCCAGGGATGTGATGGTGCTAACTACATCGATCACACCACGGGAGGTTACCGGCATATCCGGTGACAGGTGCATGGGATGAGGAACCTACAACAGATACAACAATAGGGGTAGTGGCAGCGTGGACTGCCACTATTTGTTGTTTCTTCGAGGGTTCTGGGGAAGACTGACTCTTCTTCTTCTTTTTCCAAAACTTTCTTTTCTCGCCACTCTTTTCTGTTGGCTCGGAAGTGGTGTCTGCTTCCTCTTGGTCATCATTGTGATCGATCAGGGTTTGCGCTAGACATTTGGCGCTGTCATAGGAATCCGGCTTCGCTGCTATAACGTTCCCTTTTGTTGGCTGGGTTAATCCCTAGATGAACCTCTCTACCTTTTTGCTCTCCGGGGTAACCATTCCCAGACAAAGCAGTGCTAAGTCATCAAATCTGGATGTATAGGCGGCGATATCGGAACCTTTCATTTTCAGGTTCCAAAGTTCATGCTCCAGCTTCAGGATTTCACCCCAAGGGCAATACTCCGCGCGCAGTAGTTCCTTCATAACTTCCCATCCCATAGCATTGGCTACAGGTAGAGTAAAGGATTTGACTCGGCCGTTCCACCAAGTCAAAGCTTTATCGATGAGCGTACAAGCGGCAAATTTTACCTTGTCGGATTCCAAATAGGCACAAATCTCGATGATAGATTCGATTTTCTCTAACCATCGAGTTAGAGCAATGACACCCCCTGTGCCATCGAAGAATGTGGGTTTTGCGTTCATAAAGTCTTTGTAGGAACACTTCTTTCGGTGTCCTTGATTACCTTCCGGGTTTTGGGTTTGAGTACCACCCGCTGAACCACTAGGGTTTAGTTGAGATAGGGTGGCTGATATTGTGGCAGAAATGGTTGCCCGAAGTGTTTCCAGATCGATTTGAATAGGAGGTGGTGGTGGCAAAGGGTTGTTGGTGTTCTTCGAGCTAGGTCTTTTCCTCGGAGGCATCTTGATCTAAAAAGATCAGGAAAGGGAGGATCATAAGACCTCTGAATTGAATCATGAGATATGGATCAGGGGATATCTCATCAAGATATATATAACATTATATTAAGCGATAAGGCAGGAAAGAGTTATCAAGGCAGATAATTTTATCGCTAGAGGAATGATCAAGGAACAAAGCGTATACGAGGATTTCTACAAAGGATCGGCTCGAGAAATACTCCCACAGTATTTCATGGTTCGCTGCAACGACGGCTCGTTGTTTGGGGTATTGGGTAAGTTTTAGGTATGCTGCATACCACAGTCACTCCCAAGCACATGTTGGCCGTGTCTCAAATGAATATAGTTGGCCAGGCTATATTGATCCTACACACGACTACATAACTGCCCAGGTTTAACCGCAGCGTACAACACCCATTTACTTATATTTTGTTCTACTTGTAGTTACGGATTTCGACGGTTCTGGTATACTTGTATACTTTAGAAAATACTTATATTTGTAGAGTATACTTTTAGTTCAGAGCACTTAGGCCCCTTAATGTTTATAGTCTTATACCATGTAAGCTTTGGTATACTAGTTCACTATAAACAAGGGATCTAATACCAATCTGTCACAACCCGAAAACCAAAGGCGGAAACATTTATGTGGTTGACTCCGCGTTGAGTATCAAATCCAATGCACATAGTAAAAAAGTAAACACAAAACATTACATTACATAATATTGTTTACATCTGTTTGAAAGAAAAGTTATACAAGTGTTATACATATATCATATGAACAAAAGTAAAGACGAGTCTTCGGAACGCTCCGTCTTCTCCAAAAGGTGGCAGTGTACCTGTCTAACGCTGACCTGAGAATACAAGCGGTTTGAAAATCAGCATAAAGCTGGTGAGTTCATAAGTGGTTTAGTTTTGAAAAGAAAGAGTTTCCTTTGCTTTCCGAAAAAGTTGTTGTTCAAGAAAATCCCATATTTTCTTATGAAAACAGTTTAGTTATCTTTTGTTACAAATTCGAAAACGGTTTGTTATGTCATTCAAGGAATATCCCATATTTTCCTAATATTTTAGTTATTCGTTTGTTACTTTATTCGTTTCTAGTTTCGTTACTAGTTGTTATGTTACTTCAGGAAAATCCCATATTTTCCTATGTGTTGAGGTTGGTTCTTAAGTTTAATTTCGAAGTACTAATGATTACCATACTCGTAGTATTAGTTAAGTATTCTAAACTCTTAGTTATTCTACATTCGAATGTCTATCATCTACTAACTTAGTTTTATTTTCGAATATTTGGATTCACCAGAAACGTACATTACAGTATTTTCGATTATTCTGATGATTTCCAAAAGAGTACATTAGTTGTATTTTCGTATCTCTGGCGACATTCTAAGGCGGATGTATTCGAAACTCAGTAGAGGTCCAGAGGTGTACTTTCGTATTAAATTCGAAACTCTGGTGACATTCAAGGCGTACACTAACTGTATATTCGAAGTCTTGGTGTCATCCAAAGGCGTTATTTCGCATTCGTAGTCCTATTTCTATTCGTATTCGTATTCGTTCAATCCTATTAGATATATTCGTATTCGCATTCGTATTCATACTAACCTAATAGTTATATTCGTATTCGTATTCGTACGATGCTATTGGTTACATTCGTATTCGTATTCGTATTCTAGTTCGTATTCGTATTCGTATTCGTACTATACTATTGGTTACATTCGTATTCGTATTCGTACTATACTATTAGTTACATTCGTATTCGTATTCGTATTCTAGTTCGTATTCGTATTCGTATTCGTTCTATAAATCTTCATTATGATTAGTATGATTTCTTTTACAAAAATCGAACCATTAGTTATCACAATTTTCATTATTAGAATCATACATGAAATAAAACATTTGAACTGAAAATACGTTTAAGTACAAGATTCCTTGTACTTTTGCTTGTATTCCCCCCCCCCCTGAAAACGTTGAAAACCATTTGAAAAACACATGAAAAAGGGTAGGGGTATGAACTCACCTGTTCAGAAACGCGTCAGATTGGATCCTAAACGTCAGTTCTGGGTTCGCGAACACACAAGTTTCCTATGGATTATGAAATGATTCATATTTGTATTTAATTAAGACTTGATTCATTTATTTGCCAATGACATACACTTCTAGTTGCGGAAACACCCCATTTTGAGTGTTTGGAAGGACCCCGGTGGCGTTTAAGGACTTGTATGACTAGGGAATGGAGTTTACTCTTCAAGAGTAAACTCCTAAAGGAGTTTACTGCCCTAAACACCCCATCCACATGAGTTCACGGCCGTGAACTCATGGACGGTGATTTTGGGTGCAAAATGGCTTCATAACAATCGGGAATAATTGCTAGACTTGGATTTTTGGCTTTGGAATGGATTAAAACTCACAAAGGGACCATTTATTGGAGTTTACGGCTGTAAACATGGAGTTTACGGCCGTAAACTCCCCCCTTACACAAGATCCTTGATGTTTTGGTCCTAAATCAATCACATGTGATTCTAATGATTTTTCCTAAGCCTTATATGGATTTTTGAGGGACTTTTGGCATGTTTTTAGGAGTTTATGGCCCATGAACATCCTCATGGCCGTGAACTCTTATGAAAGGGTGATTTTATATGTTTTAAGGTCCAATACTTGTTTGTAAACACTTCTACAATTTATCCCAAGGCTTTAGGTGTGTTAAAGTGGCATTTTAACACATTTAGAGGAGTTTACTCCCCATTTTAATAAGTTTACGGCCCAAGCTTGTTCTTGGGCAGTAAACTCAAGTTTACTCCTCTAAATTGATGTTCAATGTGTTCAAAGGCCAATTCCATAATTCTACAAGTCGTATCTAAGCCTTATTGGTGTTTTGGAAGGGTTAAGGGCTTAAAAACCCCTTTAATATGTGTTTACTCTCCATGATATGGAGTTTACAGCCCTGTAACAGCCTGGAATTTCAAATATCGATATAATTATGATTTGGGGGTGTTTTAAGAAGGACTCGGCGAGTTGGAGCCTAGACTCGAGTAGGATCGCAGACCGGGTCGCGGGTTCGCGACTGGACTCGACGAATCCAGATATGGACTCGGCGAGTCTGCGCTGTTTGGCAAAAACCCTAACCGTTCAGGTTTGGGACGTATAAGAGGCACTTATTGGCCGTCATTGTTCATTTTGGCCTTCTGAGAAGAACCCTAAATCGATTGGGTGCATCTGGAGCAAAGTTTAAGGGCCATTGTTGATCTTGGAAGGGTTGTGGTGCAAGGAAGAGAAGGGCTTGGCTAAAGGAACAACAAGGGAGTCACGTTCTGAGGATTTGGGGACACAGAGGGCACATTATTCAGGTAAGAATTCGAATTATGCTCTGCTATGTTGATGTGTCATGGAATTAGGGTTTATGGAACCCCTTTGTGATTAGATTAAGTGTTACCCTAGTCCCCCAAACGACTATAGCCCTGTATTAGGACCTTAGAGGTCCAGAAGGTCCCATGCTTGTGTATTTCGGGACAATACTTATCTCAGGAAGCAGTTTGATCGACTGCATGGCATGGACTCGACGAGTCTGATGAACAGACTCGACGAGTAGCTTGAAGAATAACTGGGACTCGTCGAGTTGTTCTTCAGACTCGGCGAGTTGAGTCGGGGTGGCCCCGCGATTCTTCCAGGAGGAACTCGTCGAGCAAAAAGGGGATACTCGACGTGTAGAAAAGGAATCTTAAGGAATCGGTGAGTCAAGGGCGAGTGGACTCAGAGTCGTTGAACTCAGCGAGTCTTGGGGTGACTCGGCGAGTTAGGTCGCGGGTTAAGAGAAGTTCTGAGTATGGGGACTCGGCGAGTCATAGGGTTGACTCGGCGAGTAGGGTCAGTCAGGGGTTGACTTTGACCTTGTCTTTGACCAAGGATTGACCAGTGGTTCCAAGGGTATTTTGGTAATTGTTGTTATTGTTTGAGTTCAGTGCATTGGTGACTATCCAGAGGTGGAGATCGTATCAGTGATCGGAGCAGCTTGAGCTATCTGTTCAGTCGGCAGTTTCGAGGTGAGTTATCCTCACTATATCGCTAGGGTTTATGGCACCAATGCCAACCCTTTTATCGGATGGAAATCCGGGTAGTTGTCAGTTGTTATATGTTATGGGCCAGAAGGCAATATATGTTATGGGCCGGAAGGCATTACTATGTGGACCGGAAGGTCATGGCCTGAAAGGCGTATGTATGCATTTAGTATGTTGACTGATTCATAGGGTAATGTTATGATAGTGACCGGCTAGACCGGTATCTTGTTAGAGTAATGCTATGATATGTGATCCGTTGATCGATTGTTGTCTATGAACTGCTATATGATTGTTTGTTACTCTATATATGCATTATGTGCTTATGGGCCGGAAGGCGATATGTTATGGGCCGAAAGGCGATATGTTATGGGCCGGAAGGCGATTATGTTGTGTGATGGACCGGAAGGTCGGCGTGGGTAGGACCGGAAGGTTTACCCAGCAGGGACGGAAGTCCCCTGAGACACATGGACCGGAAGGTCAGGGCCTGGAAAGGCGTATATGTGGTTGGTATTCTGGGGGTATCTCACTAAGCTTTCGGGCTTACAGTTGTGGTTTTATGTTTCAGGTTCTCAAGAGTCTGTGGCAAGGCAAAGGCGTGATCGTACCATTCCTCGCGTTGGTGTTTTATGATATGAACCTGGGAAATTACTCTGTTTAAAAATGTATTGAAAACCTTTTTGTAACAACGTTAATAAAATGGGTGATTTTGAAAAGTTTTAATTGTTTTGAAATTTTGGATGTTACAAGTTGGTATCAGAGCCTTAGTTTGAGTGAATTGGGGAAACATTCGTGTGACTCCAGTCTCAAATCGAGGAGGATTTTAAAAAGAAAAATTAAAATGAGAAATTAAAATGGTTTTCAAAGTTAGTAAAAGGAGGACGCGGAGGTACGATCAGCCGGAGCCAGTAAGTAACCCCAAGATACCATACATGATATTTGTTTATTTGAGCTTGATAGAACAGCATGCTAGAGTTAGGCTAGGGATCTTCAGGAATTCATGATAATGTTGCCTGATATGTGATGCCTGTAGCCTAGGGTCCCTTATGGGATGTTCTCAGTGTTCCTCTAGCGGTGAGGGTTGATAGTTGTTATGCATGTTCCCTAGGGTATTGTGGTAGTACTTCATACAAATATGGGTAGGTGTGGAAGGTAGTATGGGCCCGTACTACTGAAAGCACAGGACCCATACGCGTATCAGGGAAACCATGGTCTCTAGGGTAGGGTTGCGAGAGTTGGATCCCAGGATTTTGGGAAGTGTCTGGAATTGGTAAGGTGTCTTCATTATGGAGATCTCGAGGCATGACGATAGTGGACCCGGATCAGGATCGGGAGCTGGAGAGCGAGTTCCGGGTGGATCGGTGCCGTCGGAGGTTATCGATCGGACGAGCACGAGCGAGCGGGATGCGAGGATTCGCGAGATCCTGCGTGAGGAGGTTGCTGCATTGTTGCGGGCGGAGTCGCCAGAATTGTTTGGGTCGATCAGGACCGCTATGATTAAGTAGTTTGATGAGCGATATGCGGCTCTCGCAGAGACGGCTGCCACGGCAGTTACAGCGGCTGTAGCAACGGCAGAGAGAGGAGCTAGTCGGGGTTTTCAGTATCGGGACTTCTATTATGCGAAGCCTCCCACATTCGATGGAGTTCAGGACCCGATTGCTGCTATGAGATGGTTATCAGACGTGGAGGGGTGTTTCTCCATGAGTTTATGCCCTGCTGATCAGAGGGCGAGGTGTGCTCTGGACCTATTGGTGGAGATTGACCATAGGGTCATATTCCGACGCGCAGAGGGCTGCGGTTTCAGGGAGATCAGTTAGAGAGATGTTCAGTACTCGCTATGTTCTGCGAGATGAGAGGGAGAGATTTGCTCGGGAGTTCCTTGAGCTGAAGCAGGATTCGGAGTCGGTGACTGAGATCACCAGGATGTTTATTGAGAGGGCGATGTTTTGCCCTGCGTTCGCTTCGGAGCGGGCTCAGATCTGAGTATGCTCAAGAGGGATATCAGACAGTTTGTGTCTGCGCAGAAGTGTGAGACCTTGTTGGAGTTGCAGGAGGCCGCCATGTGGCGTGAGTTAGAGGTTGAGTTGCAGTTGCGAGAGCTGAGGCAGGCCCCGATGCAGTCGCAGTCGGCGCCGAAACGGTCCAGGACCGTAGACGTTAGTGGGGGATCGGAGCGGTCACATTTGTGGGAAGTGTGGGAGGAATGGCACCGGAGCTTGTTGGTCCGGTGGTGCATGCCGCAAGTGTGGAAAGGAGGGGCACGGTGCATGGGATTGTCGGCAGTCAGTGCCAATTCGGGAGTTGAGAATTTGTTATCAGTGTCGGCAGGTTGGACATTTGAGGGTCAACTGTCCACAGCTTTCTGCAGGACCGGTGCAGGCTCTAGCACTGGCCACCTCGAGGAGTTCGGGAGGAGGACAGAATGGAGTGGAGCCCCAAGGGCTCAGGGTCGTGCTTATCGGCTTGCGGCGGAGGGAGACGGAGCAGTGCCGGAGGCAGCTGCGGGTATGAGGCTTTCTTGATGTCTTGATTGGCTTGTGTTGATTGTGACGTAATGTTCGTGCTGGTATCTTGTGTGGATTTTGATGCGGTATTCGTTGTTTCGCGGGTTGGGCATGGTTATGGATTGGTACTTCAAGTTTTCGCTTTGGCATTCGTTGTTCCCTGATGGTTTGGTATGGTTATAGTTTGGTGTTTTGGTGACGGTAGTCTTGTGCAGTTTTCGATGTGGTATTCATCCTTTGGCAGGTTGTGGGTTGGTTACGGGTTATTGTTTGGGAATTTCGTTGGTTATCGTTCGTGAGGATTGTTAGTGGAAATGCGGCACTGGGTTGAATGTCGGGTAGCATTTGCAGTTGTAGAGGGGATAATGGAAAGACCAGATTCTTTTGAGTGGATTGATCAGGGAGGAGATGTGTTTTGCTGAGGGTCGCTTATGCTGGTGGGAAGCAGTCAGTGCGTAAATGTTCTTTTTGTGCAGGATTGTTCTGAAAGGTTGTTAATGGCGATCGGTGGCAGTTAGTCAGTGCTTTAGTGGGGGAGAATTGGAGAATTCTCCGGGAGATCGATGAGTATATGAAGGTGCTTAGCTGTTGGGATTCAACAGTGTTTAACAGCTCAGAGTATAGGCTGACAAGAGCGATTGTCGAGTGCGGGGCGGGATACAGACCTAGGGCATTTGATTGTGGAGACCTGAGGGAAGGCCGGGATCAAACTTGAGTAAGTAACCGGGGTTATGCGATCAGAGTATTTGTATTCTTGATGTACGTGATGGGTTGTACTGCATTAATCCCACGGGATTTACGTTGTGCATGTTTCTAGAGTTGGAACCGGAAGGTTCCCAAAGTTAGAACCTGAGGGTTCGCAGAGTTTGGGTGTACGGACCCACAGAGACATAGCCTCGAGTGGCTAGTATGTGTTATGAGAGTCGGTCCAGTCATGCTGGAGACTCTGTTGGTATTGCTGGATCCGTCTGAGATTGCGGATTGTGTATGTTGCAGTGTGATTGCATTGGAAGGTCTGGCCCCGGGTTAGTGATCTTGTTTAGCCGAGGCAGTGATTTTGATGAGTGGAGAGAGTGCATGGGATTGAGAGCCCCTGCAATGAGAACCAGAGTATGTGAATAGCGGTTACGCAAAAAGGGTGGTGTCGCTTGGGGCAAGCACCGTGGCACCGGTTGGAGTGGCATTATGGCCAAGAGGGTCCCTTAGAAGGAAAAGGGAAAGGTGTGTAACTCCGAAGGGGAGTGCAAGTTCACAAGAATGAAAGCTGCAGAGCAGAATTATGGTTAGAGTATTTCGAGTATGGCTTTGAGCATCGTGTTCGCGGCAGCGAAGTAGGAACCCATCTGGGTTGGAGATGTCTGTTGAGGCTCAGAAGGGATGCAGGGGGAGAGAGAATCTTAAATTCTCCGTGTGATTCTGATCAAGGTGTAGGATGGATGTAATGGTTCATCTTGGGAGATGTTCGAGGATATCATCAGTGTATCGGGTCTTCCAACCTGCGGGTGTTGGGACTAGTTCAGTAGGTGTATGTGATGGCAAGAGGAGGACTTGTGAGAGTTGCTCTGAGAGTGAGAATGGATCTCTCAGTTGGTCCGGGATGGACAAAGTGGGCTTTGGATCGGGGATTCGGTGGTTCATGGTTTCCTAACCCTTATTGGTCGAGTGATTGTTGGGATTTAGAGCAGAGTTGCATCTTGGGTAACTCTCGGTTACAGAGAGCGATGGACAGTACAGAGATCGGGCTTCAGTCGACAGAGCAGATTCAACAGATGAGACAGAGGTTATTGACCGCCCAGAGCCGACAGGAAAAGTTATGCAGACAGCCACCGATCCGAGCTTGAGTTCCAGGTCAGCGACTTCGTACTCCCGAAGGCCTCTCTTTGGAGAGGAGTGATTCGATTCAAGAAGAAGGGCAAGTTGGGCCCCCGGTACATTGGGCCATTTCGGGTGATTGCAAGGATAGGCCGGGTAGCCTATCGATTGGAGTTGCCAGCGGAGTGGGGACAGATCCACGACACCTTTCATGTGTCGCAATTGAGGAAGTGCTTAGCTGATGAGTCGGCAGTGGTCCCATTAGAAGACATTCAGGTGGATGCGGGCCTGAATTATGCTGAGAGACCAGTGGTCATCAGGAATCGGAAGATCGAGGCTATGAGGTATAAGGAGATACCTCTAGTATTAGTTCGGTGGCAGCACCGGATGGGCCGGAAATGACCGGTGAGCTGGAACGTGAGATGCGGGAGCAGCATCCGGAGCTATTTTCAGAGTGAGACTTCGAGGGCGAAGTCTAGTTCTAGTGGGGGAGAGTTGTAACAGCCCGGAATTTCAAATATCGATATAATTATGATTTGGGGGTGTTTTAAGAAGGGACTCGGCGAGTTGGAGCCTAGACTCGCCGAGTAGGATCGCAGACCGGGTCGCGGGTTCGCGACTGGACTCGACGAGTCCAGATATGGACTCGGCGAGTCTGCGCTGTTTGGCGAAAACCCTAACCGTTCAGGTTTGGGACGTATAAGAGGCACTTATTGGCCGTCATTGTTCATTTTGGCCTTCTGAGAAGAACCCTAAATCGATTGGGTGCATCTGGAGCAAAGTTTAAGGGCCATTGTTGATCTTGGAAGGGTTGTGGTGCAAGGAAGAGAAGGGCTTGGCTAAAGGAACAACAACGGAGTCACGTTCTGAGGATTTGGGGACACAGAGGGCACATTATTCAGGTAAGAATTCGAATTATGCTCTGCTATGTTGATGTGTCATGGAATTAGGGTTTATGGAACCCCTTTGTGATTAGATTAAGTGTTACCCTAGTCCCCCAAACGACTATAGCCCTGTATTAGGACCTTAGAGGTCCAGAAGGTCCCATGCTTGTGTATTTCGGGACAATACTTATCTCAGGAAGCAGTTTGATCGACTGCATGGCATGGACTCGACGAGTCTGATGAACAGACTCGACGAGTAGCTTGAAGAATAACTGGGACTCGTCGAGTTGTTCTTCAGACTCGGCGAGTTGAGTCGGGGTGGCCCCGCGATTCTTCCAGGAGGAACTCGTCGAGCAAAAAGGGGATACTTGACGTGTAGAAAAGGAATCTTAAGGAATCGGTGAGTCAAGGGCGAGTGGACTCAGAGTCGTTGAACTCGGCGAGTCTTGGGGTGACTCGACGAGTTAGGTCGCGGGTTAAGAGAAGTTCTGAGTATGGGGACTCGGCGAGTCATAGGGTTGACTCGGCGAGTAGGGTCAGTCAGGGGTTGACTTTGACCTTGTCTTTGACCAAGGATTGACCAGTGGTTCCAAGGGTATTTTGGTAATTGTTGTTATTGTTTGAGTTCAGTGCATTGGTGACTATCCAGAGGTGGAGATCGTATCAGTGATCGGAGCAGCTTGAGCTATCTGTTCAGTCGGCAGTTTCGAGGTGAGTTATCCTCACTATATCGCTAGGGTTTATGGCACCAATGCCAACCCTTTTATCGGATGGAAATCCGGGTAGTTGTCAGTTGTTATATGTTATGGGCCGGAAGGCATTACTATGTGGACTGGAAGGTCATGGCCTGGAAAGGCGTATGTATGCATTTAGTATGTTGACTGATTCATAGGGTAATGTTATGATAGTGACCGGCTAGACCGGTATCTTGTTAGAGTAATGCTATGATATGTGATCCGTTGATCGATTGTTGTCTATGAACTGCTATATGATTGTTTGTTACTCTATATATGCATTATGTGCTTATGGGCCGGAAGACGATATGGTATGGGCCGAAAGGCGATATGTTATGGGCCGGAAGGCGATTATGTTGTGTGATGGACCGGAAGGTCGGCGTGGGTAGGACCGGAAGGTTTACCCAGCAGGGACGGAAGTCCCCTGAGACACATGGACTGTAACACCCCCCCTCTGGCACGTATCACAATATTGTCCGCTTTGGGCCACTCGGCATGAGGACTTCCCAGGGGGTCACCCATCCTGGTACTACTCCCGCCCGAGCACGCTTAACTGCAGAGTTCTTATGGGATCTGCTGCCCTCACAGCTTTAAAACGCGTTGTGATAGGGAATGTATCCACATCCCTTATAAGGAATGCTTAGTTCTCCTTCCCAGCCGATGTGGGATCAGATCTAACCCACTTTCACCCCCCATTATAGGGTTCGACGTCCTCGTCGAACACATCGACCCGTGCCCTGGCTCTGATACCATTTGTTACAACGCAAATTTTCAAACGAATTTTTCATTTTTAAAATATAATTATTTCCATTCAAAACAAGGCATAAATAGTTTAAGTATTCTGCCAAATACAATTATTCAAAATCCCAAGATCATAAAAGCAATATTCAGTGTGTATCGATCACGCCGGCGCCTTCCCACGGTCCTCGCTAGTACCTGAAACACATACATAACAACTGTAAGCATAAATGCTTAGTGAGTTCCCCAATATACAACTTACGTACATACGCCTTTCCAGGCCCTGACTGTAACAGCCCGGAATTTCAAATATCGATATAACTATGATTTAGGGGTGTTTTGAGAAGGGACTCGGCGAGTTGGAGCCTAGACTCGCCGAGTAGGACCGCAGACTTGGTCGCGGGTTCGCGACTGGACTCGACGAGTCCAGATATGGACTCGGCGAGTCGACGCTGTTCAGCAGAAACCCTAGCCGTTTGGTGTTGGATCGTATATAATGCCTCTTAGGCCGTCATTGTCCGTCTTTTGGCCGATTGAGAAGAACCCTAATCGTTGTGGACGTCTAGAGAAGGAGAGAAAGCTTTTGGAACCTTGAAGAATTTGTTAGGCAAGAAGAAGAAGAGTTTTGGCCAAAGGAATATCAAGGGGATCGAGTTCCGAGGTTTGGAGACACAGAGAGGGTGTTATTCAGGTAATATTTCGGATCATTTCTGCTATATTGATGTGTGCACGAATTTAGGGTTTATGGAACCCATTTGGTGATTAGATGGATTATTATGTTGTTACCCAAGCGTTTGTAACCCAGTAATAGAATGGTTAGAGGTCCAGAAGGTCCCATGATTGTGTATTTCGGGACCATACGTATTTCAGGAAGCAGTTGCTCGGCTGCATGGCATGGACTCGCCGAGTTGTTCTTCAGACTCGGCGAGTGGCTTGAAGATTGACTGGGACTCGCCGAGTTGTTCTTCAGACTCGGCGAGTGGAGTCGGGGTGGCCCCGCGATTCTTCCAGGAGAAACTCGTCGAGTAAAAAGGGGATACTCGACGAGTAGGAAGGGAATCTTAAGGAATCGGTGAGTCAAGGACGAGTGGACTCAGAGTCGTTGAACTCGGCGAGTCTTGGGGTGACTCGGCGAGTTAGGTCGCGGGTTGAGTGAAGTTCTGAGTATGGGGACTCGGCGAGTCACAGGGTTGACTCGACGAGTAGGGTCAGTCAGGGGTTGACTTTGACCTTGTCTTTGTTCAATGATTGACCAGTGGTTCCAGGGGTATTTTGGTAATTGTTGTTTATCGTTTAAGTTCAGTGCATTGGCGGCTATTCAGGAGTGGAGATCGTATCAGTGATCGGTGCAGCTTGAGCTATCTGTTCAGTCGGCAGTTTCGAGGTGAGTTATCCTCACTATATCGCTAGGGTTTATGGCACCAATGCCAACCCTTTTATCGGATGGAAATCCGGGTAGTTGTCAGTTGTTATATGTTATGGGCCGGAAGGCAATATATGTTATGGGCCGGAAGGCATTACTATGTGGACCGGAAGGTCATGGCCTGGAAAGGCGTATGTATGCATTTAGTATGTTGACTGATTTATAGAGTAAGGTATGCTAGTGACCGGCCAGACCGGTATCTCGGTTAGAGTAATGCTATGGTATGTGATCTGTTGATTGATTGTTGTCTATGAACTGCTATATGATTATTTGTTATGTTATGTATGCAATGTATGCTTATGGGCCGGAAGGCAATATGTTATGGGCCGGAAGGCAAAATGTTATGGGCCGGAAGGCAATATGTTATGGGCCGGAAGGCAATATATTATGGGCCGGAAGGCGATTATGTTGTGTTGAGGACCGGAAGGTCAGGGCCTGGAAAGGTGTATAGGTGGTTGGTATTCTGGGGGTATCTCACTAAGCTTTCGGGCTTACAGTTGTGGTTTTATGTTTCAGGTTCTCAAGAGTTTGTGACAAGGCAAAGGCGTGATCGTACCGTTCCTCGCGTTGGTGTTTTATGTTTTGAACCTGGGAAATTACTCTGTTAAAGAATGTATTGAAAACCTTTTTGTAACAATGTTAATAAAATGGATGATATTGAAAAGTTTTAATTATTTTGAAATTTTGGATGTCACACTGACCTTCCGGTCATCAACACCACGCCTTCCGGCCCATAACATATTCGCCTTCCGGCCCATAACATATTGCCTTCCGGCCCACATGACATACATAGCACATATAACAAATATCTTACCACATATAGCATACATATCACATATCGTATCCGACCTTCCGGCCACACAGTCAAACCCTTCCGGGCACAGTATAGTGAGAAGACTCACCTCGTGAATGCTGAAAGCTAGCAAATTCTGAACTCACTCGTGCACAATCCGACGAGCTACAACCTTCCTATAACATCACATATCTCATTAACACATATATCTTCTAAGTGTGACTATCCCTAAGAAGTCAGACTTAGGTTAACTCTGGTCAACGGTCAACGGTCAGCTCGACCGGACTCGGCGAGTACCATGGCGACTCGGCGAGTCTAGACGTCCTCCAACTCTCTGGGATTCCCTATCTACTCGTCGAGTATCCCCCTTGACTCGACAAGATCCACGTGGAAGAATCGCGGGGCCACCCCGACTCCACTCGCCGAGTCTGAAGAACAACTCGGCGAGTCCTAGTGAATCTTCAAGCTACTCGCCGAGTCTGAAGAACAACTCGGCGAGTCCTAGTAAATCTTCAAGCTACTCGCCGAGTCTGATCATTGGACTCGGCGAGTCCATGCCATGCAGACGAGCAACTGCTTCCTGAAATACGTATGGTCCCGAGATATACAATCATGGGACTTTCTGGACTTCTAAACATCTTATTACTGGGGTATAAACGTCTGGGTAATAACATAATAACCCACCTAATCACTAAATGGGTTTCATAAACCCTAGATTCGTATACACATCAAAATAACATAAATGGACCGAGTATTACCTGAAAACGCACTCTCTGTGTCCCCAAACCTCAGGACTCGATCCTCATTGATATTCCTTTGGCCAAACTCTTCTTCTTCTTGCCTAACAAGTTCCTCCAAGTTCCAATAGCTTTCTCTCCTGCTCTAGACGTCCACAACGATTAGGGTTCTTCTCAATCGACCAAAAGACGGACAATGACGGCCTAAGAGGCGTTATATACGATCCAAAACCAAACGGCTAGGGTTTCTGCTGAATAGCGTCGACTCGCCGAGTCCATATCTGGACTCGTTGAGTCCAGTTGCGAACCCGCGACCAAGTCTGCGGTCCTACTCGGCGAGTCTGGCTCCAACTCGCCGAGTCCCTTCCTAAAATGCCCCCAAAAATAGTTTTAAAGTAATACCTGAAATTCCGGGCTGTTACAACTCTCCCCCACTAGAACTAGACTTCGCCCTCGAAGTCTCACTCTGCGAATAACTCCGGATGTTGCTCCCGCATCTCACGTTCTGGCTCCCAAGTCATCTCCGATCCCTTCCGGTGTTGCCACTGAACCAACACCAGAGGTACCTCCTTGTTTCGCAGAACCTTGATCTTCCGATCCCTGATAGCTACTGGTCTCTCGGCGTAATTCAGACTCGCATCCACCTGAATATCCTCTAACGGAACCACTGCCGATTCATCGGCTAAACACTTCCTCAACTGTGATACGTGAAAGGTATTGTGAATCTGTCCCAACTCTGCTGGCAACTCTAGCCGATAAGCTACCCGACCTACTCTTGCAATTACCCGAAATGGGCCTATGAACCGGGGTCCCAACTTGCCCCTCTTTCTGAACCGGATCACTCCTTTCCAAGGAGAAACCTTCAGGAGAACGAAGTCGCCAACCTGAAATTCAAGCTCGGACCGGCGTCTGTCCGCATAACTCTTCTGTCGGCTCTGGGCGGTCAATAACCTCTGCCTAACCTGCTAAATTTGCTCTGTCGTCTGGAGTACGATCTCTGTACTGCCCATCACTCTCTGTCCCACCTCTCCCCAGCAAATGGGAGTCCGACACCTCCTACCATACAACAACTCAAAAGGTGGCATACCAATGCTCGAATGATGGCTGTTGTTGTAGGAAAACTCAGCCAAGGGTAAATGCGCATCCCAACTACCCCCGAAGTCTAACACACACGCTCTAAGCATGTCTTCCAATGTCTGAATCGTCCGCTCGCTCTGACCGTCTGTCTGGGGATGGTATGCGGTACTAAAATGCAATTTAGTACCCAGCTCCTCATGAAATTTCTTCCAGAACCTGGAAGTGAAACGCACATCACGGTCTGAAACAATCGAAATCGATACCCCATGCCGAGATACCACCTCTCTCACATATATCTCCGCCAACTTCTCCGCTGAAGAACTCTCACTGATGGCAAGGAAGTGTGCACTCTTCGTCAACCTATCCACAATCACCCAAATTGCATCAGCTCCCCTGACAGTCCTCGGCAATTTGGTGATGAAATCCATAGTGATCTGTTCCCACTTCCACTCGGGGATCTCCAATGGCTGTAACTTGCCATGCGGTCTCTGGTGCTCGGCCTTAACCCTACGGCAGGTCAAACACCTCTCTACGAACCATGCGACGTCTCTCTTCATACAAGGCCACCAATATTCCTTCCTCAAGTCCAAATACATCTTCGTAGCACCGGGATGGATCGAGAATTTCGATCTATGAGCCTCCTCCATCAAAGTAGTACGCGTACCGCCCACGAATGGTACCCAAATCCGACCTTGAAACGTCAGAAGTCCTCGCCCATCCTTAACGAACTCTGAAATTAACCCAACGACCCGCTCTTTCTTCTGCATCTCGGATCTCACAACCTCGGCCTGCGCCCCACGAATAGCATCCAATACCGGAGTCATCACCGTCAGTCTCAGACATACATCTCGCAATGGAGTGCTCTCCGCCCTACGACTCAATGCATCGGCTACCACATTAGCCTTGCCTGGGTGGTATAGGATCTCGCAGTCGTAATCCTTAACCACGTCCAACCATCTCCTCTGACGCATATTTAGGTTGGGTTCATCCATCAAATACTTCAAACTCTTATGGTCCGTGTATATAGTACAACGAACCCCATACAGGTAGTGACGCCAAATCTTGAGAGCCAACACTACTGCCCCCAACTCCAAGTCATGCGTGGGATATCTCGCCTCGTGAGGCTTTAATTGCCTCGATGCATAAGCTATCACATGGCCCCTCTGCATCAGCACTGTACCCAGTCCCGAAATCGATGCGTCGCAATATACAACAAAATCTTCCATCCCTTCCGGGAGGGCTAATACCGGGGCTTCGCACAGTCTCTGGCGTAGTGTCTCGAAGGAAGTCTGTTGCTCGGGTCCCCATGAGAATGTAACACCCTTCCGGGTCAATCTGGTGAGCGGTACTGCAATCTTGGAGAAGTCCCTAACAAACCTCCGATAGTACCCCGCCAACCCAAGGAAACTCTTGATCTCGGAAGGTGACTTCGGTGTTTCCCAACTCATCACTGCTTCCACCTTGGCCAAATCGACCAATATCCCTGACTGATTAACAACATGTCCAAGAAATTGGACCTCCCGCAACCAGAAGTCACATTTGGAGAATTTTGCATATAGCTTCTCCGACCTCAGTACCTCAAGGACCTCTCTCAAATGTCCCTCATGCTGCTCTCTAGATCGCGAATATACTAGGATGTCGTCGATAAATACAATGACAGACCGATCCAGCATCGGCCTGCATACCCTGTTCATGAGGTCCATGAACACTGCCGGGGCATTGGTGAGCCCGAAAGGCATCACCACGAACTCATAATGCCCATACCGCGTCCTGAATGCTGTCTTCTGAACGTCCTCATCCCGTACCCTTACCTGATGGTACCCTGATCTCAAATCGATCTTGGAAAACCAAGATGCCCCTTGCAACTGATCGAATAGATCATCGATCCTCGGTAACGGATAGCGGTTCTTGACCGTCACCTTGTTCAACTCCCGGTAATCAATACACATCCGGTGTGAACCATCCTTCTTCTTGACGAACAGAATCGGTGCTCCCCACGGCGAGCTACTCGGCCGAATAAATCCCTTCCCCAGCAACTCCTGGAGTTGCGAGGACAACTCTTGCATCTCTGGAGGTGCAAGACGATAAGGCACCTTCGCAATAGGCGCAGCCCCCGGAATGAGATCGATACCAAACTCCACTTGCCTCGCAGGAGGAACTCCCGGCAATTCCTCGGGAAAAACATCTGGAAACTCACGCACCACTGGAACCTCCTCCACTGTCCTCGGTCTATCGGAAGCCTCCCGCGTATCCATCACATACGCCACAAAACCTTTACATCCCTGCTGTAGACATTGTCTCGCCCTAGCGGCCGAACAAAAAGTTGATCCTGAACGGGTACCCTCGCCGTATACCGTAAGAACTCCCCCACTAGGGTCTCGTATAGTCACCAGCTGGCGCTCACAGTCGATGACAGCGCTGAATCGGCTCAACCAGTCCATGCCCACGATGACACAGACATCCCCCATCGCAATAGGAATTAGGTCAATCGGAAACGCAACCCCGAAAATATCTAGTACGCATCCCCGAAGAACCTCCGTGGCACAAACCACCCTCTCGGCCGCTATAGAAACGCTCAGAGGCCGACTTAACGGCTCACGACTAATGCTGATATGCTGACTAAAAGCTAAAGATACAAAGGATCTACTCGCACCCGAATCAAATAACACTAGAGCAGGCATAGAGTTCACAAGAAAAGTACCTACGCATATAATAACATAAGCATCACATCTCGACATCAAAATAAATACATGAATTACAACATACCTGCCACAACATCGGGCGCAACGCGGACTTCCTCCGCAGTCAGCTGAAAGGCTCTCCCACGAGCCCTCGGGGCCTCGACCTTCACCAGTCGAGTCTCAGTAGTCCTGGCAGTAGGTGCAGATCCCTGACGAAGCTGAGGGCACTCGGCCTTCCGATGGCCGGTCTGGTTGCAATGAAAGCAAACCATAAACCCCTTGGGGCACTCCCTAGCAATGTGCCCCTCCTTGCCGCACTTGTAGCAAGCACCGGCTCGACACGCCCCATCGTGACCCTTGCCGCACTTTCCGCAAGTGCGACTCTTCGAACTTCCCGTCCTCGAATCGGCGGACTTGATCCGCTTGGCTGCCGGCTGAGACTGAGCCGGCCGCCGGTCTGTCTGCTGAGACTCGGCCTCCTCCCTGGCCTGAGTCTCTAACTCGATCTCACGCTTCCTGGCATTCGCCTGAAGCTCAGTAAAAGTATGGTAAGTGGAGTTTGACACAAACTCCCAGATCTCCCTCCTCAGAACACCCAAGTACCGGCTCATCCGAGCCTGCTCTGTGGCCACCAGCTCGGGGCAAAACATCGCCCTCTCATGAAACTTCCGCGTGATCGCCGCCACCGAGTCAGTACCCTGCTTGAGGGTTAAGAACTCCTGAACCAGTCGTTCCTGCTCCACCGGGGGAACGTACTCATCCCTGAACATGGTAGTGAACCCCTCCCATGTCACTGCCGTAGTTTCTGCCAAAGTGAAGTTCGCCGTCACGAACTTCCACCAGTCCTTCGCTCCCAGACGGAGCTGGTTCAAAGCGAACCGTACCCTCAGGTGCTCCGGGCATGAACAAGTGTAGAAGCACCCCTCTATATCTGCGATCCATCTCATCGCAGCAATCGGATCCTGCGTCCCATCGAACTCTGGTGGCTTCGTGTTGCTGAACTCTCGGAACAGCAACGAGTCACCCCCCTGTGGCCTAGCAGCGGCCATAGCTGCGGTAGCTGCAGCGGTTGCAGCCTCAGTCAATGCGGCGTACCGATCATCGAACGTCTCCATCAGGGTGGTCTTAATAGACCCAAACATCTCCGGGATCTCAGCCCGGATCGCCGCCGCTACCTCCTCGTGAATCATTTGACGAATCTCCTCGTCACTCACACCGCTCGAACTCGCTCCGTGGCGTGGTCTAACCATGATGTCTCTGAAATACAACATAAAACTATCAGAGACTCCAGCGAATGTAATCGCACTCGATAACGCAACCCTACTCAGTCTCCGATCTCCAGGGATTCTTACTTGGGCCTCCCCCTGACCCGGTGTCCTCGGTAGTACGGGCCCAATACTACCGACCACACCGCATCAGTGTTCATCACAAGTCTTCCTCCCCGAACTCCGGATAGTGAGTACTCTACTTCTGATATGCACTATCTACCCGCATACTAGCAAAGTATCTCATATAGGCAAACTTCCCTAGACTAAGGCATCACAAATCAGGCCACTCTAGTCCTATCATGATTACCTAGTCTTCTAGCATGCATAACAATTCATATCATATAATATTGTAAGGTATTTTGGGGATCTTTACCGTTCGGGCGCTGACTGATCGTACACACTGCTTCTTTCTTGCTTACCACAAAACCATTTACAAAGTTTATGCCTTTATTTAAAAAGTTTCCTCAAATCCTCGGTTTGAGTTCAGTTACTCCCGAAGGTGCACCCGAATCCCTCAAACCAAGGCTCTGATACCATTTGTAACACCCCCCTCTGGCACGTATCACAATATTGTCCGCTTTGGGCCACTCGGCACGAGGACTTCCCAGGGGGTCACCCATCCTGGTACTACTCCCGCCCGAGCACGCTTAACTGCAGAGTTCTTATGGGATCTGCTGCCCTCACGGCTTTAAAACGCGTTGTGATAGGGAAGGTATCCACATCCCTTATAAGGAATGCTTAGTTCTCCTTCCCAGCCGATGTGGGATCAGATCTAACCCACTTTCACCCCCCATTATAGGGTTCGACGTCCTCGTCGAACACATCGACCCGTGCCCTGGCTCTGATACCATTTGTAACAACGCAAATTTTCAAACAAAATTTTCATTTTTAAAATATAATTATTTCCATTCAAAACAAGGCATAAATAGTTTAAGTATTCTGCCAAATACAATTATTCAAAATCCCAAGATCATAAAAGCATTCTTCAGTGTGTATCGATCACGCCGGCGCCTTCCCACGGTCCTCGCTAGTACCTGAAACACATACATAACAACTGTAAGCATAAATGCTTAGTGAGTTCCCCAATATACAACTTACGTACATACGCCTTTCCAGGCCCTGACCTTCCGGTCATGAACACCACGCCTTCCGGCCCATAACATATTCGCCTTCCGGCCCATAACATATTGCCTTCCGGCCCACATGACATACATAGCACATATAACAAATATCTTACCACATATAGCATACATATCACATATCGTATCCGACCTTCCGGCCACACAGTCAAACCCTTCCGGGTACAGTATAGTGAGAAGACTCACCTCGTGAATGCTGAAAGCTAGCAAATTCTGAACTCACTCGTGCACAATCCGACGAGCTACAACCTTCCTATAAGATCACATATCTCATTAACACATATATCTTCTAAGTGTGACTATCCCTAAGAAGTCAGACTTAGGTTAACTCTGGTCAACGGTCAACGGTCAGCTCGACCGGACTCGGCGAGTACCATGGCGACTCGGCGAGTCTAGACGTCCTCCAACTCTCTGGGATTCCCTATCTACTCGTCGAGTATCCCCCTTGACTCGACGAGATCCACGTGGAAGAATCGCGGGGCCACCCCGACTCCACTCGCCGAGTCTGAAGAACAACTCGGCGAGTCCTAGTGAATCTTCAAGCTACTCGCCGAGTCTGAAGAACAACTCGGCGAGTCCCAGTAAATCTTCAAGCTACTCGCCGAGTCTGATCATTGGACTCGGCGAGTCCATGCCATGCAGACGAGCAACTGCTTCCTGAAATACGTATGGTCCCGAGATATACAATCATGGGACTTTCTGGACTTCTAAACATCTTATTACTGGGGTATAAACGTCTGGGTAATAACATAATAACCCACCTAATCACTAAATGGGTTTCATAAACCCTAGATTCGTATACACATCAAAATAACAGAAATGGACCGAGTATTACCTGAAAACGCACTCTCTGTGCCCCCAAACCTCAGGACTCGATCCTCCTTGATATTCCTTTGGCCAAACTCTTCTTCTTCTTGCCTAACAAGTTCCTCCAAGTTCCAATAGCTTTCTCTCCTGCTCTAGACGTCCATAACGATTAGGGTTCTTCTCAATCGACCAAAAGACGGACAATGACGGCTTAAGAGGCGTTATATACGATCCAAAACCAAACGGCTAGGGTTTCTGCTAAACAGCGTCGACTCGCCGAGTCCATATCTGGACTCGTCGAGTCCAGTCGCGAACCCGCGACCAAGTCTGCGGTCCTACTCGGCGAGTCTGGCTCCAACTCGCCGAGTCCCTTCCTAAAATGCCCCCAAAAATAGTTTTAAAGTAATACCTGAAATTCCGGGCTGTTACATGGACCGGAAGGTCAGGGCCTGGAAAGGCGTATATGTGGTTGGTATTCTGGGGGTATCTCACTAAGCTTTCAGGCTTACAGTTGTGGTTTTATGTTTCAGGTTCTCAAGAGTCTGTGGCAAGGCAAAGGCGTGATCGTACCGTTCCTCCCGTTGGTGTTTTATGATATGAACTTGGGAAATTACTCTGTTTAATAATGTATTGAAAACCTTTTTGTAACAACGTTAATAAAATGGGTGATTTTGAAAAGTTTTAATTGTTTTGAAATTTTGGATGTTACAAGCCCAAGCATGATCTTGGGCAGTAAACTCATGTTTACTCTCCATAAATTATGTTCAAGGTGTTCTAAGTCTCGTCCATTAAGCCATTAAGCCATATCTAAGCTCCAAAGGTCGATTGGAAGGGTTTTTGGGATCCAAAACCCATTTTATGTGAGTTCACAGCCTAGGACTGTTCTAGGGCCGTAAACTCATGAATGTGGTCCTATTACATGATTTGAACTCGAATTTGAAGGCTAGAGGGGTTACATAACAAGTTAGGGAAGGTACCTTGGTGATTAGAAGCCTTAAATTTGAGATTTGGACCCTTAAACTTGGATTTAGGAGAGAGGTTAGAGAGAGAGTAGAGAGAGGAAGAAAAAGCTTCAAATTAACGTTTAAACATGTTTAAATAGGTCCAAAAACTTGGACACGATGGAATTCTACCCGATACCGACATTAAACGGGGTTTTTGGTCGCACCCGATTAAGTTGTCGTTACCCGACGGGATAGAATTTAGAAATTTCAAGTTAATGATTTTGGGCCATTTTTATGAGTTTTGAATGGATTTGAACACTTACGAGATTAAAATAAACTTATAGTTTATATATCTTAGTCCAAAAACGAAAGCAGAACGAATCGATAAAGGCGGATTTTTACGCGCGAAACGGAATCCGGCGATGGACAACTTCGGGTTGTTACAAGTGAGACGATAATATCTTATATTCTTGAAACCGAGATGTGTGAGTTGTATCTTACAAATCGGTTGCACATTGATAATCTGTAAACGCACTAGTAACTTGGTGTCATAAAATATATTGTTGTGTGTGATTCGGTGAGTGAGTGCAAGCAAGCATTGAATCAAAGTTTATCCGTTCCTTTTATCCAAAGAAGGATAAAAGCGATATCTTTGGGCCCCTCGATGATTTAGGGATGACAAACGTAAATGCTCGGCCGGGCTAGGGCTAATTTGATTTGTTTAATTAGTCAGTCGTCATAAATCGGAAGTCGAGAAATAGTACGAAGAGAATGATTTGAAATCATGTCTTATACGATATCTAGAATGGAGGAATATATGATCCCTTATCTAAAGGGCATGTGTATCTGATAGGATCAGAGTTGACAGCGGCTTTGGAATGCTACGATTGCAGATCAGGATCAGAATTCATATGCATAATAGTTATTAGACTTATCCAAGTGGGAGACTGTTGGATTAGTGTCTAAGTCCATAACTATTTTGGTATGTACTTGACCCGATGGTGCATGGTCCTTTTGGGTTGCCTTTACCAAAGCAACTTGATAGGATGAATTATGGAGAGAAAGGATTAAATATGATTTATTAATATATTATGAGAATAATATATTAAAGAAGAAATCATATTGTTTAATTAATATTAGTCAATAATTAATTGGTAATAAGTTTTGTGACTAAAAGAGATTAACTAAACTTAAGGGACTGGAATTGTAATTATAAGATAATTGCAATTTCGGCCATTGATTGCCTTATATTAAGGAGTGGATGAATTCTATGGGGAAGCCCATAAGAAATCGTCCAAGGCCTTAAGGAAAGGGATCCATGGGTTGCTTAGGGCTTGAGCATCCAAATTAGGGTTTCCTTGTTAGATAACCCTAATAGCCTAACAATATATACATCCCTTATGACCCAAAAATGTGGCCAAGACTTTTTCTAGGGTTTCACACGTTTTAGGGCAACCTCCTTCACCTCTCCTCTTCATCCTCTTGCTCTTGGTGTTTGTGAACCATTAGAGGAGTGACATTTGTGACTCTAAACTTTCTAAAGTCAATACAAGGAGGAATTGGGATTGTTATTGCTACATAACAATCAAGGTAATAACTTAAACCCATTCTTATGTTAATATGATTACCTGTATGCTAGAATTAGGGTTTATAGTCTTGGATAACTTGCATGTACAATAGAGAAACTTAGATCCAAGCATTAGGGTTTGTATGAGCACATAGGATGTTCTTATGGCCAAAACCCATCACTTCTGAGGTCATATCTGTTCTTCTAATCCATAGATCTAACCTTCCCAAGCTTAATAAACACGTAAAGGTTCAAACTTGATACTCATGCAACGTCCAAATAACTCTACTTGAAGAATTAGCCCCAAATACAACATCCTAAGTCCATTTCTTCCATAACTCATCATAAAGCAAGATGGATAAGGCTCTCTGGACCACTATGGGTCTAGATCCGAAGCCTAAACATGATAAGGGACCATATTTCCAACAAATCATCCCAATAAAGGGTATATAAAACCCTAGATCCATGGATTCTTCAATAAAACATAAAAGGATCAATATGCTACCTCAAAGATGATGTCCTTTGCTTGAAATCACAGATATGTAACCTCCTTGGCCTCCTCTAAGCTAGAACCACCTTCTTCTTGCAAAACCAACCCATACAGATCAAATAGTGGCTTCTTCCCTCTCACAAACGCTCAAACACTCTTAGGGTTTCTCTCAAGGGTCTGGCAACCGAAAATGGTGGCTATAAGGATCCATAAATAGGTCCCAAACTCGAGAAATTAGGGTTTCTTTCGTCAGCTCTCACTCGGCGAGTGCACTCCCCTGACTCGTCGAGTCTAATCATTTTCCACGTCACCCATTACGACCTGACTCGACAAGTCTAAGCTCCAACTCGTCAAGTCACTCAACACAATTCAAATTATAATATAAATTAATGTACCTGGGAAACCGGGCGTTACATGAAGACTTGTACTTGATGGATTAAGTTGAAAAAGATGAAATTTTAGGTCCCTTTGAGACTTAAAGACTAGATCTTGTTTGTTAGGACCATTCTAATGGATAAATTTGGAAACTTTGTCCATTATAAAACTTTTATGAACTATAAAAATGTGATATTGGCCCTTTTATCCCTTCCATGCAAGAGTTGTGATGTCTTATTGGGTTAAGAACTTAGGGTTTTGGACATTAAGCACTTTATAGCCATGCAAAGCCATAAAGTTAGAACCTTTATGACCTAAAACATCATTTTGGGCTTAGATCTGAGTTTTGAATTTAAGAACTGAATCGAATAAGATCTTAAAGGAATTTTGGGACTAGGATGAGTACGCTCGGCGTACCTGGTGGTACGTTGCGCATACGCGGTCAACACCCTGCTATTCGTAAACATCAGAGTACGATGGGTGTACTCTCTTTGTATGCAGGGCATACTTCGCTGGGAAGAAATATTGACTTTCAGACCTTGACCGTTGACTTTTACTTTGACGAGGGTTGACCAAGTTTGAGCTAAGGATATTTTTGGTTATCGGGTTAATTATTGATTAAGTTTGTATTTATTGTTAGTTGGCGCAAGGTTATCTTGTTCGGCGGTTCGAACAGTTATTTGTTTAACATCGAATTGAGGTGGGTCTTCCTCATTGTACTTTTGGGTTCAAAGCACCAAGGCCTGCCCATTTTATTGTTATCATGCTTTATCATATGTTGGTATGATTTAGTGATCTGTTAGATTTGTATCCTCTTATATAAGATGATGCTATCCTAAGTGCTCTGTAAGATCTGCCTGATTGACTGTTGACTGGTTATACGTTTAGTTATGTATATGTCATCGTGGTGTGGGTGGGTTGAGACTGTACTACTTTCTGCTGTCAGTCAACAAACCCGGTATTGTTTATATCAATATGTTTTTAAGGATTACTGAGCTTATATGTGTTTTGGATATGTATATGTTGACAATTTGTGTGTGGTTGTTTGAGGCGGTCCTGCTATTTGTTGAAGGCTAAGAGACCTAGGGCATCCCAGATAGACTGCAGGCCTAAGAGGCATACCAGTCAGTCCAAAGGCCCAAAGAAAGTTCCAGATATGCTAAAGGCCCGATGAGGCGTACCAGTCATGCTAAAGGTTATGTGAGCGTATAAGTTAGACAGTAGGCCGGTAGGTCATTCCAATCAGGCTGGCGACTCTGTGAGCGTACCAGATAGATTGTAGGCCGGTGGGGTGTTCTAGTCAGGTTGAAGGCTTTATATGCATGTTGTTTGTTGTTGTTTGCTATATGTATGTGGTGGTACTTTAGGGGAACTCACTAAGCTTTGTGCTTACAATTTCAATTTATTGTTTCGGATACTTTAGATGATCGTGGCAAGGTGAAGACTTGACCGTACACATCCTTTGTTTTACAACTGATTGGATCTTGGGAGACTCTAATTTTAAAAATCATGTTTTGGAAACGATGGTTTTGTAAACACTTTTATTAGTAAACATGTTGTTTTGAAATGTTCTAAATTTGTTAAAATTTTCGGGATGTTACATTTTACTTATACGACAATCTTTAATTCCAGTCAATATGTTTATTTATAGTATAATTTGTTTTTAGGTAACATTATGTAATTTAAAATTTGATGTTATCATTATTTATTATTATTGTTCATTAATTTTAAAATCACTTATTATTATTATTATTATTATTATTATTATTATTATTATTATTATTATTATGTTAAAGAATACTTTTTAATATCTACTTATTATTATTATTATTAAACTAATAAATATAACTAAAATATAACGTCATTTGATAGACGATTTGCATTTTAAAATAGATTTGTATGAAATATGACATATCAATGACTTTTGGTTGATTATTTTTTTGAGACAACACAAAACAACTAGTCATATATAACATAGTTAATTAAACATTATTTACATCATCCTATATAATCGGCAACATGTATTGACGTAATCTACTTTGTTTTTACTTTCTTTAATAAGACTAATATATAAAGCCCAAAAACATCTTTTAATTTTATTTTTATAACATCTGATAGGCTTTTTTAAAAAGAAAAGAATAAATAGGTATTTGGTGTGAGATTGTTTTAGAGAGAATTGTAATGTTTCAATAGATTTGTGTTTGAAATGATTTAAACTAATATTCCTCGTATATAGACTATAATAATAAAATATGAATATATTGTAATAAAATCTCTAAATATTATTAAAATAGAATCTTTAATTCGAAACTGAAAAAATGAGAACCATTGATTGTATTTGAATCATATATTTTCCACCTTTAGATTATTTGATGACATCATCTTTGTCAACTCATTTATTTTTGTCAATAGATTTTATAAAACTTATATTACGTTTTAAATTAGAATTCTATTAATAACACTTAAATCTCACCAAAAATAAAATGAATTAAATTAAGAATTCTATTAATGACAATTAAATATCACAAAAAATAAAATGAATTAAATTATGAATTCTATTAATGACAATTAAATCTCACAAAAAATAAAATACAAAAATACTTTGTCTCCCTCAATTCTTTACATAATATATTTAACCTAAGTTTTGTAGTTGATAAGAAAATGGGGGAAAACATATTGTTTTGATTTTCACTTAACGATTTAGATTTGTAGTCGAACAACTAGATTATAAATACATCAGATAAATGTAAGAAAACAAGTAACTCAAATTCCACTTGACACCTTTTTAGTCATTTCATTTATGCTTATTTCTTGATAACTAATATTTGTACTATTTATCGATATTTATGCTAAAGTTGTGACAACATGAAAATGATTGTTACTCAAGTTGCCTGATTTTTTTTTAGATTTCTTGTAGGTCGAAATTGGAGTTAACAAACAACAGAAATGGTCGAATTCATCTGGGTTTTTGTGAACGTAAGTAAAATATATTTTGATTTTTATGTTATGAGGGTGTCAAATTTTATGGTTTGAAAATTAATTGTCACATTTGTGTTATTTAGAAATTTGAATCGGATCTTTCTATGGGATTCCCCATTTTTTCATACTTTTGACGAATTGTTCAATAAGTTGAGCAATCAAATTATAAACGATAGACTCATACACAATGTATGTCATATCCTTTGCTTTTGGTTGTTAAAATCACACATTTGTTTTTTGTTTTTTTTTTTTCGTTTTTTTGATGTGTTAGGATTTGAGACCTTGATTTGGATACTTGGAAATTTTGTTTGGTCTACCTGTCTACTACCTGTTCGATGAAATGCTTAAGGGAACAATATTGGGATAAACTTGCGGCCCGATTTAAATTACTTTAAAAATATAATGGTTTAAATTACTTAAATATACTTGTCGATTTTTGTTATCCTTCACGGTTTAAATTTGTATGTTTCTCCTTAAAGTTTCATGTTTCATCCCTAATAGTTCTTTGTTTATGTTTTAGTTATAATGCCTTCTTTGACCCTTGCTCACATTGGTTAGTTTCTCATACTAAGTTTTATTTAAAAATTATATTTAATTGCAAGTTATTACACTATCTAATATCCCAATAATCTCTAATATTTGCTCACGTAGATCGATAAATATTTAACAATATATTCTTTTAACCTTATATTAGGACCTTTTTTGGAAAAAAAATTGCTTTTAGTATTAAACTTTGAAAAAAAAAAGTTCATATATAGCATCATACTCTTAAAAAATGACTTTTTTGGATTATTTTTAGTTGATATGGAAAGTTATATTTTTTGTATATTGAAGCTCATTTAAACGATTGTTTTCTAGGAAAAAAAGTCATTAATAACATTAAACTTTGCAAAAAAGTTCATTAATAGTATCGTAGTTTCAAAAAATGAATTTTCCTTATTCTTTTTGGCTAATCTAGAAAAAAAAATTATAAAAGTAATCATGGTTTATGTTTTTCATATATGAAAATCATATTACGAAAAAGAGTGTTAGCATCTACCCGTTTGAAAATAAATTTCACATATTATTTTAGTTTTTAAAAAGATATTTTGACAAAATAACTATTTTTTTTAGGATTAATGTATACTTATATATGAATAAGAGATGATACAAGAACAATATATTACGTGTTCTTTAAAGTATAACATGTTCTTGCTAAGAACATATGAAAATTTGCATTTATAAATTAGTCTCATTTTTTAACCAATTTGCTAATATTTATTGCAACACACACTCCCTCTAAACCTTAAGCCCCTAAATAGTCGTCTGAAACTTATCATCAAAAGAAACTATTTGGTACCGTTGCATCACTAATAGTCAAAATAAACTATCTAGAGATTTGGTCCAAGGTTTCCTCTATGTCCGCATGAAGATGACATGTTACCATCAAGCTGATAAGAAAACAATTTCTAATCAAATTATGTTTCGCGATGACAATGAATAAAGCTTACGGAGAAACAATTCCAACTGTAGGTATTTATCTCCCAAAATCGGTTTCACGCATGGCCAACTTTATGTGGCATTGTCTAGAGGGATATCGCGTGTCAATACAAAAGTATTAGTGAACTCTGACGAACAATTCAACGACAATGAAGTTTATACATCAAATATGGTCAACAAAGAGGATATCATTGCTCTGTAGGTATTTATCTTTAAGAATCGTTTGGAGGCAAGACCATTTTATATGGAGATGGCTTTAGACAAATTCTTCTAGCAATACAAAGAGGCAATTGTTCGGATACTATGCATGCATCATATTCGTCCAAATTACGGCGTGATGTACAATTTTATGTTTAACCGTAAACATGAGATTTATTTTGGTTGTATAACTAAGATTTAGATGAGACAAAAACATTTGATTAGTGGATTGTTAAAATTGGTGATGGTAATATTGGCGGCCCTAATGATGGTAAAGCTGAAATTGAATTTCCAGAAGACGTTGTTGTTCGCTCTATAGGTGACCATATTCATTCAATTGTATCCATCATTTATCTATCCTTTGAAAATCATCTTGATGATCAATCATATTTTCAAGATAAAGCTATTTTGGTCCCTACAAATGAAGAATTTGATGCTACCAATGACTACATTTTAGGATTGATGAAAGATGAAGGGAAAACATATGAGCTCAAATTCTTTACGTGATATAGAGTTACTAGATTTTTTTTGAGGAATCAGTTTACTCTTCAGTTATGTTGAATGATTTTAAGGCATCTAGAATTTCCAACCATAAACGTACACTAAAAATAGGTGTTTCAGTCATATTACTTTGTAATATCGACCAAACCAAAGGACTATGCAATTGTACTAGATTATAGATTGTTAGGCTTGGAAGAAACGTCATTGAAGCCTGAATCATATATGATCGATTCTTCATGGAGATTACTTATATACCTTGCATGAATTTAACTCCGTCTAATGAAAGAATCTCATTCTGTTTTCAGCGGAGGCAATTCCCTATAGTATTTTATTTTGTTATGACCACTAACGAAAGTCAATGACAATAATTATCAAATGTTGGATTATACTTGCATAAGCTTGTCTTCACTCATTTTCAGTTATATATTTTTTGTTTTTCGCGTCACAAGTGAAAATGGATTGAAGGTACTCATATATTACGAGGAAGGTTGTCCAACTAATAAAACAAAAAGTTATGTTTACAAAGAGGTCCTTCAACTATTATAGATATTCAAGTGTTTCTTTGGTTTTTTTCAAACATTTAAATGTTAGCAATAATGCTAAGTCTGTTTATGTTATTTTATTTTTTTATAGTGCCAACTTTTTTATATATTTACATGTACATTTTTATATGTTTCTCGCGTTTTACGCGGGGTCATAATCTAGTTATTATATTATACTTCTAATAAATAATTAGCTACATAAAATTCAAAATGAATTAAATTTTTAACAAGATGCACTTTACTAAATTACGAAATAAAATATCGTAAAACATTAAAAAATATCAACAATCATATTAAAAAGTTTATTACATGACACGAACTATAAAAAAATAAATAAATTGAGAGAGAGAGAGAGAGAGTGTTTTGAACTGCAAAGAAGATAATGCATCAAACAACTACAAATTTGTTCTTCATTTTCAAACAATCAATATAAAAAAAGAAAAGAGAAAAGAAGAGAAAGACAATATGAATAATCAATAATGAAGTATAATATTCTTATATAAGCAAAATATTACAATTATATATATATATATATATATATATATATATATATATATATATATATATATATATATATTACCATGTAAAACCTAAAATATATCAATAAGGTCAACATGACTTAATGCGTTTCATCTTTTTTTCCAGTTTTCATTATCTATTAGGATTAGCCGATTAGCATTAATTATGTTCAGTTATCCATTGATTACAGGATACAAATGTTCAATTGTGAAATTTTGAATACTTTTGTGTAGATTGTGTCTTTTGAATTTCCAAATTTGGGTTGGAACGAATTCAAGAAAGCAGTCTACGAGTCAAGGTTGTCAAACAACTGGTATTTTCATTAATCCATTACTTTTAGTATTTTGTTAACTCTCTCATTTATAAAAATTTTAGTTTATACGTGGATAAAAGAAGAGAGTAGTATAATAAAGGCTAAAAGGCCTTATATTTTTTTGTTAGTTTAGAGCCCAAATCTGATCTAATGGTGTTTTTTGGTTTTTGGTTAGCATTATTGCTATGTGTACGAAATCTTTTGAAGCTTTTGTTAAAATTCTTTAACAAATGAGGTACCCATGTAATGATGAAGAAGCGATAGCCATACGGTGGCACATGATCCCATTCAGTGGAATATTGAATAATGTTAAGCACAGAGGTAAACAAATGAATTTTATAGAGTACTTTTAGAAGGTGCAGCAGATGGTGGAATACTGGAGTTCCAGATGTCCGTGAAACCAGCTTCTAAATTATTGGATACCAGCTATAGACCATATATATAACAAAATGACCCGACAATAAAAATAGGTTTCATTTTAAGTTGCATATTTTGACAAACTTTATAAAATACTAATAATAAGCGATTCCTGAAACTAAATAAGTTATGTGGCATAACTCAAAGATCAAACTCATGACCCATCCGATTGCTTGTGCATTGACTGCCACAGCAGCAGGCCATCATCGAAGGAGGAGTTATATGTATTTTCTTCTTTTTTATATAATTCTTTTATTAACAATCAGTTGGGACCCAACAGGTGGTGATCCATAAACACACATTTTACTGAAAGTGGCCTCTCGCCCGTGGTCTGTGTTGGAAGTTTTGATTTCAATGCATGTCTTGATAAAAAATAATATTAAATATTTATAATAAATAATTCCTAAAAATAAACTAGACTTGACAATTTAACAAGCCTTAACAACTAAAAACGACACATCTTCTTTGAAATAAGTATAAATTGCTAACAATATTAACTTTTAACTATATATTACATATTTTATAACTGAGAAAGTCTCAAAGTATTTATATGATATCCAAAAGAATTAATAAATAAGAAATAAATAAAATGGCAATAGTTAAAAAAAATATATATATATTAGTTAACTTATAGTTTAAATATTAATATAAAATGTAAAAATATATATATATATATATATAACTATAGTAAATGATTGCAAGTTATTTTCAAGAAATTACAATTAGTCAACACGAGTTTGCTTCAACTTTAAATGAAAATAGATAGCTAGCTGGAGTTTGTTTGGAATTGGAAAAGGGTATATATGCATTAGGCAATAAGTGAGTTTCAGAACTTCGTCATCAAGAGTTTCTTGAATTTATAGCCGCTCTGCCTGTAGCTGGAGAACAATCACTGATCTTTCCGACGAGGCAGCTAATGGCGTACGTGCTTCAGTTCTTGTTAGAACTAATTATCACCTACTTAATTGCCTGCCGCCAATCTTCTGATGATAAACCCATTTTAAAAGCTATTAAGTTCAGATTAAAACTTGAAAAAAAAAAAAAAAAAAAAAAAAAAAAAAAAAAAAAAAAAAAAAGTCATTATTACAAACAAATCTACTTCGCTAAAATACAGCCTAAAACTTTCTCTCTATTCTAACTATTTCCAATAGGGGTTGTGTGCTTGTAGGAGGCGAGTAAGCAGATGCAGACCGAAAAGAGAACAGCACGACCGATCGAATTAAAGGCGTTGCTATCAAAGGGACGGGACCGTATGTGGTCAACACTTGAAATAAGCACGAACACCATCTGAAAAAAGCTGTTGCTCAAAAATAGCTAGGTTCGTTATCTTTATAAAAATAGTTGAAAATGTGTAATAAAATATTTAGATCGTTGGTAAGTGAAGAGTAGATACGAACTTGCTTCCTACCTTCCAACACAACAAACAGAAATGCTGAATTTGCAGAGAGTGAAAAAAGTGATGTTGGAGAAGGGGAGCACGTGCACAAGTGTAAGTCAGTAAGTGTATGGCTTTGCACGTACCCTGCTTCTCCAACGACACCTTCTCCCCTGATGTTCTTCATGGTGTTTCTTGGTTTCTTGTTTTGAGTATGAAAGTAAAGAAGAAGCTTATATTTATAGACCACACATCCACTACTCTCTATTTCTCTCTCTCTGTCTCTCTTTATGTCTCATTAACAAGAGATTGAGTATACGAATGGACATTCTTTAATGACACCCCATCCTCCATGGGAGAAGTAAATAAGTACACATGCATTTTTAACACTCTCATCAAATTGGTAAATGAAACTATGTACTTTTATCATACGGTAAAAAAATTAGTCCACTCATAAACTCATTTATATGCCAGTTTGATAATTAATGTTTGAAAATATTATTTCCGGAATATATTTGTCATGATTATCCTTTAAACCACCGTTTCTTAATTAACAGATCGACATTTATTGTTGATTGATCTTATATTATATTTGGTAATCAGATGAATTTGACTAAATATAAAACCCTAGTTGGTGGTCTCATATAAATGTCTTAATACCAAACTATTCATTCAATTATTATCCCATAATGTGGATTTCACATAACCTAGGTATAGGGTTCGAAATATCATATTTGGAAAATAATCACTGTTATGAGTGAAAATTCTAACTGAATCTTCCGTTGGATTCAGAGTAGCAAACTGATCAGGATAATGACCAACATCTTGATCAAGATTCTAAAAATTATTAACCACATTTGCTTATTATTTATTTCTCTTTGATCAATGTCTAGAATATGTCAAGAGAGACCTGGTCAATGTAGAATTGCTATTGAAAACGTGCAAAAAAGAGTAAGTCTCCAAGATTTCTTGGATAAAAGAGATGTGATAACAAGGATTTCAAATGAGATAATTATGTCGAGATTCTTGGTATTTCATTTATAGCCATTAGCAATCATTTGTATAAATAGTCAGTCATAATCACAAAAACATACACGATATAGCATCCCCAAATTTCCAGGTAAAAACGCTCATTTTAAATATCCAATAGTCATGTCAAAACAACCAAAAGTGTATAATAATGAAAATATTATCTTAGTACAAATACCAAAATCACATAATGCGGAAAAACACAGTCGGATGTAGTACGATCAAATCGGACCCTTCCCTTTTGAGTTGGAAGTACCTGAAACACAATCTGAAAACCGTAAGCACAAAGCTTAGTGAGTTTCCCCAAAATACCTCATACCATACATACACAACATTCAAAGCATAATTGGGTATATTTCAACCCTTTCGGTCTCTTTCAACCGGTATTGGGTATGTTTCAACCCCTTGAGTCTCTTTCAATTGGTACTAGGTATATTTCAACCTATTTGATCTCTTTCAACCGGTATTGAGTTTATTTCACCCATACAACTTGCATATGATTATAACGGTAAGAGTCGCATAGACATCAAGCATATACGTGCATAACATGTATTTGTCACGAAGACAATCATCATCCTACAAACATAATGTAGTGGGCCAGCATTGGTACCTTTGACCCACAAATATAGTAAAGGAAACTCACCTCAGACTAAAGATATCAAATCACACTCGAGCTAATAAATCGTGAAAATCACCGTGCTAATCAATCAAATAAAACCCCAATCAATAATTGGGCCATAAACAATAACTGGGAATCTAGTTCATTTGTCCAACACATAAGGTAAAAGACCATTTTACTCTTTCCTTTTTTGGACCAATAACCTAGTCCCAACCCAAAGGCACCAAAAGCCCAATATGGCATAAAATCAGAAAGACTAGTGGCCTACAAGGCACACAACCCTAATAGTCAAAATGTGGCCCAAAATCAAAAAGATGAATCGCCTACAAGGCCCAAAACCCTAATAGTCCAAATATGGCCCAAATCACAAAAGTCAACAAAAGTCAACAGTTGCTAAGTACGCCCAATGTACTCAGACTTACCCCCTACGTATGCCACCTTTGGCCAGTATGCACTGCGTACGAGCTGGGTACGCCCAACGTACTCTATAAGAAGCCCAACTCACCATTAAGTGCTTAGTTGGTTAAGACACTAAGTCCACATCTCCGATCTGATCTTAAATGATGTCTTAACATGTAAAGTTGGCAACTCTACTCCTTTGCATGTATTAATGGGACCTAATACTTATTTTTTATCATAATAAGAGCCCTAAATCATGCATGGTCCAATATAAAGCATCAAATTGCATAAGGGACCTCAAAAATGCTAAGATCTATCATCCCTAACTTCTGGAGTAGCTCATACTTTCAAGCATGACTTAAAGGACCATAAAAAGCACAAAAACAAGCCATAGCTCGATCTATCAAAATGAACCCCGAAGTTAACAACTTTATACCCTCTAAAAGCTTTCCAAGTTGGTGATGATTCTGGATCCACAAGATCCAACCACACCAATGCAACTTCAAAGAGTTCTTCTTCCTTCAAGATCACCAAAAAACCCTCTCAAAGATCATTTCCAAGCTCAAAACCCTCGAAAGGCAATTAGGGTTTCATTCTCAGGGTTTGGCGAGTTCGAGGCTGGTCATAAGAATGTCTAAGAGCAACTCAAGGTGTTTAAATAGGACACAAACCCTAGAAATTAGGGTTTGTCCCAGATGTATGTACGTCCAACGTACGTGGTTGCCTTCTGCGATCAAGTTTTAGCCTTGTACGCCCATCATACTCCCTATATTCTCAACTTACTTGGCTTAGCCCAAAATCCTCGTAACTTCAAACGGTCATAACTTCTTTTTTCCAACTTCTTCGTTCCAACTCCGATTTCAACATTCATTTCAACTCTAATTTGTGTTGAAACTTTCCAAACTTAAAGCTAAAATTCAAGAAAAACCCACATCACCGCTTTACTGATATGCCCTTGGGCTCCAAAACACAAATCGGACACCTGGTACCCACAACCTGCATTATCCACCACCAAATGGGTCTAAATCTCTCATTCCTAAGGCCCGAAGCCTTATGATACTTGATCCTCGGGTCACAACCCCGAATTATGAAATGACCCGAGACAGGGTGTTACACACGAACACTCTTTTCAATTTGTATTCTGAAACATTAATCCATTACTTATACTTATTCAATTTCTTTAATAAAATTATTAAAGGTAGCTGGATATTTCTCGCTCCTGAGGTTTTGTGTTGGTGATTTCTTTTGACATCAAAGGATTTCCTTGTAATACTTGTGCCTTGCACCTTAGAATCTTGAATAAGATTTTGAATATAATACCATAAACTAAACTAAATTGGTTGATTCTTTATTTGCATGTTTTTATCCAAAATAATTTGGCACCCATTGTGGGATCGTGGTGTTACATTTTCGTCAAGTCCTATTTCCTTGGATCATCTCTTGAAGACATGTCTACAGTTCCTATAATATCCTCGACTTTTATGTTGTTGAAACTCTCCAGCATGACTCTTGTATCTGCACTACTAGCTATGAATCCTTAGACTAGGATTTCATAATCCATCCCAAGATCTTTATTCTCCTTTGTTAGGAATGTTGCCCAACATCCTGATAGAGGAACTCCTCAATCAACTCATATTCTAATTTATAATGATGATATCTTCATCACCCTAGGCCAACCCACAAAGCACATGCGGAGATAATATAAGAGCAATAGGAATCTATAAAGAGAGATGGACCAATTAAGGGCCCAAATGAGGAACCCGAAAAGGAATGCTTTGGTATCTGCTGCTAACATCCTACTAATGTTACTCCTTTGTTATGATGACACCTAAACTTTGAAATTGTTGGGTCTTTTCCTGATCATAATGAATATTTGATCCTCATGGTAACGTCGTAACAACATATCATGTCACTCCTACCACCCGATTCCAAACTCCGACGCACTTAGATGGGATCTTCATGTATTTATTTCGAATATTGCTATCTTTAATAATAATGACATTTCTTATAATGTGACAAGCCGATATTTTGAGGCAATATGATGGATCACAAGTCAAATTTACGTCAAAATTTAACTTTCCTAAAATATTATTTGGGTTAAATAAAGTAGTAGGAATCATATCAAGGTTTTCATACATATAAAGAACCATAAAATCCGAGTTATAACGAAGAAGTTATGACCAACCAAAGATTCTCGGCAAAACCGGCAACACCGATTAAACTAAAAACGTGAAGTTTCAATACAATAGTTTTTAGCCTTAAGTATCTAAATGAAAGTTGTAGATAACATTAAACCGTAAATGTACATAAAAAGAACATCCAAATCTGACTTCGTATGAGGAAGTTATGATTTTTCTAAGTTACGAATATAGCAATAGACAGCTAAAAACTCGAAATAGAGATCGAGAGACTTTTTGCCGACACAAACTAAATGAGAATCTAAGGTCTCAACAATAGTAGCGCAACAGTAAAAAGTCTGACGAAAACGGACGTCGGATGAAGAAGTTATGGATTTATGACGGAGTTTTCGTGTCCCGGCCTACTAAAAATAATATAAAGATAATATATCAATAATATGCTAATAATAAAGTCAAAATTAGCCAACGGAGTCTAAACGAGAGTTGTAGAGCATAATCTCACCTACGCGTGCATATAAAGAACGTCGAAAACAGAGCTCGGATGCGAAAGTTATGAATTTCTGAAGTTCAGGCATGAATCCCGAATCTGTGTCAGAACTCACGAAGTGAGTTTTGTAAAACTCACGACGTGAGACCCTTGAATGACCCTTCCAGAACCACTTGACATGTGACGCATGCCATGACGATTTGGGACGAAACTCACGACGTGAATTATGAAAAACTCACGACGTGAGACCCAAAATTCACCCTATAAATAGGAATCGAGGGCAGCCGGCTTTGGTTGTTCATTTCTATCATTTCTGCTACTTCTACACCCTATTAAGCCCCTCTAAACTACCCTGAAGCCCTGGTAACACCTCCAACACACGATGCAAGTCCCGATTTTTCCGAGAAATCAACTTCTTTCCAATCGAAGTTCTGCTCGACTTTCGTCTCACCTTCTTCAATCTATCAAGTGAGTTCATACCCCTACAATCCACACTTTTAAATGTTTTATAAATGTTTTTACATGCTTTTAAGGGGGGAATACAAGTAAAACACACGATAATTATCGTATGTTATATAAAGTTTCATTATACACTTTTTATCAACGGAATGACATGTGATTTATAACTATTATAAGGAAACTTTCGTATGCAAAATGTATCACGATAACATCATATGTTTTGAAATGAAAAGTGTTGTTATTTACGTATAAATCAAACACACTGCTTATACTGTATGTATATGTGTCCATCTTAGGCACTACAAAAATTATATCTTTCATAACAAGTGAGCATTTCACTAGGGATTACTATACAAACGTTTTTACATGTTGAAACACTTTTAGAAACTGTCTTACAAACTGTAGGTTTCCTTTTTGAGTCTGTTATATTTGTGCTTCAAACAAAGGTCTTCTCACACTTAAACTGTCTTGTCAAACGGTCTTTCTAACCGATTTATAAACTGACATCAAGTCATAAATTCTTATTTACTAAACTTTTCAAAAGTTTTACAAAACTTCTTTTATGCTTTTATATTATAAATTGCATGCCTCTACATGTATAGTTATATAAGAAATGTTTAAAATACTTAGGAAGGCTATCCACCCTGTTTCCTTTTCCTCGATTTGGGTGTGGTCTGGTGGGATATCGGGTACTCTTCAGAAGGTCGTTTAAGTATTAGTTATATATCATGTGTACATATATAGTCATAAATGTTCCATCGGTTAATTCAGTTCCGATACTCTTGGGTAGCAAGGGTGTATAAACCTACTTGGACACTCATCAATTACATTCTATTAAACTATTATAGGAATAGTTTAGGGTATACAAAACATTATCCCTATTACAAGAAATTACACCAGAGTCAGTTCATTCATGAGTCTAGACTACATGCTATATGAAGGGATACTCTTACAGAGATTCCGCTTACATGAGTACGTTTACATAGATGCACTTAGATGAGTACATTTACATAGATCATATATGATGAGTTACTACTACATATGATATGTGTAGATACTGTTATATAGATCACCTTCTTATCATTACCTTGTGATACAATCACATAATCGACGAGATGAATTGGACTTTATATCCTAGTACCAAAGGATACTTTGAGGGACTAACCATTCCTATAGCCATTGTTAGCTACAGAGGATAAATGACACATCTACGGATGTCTACGGTTGATACTATTACAAGTATACTTAAGGGACTAACTATTCCTAAACCAACTGTTAGCAAAAGAGGTAAATGGACATCTACGGGTGTCTACGGTTGATCTGTTTACGGCGAGTTTCCACACCGTGTGTATCATTACTTAAGGGACTAACTATTCCTAAACCCAGCTGTTAGCAACAGAGGTAAATGCACATCTACGGATGTCTATGGTTGATCTGTTTACGGCGAGTTTCCACGCCGTGTGTATCTTAGTACCAAAGGATACAACATAAGCTATTATATTATTACTTTTATAGTTTTATAAAAATAGTTAAACAGAACCGTCACATTTTCAAGTGATGCGTACTTTCAAAACAGTCAGGTCTTAGTAAAAGACTACTTTCAAAATATTCGGGTCTTGGTAGAAGACTACTTTTATACTGGTAGGAAATATGGGATTTTCTAGAGTTTTCATACTTATACTAAATGTTTCATCAATCATTCACCAGTCTTTCATAACAACTAATCAAAGCAATGACATTAAATACTTATGAACTCACCAGCTTAAATGCTGACCTACACTTTCAAAATAACTTGTATTCTCAGGTTACAAATAGACAGGTGCCGATGCAAGGTTTAAAGAAGATGGAACAGTCAAGACTCGTCTTTTATTTTGATCCGTTATCATGTTGTCTTGTACGATGAAATAAAATACTTGTAACTAAAATTATACTATTAATGAAACGGATGATGTTGTTGCTTGTTTACTACTTTACATTTGCTGTGATGCATACATGACGTCGTCCCCCCCAGAACGTTTCCGCCGTTCTCGGTTTTGGGGTGTGACATATAATACTAACCAAAATGCACGTATTATCCATCTAGTTGAATGATAAATTAGGAAACTAAAACAAATTATTTCCACCATTCCCAGAGTAGTTCCCCTGATTCCTGAAGTGCCCATAGCGAGCCACCAGATGTCGAGATCTGATCCTAACATCAGTGATGTGGAAATCCCTAAGAGATTTTTGACATTAAATAGGAAGATGTGTGATTGGTCTACAGATCTTGAGGAGCATGTCACCCACTACCGAGACAGAATGGAGATCATTCCTATTCTGATAGAGCTTAGGGAAGTCTGCTTATGCTAAGGATTCAGATCAACACTTATCGGTGTAGCATTGAAATGGCTCTTAAATGTTCCTCCATACTCCATCACATCATTATCAACTCGTTAATATCTTTTACAATCAATTTTCTTGCAACAAATCATTTAATAAACTTACTAGTGATCTTTATAGGATTTCACAAGAATCAGATGAATCTTTGAGAGAATATCTAAGTAGGTTCAAAAATGAGGCATTGAACATTCCTTATCTAGAGGTGGAAACTGTTGTGGGGGTCTTAAATATGGGACCAAAGAAGGACTCCCCATTATACGAGGATCTCATGATGACCCCATGCAGGAAACTTGATTAAGTCAAAAATAGGGCCTTAAGATTAATAAGGCTAGAAGAGGAAAAATTAAAGCAGAGGAAGATTAGTCTTGAAGATACCTATGAGAATCCTAATAGGAAATCTGGATCATCTTCCCAAAGATTCCATAAACCAAGACCTTACAACAAACCGAAGAACCATACAGTCAATGCACTAGAAGATGAAGAAGATAATTAAGAATATTCTAAGATTTCTGATTACTATTTTTATGTTGACACTACAACACTAATTTTTTCCATGCAAGATTTAGGTGAGAAAGAAAGATAGATAAAGAAGAATGAAACAATAAATACTTGGAAAGACAAGCTCAAGTGTTGCACTTACCATGAAGATTCCGGCCACAAAACGGAACATTGCATTGCTCTTATGAAAGAAATAAGCTACCTATTTATTAAGGGACACTTAAAAGAATTATTTGGAAGAAAAAATATAAAACCCAAGGATTTAGGCCAAGATCCTATCAAGATTCCGAAGAAAGCTACCTCATCTCCCCAAGATCCCAAAAGAATAAACTTCATTTCATGATGATCGAAAATTTGTTGCATAACCTACTCCGCTATAAAAAGACATGCAAATGACTCGAAGATGGATAAAGAAGAAGGCCCAAAAAGCAACGTATCCATCACCGACAAGAAACAGTTCATGTTTTCTATAATGCTCGTGAATTCTGGGTAGATGTTTTAAAGATTCTAAGTTATAAATATTCATTTTGTGGAAGAATTCCTCAAATAGGATAATCGTAAATAAATAATAATCCTTCGTACGCGATGATATTTATATGTTGCGTACAAGTTTTATGGATCAATATTATAGGCTTATAATATTTATATAAACCTTATAATAAATTTAATGAATTACGTTAAATAAAAGTTTAAAAACAAAAGATTATTTAGGATAAATAGTCTTGACTAAAGTCGTAGTAGTCATTTTCACGAGCATGTGGATATAAAGAACGCCTAAATCTGACTTCGTTTGTAGAAGTAATTATTTTTCAAACTTTTGCGTTCAACCCAACACAACAATGTGTGTCAAAGTGAAATGGAGCTCGGTTTCTTTTTAGCCAAAACAATGTAAAAGAGAGTTTATGTACCAAAAATACGAGTCGTCGATATAAAGAACATCGAGAACAGAGTTTATATGAAGCAGTTATGATTTTCACAAAGTCTTTTTGCTTCCTTGTACCACAATAAAGTTCCTTCTTCCTCAAGCTTCACAAAACCAAGAAAATATACTCTAAGCTCAAGTATGGAGGTTAGGGTTTATGAGGGTAACATTTTCTGAGGATAGGGGCTGCCAAATAAGGCAACTCTAAAGTTGCAGCCTTTAAATAGAGCTCAAAGGCTCGAGATTGGTTGATGTATTTCTTACAGACTGTAAAATAAAAATAGAATGTGAATTTGTAATGCCCGAGATTGTCATGTGTTTATGTTGTTTCCTATTTAAGTTATATTTAAGCATATATTTGGATTTTATGGGGTGGAGTGTATGATGGGCGTATAAGGTGTATGCATGGCGTACACAAGTGAGGCGCAAAGAGGGAAATCCCCATGTGTACATTGGGCGTACCCATGCGTACGCTGGGTGTAGACTGGTCAGATGTAAACGCTAATTTTTAGGGTTTGTACCCTATTTAAGCATATTATATCCCTCCAAACCCTTATCCTCTCATCCTCCATTGTCCTCAAAGTGTCCAACTCGAACCCTAACCCCCTTGCATGTATCTTGAGCTTACTTTGTGTATTTTGGTGGTTTTGAAGAAGAAGAAGGAGCAATGACTTAAAGAGGGCTTGTAGATCCAAAAGTTTGGCAACATTTCTGACCCATTTGAGGTATAAAGCCTTAAACTTGATCATTGCATGTGTAGATCTAGTTTTGGGTGTTTATGTCACATTTTGGTCCCATACTTGAGGTCCTTTGAGTCTTAAAAGATGCAGTCCAAATGAGATGTCCTTTTTGGCTCTTGGAGGTGTTTAGAACCATAAAAATTAGATCTTGATGGTTTAGCCTCTACCATGCAAGTACTAGATGGCCAATAAGTGAGCTTATGGACTTAATGTGTGTCTTAATCCCCATCCATGCATGCAAAAGCATAAAGTTCATAACTTTATGGTTTAGGGTGTTGTTAGGAGCCTAGATCTATGTTCTGGACGTTAGGACTTAAAGGATTAAGTCAAAAGAAGGATCTTAGGGTGACTGGCAAGAACACTGGGTGTACCCCGTAGTACACTACGCATACCTGGTCAGCTTCCCGCCTCTGGTCATGGTCGACGTACGCTGGGTGTACATGTTGCGTACGTCGTGCGTACTCATACAGTGAGCCAAGGGTTGTTTATGGGCCGTGAGTGTTGGAAATAGAATTGGTGGGCCTGAAACCCACATGTGGACTGAAACCCTTGGGCCTAGGATTGGGATTATTGTATTGAGCCTATTAGGCCTTAAAGCCTAATTAGCTGGACTTGGATATTTCATTATGAAAGTTGGGTCTTAGGAGGAAGAGGCCGAATAGGACAAAGACTAAGTAACCTTGCCTTATGTGGTACAATTGGGACTTTGGAGTTATATTTGGATCCAATAACTAATTAGGAAGTTATTGTGCTTTAGGGAGAGGAGCCCCAAGTCATCCGTAGAGTACAATTCGGCATTCATAGTTGAGGTGAGTCTCCCTTTGTAAATCTATGGGTCAAAGGCACCAAGGTTGGCCTACTAGTATTGTTATAGATTAATGATTGTCTTTGTGATCATTATGAAGGAGGTATGTATTGTTTGATGTTATGTGTGATATGCATGATTTTATATGGTAGTGGTAAGGGTGAGATAGACCCTGTACTCGGTTGGAATAAGACCGAAGGGTAGGATGGACACCCAGATATGCCTGATAAGGGTAGGTTGGGCACCCAAATATGCCTAGCAAGGTAGGTTGAGCACCCATATATGCTCAACAGGGTAGGTCGGGCACCCGGATATGCCTGACAGTATGTTATGTTGTATGTCGTATGGTGGGGGAAACTCACTAAGCCTTGTGCTTACTGTTTTTGTTTGTGTTTCAGGTACTTCCATCTCAAAGGGGAAGGGGCCGACTTGATCGCGACACATCATTCTATGATTTTTCGGAGTAGGGATTTGGGACTTATGCTATGATAATGCTTTTCCAGGAGTAGTCTTCATTATACACTAGAAGTATTTTATGTTTTTGTAATCTTGGAATCAATCTTGTTTTATATTTGTGATTTGGTAAACTTAAAATGAAAATTTTTGAGTCGTATTTTTAGGATGTTACAGAATTAGCCTACGAAGTCTAAATGAAAGGTTTATTACTCATCGATATGAAATCGGGGATATAGAGAACATCAAAAACAAAGCTTGTATTCAAAAAGTATGATTTTCTGAAGATTTGAGAATTTACCCGGCACAAGTGATGTAACCCTACCCAGAGTATAACAACTAAGCATTTGTTGTTAACCACGATGAGGCGCGTTGCACGTACGACAGGGGCATGACATTCCCTCCCATCATGCTCCTATAAATAGCATGTAACTCCTCTATTTTTCTTTGAAACTTTCCATTTTGGGTTTTTCTATCTGAAAGCCCTTTATCTCTAAAAACTAGACTTTTTAAGTCTTGAAGTGTTTGCAACGAGGCGTTGTATATACAGAGAGCCCAATATAAATAAGTTTTTGATATTAAAGTTTTGTCCGCGATTTTCTGAACTTTTGCTAGAAATTTCTATATACTAAGCTACACTTACTATGTTTTAAGTGTAACTTATATTTATATTCATAGTTGTTATTATGAACCTATAAACAAGATTTATCAGTAATTTCAGTCATAATGTTGGTCGATCTACTTATGGGAGTGATGTCTAGCTAGATTGTCACACCCCAAACCGGAATGGCAGAAACGTTCGGTGGCGGAGGACGTCATGTACAGTATCACAACAAAGCATAGTAGTAAACAAGCAACAACATCATCCATTGTATTAATAATATAATTTAATACAAGTGTGTTCTGTGAAGTTTATAAGACACAAAAAATGTAAATCAAAATAAGATATGAGTCTTGAACAAGCTCCCTGTTTTCAAAACCTAGCATCGGTACTTGTCTACTAATAACCTGAGAATACAAGTTATTTTGTAAGAGTTTATCAGCTTTAAATTTGGTGAGTTCATAAGCATTTTAGTGTCATTGTTTGTATGAAAATGCTTGTAAGTTTTTGATGTATAATTTTGTAAATATTGTAATAAATGTTTGTATCTCCTAGAAAATCCTATATTTTCTACTAAACGTAGCCTTCTACCAAGGCATCAAATGTTCTGTATGTTTTTTTCTTGTAAAAGTGTGTATTTTCCCAAGTGTGACTATCATTAACCAAAAATATAGTTTTTACATTACCGTTTCTATGAGAAGATCACAATGTGAATGCAACGGGAAAATAATAAAGAACTATAGTGTTGTATTATGGTAACTACTGTTGTACCAACTACCCTAAACCAATTGTTATTTAAGGTGTAATGTGATATGATTGCACCATACTATCGACTAATAACACGACGATGAAAGACGTCGGAAGAAATGACATTTGGCACCCGTGGACTTGTAAGTCCCACTATAGCGAACATCAAGGTGTAGGATAGTCAATCCAGTATAGATCTATGCACAAATTCACGCTCTCTCTCCAGGAGACTTTCGATACAAAACGAGCCATGGCAGGTGATGCCATGCCTCGAAACTATGGCTCACATTTATGCTATAGTATTCTTGTATATGTATTGTATGTACTACTGTAATGTATGTTCTCTCTGTCTAGTATGTAGTATGTTCTCTTTGTTTCTCATATAGTATGTTCGTTCTGTTTCTCATATAGTATGTTCGTTCTGTTTCTCATATAATATGTTCGTTCGGTTTCTCATATACTGAGTTTGCTTTGTTTCTCATATAGTGAGTTTGTTCTGTTTCTCATATAGTGAGTTTGTTCTATTTCTCATATAGTATATTCATTCTGTTTCTCATATGGTAAGTATTGACTAATGTATGAACTGGCACTTTGTATTTTTCATTGTACTAGAAGTAATGAGTAGTATCTTCCTAAATTATACCTATTATAGTTTACTAGTAGAGTTGTTTGTATGACTGAGTATATTGAACTGAGATAAAAGCTTTTATGTCTTATACATATATACATAATATATAACTAAGGATCAAACGACACTTGGACAAATAACAGGGTACTCTAAGTCCACAACCAAATGAGGAACAGGAAAATAAAGTAAGTTATTAGTCCTAAGTCCTTCCAACCTTACTTATATAACTATATATGCATAACACATGGTTTTGACAATATATAAGTTTAAAAGTGTTAAAAGAAAGGTTTGACATGTAAGAACAAGTTTGATAAAGAGTTTAACATGTAAAAGAGTTTGATAAACATTTTGAAGTAGTTTGTTTGATAAAACCGTTAAAAGTATAGTAAATCCATTTGTTTTGTAGTTATTAATTACATGTGATTGATATAATAACTATAATGTTTCAACTTGTATCCCCCCCATAAAAGCGTTTAACATCATTTAAAAGATAGATTAAGGGGTATGAACTCGCCTGTAGTGAGTGATACGGAAGTATGTTTGGAAAAAGGATGTAGAGTGTCAGGTGAAACCTTGAGCACACATAGATCCAAATAAACATATAATGACATGTATGTGTATTTGACTAGTGTATAAACAACTAATTATAAGGGATAACACCCTAATAGAGTAGGAAACTCTTAGATTCATGGGATACAATCACATATGATTGCATAAAAAGGGTATATGGCCACCTTATAGGCTATATAGTCGATTGAAAATGAATGGCTATCTAGAGTTAGAGTACATCCTATGTATATACTGCTAGTGCTCTCAGTATTTCCGTTAGCCATTTCTAAAGTGAACGGTTCCTTTAGTGCTCGTGATTTTTGCTTAAGTAAGTAAGCAAATTTCTGATTCACGAAACTTCTCTCCTCTCCACTATTAAACAGAATGCATGCATAAGAGTTATCAAGGAGAAACATACCAGTGACCACTGTGGGGTTGGCAACTGCTTCCTCGTGGCCTATAGGCAAAACTCTTCCTACTCCACCAACATTCCCTACCTTTGGGAAGTTCCTTTTGTAGTGGCCCACTTCGCCACAACCGTAGAAAGCCTGGCCCATACCAGCATCGGGGACATGGTTGATTGGCCTTGCCAGAGATTTGCAGAAACAGGCAGTGTGCCCCTTGATGTTGCAGTTAGAACACTGCATTTCCCGGCAGGCTCCAGTGCGATGGAAGTTGCATTTGTTGCCCTTTGGCAAACTCCTTGTGTACTGCTTTACCAGAGCAGCAACGGCAGGTGCTATCTTAGCATGAATCGCCACGACCTGCTGCTTTTGGCAGTTTTTTGCTTCTTCTTATCATCCCAGAATTTCCACTTGCTGGCAGCGGCTTTTGAGGATTCTGAGATGGCTAGGATTGTTATTGTTGATGCGGTACGGACCCCATGGTCAATGAGCCGTTGTGCCAACCGCCTTGCACTATCGTATGTAGTGGGGTTTGAAGCCAAGACATTCCCTTGGAATGGAGGCACCAGTCCCCAGATGTACCTCTCTATTTTCTTTCCCTCCGTGTGAACCATGTTGGGACGTAGGGCCACCAGCTCGCTAAATCTGGCAGTGTAGGAAACTATATCGGAGCCCTTCATGGTTAGGCTCCATAATTCTTGTTCTAGTTTCTGGATTTCGCCCCTCGGGCAGTATTCTTCAATCATGAGCTCTCTCAGAGCTTCCCAACCCATATAATTTTTCACTATTAGAGTTAGTGACTTGACATGGCTATTCCACCACGTCAGGGCTTTTTCCCCGAAGGTGCAAGCAGCAAATTTGACTTTACTCACTTCTGGGCATGAGCAGATCTCGAAAATCGAATTTGTCTTCTCGAACCATTGTGAGAGGGAAATGACTCCGCTAATCCCTTTAAAGGACCTTGGCTTGCAATTGGTGAAGTCATTTTAGGAGCACTCTCTCGAGCGCACGGGGACTTCACCTTAAGTAGAATGAACAGGTGTTCCACCTCCGATGGTACTGGTATAGTGATATTGAGCCATGGTTGTTGCCACAGCCGCAACTACTGCCACATTTAGAGCTGTCGTATCGATTTGTGAAGGAGGTGGTGGTGGTATTGGAGTTACCCGAGGATCGCGTCTCGTTTATCGGCACGGAGGCATCTTTTAAACTAAAAGTTTACAAAGATGAAGATACTGGTAAGAATTTAATAGAGAGAAATGATGAGAGTGACTCATGGACTAACTCTCCATAGCCCAACAACGCAATTGAATAGTATGATTGAATGTGGATCTTGTACTAAAAAGATGATAGCATTTGGATAATAATTTCCATGAGATTAGATATTTGTCAATAACACTTGTATTACAGATGTAACAAGTTTGGGAAAAATGTCCTAGAAGTAGGTCTTACATCAAACCAAGATGGGAAAATTTTGATAGAACTATGACCTAATCAAGACTTAACAGATCCAAAGTCTTCACATAGATAGGAAATTAAACTAGAGTTTTTGCATAAACTAAGTGATATCCAAAAGCGAAAGTTAAGTAGGCCTTATATATGACGAGAACCACTAGAATGAGTCCTTGACCCTGACAGACGGTGCTCCATGTCTCTCATGCGTCTTTCTGCCATTTCCTGCCGAGCTCGAAGTTCCTTGACTTCAGCTTAGGATGAAGCTAGTTGTTGCTGCAGAGTCTCATTGCTTCTCCTAGTCCTTTCCATAGCCTCTTCGAGATGGCAAATGTGGACCGTGTTAATGCCAGAGTTGGCGTCAATTTCCATGACTTGGTTGATGGCTGCCTGACCTTGTTTCACATTCCGAACAATCTTACGGACCATGATGGGCAGGACTCGGTCAACTGAGCCTCCCTCGCTTAGATTGTAAAAGCTTCGGTCTCCATTAAAGGGTAAGGGCTGATCCTCGTCATCAGTCCAAAGGTTCACGTTTTTCGCCCACAAGGGTGTGGGACCTTGAAATGCTGGTCGGGGTTAAGGTTTGGGATTGGAGCCTCTTGTGGTAGGTTGTTGACTTCTAGCTCAGAGTCAGAACCATTAGAAAAGCCTTCGGCGTGGTGATCATCTAAAGGGATTGAATGATCATCTTCTGGATCTTCTTCAAGCCATCCGGCATTACCTTCATTTAGGAAATACGGGTCGCCAGGAGGATGGAATCCAGCCATGATATCTATGCAAGAAAAGGGGTATAAGAATCTAATATAAATAGACGTACTACTTAAGATTATTATAAGATGATCTTTATCAATTACTTCAATACTTGCGTAGTGCATACCACTTACATGCAATCAAACCAGGATAGACCTTCGAATAAGTGACCCTAACTCCAACTCCACAACCAAACAAGGAACATGAAGTAAAGCAAAGATCACAGATTCTAAGTCTATGATATCCTAGTCACGTATAACCTTAGAGTATCCATTTAGCAACTACTCACCTACTAATAAAGACCTTTTTAGTTCTCAGATAAGAATTATAGTAACACAAAATGCTCCTATAGTATTTTATGTTTATGTTCTGTTCTAACGTTTTCATTGTAGTAGTGTTGGTAAGCTTTTAGACTTGTTGACACATCACAACCATTCTCGGGCATATGCTAATCACTTCTCGGACCAACATAGTTGATCAGGCTATGTCATTCCCAGGACTGACTATACATCCTCGAGTCTACTTGTGATGTTCAACAATCGTAATACTTTTGTTCTATCCTAGTGACACTGATTATAGTATGGATGTGGGTATGTATACATGGTTAAATATTTTAGTATTTAAAATATAAACTGTTGATCAGAGTATTTTAATCGCGCTGTGTTTATAGTTTGTATATCTTTTATGGGTTGATACACTCGATTCACTATAAACAATTCTCTGATACCAATCTGTCACATCCTAAAACCGGAATGGCGGAAACGTTCGGGGGTGGAGGAACTCATGTACAGTATCACAACAAAGCATAGTAGTAAACAAGCAACAACATCGTCCATTGCATTAATAATATAATTTAATACATGTGTGTTCTGTGAAGTTTATAAGACACTAAAAATGTAAATCAAAATAAGAGATGAGTCTTGAACGTGCTCCCTGTTCTCAAAACCTGGCATCAGTACCTATCTACTGATGACCTGAGAATACAAGTTATTTTGAAAGAGTTTATCAACTTTAAAGCTGGTGAGTTCATAAGAATTTTAGTGTCATTGTTTGTATGAAAATGTTTGTAAGCGTTTGATGTATAAGTTTGTAAATGTTGTAATAACTGTTTGTATCTCCTAGAAAATCCTATATTTTCTACTAAACGTAGCCTTCTACCAAGGCATCAAATGTTCTGTATGTTTGTTTCTTGTAAGAGTGTGTATTTTCCCAAGTTTGACTATCATTAACCAAAAATATAGTTTTTACATTACCGTTTATGTGAGAAGATCACAATGTGAATGCAATGGGAAAATAATAAAGTATTGTAGTGTTGTATTATGGTAACTACTGTTGTACCAACTATCTTAATCCAATTGTTATTTAAGGTATAATGTGATATGATTGCACCGTACTATCGACTAAAAACAAGACGATGACAAACGTCAGAAGAAATGACATTTGACACCCGTAGACTTTCAAGTCCCACTATAGCGAACACCAAGGTGTAGGATAGTCAATCCCGCATATATGTTAAAGTATGCCCTGAAACTGTGGCTCACATTTATGTTAAAGTATGTACTAGTATAATGTATTTTCTCTCTATTTAGTATGTAGTATGTTCTCTTTGTTTCTCATATAGTATGTTCGTTCTGTTTCTCATATAGTGTGTTCATTTTGTTTCTCATATAGTATGTTCGTTCTATTTCTCATATAGTGAGTTTGTTCTGTTTTCTCATATAGTGATTTTGTTCTGTTTCTCATATAGTGAGTTTGTTTTGTTTCTCATATAGTTAGTTTATTTTGTTTCTCATATAGTATATTTGTTTTGTTTCTCATATATTAAGTATTAACTCATGTATGTGATGGGTTTTGAGCATTCTAACACTTCCTAAGTGTACATGCAACCCTAATAACCTTGGATCTATGTGTTGGGCTGAAAAGAGTTTTGATGTTGCGTCTTTTGGGCTCGTTAGATTAGCCTTTTATTCTCCGGTTTGGGCCTGTCCAACCGAGAGCCTTTTATGTATTGTATATAAGTTAAATGCTTGCATGCATATTAGGTTAAGATTCCAGAGATTATCGATACAACGATTGATCAAGAGTAATATATTTTTCTGTAATCGTTCTTGTAATCTTCTAATCCTTTACAGTTGATGTTCTTAATCGAGCTCTTCTAAGGATTTTATTTAATCATTCGACACGTTTGATTCAAGCTGTTTGTTCTTATTATTGCGTTGTTAACTGTTTTATATTCATATACTTGTTCAAGATCTAATCGATCTTCTTAGATTAAAAGTTGTTTTAATCCCATCAATTGGTATCAGAGCGGGAGGCTGTGTAATCGATACATATCTTTTCTGTGAAAAAGATTTCCATTAGGGTTTTCCGCAATCATCGATATTTATTGAGCCGTCATCTTAATTGACGTATCTTAGTATTTATTGTTTTTCCCTAATCTGCTTTATTACAAGTCTGATCTTTGAATAGGTTTTTACGATCATTATGGACGCAACACAATCAAACCCTATTAATATTTCCAACAGCATCGGTTCGACGACAAAGATTCCAATCTTGTACACCCATGACTATGAAGTGTGGGCGCATCATTTCGAAGATTATGTGATTGGATCGGAGGACAATGGTTATCTCATATGGGAAGCCATCATCAGTGGACCGTTTTCTCATTCTACGTCGTCCAGAATCATTAAGACGCAAAAAGAGTACAATGATCTGCTCAAGGACGTGACGAATATCGCGCAAGATGAAAAAGACAAACTCCAGTGCAATATTAAGGCACTTAGGTTGATCAGATTCGCCCTTCAGTCCGACACATTCAGGCTGGTCAGCTCATGCACAACGGCAAAGGAAGTGTGGGATAGACTTCGCGAACTGTATTCCACAGACGAAGATCTTGAACATTCCATCCAGACCTTACTTCTATCTGAATTTGGTGAATTCAGGCAAGGGGCCGAAGAAACTGTGACCCAGACGTTTGATCGCTTCAATCATCTTCTCAGCAAGATGATCAAACACGACATTGAAAGGAAGCTTATCGAACAAAAGGTTACTTTCTTGAATGGACTGCGATCTGAATGGAGAGCAGTTGTTTCCACAGTCAAAGCCCATGAACAGTTTAAATCATATTCTTTGGCAAAACTGGTAGGTATTCTAAAGTCCCAAGAGAAGAATGTGGTTCAAGAGAAGAATGTTGTCTCTAGTCTTGGTTCGTTGGCCCTCCTATCTAAAAGTAAAGCTGTGGTGGAGGATGAAGAGCTCAACTTGGATGAATATGACCTCTCAACTGAGGATTATGCCATGATGGTGTCCAATCCTAAGAGGTTCATAAAGAAGAGATTCCCCAGCAACAAAAACCGAAACTGGCAGGGGAGTTACAGCTCAGAAAAAGCAAACAATGAACCGAAAGCTGAGGAGCCCAAAAAGGAACCGAAAGCAGATGGCGATTCCAGAGTAAGCTGTTTCTATTGTGGTGGCAAGAACCACTACGCTAAGGACTGTGTTCTTAAGAAGATGGCTGAAAAGGACAATGGAAATGATGAGGAAGCTGTGCTGCAGAAGAGATTGGATGAGTTAAGAAAGAAGAAGTCTACCGCTAACCCTTCTATTAATGCTCTTATTGTGCAGGGTTCGGTCAATGACGATGAGTTCGGTAGCACTGAAGTTTGGTCTACTGACTCAGAAGACGAAGAAGTGAGAAAGCCTACTCATGGAAAGGCATATGTGGCTAAGGAGGAAAGCAGTGGTGGAAAATGTTTCATGGTTACTGAAGTGTCTCAAATGAGGGGATACAATACCGATGGAGGAAGCAATGGACCGAAGGTGCAGGAGGATATGTGCTTTACGGCTAAACCACTCAGCCAGCAGTTCAATGAACTCGATGAGCTGATAAAGAAGGTACAATCTGCTTTTATTTCATTTAAAGTACCACCATCCTCTTATGAGAAAGATCTAAAAAATATCAATACAAGAATTTCTCATTTAGATAGTAGCCTAACTCAAACTCGAGTCACCAATTCTAACCTGACTGATCAATTAAGCAGGGCGGCGTCGAAGAGTGAGGAGCGGCGAATGTGGATTGAGTTAAAAGAGACGGAATTAATTAAAGTTAAAGACGAAAACATTTATTTGCAGAGAGACAATTTGAAATTGTTAAAACAACGAAATGTTTTTTGTTTAATAGCTAAACGTTTGTATTCCAATATTACTCAACTTCACTTGGACTGTGAGATAGGTCAAAAGATCCATCGCATGATTTTGCCCTTTCTAGAATTTAAGGAGGATGAAATCGATGCCGAAGCTTACAATTGTGAAAGTGTGATATCGTCTGATGATGTCAATCCAACCTATATGTATGGACTGGACAAAATTGAGTCCTTCATTAAGTCCAAAGACCACAAGGACATGCTCAAAAACCTTTTGGACGAAAATGACCGACTTAAACTGAGAACCGAAACCATGCAAAAATTTAACTCTCTTAACGCCAACGTAAGCTCAGAAAACAAAATCGATGTTGAAAATTCATCTGAGCTTAACGAGGACGAAAACATGAGTGAAATTTCTGTGGAGGATACGGTTGACTGCTCAGAATTTGTTAAAAGCGAAACTGAAAACCACAAAAACCTTATTTCTGAAAATTCTGTGGAATTCGCTAGATTGTCCCAACAAAAGTCCCCGAAATTAGTAGAAAAAGCTGTTGTGTATCAAAAGGTCAGGACCACTCCAAATCAAGTATACAAGGTGACTGGAGTGACCGAACATCAAACAGCTGAACTTACAGCTATTGTTAACGAAGACAATGCTGACGGTTGTGATGAGTATTTTTGGGAAGCTCCTATTGATAATGGAAACGAAACCGTTGGTCTTTCTGAAAGAACCTCCTGGATGAAGAAAGGGAGGTACATACCTGAACCCTTGAACAAGCCTGATAATTTCAGTGAACCAAGTACAAGTGGTACCAAAGAAATTCCTCAAGAGGATGATTGTTTAGCAAAAGAAGACATTCCTTCAACACCTACAGCTCGAAGCGAAACTTCATCAGATACTCCTTCCGCTTCCTCAGTACAAACTGAATCTTCTTCAGATATTCCATCTGTTCCTTCTGCACAAAGAAAAACTCCTGAAGTTCAAAAGGAATCAGTCAAAGTTACAGCAAAAACAAAAGCGAACGTTCATCATCAACCTAAGCAGATGAGGGATAAGAAGATAGAGAGGAACCAAAGATACAGGAAAAATCTCTCTGAAAGGAAACAATTCTGGCACTCCCAGAACGCATACTATACACACAAGGACAAGAATCTGAAGTATGAAAACAATCATGTACGAAAGCCTGAAAGTTCCACTAACCGAAAGCCAAGGTTCGGTTCGCAAGAAAATACTAACCGAAAGCCAAGGTTCGGTTCGCAAGAAGATATTAACCGAAAGCCAAGGTTCGGTTCGCAAGAAAATACTAACCGAAAGCCAAGGTTCGGTTCGCAAGAAGATATTAACCGAAAGCCAAGGTTCGGTTCGCAAGAAGATACCAACCGAAAGCCAAGGTTCGGTTCTGAAAAGGACTTCGACCGAAACCAAAGGTTCGGTTCCAAGAACAACACCAACCGAACACAGAGGTTCGGCTCCAAAATGAAAAAGGAACAAGACTCAAAGATTAACCCCACCAACGATAAAAAGCAAAAGGGTCACCTAGAGTCATCAGCAAGGAACACATCTCCATCCAAATCCAAATCCTCTCTTCCTAATTCTTCTCTTTCTTTTACTTCCACTCATTCATCTCCATCTAGTTCCAAAACTAATCCCGCTTGCCCTCGAAAATCTCATTCTTCAGCTGAACAGAAGGGAAAGCAAAAGGTCGATGAATCCAAACCTGAGTCCAAAACGAACATCCCTAATGTTCATAAAATAAAAGTCTTTACCATTAAAAAGAAAGATGAAACAACTCTAATAAAACGAACATATCTAGTTGACATCTCTCTCACTATTCATGTTCCCATGAAAAGCTCACATGGACCCAAGAAACTTTGGGTTCCTAAATCTGCTTAATTTTTTGCAGGTTATAAGTGACGAGCAGTTTGACGAAGAATGGTACATCGACAGTGGCTGCTCGCGTCACATGACAGGGAGGAAAGAGGAGCTTAGGGAATACAGATCCCTTGCAAATGGTGGCAATGTTAAGTTTGGAAATAACTCTTTCGGGACCATAAAGGGATATGGGATGATAACGAATGGTGATTTTACCATAAGAAAGGTGGCCTATGTGGAAGGACTTCAACACAACCTCATCAGTGTATCTCAGCTTGTTGGAGGTACTGGTCTCAAAGTTTCATTCGATGATGAAGGTTCGGAAATCATAGAGAAAAAGACAAAGAAAGTGATTCTGAAGTCAGAGCGAAAGGGTGAAATGTTTCCTCTGAACATGAAACCCATCAAAGGAAACCCAGCCATATGTCTGCTATCAAAAGCTCAATCCGACGAAAGCTGGTTGTGGCATCGAAGACTCTCTCATCTCAATTTCAAGGATATCAACCGACTTGTCACTGGAGGTCATGTTAGAGGTCTTCCATTGCTCAAGTTTGACAGAGAGCATTTGTGTGCTGCATGCGAAATGGGAAAGCAGAGTCGTCAAAGTCACCCATCCATAATTAACACAAAAGTTGTTGAACCACTCGAATTGCTTCATATCGATTTGTGTGGTCCTTCATCTATTGAAAGCATCGGTGGTAGCAAGTACATTCTTGTTATCGTTGATGACTTCTCTCGATTTACATGGGTGTTCTTTCTAAAGCTCAAATCTAAAGCGACTCAAAAGCTGAAAGTCTTTATCAAACAAATTGAAGTCCAGCTCAAGAAGGTCGTTCGCAACATAAGGAGCGACAATGGTCTCGAATTCAAGAACAAAGAGTTTGAAGAGTTTCTTGCAGAAAAGGGAATCAGTCATAATTTCTCAGCTCCCTACACACCACAGCAGAACGGAATCGTCGAAAGACGAAACCGATCGTTGTGTGAAGCTGCCCGAACTATGCTAAGTTTCGCTTCCTTACCTCTTTATTTTTGGGCTGACGCTATTTCTGCTGCTTGTTATACACAAAACAGGTCCTATCTCAACAAGCGATTCACGCTCACACCATATGAGATAATAAATAACAGAAAACCCAACGTGAAATTTTTCCACGTGTTTGGCTCAAGGTTTTTCATCTTTAACTCTAAAGAACACCGCAACAAGTTTGATGTCAAGGCTGACGATGGAATCTTTCTGGGTTACTCACTCACTTCAAAGGCGTACAGGGTCCTAAACAAACGATCAAGAAGGATTGAAGAGACATACTATGTGACCTTCGACGATAGCTATGTCAAGAAGCTACAGGCCATAGATGACACTGCCAGGGAAATCTTTCCTCAAACTGGTCAAGTCACAGTCTCAATCGCCAATATGTACGAGAACTTTCTGGATCTATTTGACGAACCGGAAAAAGCTTCTCTCTCCGAAGCAGGTGCAGCTGACAACAAGATAGATCATATGAAGAAGATTGTCGAAGATGCTGCAAGAAGAATGCATGAAGGAGAATCGCCCACTGATGACTCTCCAACCAACAATGCTTCAGTCGAGGTGGAGCCAAGTTCTCATATCGAGAGGGAGCAAAGCTCTACAACCTCACCCGAAGGTACTCCTCCAAACGAAGGTGCTTCAATGCCTGAAACTCCAGCACCACAAGAAACCCCTGAAACTCATGTTTCTCAAGACTCATCAATTGAGGGGGAGCATGATGATATGACGAATGATGACGATAGCCAATCTGAGCCCGAAGAGATGATCAATGCTGAACTAGATCCAACCTTCGATCCGAATTACCCTCCTCTCACAAAATGGACCAGAGATCATCCTATCTCCCAAGTAGTTGGTGATGTATCTGAAAAGGTTCTGACCCGATCTCAACTGAAGGCAAAACAGACATCCTTATTCTCAAAGGTTGAGTTTTGTATGTTTAACTCATTCGTATCAAAAGTTGAACCGAAGACAGTGAACACTGCCCTCGATCACTCTGATTGGGTTCAAGCGATGCAAGACGAACTGAATGAGTTTGAAAGGAACAAAGTCTGGCGCCTCATTCCAACTCCTCCAGATGCTTCGGTTGTTGGTCTTAAATGGGTTTTCAGAAACAAAATGGACAAGGAAGGTAATGTCATAAGGAACAAGGCTCGTCTGGTTGTCAAGGGATACTGTCAGGAGGAAGGGATAGATTACGAAGAAACGTTCGCTCCAGTAGCTAGGCTAGAATCGGTTAGAATATTTATGGCCTATGCTGCTCACAAAAACTTTGAGGTTTTCCAAATGGACGTCAAGTGTGCATTTCTCAATGGGGAACTTGAAGAAACTGTGTATGTGGAGCAACCTCCTGGGTTCGTGAACGAAAAGTATCCAAATCATTGCTACATTCTGGATAAAGCTGTGTACGGCCTCAAACAAGCTCCGAGAGCCTGGTATGAAACGCTTACAAAATTTTTGAAGATGTCCAAATTCAAACAAGGTTCGGTTGACCCAACCTTCTTTCGTAAAAAGGAAGGTAACCACCTTATGATAGTTCAAATTTATGTCGATGACATCATCTTTGGCTCCACGAATCCCAGCTTAACAGCTGAATTCAGAAAGTTGATGGAGACTAAGTTTGAAATGAGCTCAATGGGTCCTATTAACTTTTTCCTTGGTTTAAACATAAGACAGGGACCCGAAGGCATCTTTATCAATCAGGAAGCTTACACTAAGACTCTCCTAGCGAAGTTTGGAATGATGGGAGACTCAAAAGTCAAAGTCCCAATGGCATTCGGCACCAAGCTGACTCCTTCACTAGATAAACCAGCTATTGACATCACGCTCTATCGTCAAATGATAGGCTCATTGATGTATCTAACTGCTAGCAGGCCTGATATCATGTTTTCTGTGTGTTACTGTGCTCGTTTTCAGGCTAACCCACGCGAACCTTACATGCTGGCAGTGAAGAACATCCTACGCTATCTCAAGCGAACCGCATCCTTAGGTCTTTGGTATCCATCCAATTCAGGCTTTTTCGTTCAAGCCTATTCTGATGCTGACCTTGGAGGATGTGGACTCGACCGCAAAAGCACAACTGGTGGCTGTCAATTTCTTGATGGGAAGTTGGTTAGCTGGCAATCCAAGAAACAAACATGTGTGTCGCTGTCTACTGCTGAAGCGGAATACATTGCCGCTGCATCCTGCACATCACAAGTGATTTGGATCCAGAGTCAACTTCGAGACTATGGACTCAATATGAAAAAGATCCCACTATATTGTGACTCTGAAAGTGTAATTAGGATCTGTCATAACCCAGTGCAACACTCTAAAACCAAACACATAGCACTGAGGTATCACTTCATCAAAGATCATGTGGAAGATGGAAATGTCGAAGTTCACTTCGTAAGAACCACTGATCAACTGGCTGATGTCTTTACCAAAGCTCTTCCTGAAGCATCATTCAATAAAATATTGCAAGGGCTCGGTATGATGGAATCAGAATCAGTTCCTCACACTACCACTCAATCTCAACCGTAAGAAGCGAAACCAACCGAACGTTCGGGTTCGGTTCAACCATCTGACTCGCTCATTCCTTCAAAGGTAGTTTTTCTGTGTTGTATATTTCTTGTGCAAAATTTATTTTTCTTTACGTAACAAGTTTTTTTTATCTCTAAACTTCTTGGTTTCTTCAAAATTTTCAAGAACCGAAACCAACCGAAGGTTCGGGTTCGGTTTTTCAAAATTTTCAAGAACCGAAACCAACCGAAGGTTCGGGTTCGGTTTTTCAAAATTTTCCTGAACCGAAACCAACCGAAGGTTCGGGTTCGGTTCTTCAACTTTTTCCAACCAAAATCAACCGAACGTTCGGTTTCGGTTTTACAATTTTTTTTTCTTTCCAGATTCTTTTTAGTCTTATTTTTATTTTTTTACTATTTTTAATTTTTTTTATTAATTTCAAAAACTTCAACAATATTTTATTTATTTGTGTGCTCATTTGTTTATGGGGATATATTTCATGACTTACTTAAGTGTCCCTAGAAGCATGCTGCTGTATGTGTCCCAAGCCTCATAAGATTTTGAATAATGGCCTTCATGACCTGGTATACACAAACCTTGTCTTCCCAATAAGGCTAACTCATTTATTCTAATCGTGAGCTACCTCACTCTTTTCTCACATGAGTTCAGAGTCTCCTGCTTGGTCCTTTTGTTCGCAGCAGAGGTACTATGTCTTCTTTCACCATCCCCATTCCACCTCTCCATAACATTCGCTTCATCACTGTAACCCCTGAGACTCTCAGAAACTACCGCTGAGGTTTACGGTTACACAACATCTGTGTTTATGATCTTAGCTTCGTGCCACTACGAGCTGAGTGAAACCCAAAATTCAACACCAATGAATTGACGAATGTACCTTCATGAAATCTCAATTTTTTTTTTCTCCTGATTCCAATGAAATTGTTACACACCATAACGTTTCTTCCCATGGTATCCTTTTATAATTTTTTTCTAAGATTTTATACTTAACCAAGTCACTTAAAAATCAACTCTACCCTACTTGTTCAACAGACTACACCGGTCTCACAAGTACTTTGTTCACTTTCGTTCTTATATCAAGAATTGAATTGTTGAATCAAAGCGAAACCACCCTTAATTAGCCTTATTAAAAGAAGCCTTTCAACGTTTATTAATAAATGTTTGATCGTAATTCAACGGGATTCCACACTAACACTTTGAGGTCTTTCTTGATCTTGAAGGAAGAGATTCGTGCCCGGGATCATCAGTTTCGTGTCATAATTGCCATCACAGATTATTCCAAACAAAGTTGCTTTATTTCCTTATCTTTTACACTCTTTGCACGAAAATCCTAGATTTTCAAAATTCCGTTACTAATTATTTTACAGGCTGGTTAATTACTGAGGGATTACTAATGAAGTTGTGGCCAAAAATTAGCCACGTGGGTCCTCAATTGAATACAGCTGATTAACAAAGGGAAAAAGACAAAAAGATGCTGACGCGGCGGAAGTTCAAAGGATAGATATTCAAACGATGGTAAAAAGGAGGGCGCGTGAATTTGAAGCGGCCGCGCTTTTTCTGACACATTTGGACGCGTGTGCAGTATTGAAGCGTCATCCATCTGGCATTAATGGCGCGTGTGGAAATAGAAACGGTTCCTCTCTCTGAACCGGCGCTTATTGGGCGGCGTGATCCTAGGAATCTGACACTCTCTCTCCTACGTGATCATCGCACGTCCCAACTATCACCAATCAGTCACTCAAAAACCCTTCCGTATTTCCATAAGAGATTTGAATCGATCTTTCTCTCTCCTATCACCTACTATAAAAACCCATCCAGACCACCTTTTACCTCTTTACTGCCCCATAATTTCCAGAGCAAAAATACTTCCAAACTCTCTCCCGGTTATCATCTTCTCCAACCTGCAACAATGGCTGAATCCTCTTCCGTCCATGCTACTTCTCAAATTCTTCCAATCCGTCCTCAGCAATGCCTCGTGATTGATCTGAACCCACTGGCCTATGATCCCTACATGTCGCCGGTCATCGAGTGTCTCAAATACTCCCAGCTTGCTCCGGCACTGTCACGGATTGAAACGGTGCCAATGGTGGCCCTATCTCAGGTCTACGCAACGGCTTATTACGACAAGGCCGTTGACAGAGTCTTTTTCGAAGTGGCGGAACACAAGACATCGATTTCTCGTTCCCGCTTCTGCTCTATGCTTGGGTTTGCTGCTGACCCATCGCGTGTTCACCCTGAGACAATTCCGGTTGGTATGCTCTACAGCATGTTCTACAACATGGGCTACACGGAAGTTCTCACCTCCGTCGCCAGATTCAAGAAGTCATGCCTACCGCCCCAATGGAATGGGCTATTTACAGTTCTCTTCAAGGGACTATCTGAGAGGAGCTCAGGATCGGACGGAGCCAGTCGTCTTTTCCTGTCAATCATGTACGGGGTGTACAACGGGATCAACCTCGATTATGGGTTTGTCCTTTGGCAACAACTGATTCAGAGTCTCTCTTCCGCTTCCCGACACTCCGAGGTCTCACTAGCCCGGTTCTGGATCTTGATCACAAGATGGGCTATGGACAGGTTCGATGTCCAAACTGCTGACGGTGCACCGATGTCTTCGATTGGTACGTTCCACACCACGAAGATCATCATATCCGCTGCATCGAAATTCTCCTTCATTGGCTCTATCCCGGAGTCGATGTATGGTAGTGTGCCATCAGACAGCAGTATGATCAAGGCGATCAAGGAGTTAGGGCCATCTGGTCCGAGGGAACTGACACCGGACATGTTGAGATCGATTCATGATGCCGACAAACCGGTGGCCAGGGGTAAAAAGGCAGACAAGGGGAAGAAACCATCCAAAGCCCCAAAACCTACTCCCAAGAAACGCAAACAACCGAAGACTGCCTCTTCCCCACAACCGAAAAGGAGGAAGACCCAACAAAAGCGAAAGCTAATCCTTTCCTCCTCATCAAGTGAATCCGAAGTTGAGAGTTCGGACGCTGAGGGATCACAAGGCGATGTCTCTCCTCTACGAGGCAACACACCCCCTCGGTCCCCAACCCCGGAGATGGAACTTCACCAATCCCCAGTTCCTTCCCCTCCACCCACAATACCTATTTCCATTCCCACCATAACCCCTACTATACCACCAACCTCATTCCCTATATCTCCACCCATATTCACCACCTCAACCGAAACACCACCTGTAACCGAAACCCCTCCCGTAACCGAACCTCCACAAACCGAAACCCATACACAACCACCACCCGAAACTAACCCCCCACCTACTCAACCTGAACCAACTAAACCCATAACACCCCCAGCTTCACCACCACCTCAATCTCCAGAAGACGCCTCCGATGGCGATGATCAATTCCTTGGTGGTGATCACATGAACTTTGATTCGGTCTACTATAGTCCGTTTCAAGTTCAGAGTGATGAGGAGGATGATGCTCCAGTGACAAAGAAGCATCTCCGCGATCTTAACGAGAAGGTTGATCAACTTCTCGCCTCCTCTTCAAACCAGCAGTCCACCTTATCTGAAGCTGCCCTTCAGAGGATCGTTGATGCCTTCTCCCGGGCTCAACATGACTCAGTAGCCTCAGCAACTGCTGCGATAGACGTCTCCACCCGAGCCTGTGAGGCAGCGACCGAAAAAGTCGATAAACTATTCTCCGACGCTTCGGACCTGCTAAAGTCTCTGCAGGAAAGCGCCAATGCCACAAAGACGACTCTTGAACCGATTGTTCAACAATTGGCCAAGTTCGTCTCGACGGAGTTGACTTCGTTCGCTACCCTCCGCCAAAATCTCAGTGACGACAACTCGGCACTCCGTGCCTCCATCGATGCCCGTCTGGCAAAACTACAAGAGGATCTTGCGGCAGAGAACTCTCTGATGGACGTTCTGGCAAGTAAAACAACTGCCCTAAAGGTCAAGAGCACGCAGCTTTCCAACTCTGAACAACAATTGGAAGCTCTTCGATCCGAGAAGGAAGTCATCAAGACGTGTGTTTCGGATGTCCACGCGGCTCTATCCAACATCCTGGAAGCACACGACCCCATCCTTAATCATTCGGTGAGGCGCACCCTCGCTGAAAAGCTCTCCCCGGCCATGGCCCTCTTAAGCAAAATTGAAGGCCTTCCGAGTTTCGTGTCCATTCCGAAACAAGGGGGAGAAGAGAAGAAAGGATCGAAACCACCTCCGTCCTCCAACGCTACTCACACAACCGAACCACCCCAAACTGGTCATGCCTCGGGTTCGGGTGTGAAGAACAAGGGCAAACACATAGCAGAGGATGGAGATGAAGATGAAGATGAAGACAAGGAGACTATTGCGGACATGTTAAAGAGAAAGAACAGTCGCAATACTGATGACGATGTCAGTCGTGTGGCACGTGAAGCTGAAGAAGCCGAACGTAAACAAAAAGAAGCCAACGATCTCCTTGAGAGCCGAAAGTTGCTCTTCCCTGCCTGGACCAAGGATCGGTTGATAAAAGAGGCCATAGATACTCCATGCATACTATGGCTCGAGCCGGTGATATCGTTCGACTGCAACAACACCATTGATTCGCAGTTCGATATGCCACTGACTCGAAAGGCGTTCATCTTCAACGTCTTCTCTAACATTTCTGAAGTCCCGCATCCGAACGATGAGCTTGACAGGGAGCTCATTGACTTCTACCTGGAGGCCGCTCGCCCTCAATTCCTTACATGGAGCGCCCAGAAGATTGTCAATGTTCGGGTGATGAAGCCTTTTGCCGTGGGGAGATTCACAAACGTCAAGTTCAAGCTTATCCGAGGATCTGCAAGAACTGCTCACATGATCTCTCTGGCGGATCTGCCCAATCTGAACCCTCATGATTGGATAGTCTTGTACAACATCCTGCTGACAAACGAAGCCGAATATGGTCCCATCTTAGACCATGTCAAAAGGATGCTGACATGCTACATCATGGAGGTGGCCCTAATGGATCAGGAGGTTGCCACAGTTTTTAAGAAGAAACCGAAAGTCAAGCCTGTGGGATCGGCCAGTGATCTGAATCAAATGCTAATGGGCAAGATAGATTCGAGGCGAAACTCTGTGATGTTCACTAGAGCCGAAGGACAGAAATGTCTCTTCGCTTTAGCTGACAAACATCTTTACACTACAACTTGCTTGGAGCACATCTTATTCATCATCAAGCAGTGTAAAGACAATTCGGCTGATGATATCAAATACTTCAATGATATGATCAATTGGTACATCCGGTTTAGACAGACCATCCTTTCCATAACCAAGTGTCTGTTTAGTACCGTGAAGAAGAAGGTACCAGCTTCAGCCGCCGGCCCAAGTAGGAAGTGAAAGTCTCGCTCCAAATTGACGCAAAGGGGGAGATTGTTGGGCTGAAAAGAGTTTTGATGTTGCGTCTTTTGGGCTCGTTAGATTAGCCTTTTATTCTCCGGTTTGGGCCTGTCCAACCGAGAGCCTTTTATGTATTGTATATAAGTTAAATGCTTGCATGCATATTAGGTTAAGATTCCAGAGATTATCGATACAGCGATTGATCAAGAGTAATATATTTTTCTGTAATCGTTCTTGTAATCTTCTAATCCTTTACAGTTGATGTTCTTAATCGAGCTCTTCTAAGGATTTTATTTAATCATTCGACACGTTTGATTCAAGCTGTTTGTTCTTATTATTGCGTTGTTAACTGTTTTATATTCATATACTTGTTCAAGATCTAATCGATCTTCTTAGATTAAAAGTTGTTTTAATCCCATCACTATGTTTGTCTGATAATCATGCAAAGTTGAATTCCAAGGTTATATTCTTATCTAGCATACATGGGGAATAATTTTTTAACTTGAATGAAAGATAAAATAACATACCTTGTTGTTGATTATGATCCTAGAAAACTTGTGAGCCTAGCACCCCAAGTGTGATGCCTCAAATGCTTCACACAACACCAAATGCTTTTGGAATGACTTTAGAGAGAATACACACTTCTAAAATCGGCCTAGCCCTCTTGTTTCTTGTGTGTAACCGATTTTGGTGGAGAATATGTTCTTTATATAGTGTTGACACATCTAGGGTTACACCATGTAAACCCTAATGTGTCATGACTTTTCATTTCCATGACCCATGGGTTTGTAGTTCCCATGGAGCATCCTATGGGTGGAACCCAACTTGATAATCCATGGAGCCTCTTAGCCCATTACACAAGTTATGGATGATTTACATAATCAACCCATATATTTAATTAGTTATCTTTTGATCACTTAATTAATTCTTGATCAAACTAGTTAAATAATACTATTAATATATTAAAACTTATAATATATTAATAAACCACGAGTGTTAATTCTCTCATTTAGTCTATCCAATTGCATAGTGCCATGCAACCCAAATGGACCATGCCGGGTCGGGTCAAGTACATACCAGAAATAGTTATGGACTTAGACACCTTATCAAACAATCTCCTACTTGGATAAGTCTAATAACTATAATTGTAACACTTTAGGAACCGAACGGAAATTGTAGCTCTTTCAAGGTATCTCAGAACTGAGAAGATGATGATATGCCATTTAAGATAAGCGATCATATAATCCTCTGTTCAAGATATCAGCCAGACAAATACATGGAACAATGTCTTACTTATTGTCCAACAGTTTGTTTCCCGATTTCCGATTTGTTTGACAAAGAACTTAATTGAACATATCAACTTAGTTCTGACCGGGACCGGTACATAGGTCAAAACAAAATCATCGAGGGGCCCAGATATCAACATCTAATCCAAGAAGGAAAAGATAAACTTCGAATCATATGTTTGTTCTACCACTCATTGAATTATACACAAGTGCACGTTTTGTAACATCGAGTTACCAATGCGTTTTCGTACAATCAATGCATAACCAACTCATAAGTAACAAATCATATTTCTAAGTTTCAAGACTTATATGATATTACCATCTCATCACTCGAGATAAATTCAATGAAGTGATTCCAGTGAGCATGGGTTTCGTCCAATGGTCAGAATTTATAAGCACTCATGATTGTTGTAGCCATGTCCAACACCTTAGACCTCTGCAACCAATCATGACAGTCTTGATTCATACCTACTTACGACATATGACCGACTGTGGAGGTTCGAATAATATGATATACCAAACATAATTATTCTGGAAGTCAAAACATGCAAAAGAAATATAGTAAACGATCGACAAGAGATAGCAACACTTTACTCATAAATAAAACACCTTTTATTCATCATCTAATGTCAATTACACTTTACAAATTTCAGGTTTATCTAACTACTAAATCCAATATCATCCTTCAGCCCTACGCTCCGAGCATGATAGAGATGCATAACCAGAGTCAGTCCCTTCGTGAGGGGATCTGCTAGATTCTCATCCGATGATACCCTCTTTTCCACGAGTAGTCCTTCTTCTATTCGATGCCTGATGAAATCGTATTGTCTGTCGATGTGTCTGGATCTCCCGTGATCCCTTGGTTCCTTGGCTAAGGCAACATCACTTTCACTATCACAGAAAATTTCCATTGGCTCCTTAATAGATGGTACAACTCCAAGGTCTCCAATGAAGTTCTTCAGCCATATCACCTCCTCTGCTACTTCGCTAGCTGCTATATACTCTGATTCGCAAGTTGAATCGAACACTGTCTCTTGCTTGGAACTCTTCCAAGAAATTGCTCCTCCGTTTAGGGTAAATACCCAGCCTGACTGAGAGTGGAAATTATCCCTATTAGTCTGAAAGCTAGAATCACTATACCCTACTACTCTCAAGTCTTTTGGTTTTCCATAGCTTGTGGGCAAGTTATGGACTCCATTAAAAACTTTATGATCATGAATTAAACTACCATGAAGGTTACAAGCAATTCCTATGATCATCTAATCTTCATAAGTTCAAGAACATGAATATGAACATTTCAAGAATCAAAAATTACACTTAAAACTTGTAATTTTGATAATTGCCATTGCAAATGGATTAGCATAAACATTACACCATCTAAAACAAGTTTTCAAGTACCAAAACAGTTTACGGTAATGTTTCTAGTCCATTTCCAGCAACAAAAGTCGAATTTCTGAAAAACTACAGCCTCTACTCGTCGAGTGCAAGAACAAACTCGACGAGTAGCTTGCATATGTTCATGGACTCGTCGAGTCCCCCCATGGAATCGGCGAGTTCATACGAGCAGAAAACAGAAAAATGATTTTTTTCAACAGCTTGCAGAAAGAATCAACAAACAAGCCTAGGCTCTGATACCACTGATGGGTTTTGAGCATTCTAACACTTCCTAAGTGTACATGCAACCCTAATAACCTTGGATCTATGTTTTTCTAATAATCATGCAAAGTTGAATTTCAAGGTTATATTCCTATCTAGCATACATGGGGAACAATTTTTAACTTGAATGAAAGATAGAATAACATACCTTGTTGTTGATTATGATCCTAGAAACCTTGTGAGCCTAGCACCCCAAGTGTGATGCGTCAAATGCTTCACACAACACCAAATGATTTTGGAATGACTTTAGAGAGAATACACACTTCTAAAATTGGCCTAGCCCTCTTGTTTCTTGTGTGTAACCAATTTTGGTGGAGAATATGTGCTTTATATAGTGTTGACACATCTAGGGTTACACCATGTAAACCCTAATGTGTCATGACTTTTCATTTCCATGACCCATGGGTTTGTAACTCCCATGGAGCATCCTATGGGTGGAACCCGACTTGATAATCCATGGAGCCTCTTAGCCCACTATACAAGTTATGGATGATTTACATAATCAACCCATATATTTAATTAGTTATCTTTTGATCACTTAATTAATTCTAAATTAATTCTTGATCAAACTAATTGAATAATATTATTAATATATTAGAACTTATAGTATATTAATAAACCACAAGTGTTAATTCTTCTCATTTAGTCTATCCAATTGCATGGTGTCATGCAACCCAATTGGACCATGCCGGGTAGGGTCAAGTACATACCAGAAATAGTTATGGACTTAGACACCTTATCCAACAGTATGAACTGTCTCTTTGTATGTTTCTTTGTTCTAGAAGTAATGAGTAGTATCTTCCTAAACTATACCTATTATACTTTACTATTAGAGTTGTTTGTATAACTGAGTGTATTGAAATGAGATAAAAGCTTTTATGTCTTATACATATATACATAATATATAACTAAGGATCAAACGAAACTCGGACAAATAACGGGGTACTCTAAGTCCACAACCAAACGAGGAACAGGAAAATAAAGTAAGTTACCAGTCCTAAGTCCTTCCAACCTTACTTATATAACGATATACGCATTAGACATGGTTTTGACAATATATAAGTTTTAAAGAGTTAAAAGAAAGGTTTGACATGTAAGAACAAGTTTGATAAAGAGTTTAATATGTAAAAGAGTTTGATATACATTTTGAAGTAGTTTGTTTGATAAAACAGTTAAAAGTATAGTAAATCCATTTGTTTTGTAGTTATTAATCACATGTGATTGATATAATAACTATAATGTTTCAACTTGTATCTCCCCATAAAAACATTTAAAATCATTTAAAAGATAGATTAAGGGGTATGAACTCACTTGTAGTGAGTGATACGGAAGTATGTTTGGAAAAAAGATGTAGAGTGTCAGGTGAAACCTTGAGCACACATAGTTCCTAATAAACATATAATGACATGTATGTGTATTTGATTAGTGTATAATCAACTAATTATAAGGGATAACACCCTAATAGGCTAGGAAACTCTTAGATTCATGGGATACAATCACATATGATTGCATAACAAGGGTAGATGGCCACCCTATAGAGTTTACAGTAAAAGACGCATGACCAAAGGGAGTTCACGGTCCAAGTGTTCACGGTCCTTGGAGTTTACGGTTCTTGGGTTCACGGTCTAATGACCTTACAGTCATGGAGTTCACGGTCTAAGGAGATTCAACCGCAAACTCACCAAATCTTTCAGAAATGATGGTTTTCAAAGGCTTCAATCAAAGGCATCGGATTGTAGGGATCATGCTTAGCCTTAGGAAGGGTAAAGGCTATAAGAAATCGCTTTATAAGGGTTTACGGTCTATGAAGATGCACTAGACTGTAAACACCTTTTGTTCTTGAGTTTCTTGATGTTTTCTAGGTGTTTAACATGTGATTCAAGTATATAACAAGTTAAGGGCAGTGTACTTACTTATTAGAAGCTTGTAAGGGTGATTAGGATCCAAGAACACTAGTGTGTGTTCTTGGTGAAATGAAGAACACTTGAAGATATATCAAATGAAGAGATTTCATGGATGAAATCATGTATAATCACTAGATATAGAAGGATATCCACCAATCTAGGGAAGAAATACTTACAATCTTGAAGATCTAAGAGAAAAGTCGGATGATACTTGAGAGAGAATGAGTTCTTTGCCTTGATATGGTAAAAGTGATTGAAAATGACTAAGGTTTGAATATATAGCATGGAGTTTAAGGCCACCTTCACCGTAAACTCAAGGTCTCGACCGTAAACTCCTTTTTGAGAAGGTTTACGGTTGCTAGGTAGTTTAGAACTTAAACTGACACATCCAAACACTGATTCCTTTGATGCATTAGTCTCAGAATACTCAGAATAGACCACAAAGAGTGCTAAAAGATAGCAACATGAGTCTAACTTTCATAGATTTGAACGTTTATACAAGCTAGAAATTCTGGGTTGTCACATAGATCTAGTGAGTTGTTTAAAGTGGAATTTGCAAACAATATACTATGTATACTAAATGGATCTTACCTATGATATGATATTACATGGTTATTACTTATTTGATAGAACTTAATATTTCTTGGGATTAATGAAGAATCCAAAAGAATTGACTTAACCTGAAAAATACAAACGAATAATGAGACATAGCAATATTAGTATTTACGTCGTTTAAAAAGGGAAAGTTGAATTGTTGGTCGAGAAGCTAACTTTCTCGCGAATCTTCCACCTATAATCAGGTGAGTTCGTAGGTACTTTCATGAACATAATTTTAATTCAAGTATTTATTAAAAGTATAAATATTAAATATATGTGAATTAAGTGCTTCATATTTGGAATATGTGTTCAATGTATATATAATAATGTATAATGTGTAACACCCATAAAACTCATGCAAAATTTGAAATTTTAAAAACATTTCAAACCATTACAATCACTACAACTTTGTTTTCAAAATGTATAATATCAGAGTTTTCCCAGAAACATAAACAAAAGATGAGGAGCTGTACGATTATGCCTTTGCCTTGTCGCGATTCCCCGATGTACCTGAAATGATAAACTAAACTGTAAGCCCGAAAGCTTATGTGATAACTTGAAATTTTCATTCGGTCAAACCCTAACAGTCAATCACTTCGATTTATAGGTCAATTACATTATTACATATGTTCGACAAATTTAAAGTTCGTTTGATTATTTTAATATTATTCTTTAAACGAACGGTGAAAGAAAGTGCCGTCTCGGGTTTTGAAATTTAAAAACCACAAACACCTCGTGTCTTAGAAGTTCACGACCAAACTTTTATGTTTGGGTCGGAAAATCACCCAAAAACCGTGAACTCATGCATAAGCATGAGTTTACTCCCCATTTACCAAAAGAGTAAACTCCAAAAACTCTCTCAAGTATCATCCAAGTTTTTATTCAAAATCTTCAATCTAGTAAGTGTTTCTAACCCTTTCAAGTTAGTATATCACTTAATCTAGTGATTGTACATCCTTTAATCCATCCCTTTTTGTGTTTTGACTAGTTTTTCCAAAACACCAAGAACACCAAGAACAAACACTAGTGTTCTTGGACTTTAATTCATTTCAAGCTTCCACAATGTAAGTACTTCTATCCTAGAGTCATTTAAAGCTTGCTATACATGTTTATACCAAAGAAAAGTCCCAAGAACACCAAGATGAAGGTGTTCACGGTTTTGGGAGGTCCCAAAACCGTAAACACCAAGAATAGGGCCAAAATGGTGTGTTAAGGTGCCTAGATGCTTCACAATGGCTTAGGGAATTTTCTTGATTCATCCTTGAAGAGTTTATTACACAAAAAGCACCAAAACTTTTCATTTTTATGTGTTTATGGTTTGGGGATGTCCCAAAACCGTAAACACCCAAAAAAGTGTGTAAATGTCCGATAAAAGTCCCATGGTTACTTCTTATGTCTAAATCTAACCTAGACTAGTGCCATGATTGAGCTAAGGACTTGAAAACCCCAAATACCATAAAATTAGGAGTTTAAGGTATTAAACTCATGAGTTTAAGGTAGTAAACTCATGAAGAAATGGTCCTTAGACCGTAAACCCCATTTAGGAGTGTTTTGATGCCACACAACACTTCCTAAGGCTAAATCATGAAGTAGGAATGCTTGGAATAGCTTAGAAGACTTCAAATCAACAAATGGCCAAAAGGTTAGGAGTTTACGACCATAAAATCAAGAGTTTACGACCATAAAATCAAGAGTTTACGACCGTAAACTCAAGGGGTGTTGGTCTTTAGGGAGTAAACTCATTTTAGGAGTGTTCCTTGAACCCCAAACACACTAGCCTTTCCCTACAACACTTAGATGCACTCATTAGAACTTATAACACTTGTACAAAGTGTTTGTCATGTCCTTGAGTGTCTTTAATTGTTTATTAGTTGTTTAAAGACTAATTGTTTATATACATATGTCCTCATATGTAATTAGGATCTTTGTGCGTGTCTAAGTCTTCACTTGACACCAAGCACTTATCCGACACTTCCTTCCGATCCACTCGCAACAGGTGAGTTCATACCCCTTAATCAATGTTATGTTTTTAAATACTTTATGGGGGGCGGATACAAGTAGAATCAAGCTACTTATTATATGAATCATATGTGATTAATATGCAACATTCAAATGATTGGCTACTCATTAGCCGTTTTACCAAATAGTTTCCTTCAAATGTTTTTCATAAACACTTTATATGTTTAAAACTCCTTATTAAACTGTACATTTTACTCTATCTGTTTCATTTCAAACTCATTTACAATTGTGTTTCAAACAAATGTTTCTTTATACTTAAACTGTTTTATCAAACCCATGCCTTCAAACCGGTTTATAAATTGACATCAAGTCGATCCTTTCTTAGATAATAATTATGTTCAAAGGTTTTACAAAATATATTTTATGCTTTTCTAGTATCAATTGCATGCCTATATATGTATAGATATATAAGAAAAGTTTAAAAGACTTAGGAAGGCTATCCACCCTATTTCCTTTTCGTGCTTGAGATGTGGTCTGGTGGGACATCGGGAATCCGTCCGAAGGTTGTTTAAATATTAGTTATATATCATATGTACATATATAGTCATAAAGGTCCTGCCAGTTCATCCAATGCCCTTGGGTAGCAAGGGTATACATCCATGTTCATACGTACCAGTTACATTACAAGTAAGCTACCATATGGGTAGTTTAGGAAGATACTAGGACTATTACTAAAACACGATATCATACAATGAGTCAATTCATTCATGAGTCATTACTTGCTAGATGGAGAGAGAACACACATTACAGCTAGTACACATAGTACATTACTATACATGCTAGATAGAGAGAGAACACACGTTACAGCTAGTACATGCAGAACATTACAGTACATTTACATAGATACATCTACATGAGTACATTTACATGAATACGTTTACATATATATGCTTACATGACTACATTTACATATATACATTTACATGAGTACACTTACACGAATTACTAGTACATTTTATATGTATAGATTCTATTATATAATCCTCATTCTTATCTTTACCCTGTGATTCAATCACATAATCGACGAGATAGATTGGATTTAATACCCTAGTACCAAAGGATACGTTGCGGGATTAACCATTCCTAGAATCTCTGTTAGCTACAGAGGTAAAAGCACATCCACGGATGTCAATGGTTGATACTGTGACAACCCGAAATTTCCATTCTGAACAAACCATTTGAAGCCAATAGAAGTAGAACAGTTACAGTGAAAACTCAGATTTCGAGTATAAGTTTGGCAGTTTTCAGGATTTTACACTTAAGGAGATGTTAGGAGAGTGGATGCACTAGGGTTTTGTGCAACATTGTTATTCCAATTGTCACACCCCCAAACCAGACGGCGGAAACGTCCAGGGGCTGTGGTGACTCAATTGAATACCATCACAATGAATATACATGAAACGTAACATCATACAACACCAAGCATTGGAATATTACAACTGGTAGCGTTTTCATTCAGTACATTGGTTCAAAATATTACATTCCCAAAAGTAGATTGTTCAATACTAGTTAAACAAACAATAAGACATCACTGAGTACATTTTTCACTTCGGTTTACCTGTTACCTGAGAATACAAGTATTTTGAAAAACGTCAACATATGAAATGTTGGTGAGTTCATAAGTAATGTTTGAAATATAGTGGTTTGTATTGTTTTGAAAATCACCAGAAAATCCGATATTTTCTGAAAAGAACTTAGTATAAAAAGTGTGAAGATCCGTAAGTATGCTTGTTTGTTTCTATAAATGTAAGAGTACGATTTGTAAAACTCGGTATGTAATTCGTAGGTGTATTAATTGAAAACCCTAGGAAAACCCGACGTTTTCCTAATACTTTGCATTAAATAATTTATGTTTTGTTTCTTCGTTACGACAGGTGTATTCGTTGAGCTCCGGAGACGTTGGATTAATTTCGGATTGTGAATTGTTGTAAACGTGCATTAATGAAAACGACCAGTTGACAACCGTACAAACGATCCCTTAGGCGTCGTTTGCACTATTCACTTAACCCAACCACCCGGACTCATGTAGCCCCACAACCGAGGGGAAAAGAGGAGGGTGCGAAACCCCGATATTTCCCTACGTCGTTCAAGGCTATCGTGAATGCGAAGGACCCTTAGTCCGACTCGCATTTGGTGAATTCTCGACTTTACTAGCAGCACCAAAAGGCCCTTGAGGTCCAACAACACAAAGCCTGTAAAAGTCCTTTTACACGAAATTCAGTCATATAAGACCCAACTACATGTAAGCGAGTTTCCTTCGGGCCTAAAGATCATGTCATCGGGCTAGCTAGGCCCAACAAGCATGATTTGAAACTTTTGGGCCCAAGGATGGTGTATCGACGTCTGGTGTATTCCCGCGTATGTATTGAGTTCCCGAGATTTCCATGTGTGTATTAAATTATCGTCGTGTTAGTAGTTTCGGATTGTTATTGATTCGAGACCGAATCAATTCGTTTGATAACGATTTTTGGTGTTGAAGGTGAATTGTGTTTCGACGATAGCTGAGGTACTAGTGTTTCATCGTGTCGGGTTCATTGTTTAAGACATTAGTCTTTTACATTTTTCAGACCCTTCTTTTTTTTTGAATGAATTTACACTTTTGGTCCAAAATAGAGAATTTTTGCATTTTTGGTCCCTTTTAAATATGAAAAGCATTTTTAACCTTTGAAATGGACTTGGGACACTAGTAGTCCCCTGTTTTACAGAAAAATGCATTTCCAGCCCCTCAACTTTACAATTTTCGCATATTGGGCCTTATTGGGCCGAAAAGTTCACTTTTAGCCCATTAAGTTTAAAAATTTACATTTTAATTATTCTAAAGTGTCAATTTTTGGAAAATTCTTTTATGAAACTGTTTTGACACATATTAACCCCCATAATTTGTATTTTGACATTTTGGCCCCTTTAATTTCATATTTTTACATTTTGAGTCCAAAAATGTGATTTTTAGCCCAAGGAGTTCATCTAAACCACTTGGTTATTTTTCTAGTAATTACTTATGTGTAATGATATGTTTAGCACTTGTTTCATACTTCATATTGCAAATCTCGATTTTAATGTCCTTGTGACTAGTTTCAACACCATTAACACATAATAATATGAAAATAAACATAGAAATCATACAAAGCATACACATAATCATAGATCTACACATTTGCTTGTATTCTCCCCCCATAAAACTTATAAAAACCGAAAATAAGGGGGTATGAAGCTCACCTTGGGTGTGGTTTCGGTTTTGGAGAAAAAGATGGAAGAAGAATGAGGTGATTTTCGGTCCTAGCACACTTTGATGAAGATCTCGGCCTTGAGGTGGTTCTAGGATGCAAGATCGTGATTTCTTATGAGTTTATAGGAGATGTTTGATAGATCAAAGAACCTAGGTCATATTTTTAAGTATAACCTTACCTTGGATGGTGATTTTTGTGGAAAACCTCCGTGAATGCCCTTGAATCTTCGAAATTTAGTGAAGAGGGTGAAGGTGTTTTTGGAGAGTGTTTGATATGTGAGAGGTGATGAAAGTGTATGTGTGTGTGTTGGAATCGGCCGAGACAAGAAGAAAGAGGAGAGGAAAAGGGTTGAGTTGACATACATAGATGCATGTTGGTCCATGCATGGAAACATGTGGGACATAAGTGAGGTGGCATGAAGAAGTCAACCCCCTTTTTTCTTAGATTTGGGCCTTGGGCCGAGAATTTGGAAAGGAAAAAGGTTTTTGGGCTTTATTGCCCCTAAGCCCATATAGAAGTTAAGTTGGATGATTTTTGACCCAAAAAAAAAATATAATATTATTTTTTTTTTTGTTTTTTTTTACACTTTGTTGGGCTAGTTTATGTTATTCATGGTTCATAGTTTTTAATTTATTTCATTCTAGGCCCAATATGGCCCAAAATGTTGAAATAAATGGATGTGGGTCTAATTAGAGCCCATTTAAAGGTTCTAATCTCATGATAGTCAAATTGGAGGCTTATTGGCCCAATGGGTCCAATAAGGAAGTCCTAGTCCAAAATGGACTTAACAAGAACCTCTAGGGTTTCCAATTGCTTATTGACTATTTGTAGCACTTGTATGGTGTATTTGTTTGAAAATTAGATGTCATAGAGTAAGCATCTTACATGCTCTTTAAGTTTTTGATTCTACATTTTACTTGAGTGTAGAGATTACATGACAAAAAATTTCTAGTTGTGACACCAATACTCTAGGACATTAGAATTTGTTTCAGGAATAAAAATATTTTCTACCAAAAATATCACAAGACTATAAATAGAATTCTGAACCAATTTGGTTCATTAGTTGAATTCCATTTAGAGAAAAGTCAAAATTCTCTCTCACGAATCTTCGGGTTTTTATCCCAAATTGTGAGTAACTCTTTCTGGTAGTGTTAGAAAGCTTTAAATGTGTTCATAACATAGATTACATAGCTAAATCATTCGATTTAGGAGTTTACTCCCCAAGGTGTTCTTGGGCGGTAAACTCCCGAAACCAAGCCTAGATTGTCCCCCGTGATATACTATTGCCTTGGACTTGTATAGGAGTGTATTAGGGACATGAAATCAAGCAAGAATCACCCAAGTTTGGGAGTTCACGGCCCAAGAGTATCTTAGGCCGTAAATTCCAAAAAGCATGCTCAAAATGGTGCTTTTAAGGCACCTAAGGCTTAGACTTGATTTTAGACATGTACCCTAAAGTGTTTAAAGCCTAGAAAACATAAGGAATCACAAGTATTAAGGAGTTTACGGCCAAGACAAGTTCTTGGGCCGTAAACCCCTATAAAGGGGTCAAATGACACCCTAACTCCTTCCTTATGCCTAGAACCCAACATAGATCATAACCTTGAAATGTTAGAGACTTGAAAACACCATAAACACCCTCCCAAGGGAGTTTACGGCCGTAAACTCCAAGGGAATATGGTCCTAGGGCCGTAAGCTCCTTAAAGGAGTTAATAGGAAGCCCAAACATTTGATTTATCCTTGAACTAATTCACCACTAGAGTTGTAGTAATTCTAAGCTTCATTTAGTGACCCTATGGAGATTTTACGGCCAGGAGTTTACTCCCCTGGGCCGTAAACTCCAAAACATATGGCCATTAGACCATAAACTCCCATTAGGGGCATTGCACTCCTTTGTTGCAACCCATTAGCCTCCTAGCACTTGACCAAAAGTGTTTTCCTCGCGTTTAAATGTTTATACTTGTATAATTAGTGTTTTTATCACTAATTATTTATATACATATGTCTTCATATGTAATTAGGATCATTGTGTGTGTCTAAAGTCTTCACTTGACACCAAGCACTTGTCCGATCCTTCCTTACGATAACAGTCCATTCAATTCCAGTCACCTATTGCAGGTGAGTTCATACCCCTTAATCAATGTTTTAAAACTGTTTTTAAATGTTTTATGGGGGGGGATACAAGTAGAATTATGCTAATTATTATATCAATCACATGTGATTAATAAGCAGCATTCAAATGATTGGCTACTCATTAGCCGTTTTACCAAATAGTTTCCTTCAAATGCTTTTCATAAACATTTTATATGTTTTTAAAACTCCTTATTACACTGTATATTTTTACCCTGTATATTACCTTTCAAACTTATTTACAATTGTGTTTTCAAACAAATGTTCTTTATACTAAACTGCTTTATCAAACCAATGCCTTCAAAACCATTTTATAGATCGACATCAAGTCGATCTTTTCTTAGAAAATATTTATGTTCAAAAGTTTTACAAATCTTATTTTATGCTTTTATATTATAAATTGCATGCCTTTATATGTATAGTTATATAAGAAATGTTTAAAAGACTTAGGAAGGTTATCCACCCTATTTCCTTTTCGCGCTTGAGATGTGGTCTGGTGGGATATCGGGTACTCGTCCGAAGGTCGTTTAAATATTAGTTATATAACATATGTACATATATAGTCATAAAGGCCCTTCCAGTTCATCCCATGCCCTTGGGTAGCAAGGGCATACATCTATGTCCAGACGTACCAGTTAGACTACTAGTAAACTACCATATGGGTAGTTTAGGAAGATACTAGAACTACTACTAGAACACAATATCATACTATGAGTCAGTTCATTCATGAGTCAATACTTACTACTGAGAGAACATATACAACTATACTAGAGAAGAACATATACAACTATACTAGAGAAGAACATATACAACGGTACTAGAATGATTACATTACTATACTTGCTAGGTAGAGAGCACGTACATTACAACTAGAACAGTTCATTACATTACATATACATGAATACGTTAATAATTGTGATCCACTGTATCGGAGCATGCCTTAAATGTCATGGCCCGAGTTGTAGCCAGAATTCTCTTGAAGGGAGAGCGTGAGTTTGCGTATAGATCTATACTGGATTGACTATCCTACACCTTGCTGCTTGCTACAGCCGGACCAGCAGGTCTGCGGGTGCCAAACGTCATTCCGTTTTACGACCATTCTTATGTCGTTGTTACCAGTCGATAGTATGGTACAATTAATCACATGATGCCATAATATAAATCCGGTTTAAGGTAGTTAGTACAGCAGTAGTTCTTATAGCGCTACATTTTAGTACTACATTAATTTTCCCTGTACACATATTTAGTGACCTTTTCACTTAAACTATAAATGTAAAAACTATATTTTATTAATAATAGTTACACTTGGGAAAATTACACACTTTTACATGACACGAACATTTAGAACAGTTAAGTCTTGGTAGAAGACTACATTGAGAACAGTTAGGTCTTGGTAGAAGACACCCTTATATAATAGTAGGAATCATAGGGATTTCTAGAGTTTTTCAAACGTTTGCAGTTGTTTTACAAACATTTTCATACTTACAGTTCATATACATTTACAATAATTACAATTCATTTACTTACAAATTCTGACATATAAATGAAGACACTAAAATACTTATGATCTCACCAACTTTATAGCTGATACTCGCTTTCAAAATTACTTGTATCCTCATGTCATCATAGACAGGTACCGATGCAAGGATTAGGGAAGATGAAGCTCGTTGAAGACTCATCTTTCATTTTGATTTATGCTTTAGTGTTTATCAAAATTTGACAAAACACACTTGTATAATAATTATATTATTAATGCAATGGATGATGTTGTTGCTTGTTTACTACTTTACATTGTTGTGATACTGTACATGACGTCCTCCGCCCCAGAACGTTTCCGCCGTTCTTGGTTTTGGGGTGTGACAGATTGGTATTAGAGCATTGTTTATAGTGAATTAAGTATATCAACCCATAAAAGATATACTAACTATAAATACATAAGGGATTAAAAATACTCTGATCAAGAGTTTATACTTTAAATAATAAAATATTTAATAAAGTATACGTGCCTGCATTCATACTAAAATCAGTGTCACTAGGACAGTACAAAAGAATTACGATTGTTGGGCAACACAGGTGGACTTAGAGACATATGGTCAATACTGGGAAGATATAGCCTGATCACCTATATTGTCTGAGGGTTGACTAGCATGTGCCTAAGTTTAATTGTGTGGTTGCAACAATGCTAAAATCTTACCAACCCTACCACAATGAGAACAATAGAACATAAAATTAAAATTAAAATACTATAAGTACGTTATACTTGAGAACTAAAACAGGATCTTCATTACTAAGTTGATAGTTGCTATGTGGATACACTAAGGCTATATGTAATTAGGATGTTATAGACTTAGAATATGTGGAAATTTTACTTCACCACTATTCTGTGTGAATACGGAGTTAAGGTCACTTATTCGAAAGTCTATCCTGTTTAGATTACAGATAGCTGGTATGCACTTCACAAATAGGGATGTAACTAATGAAGGTTTTCTAAATAATTATCTAGATAGTTCGTCTAATAATTATTCTCTTACCCTAAATTCTCGCATAGAAAACATAGTTGGACTCCATCCCCTCGGCAACCAGTATCTTCCGAATGAAGTCATAGCTGGTTGGTTTTGAGAAGAACCAGATAATGATCATCCTATCCCCTTGAATGATCACCATGATGAAAACCTTTCGGACGATGCTAACTCCGAACTAGAGGTTGAGAACCTACCCCAAGCAGCTCCCTTTCCAATTCCTAACCCTCGTCCAGCTTTTCATGGCCCGACCCCTGAGTGGGTGGAATGCTTGGAAACAAGGAGCCAAGGACAAGATCAGCCCATGCCATTTAATGGCGACCGAAGCTTTGATGAGCTGAACAATGGGGGCTCAGCATGCAGAATCTTGCCAATCTTGGTCCGCAGAGTGGCCCGAAATGAGATTCAAGGCAGGACAGCCCTACATCAGATTACCGAAGTTGTCGCCGATGCGAGAATGCATACCATCCGCACCATTCGTCTAGAAGATACTCGCGAGAGATCAGAGAGAAACCATGAAACCCTGCTGCAAGCACTGGCTGAACTGAGAGTTCACCAGAAGGATGACCGTCGCCGGTAGTTGACGCTTTACTTTATTTTCCTTATAAAAAGGGATCGTGTTTTTCTGTCTATGCCCGATGTGGCATTTTCTATGAAATTGTCTTGTACCGTAAGTACATTAGTTAGGTCTTTATGCTGTCAAGAACTATCTTCTCTGGACATGATATAAGACCTTTACAAGGTGATTTTCCCGAATCTTTACGTCGTAAATATCAAAGATATTGATAGCCGGCTAACTTCTGTGTCATTCTTTATTCAAGTACTCTTATCATACTTTCATTGGGGTCTATCTGAAACATGCTTTAGTCAAGTCATTGGACTATAGTAATTTAGCTCCGGAGACATTTCCAAGTCTCTTTCAGTGGTTGGACCTTGTTATTCACCAACCCATGATTCCTCGGCTTGAACGACAAACGTCCTAAGACCATTCTACGAACTTACTTCTACTCATTACTAGGACTGCATCATTGGGATGTAGGTCAAACCTTCGCGATCATACTTCCATTACGTACTAGGACTGCATCATAGGGATATAGGTCAAACTTTCGAGAACATAGTCGTACTCTTTTCATGAACAATCTAAGTACATCAAGGGTCAACCAGAATCGCTCACAAAATCCTTATCTTTCGTGTTACATAATCATGTCGTCATCCGAAAGCAATCAGTCGAACAGCGAAACCTCCGCTTTTCCTATGGACGCCGCTACCTTTCAAACAACAGTTACAACTGCCGTGGTGGCTGCCGTAACCGCGGTCCTTGCACACCGTAACACTATCAGCACAGTCAATGCTGCTGATGGGAATGAAGTTTCCAATCGTGGTATCCATCCAGGAAGTCGCCAAACAGTAACAGTCACAGGCTCGTAAAGCCGAAAAGCAGAGAATAAGAAATGCAAGCGTCAAGCCCGGAAAGAATGCAAGAGATCCCAAAAGCTGGCTATAAAACAGCAGCAAGTGGAAACCCCTGGCGATCCCGTACTGAGCAGGTCATACGAAGGAAAACTCCCGAAGTGTGATAAGTGTAGTTTCCATCATCATGGGGCTTGCCTTGAGATGCAATGTTGCAATTGCCTAAACATAGGGCACCGTGCTCGTGGCTGGGGAGCACAGGCACGACCCATCACTCAAGTCCCTTTCATCGGGACTGACCCTACACACAAGATTAGTTATAACGTCGAACGATTTAAGAAGCAATTTTCAAAATGGAGTAATGAGGAAGGCACTCGTGTCCATATAACACTGGCTAAACATCGAAATCCCTTCACCAAAGCTAGTACTAGCCAGTCATGCCACCAATGCGGTGAAATTGGACACCTCAAGAAGGATTGCCCGATAACGCAGAACTCTGGCGCAGACGGGAAAATTCTCAGGATCACAGCTGCAGGAGAGCCTGCTCCGGAACCAACGTTAATGTAACTAAGGCGTTTTGTTGTAACAGACTTATAAACTATCCAGAACTAGTGCAACTAGAGTCTTACTTTTTGCGAGATCCTGTCAGTATAGAGATTCTCGTGCTGCGTATACTTGTCTTTTGTAGTATACCTTATTTCGCAGCAATGGTCTTGTTGTAAGTCTAAAGTATTGTAACTTTGTTTATGGTTGCGTGGTTGTGTTTTGTCTGTAAATGTATTATGTTCAAATCTAATGTCTATAAGTTTCAGTATGATTCCGACATTATCATACGACATGATTCAATTTGATCCTCACAAAAGCAGCCTTATACGTACATCTCTTTCTTCTAGATCACTTTTCAAGCGAAGCCATCATATCATAACACCGAAGTACTCATGCCAGGAGTACCTCTTAGTTATTTTTTCCAAAGAAACCCCCGAAGTACCACTCGTGCAGTACGTCAAGTTCAATCCAAGGATTTATACGATTGATCTATCATTGAGGAATGTATGCATAAGAGTGATATATAATCAAGGTTCTACAAGTTTAGAATTGATGATTCCACTTTAACTTCTTTTCCCCGAGGGGGTGTGAGCTTAAAGAAGAATCAGTTATTCGACTACCTTTTCAATCTTAATTATATATGACTCGTATACACGAAAAAGTGATTGTGAAACCAGGTATGAATTCTAATATGAACTTCAGGACGGAGAACTGCCTAAGCCTACGAGAAATCGCATCGTCATGTGAACAAACTTAGAACCCAGTACGACTCCCGTAAACGGATCGCCCTACAACTTAAACACCTACGGAGATACAAGAACAGTCCGAACAACTTAGCGAACTACACAGAAATAGAATTAGAAGACTAGGTTTCTCACCCTAGAGAACCCCGGTCATATTCTTCCAGAGATCGACGGATCGCATTGTATGTACCTCGGTTATCGAGGACTCCGTCAAGATTTTTCATTAGAAATCGTTATCTCTACCGTGCGTAGACGAAATGGTTGAGCAAACGCAAGGAAAGAAACTACTTCCAGGAATGGATCTGAGATCCGAATATCACCATTCGAGTGTTAGGGAAAGATGTCCGAAAGACTATCTCCTGAACTCGATGCGGACACTTCGAGTCTGTAGTGATACCCTTCGGATAGGACCAATACGCCCATAGTTTTCATGAGCTAAATGAATAGGGTACGTCTTTCTTACTTGGATCAGTTCGTCATTTCTCCATGTAATGACTTACTTATCTACCCTCGTAGTAAGAAGAAAACCCATGGAAACATTTCCTACAGAGGAACTTTAGCGAACTTCTCTAGGCACGAGTTTTGAAATTGAAGAGTCAAATTTTTATGACACACTGTTGTAACGTGGGAAATTTTGAGTACTCTTTCAATTTGTCAAAGCCGTTGAGCATTTGTCGACACCAGAGACGCCGACAGTCATTCGCTAAATTCTAGGTCTTACCGACCTACCGTCTTAGTTCATTCAGAACTCCTCGCGAATTACAGAAACCCGTACGACTTTGACCCAGCAAGGGGTGGCCTTTGACTTTGAAGTTAAGCAAGAAGAGGAACCTTTGGAATTTCAAGTGAGTGACCAAGCTCTTTAGGTTAACTCACTCTCAGAATGGCTTAATACGCTTCATATCGCGTGGAAAGCTAAATCCAATATAGTTAGGACCGCCGAGATTCTTATCAGAATCGGACCTGTACCTCGCACAAACTAGACCTACTCCACGAACTCAGTAACGTACATTATACACTTAGCGTCACGATCGTGAAACCATACCTTTCCGTTAGGACTCTTGTAAGTCCACTCGTCGAGATTCTCGCCTTCGTTTTAGAACCGTAGTGAACCTCGACCGAGAGGTCAAGCGGACGAAGCAGCGCTATCGCCCGATAGTGAAGGTTCGTTGGGATTCCAACCGAGAACCCGATTTCACTTAAGTGCGCTAGAACCAATCGATTAGGAAGTTTCCTCCTCACGAATCGATCATTCGTACATACTTCCTTGCCTAAATTCTAATTTCGGGACGAAATTCCCTTCAACAGGGGGATGATGTGACAACCCGGAATTTCCATTCTGAACAAACCATTTGAAGCCAATAGAAGTAGAACAGTTACAGTGAAAACTCAGATTTCGAGTATAAGTTTGGCAGTTTTCAGGATTTTACACTTAAGGAGATGTTAGGAGAGTGGATGCACTAGGGTTTTGTGCAACACTATTATTCCAATACTCTAGGACATTATAATTCGTTTCAGGAATAAAAATATTTTCTGCCAAAAATATCTCAGGACTATAAATAGAATTCTGAAACAAATTGGTTCATTAGTTGAATTCCATTTAGAGAAAAGTCAAAATTCTCTCTCACGGATCTTCGGGTTTTTATCCCAAATTGTGAGTAACTCTTTCTAGTAGTGTTAGAAAGCTTTAAATGTGTTCATAACATAGATTACATAGCTAAATCATTCGATTTAGGAGTTTACTCCCCAAGGTGTTCTTGGGCGGTAAACTCCCGAAACCAAGACTAGATTGTCCCCCGTGATATACTACTGCCTTGGACTTGTATAGGAGTGTATTAGGGACATGAAATCAAGCAAGAATCACCCAAGTTTGGGAGTTCACGGCCCAAGAGTATCTTAGGCCGTAAACTCCAAAAAGAATGCTCAAAATGGTGCTTTTAGGGCACCTAAGGCTTAGACTTGATTTAAGACATGTACCCTAACGTGTTTAAAGCCTAGAAAACATATGGAATCACAAGTATTAAGGAGTTTACGACCAAGACAAGTTCTTGGGCCGTAAACCCCTATAAAGGGGTCAAATGACACTCTAACTCCTTCCTTATGCCTAGAACCCAACATAGATCATAACCTTGAAATGTTAGAGACTTGAAAACACCATAAACACCCTCCCAAGTGAGTTTACGGCCGTAAACTCCAAGGGAATATGGTCCCAGGGCCGTAAACTCCTTAAAGGAGTTAATAGGAAGCCCAAACACTTGATTTAGCCTTGAACTAATTCACCACTAGAGTTGTAGTAATTCTAAGCTTCATTTAGTGACCCTATGGAGATTTTACGGCCAGGAGTTTACTCCCCTGGGCCGTAAACTCCAAAACATATGGCCATTAGACCATAAACTCCCATTAGGGGCATTGCACTCCTTTGTTGCAACCCATTAGCCTCCTAGCACTTGACCAAAAGTGTTTTCCTCGCGTTTAAATGTTTATACTTGTATAATTAGTGTTTTTTATCACTAATTATTTATATACATATGTCTTCATATCTAATTAGGATCATTTTGTGTGTCTAAAGTCTTCACTTGAGACCAAGCACTTGTCCGATCCTTCCTTACGATAACAGTCCGTTCAATTCCAGTCACCTACTACAGGTGAGTTCATACCCCTTAATCAATGTTTTAAACTGTTTTTAAATGTTTTATGCGGGGGATACAAGTAGAATTATGCTAATTATTATATCAATCACATGTGATTAATAAGCAGCATTCAAATGATTGGCTACTCATTAGCCGTTTTACCAAACAGTTTCCTTCAAATGTTTTTCATAAACATTTTATATGTTTTTAAAACTCCTTATTACACTGTATATTTTTACCCTGTATATTACATTTCAAACTTATTTACAATTGTGTTTTCAAACAAATGTTCTTTATACTAAACTGCTTTATCAAACCCATGCCTTCAAAACCATTTTATAGATCGACATCAAGTCGATCTTTTCTTAGAAAATATTTATGTTCAAAGGTTTTACAAATCTTATTTTATGCTTTTATATTATAAATTGCATGCCTCTATATGTATAGTTATATAAGAAATGTTTAAAAGACTTAGGAAGGCTATCCACCCTATTTCCTTTCCGCGCTTTAGATGTGGTCTGGTGGGATATCAGGTACTCGTCCGAAGGTCATAAAGACCCTTCCAGTTCATCCCATGCCCTTGGGTACCAAGGGTATATATCCATGTCCATACGTACCAGTTAGACTACTAGTAAACTACCATATGGGTAGTTTACGAAGATACTAGAACTACTACTAGAACACAATATCATACTATGAGTCACTTCATTCATGAGTCAATACTTACTACTGAGAGAACATATTCAACTATACTAGAGAAGAACATATACAACTATACTAGAGAAGAACATTTACAACTATACTATAGAAGAACATATACAACGATAGTAGAATGATTACATTACTATACTTGCTAAGTAGAGAGCACGTACATTACAGCTAGAACAGTTCATTACATTACATATACATGAATACGTTAATAATTGTGATCCACTGTATCGGAGCATGCCTTAAATGTCATGGCCCGAGTTGTAGCCAGATTTCTCTTGAAGGGAGAGCATGAGTTTGCGTATAGATCTATACTGGATTGACTATCCTACACCTTGCTGCTAGCTACAGCCGGACCTGCAGGTCTGCGGGTGCCAAACGTCATTCCGTTTTACGACCATTCTTATGTCGTTGTTACCAGTCGATAGTATGGTATAATTAATCACATGAGGCCTTAATATAAATTTGGTTTAAAGGTAATTAGTACAGCAGTAGTTCTTATAGCGCTACATTTTAGTACTACATTAATTTTCCCTGTACACGTATTTAGTGATCTTTTCACTTAAACTATAAATGTAAAAACTATATTTTATTAATAATAGTTACACTTGGGAAAATTACACACTTTTACGTGACACAAACATTTAGAACAGTTAAGTCTTGGTAGAAGACTACATTGAGAACAGTTAGGTCTTGGTAGAAGACACCCTTATATAATAGTAGGAATCATAGGAATTTCTAGAGTTTTTCAAACGTTTACAGTAGTTTTACAAACGTTTTCATACTTACAGTTCATATACATTTACAATACTTACAATTCATTTACTTACAAATTCTGACATACAAATTAAGACACTAAAATACTTATGATCTCACCAGCATTATAATTGATACTCGCTTTCAAAATTACTTGTATCCTCAGGTCATCATAGACAGGTACCGATGCAAGGATTAGGGAAGATGGAGCTCGTTGAAGACTCATCTTTCATTTTGATTTATGCTTTAGTGTTTATCAAAATTTGACAAAACACACTTGTATAATAATTATATTATTAATGCAATGGATGATGCTGTTGCTTGTTTACTACTTTACATTGTTGTGATACTGTACATGACGTCCTCCGCCCCAGAACGTTTCCGCCGTTCTTGGTTTTGGGGTGTGACAGATTGGTATCAGAGCATTGTTTATAGTGAATTAAGTATATCAACCCATAAAAGATATACTAACTATAAATACATAAGGGATTAAAAATACTCTGATCAACAGTTTATACTTTAAATAATAAAATATTTAATAAAGTATACGTGCCTGCATTCATACTAAAATCAGTGTCACTAGGACAGTACAAAAGAATTACGATTGTTGGGCAACACAGGTGGACTTAGAGACATATGGTCAATACTGGGAAGATATAGCCTGATCACCTATATTGTCTGAGGGTTGACTAGCATGTGCCTAAGTTTAATTGTGTGGTTGCAATAATGCTAAAATCTTACCAACCCTACCACAATGAGAACAATAGAACATAACATTAAAATTAAAATACTATAGGAGTATTTGGTGTTACTATAAGTACGGTATACTTGAGAACTAAAACGGGATCTTCATTACTAAGTTGATAGTTGCTAAGTGGATACACTAAGGCTATATGTAATTAGGATGTTATAGACTTAGAATCTGTGGAAATTTTGCTTCACCCCTATTCTGTGTGAATACGGAGTTAAGGTCACTTATTCAAAAGTCTATCCTGTTTAGATTACACATAGCTGGTATGCACTTCACAAATAGCGATGTAACTAATGAAGGTTTTCTAAATAATTATCTAGATAGTTCGTCTAATAATTATTCTCTTACCCTAAATTCTCGCATAGAAAACATAGCTGGACTCCATCCCCTCGGCAACCAGTATCTTCCGAATGAAGTCATAGCTGGTTGGTTTTGAGAAGAACCAGATAATGATCATCCTATCCCCTTGAATGATCACCATGATGAAAACCTTTCGGACGATGCTAACTCCGAACCAGAGGTTGAGAACCTACCCCGAGCAGCTCCCTTTCCAATTCCTAACCCTCGTCCGACTTTTCATGGCCCGACCCCTGAGTGGGTGGAATGCTTGGAAACAAGGAGCCAAGGACATGATCAGCCCATGCCATTTAATGGCGACCGAAGCTTTGACGAGCTGAACAATGGGGGCTCAGCATGCAGAATCTTGCCAATCTTGGTCCGCAGAGTGGCCCGAAATGAGATTCAAGGCAGGACAACCCTACATCAGATTACCGAAGTTGTCGCCGATGCGAGAATGCATACCGTCTGCACCATTCGTCTAGAAGATACTCGCGAGAGATCAGAGAGAAACCATGAAATCCTGCTGCAAGCACTGGCTGAACTGAGAGTTCACCAAAAGGATGACCGTCGCCGGTAGTAGACGCTTTACTTTATTTTCCTTATAAAAAGGGATCGTGTTTTTCTGTCTATGCCCGATGTGGCATTTTCTATGAAATTATCTTGTACCGTAAGTACATTAGTTAGGTCTTTATGCTGTCAAGAACTATCTTCTCTGGATATGATGTAAGACCTTTACAAGGTCATTTTCCCGAATCTTTACGTCGTAAATATCAAAGATATTGACAGCCGGCTAAGTTCTGTGTCATTCTTTATTCAAGTACTCTTATCATACTTTCATTGGGGTCTATCTGAAACATGCTTTAGTCAAGTCATTGGACTATAGTAATTTAGCTCTGGAGACATTTCCAAGTCTCTTTCAGTGGTTGGACCTTGTTATTCACCAACCCACGATACCTCGGCTTGAACGACAAACGTCCTGAGACCATTATACGAACTTACTTCTACTCATTACTAGGACTGCATCATAGGGATGTAGGTCAAACCTTCGCGATCATACTTCCATTCCGTACTAGGACTGCATCATAGGGATATAGGTCAAACTTTCGAGAACATAGTCTTACTCTTTTCATGAACAATCTAAGTACATCAAGGGTCAACCAGAATCGCTCACAAAATCCTTATCTTTCGTGTTACAGAATCATGTCGTCATCCGAAAGCAATTAGTCGAACAGCGAAACCTCCGATTTTCCTATGGACGCCGCTACCTTTCAAACAGCAGTTACAGCTGCCGTGGTGGCTGCCGTAACCGCGGTCCTTGCACACCGTGGCACTATCAGCACAGTTAATTCTACTGATAGGAATGAAGTTTCCAATCGTGGTATCCATCCAGGAAGTCGCCAAATAGTAACAGTCACAGGCTCGCAAAACCGAAAAGCAGAGAACAAGAAATGAAAGCGTCAAGCGCGGAAAGAACGCAAGAGATCCCAAAAGCTGGCTATACAACAACAGCAAGTGGAAACCCCTGGCGATCCTGTACCGAGCAGGCCATACGAGGGAAAACTCCCGAAGTGTGATAAGTGTAGTTTCCATCATCATGGGGCTTGCCATGAGATGCAATGTTGTAATTGCCTAAACATAGGGCACCATGCTCGTGGCTGTGGAGCACCGGCACGACCCATCACTCAAGTCCCTTTCATCGGGACTGACCCTACACACAAGATTAGTTATAACGCTGAACGATTTAAGAAGCAATTTTCAAAGTGGACTAACGTGGAAGGCAATCGTGTCCACATAACACTGGCTAAACACCGAAATCTCGTCACCAAAGCTAGTACTAGCCAGTCATGCCACCAATGCGATGAAATTGGACACCTCAAGAAGGATTGCCCGATAACGCAGAACTCTGGCGCAGACGGGAAAATTAGCAACAGAGGTAAATGTACATCTACGTATGTCTTCAGTTAACATTGTTAGTTACCCTAGTACCAAAGGGTAATACTAAGGCTACATTCAGAACAATCGGGTCTTGGTAGAAGGCTACATTCAGAACAGTCGAGTCTTGGTAGAAGGCTACATTCAGAACAGTCGGGTCTCGGTAGAAGGCTACATTCAGAGCAGTTAGTTCTTGGTGGAAGGCTACATTCAGAGCAGTTAGGTCTTGGTAGAAGGCTACATTCAGAATAGTTAGGTCTTGGTAGAAGACTCCCTTTTATAGTAGTAGGAATCATAGGGATTTCTAGGGTTTTTCAAATGTTTACATTTGTTCTACGAATATTTTCATACTTATACGAGTTTCCTTTCAAAACAATTTTAAGTCTTTCATCACAAGTTTTACAAATTAAGACGCACTAATACTTATGATCTCACCAGCTTTAAAGGTGATACTCTCTTTCAAAATAACTTGTATCCTCAGGTCAACGATAGATAGGTACCGATGTAAGGTTTAGAGAAGATGGAGCTCGATCAAGACTCATCTGTCATTTTGTTTATACTTTAGTGTCTATTATAATTTGACAGAACACTTGTATTAAAATTATATTATAAATGCAATGGATGATGTTGTTGCTTGTTTACTACTTTTCATTGTTGTGATACTATACATGACGTCCTCTGCCCCAGAACGTTTCTGCCGTTCTTGGTTTTAGGGTGCGACAGATTGGTATCAGAACATTGCTTATAATGAATTAAGTATATCAACCCATAAAAGATATACTAACGATAAATACATAGGGATTAAAAATGCTCTGACCAAGAGTATATACTTTAAATAGTAAAATATTTAATTTAGTATACGTGCTTGCATTCATACTTAAATCAGTGTCACTAGGACAGTACAAAAGAATTACGATTGTTTGGCAACACATGTGGACTTAGAGACATATGGTCAAAACTGGGAAGATATAGCTTGATCAACTATATTATCCGAGGGTTGACTAGCATGTGCCTAAGTGTAGTTGTGTGGTTGCAACAAGTCAAAAATCTTACCCACCCTACCACAATGAGAACAGTCGAAAATAACATTAAACTTAAAACACTATAGGAGTATTTGGTGTTACTATAAGTACTTTATACTTGAGAACTAAATCAGGATCTTCATTACTAAGTTGATAGTTGCTAAGTGGATACACTAAGGATATATGTAATTAGGATGTTATAAACTTAGAATCTGTCAAATTTTACTTTACCCCTAGTCTGTGTGAATTTGGAGTTAAGGTCACTTATTCGAAGGCATATCCTGTTTCGATTACATATAACTGGTATGCACTTCACAAATAGCGATGTAGCTAATGAAGATTTTCTAAATAATTATCTAGATAGTTTGTCTAATAATTGTTTTCTTACCCCAATCCTCGCGAAGATAACATGGCTGGACTCAATCCCCACGGCATCCAGTACCTTCCGAATGAGGTCATTGCTGGATGGTTTGAAGAAGAACCCGAGAATGACCATCCTATCCCTTTGAATGTTCACCGTGATGAAGACCTTTCGGATGGTGCTAACTCTGAACCCGAGGTTGAGAACCTACCCCAGGCAGCTCCCGTTCCAATTCCTAACCCTCGTCCGACTTTTCATGGTCCGACGCCTGAATGGGTGGAATGCTTGGAAACATGGATCCAGGGACAAGATCAGCCCATGCCATTTAATGGTAATCGAAGCTTTTATGAATTATGCAATGGGGGCTCAGCAGACAAAATCTTGCCAATCTTGGTCCGTAGAGTGGCCCGAAATGAGATTCAAGGCAGGACAACCCTACATTAAATCACAGAAGTTGTCGCTGATACGAGAATGCATACCCTCCGCCACCATTCGTCTAGAAGATGCTCACGAGAGATCAGAGAGAAACCATGAAACCCTACTGCAAGCACTGGCTGAATCACGAGCCAAAGTCATAGAGCTCCGAGCACGCCAAAGAGTGTACGAAAGACACCTACTTGATGCGGAACGTCAACTGGCTGAACCGAGAGTTCACCAGAGGGATGAGCGTCGCCAGTAATAGATGTTTTACTTTATTTCCTTGTTAAAAGGAATGGTTTTTCTGTCTATGCCTGATGTGGCATTTTCTATGAAGCTATCTTGTACTATAAGTACTTTTGGTTAGGTCCTTATGCTGTCAAGAACTATCTTATCTGGATATGATGTAAGACCTTTTACAAGGTCATTCTCCCGAACTTGTACGTCATGAATATCGAAGATATTGACAGTCGGCTAACTTCTGTGTCATTCTGTATTCAAGTACTCTTATCATACTTTCATTAGAGTCTATCTGAAACATGCTTTAGTCAAGTCATTGGACTATAGTAATTTAACTCCAGAGACATTTCTAAGTCTCTTTCAGTTGTTGGATCATGTAATTCACCAACCAACGATACCTCGGCTTGAACGACAAACGGCTTGAGACCATTCTACAAACTTACTTCCACTCATTACTAGGACTGCATCATAGGGATGTAGGTCAACGCTTCACAAACTCCCCTTCACTCAGTGCTAGGACTGCATCATGGGGATGTAGGTCAAACCTTCGCAAACATACTTCTAATCTGTACTAGGACTGCATCATAGGGATGTAGGTCAACCTTTCGAGAACATACTCCTACTCTTTGATTGAGCAATCGAAGTACATCTAAGGTCAACCAGAATCGCTCACAAAATCCTTATATTTCGTGTTACAAACTCATGTCGTCATCCGGAAGCAATCAGTCGAACAACGAAACCTCCGCTTTCCCTATGGACGCTGCTACTTTCCAGACCGTAGTTACAGCTGCTGTAATGGCTGCCGTGACAGCATTCCTTGCACACCGTAACGCTATCAACAAAATCAATGCTGATGATGGGGTTTAAGTTTCCAATCATGGTATCCATCTAGGAAGTTGTCAATCGGTAACAGTCACAGGCTCGCAAAGCCGAAAATCAGAGAACAAGAAACGAAAGCGCCAAGCCCAGAAAAACGCAAGAAATCCCAAAAACATGCCATGGAACAACAACAAGTGGAAACCCCTGCCTTCCCCGTACCTAGCAGGCCATACGAGGGAAAACTCCCGAAGTGTGATAAGTGTAGTTTCCATCATCATGGGGCTTTCTATGAGATGCAATGTTGCAATTTCCTAAACATAGGGAACCATGCTCGTAGCTGTGGAGCACCGGCACGACCTATCGCTCAAGTCCCTGTCATCGGGACCAACCCTACACACAAAAGTAGTGATAAAGCCGAACGCTTTAGGAAGCAATTTCCTAGGTGGAGTAATGAGGAAGGTACTCGTGTCCACATAACACTGGCTAAGCACCTCACTTCCACCACCAATGTTGGTGCTGTCTAGATATGTCACTAATGCGGTGAAATTGGACACCTCAAGAAGGATTGCCCAATAGAGAAGAACTCGGGTGCTGATGGGAAGATTTTCAGGATCACAGCTGCTGGAGAAACTACGTCGAACCCTTGTTAATGTCATTAAGGCGTTTCCATCCAAAACTAATGCAACTAGAGTCTTACCTTTTGCGAGATCCTGTCGGTATAGGGATGCTCGTGCTGCGTATACTTGTCTTTTGTAGTATACCTCATTTGCAGCAATGGTCTTGTAGTAAGTCTAAAGTATTGTAATTCTGTTGATGGTTGCTCGGTTGTGTTTGTCTGTAACGCCTTATGTTCAAATCTAATGTTTTTAATTTTCCTTATGATTCCGACATTTTCTTACATCTAGATTCGATTTGATCCGCACCTAAACCAGCTTCATACGTGCATCTATTTCTTCGAAATCGCCTTTCCAGCGAAGCCGTCGTATCAGAACACCGAAGTACTCATGCATGGAGTACCCCATAGTTCTTTTCCTTTCCAAAGAAATCCCCGAAGTACCACTCATACAGTACGTCAAGTTCAAATCCAAAGATCCATACGGTTGATCTGTCGCTGAAGAATGCATACATAGGGGTGATATACAATCAAGGTTCTACATGTTTAGAATTAATGATTCCACTTTAACTTCTTTTTCCTCGATGGGATATGAGCTTAAAGATGAATCATTTATTCGACAACCTTTTCAATCTTAATTATATACGACTCATATACACGACATTGTGATTGTTGAACTAAGTATGAATTCTAATATGAACTTCAGGACGGAGACTGCCCAAGACTACGAGTAATCGTATCGTCATGTGAACAAACTTAGAACCCAGTATGACTCTTGTAAACAGATCGCCCTATAGTCTAAACACCTACGGAGATACAAGAACAGCCAAACAACTTAGCGAACTACACAAAAATAGAATTAGAAAACTAGGTTTCTCACCTTGGAGAACTCCGGTATTATTCTTCCAGAGGTCGACGGATTGCATCGTATGTACCTCGGCTATCGAGGACCCCGTCCAAATTTTTTCCATTAGAAATCTTTGCCTCTGTCTCGCATAGATGAATTGGTTGAGCAAATTTAAGGAAAGAATTACTTTCAGAAATGGACCTGAGATCTGAATATCACCAGTTTGAGTGTGAGGGAAGGATGTTCGGAAGACTACCTTCCGAAATCGATGCAGACACTTCGAGTCCGTAGTGATACCCCTCGGATAGGACCAATACGCCTGAAGCATTCATGAGTTTAATGAATAGAGTCCGTCTTTCTTACTTGGACCGGTTCGTCATTCTCCATGTAACGACTTACTTATCTGCCCTGGTAATAAGAAGGAACCCGCGGAAACATTACCCTCAGAGATACTTTTCGCAAAGTTCTCTGAACACGAGTTTTGGAATTGAAGAGTCAAAATTTCCTAAGACACACTATTAGTGAGGTGGAAATTCTTGAGTACTCTGTCAATTTATCAAAATCATTGAGAATTTGTCGACATCAGGGACGACGACAGGAATCCGCCAAATTCTAGGTCTTACAGACCTACTGTCATAATTCCTCCAGAACTCCTCGCAAGTCACATAAACCTTTACGACTTTGACCCAGCAGGGGGTGGCCCTTGAATGGGAAGTTAAACAAGAAAAAGAAACCTTGGAAATTCCAAGTGAGAGACCAAATTATTTAGGAAAACTCACGCTAGGAATGCTTAATGCACTTCGTAAAGCGTGGAAAGCTAAATCCAAGATAGTTAGGACCTCCGAGATTCTTACCAGAATCGGTCCTATATCTCACAGACTAAACCTACTCCGCGAACTCAGTAACGTACATTATACCCTTCGCGTCTCGATTTTGAAACCATACCTTTTTGTTAGGACTCTTGTAAGTCCACTCGTCGAGATCCTCGCCTATGTATTAGAACCGTAGTGACCCTCGACCGAGTGGTCAAGCGGACGAAGCAACGCCGTTGCCATTTAGTGAAGGTTCGTTGGGATACCAACCGAGGACCCAAATTCACTTATGAGCGCGAGAACCAATCGATTAGGAATTTTCCACCTCTCGACTCGATCATTTGTGCCTACTTCCTTACATAATTCTTTTTTCGGGACGAAATTCCCTTTAGCAGGGGGATGATGTGATAACTCGAAATTTTCATTCGGCCGAACCCTAACAGTCAATCACTTCAATTTATAGGCCAATTACATTATTACTTATTTTTGGCAAATTTAAAGTTCGTTTGATTATTTTAATATTATTCTTTAAACGAACGGGTGAAAGAAAGTGTCGTCTCGGGTTTTGAAATTTAAAAACCGTAAACACCTCGTGTCTTAGAAGTTCACGACCAAACTTTTATGTTTGGGTCAGAAAATCACCCAAAAACCGTGAACTCATGCATAAGCATGAGTTTACTCCCCAAAAACAAGTCATTTTGTTTTTACTCCCCATTTACCAAAAGAGGAAACTCCAAAAACTCTCTCAAGTATCATCCAAGTTTTTATTCAAAATCTTCAATCTAGTAAGTGTTTCTAGCCCTTTCAAGTTAGTATATCACTTAATCTAGTGATTGTACATCCTTTAATCCATCCATTTTTGTGTTTTGACTAGTTTTTCCAAAGCACCAAGAACACACACTAGTGTTCTTGGACTTTAAGTTCATTTCAAGCTTCCACAATGTAAGTACTTCTATCCTAGAGTCATTTAAAGCTTGCTATACATGTTTATACCAAAGAAAAGTCCCAAGAACACCAAGATAAAGGTGTTCACTGTTTTGGGAGGTCCCAAAACCATAAACACCAAGAATAGGGCCAAAATGGTGTGTTAAGGTGCCTAGATGCTTCACAATGCCTTAGGGACTTGTCTAGAGTCATCCTTGAAGATTTTATCACACAAAAAGCACCAAAAATTTCCATTTTTATGTGTTTACGCTTTGGGGATGTCCCAAAACTGTAAACACCCCAAAAAGTGTGTAAATGTCCCATAAAAGTCCCATGGTTACTTCTTATGTCTAAATCGAACCTAGACTAGTGCCATGATTGAGCTAAGGACTTGAAAACCCCAAATACAATAAAATTAGGAGTTTAAGGTAGTAAACTCATGAAGAAATGGTCCTTAGACCGTAAACCCCATTTAGGAGTGTTTTGATGCCACACAACACTTCCTAAGGCTAAATCATGAAGTAGGAATGCTTGGAATAGCTTACAAGACTTCAAATCAACAAATGCTCAAAAGGTTAGGAGTTTACGACCGTAAACTCAAGAGTTTATGACCATAAACTCAAGGGGTGTTGGACTTTAGGGAGTAAACTCATTTTAGGAGTGTTCCTTGAACCCCAAACACACTAACCTTTCCCTACAACACTTAGATGCACTCCTTAGCACTTATAACACTTGTAGAAAGTGTTTGTCATGTCCTTGAGTGTCTTGACTTCTTTATTAGTTTTTAAAAGACTAATTGCTTATATACATATGTCCTCATATGTAATTAGGATCTTTGTACGTGTCTAAGTCTTCACTTGACACCAAGCACTTATCCGACACTTTCTTCCGATCCACTCGCAACAGGTGAGTTCATACCCCTTAATCAATATTTTAAATGTTTTTAAATACTTTATGGGGGGATACAAGTAGAATCATGCTAGTTATTATAATAATCGTATGTGATTAATAAGAAGCATTCAAATGATTGGCTACTCATTAGCCGTTTTACCAAACAGTTTCCTTCAAAGGTTTTTCATAAACAATTTATATGTGTAAAACTCCTTATTAAACTGTACATTATACTCTGTATGTTTCATTTCAAACTCATTTACAATTGTGTTTCAAACAAACGTTTCTTTATACTTAAACTGTTTTATCAAACCCATGCCTTCAAATCGGTTTATAAATTGACATCAAGTCGATCTTCTCTTAGATAATAATTATGTTCAAAGGTTTTACAAAACTTATTTTATACTTTTATATTATCAATTGCATGCCTATATATGTATAGATATATAAGAAATGTTTAAAAGACTTAGGAAGGCTATCCACCCTATTTACTTTTCGCGCTTGAGATGTGGTCTAGTGGGACATCGTGTATCCGTCCGAAGGTTGTTTAAATATTAGTTAATTGTCATATGTACATATATAGTGATAAAGGTCCTTCCAGTTCATCCAATGCCCTTGGGTAGCAAGGGTATACATCCGTGTTCATACGTACCAGTTACATTACTTGTAGGCTACCATATTGGTAGTTTAGGAAGATACTAGGACTATTACTAGAACACGATATCATACAATGAGTCAGTTCATTCATGACTCGTTACTTGCTAGATAGAGATAGAACACACATTACATCTAGTACACACATTACATTACTATACATGCTAGATAGAGAGAGAACACACGTTACAGCTAGTACACGCAGAACATTACAGTACATTTACATAGATACATCTATATGAGCACATTTACATGAATACGTTTACATATATACGCTTACATGACTACATTTACATAGATGCATTTACATGAGCACACTTACACGAATTAATAGTACATTTTATATGTATAGATTCTGTTATATAATCCTCATTCTTATCTTTACCTTGTGATTCAATCACATAATCTACAAGCTAGATTGTATTTAATATCCTAGTAACAAAGGATACGTTGTGGGATTAACCATTCCTAGAATCTCTGTTAGCTACAGAGGTAAAAGCACATCCACGGATGTCAACGGTTGATACCATTACAAGTATACTTTAAGGGACTAACTATTCCTATACCCAGCTGTTAGCAACAGAGGTAAATCTACATCTACGGATGTCTGTAGTTAACATTGTTAGTTACCCTAGTACCAAAGGGTAATACTAAGGCTACATTTAGAACAGTCGGGTCTTGGTAGAAGGCTACATTCAGAACAGTCGGGTCTTGGTAGAAGGCTATATTCAGAACAGTCGGGTCTTGGTAGAAGGCTACATTCAGAACAGTCGGGTCTTGGTAGAAGGCTACATTCAGAGTAGTTAGGTCTTGGTAGAAGGCTGCATTCAGAGCAGTTAGGTCTTAGTAGAAGGCTACATTCAGAATAGTTAGGTCTTGGTAGAAGACTCCCTTTTATAGTAGTAGGAATCATAGGAATTTCTAGGGCTTTTCAAACGTTTACATTTGTTCTACAAACATTTTCATACTTATACGGGTTTCCTTTCAAAACAATTTCAAGTCTTTCATTACAAGTTTTACAAATTAAGACGCACTAATACTTATGATCTCACCAGCTTTAAAGGTGATACTCTCTTTCAAAATAACTTGTATCCTCAGGTCAACGATAGACAGGTACCGATGCAAGGTTTAGACAAGATGGAGCTCGATCAAGACTCATCTTTCGTTTTGTTTATACTTTAGTGTCTATTATAATTTGACATAACACTTGTATTAAATTTATATTATTAATGCAATGGATGATGTTGTTGCTTGTTTACTACTTTTCATTGTTGTGATACTGTACATGACGTCCTCCGATCCAGAATGTTTCCGCCGTTGTTGGTTTTGGGGTGTGACAACTTAGTGAGTCCCCCCTATCCCTCCCCCCAAAAATACTCATACCTACAACAATACATAGAGAATTATAAACAACATACTATGGGTCCAATCAACCATCGGGTTGGAATACCCTAGGCCCTCAACCATCCGGTTGGAATGCCAATATGCTATGGGTCCAATCATCCTCGGGATGGAATACCCAAGGCCCACAACCAACAGGTTGGAATGCCCACGTACTATGAGTCTAGTCATCCTCGATATGGAATACTCATGGCCAACAACCAACAGGTTGGAATGCCCAAGTCTATTGGCTTTCGCACAAAGCAGATAAGCCTCAACCGCCCAACAAACATGTGCACATATAGTGGATAATCACGTAACAGTCTATAGACAAGAACTGAACTAACAGATCATACCACATACTACATAATATTATCCTACCCTCTAGGATACCGAACTAACAATTCATACCACATATCACATAATATCATCCTACCTTCTAGGATACCGATTTAACAGATCATACTAGCATAACATAACCAGATAACAATCCAAAGGGCCAACTATGGTGTCGTAGACCCTTGAGTATAGTGAGGATAACTCACCTCACACTTTCGACTCGAAGATAAACTCAAGCTCTCGGATTGCCGGTAAAAACTCCACCACCTAAATTCACCATAGAACCATGCTTGTAAATTCTCAATTTCCCAAAATATCCCAGAAGTCCAATAGTCAACCATTGGTCAAAGTCACAATCAACTGTCAAATTCAACATTCCTTGTTGACCTCAACTCGTCGAGTACAACCACCCACCCGCCGATTTCCTTGCATAACTCGCCAACTTTCCGAGTCACTTGAGTGACTCGTCAAGTTCCTAGTGTCAATGGCCGCAAACCTCTTGGCCAGCACGTCGAGTTTCTCTACAACTTGCTGAGTTGATACGTGTCCAAAGGTTGGGAAAGCCCTAGAAAACTCTCCAAGTCACTCATCTTACTCGCCGAGCCCATGGCAATCTTCATCGGACTCGCCGAGTCGACCATGCGACTCACCGAGTCCCTTCAGTCCGTCATCCATACAAAGGCTTTTTAAGCCATGCTAAGGCTCCAAATTGTAGATCCAGCTTCCTAAGGCATGTTTATCACGTAAAGTTGCAATATTTACGTGCATGCATTACTCTAAAGTCTTAAAATGACAAAAACAAGCTTGTAAAGAAGTCTCACACTTGAGGGAAGGCTCATACTTGTCTAAGCCGATAATTTTATAGAGCTAGAGGCCAAAAAGAGCTCAGATCTGTGGTTGCAACTTCATATCTTAGCTAAACACAATAAAGGATTCCCAAAAACCCACCCAAAAGAGATATATGAAGAAATGAGCCAAGGTAACAACTTAATAACTTCCAAATGGTGTCAGCTAAAGTAGATATCGGATTCCCATGAATTCCTTGCCTCAATCCACTTGTTTACCCAAGTCTTTCCTCACCAAGATCCTTCTTCGAAGCTTAAACACACCAATGAAACATACACACATGAATTAGGGTTTAATAATGTTAAGGGGCTATAAAGGAGAAGCTAGGGGAGGCCAATGATCCTTTAAATAGGGTGAAAAGCCCCGAAATTTAGGGTTTAATTTGCCAGCTCCTACTCGTCGAGTCCCTTCTTGGACTCGGCGAGTAGGTCAATAAAACATGTGGAACAACCCACTGCTACTCGACGAGTAGGGCAACCAACTCGTCAAGTAGACCTTGAAATAAAAAAAATCTTATAAAAATCAATATCTGAGAATCAGGGGGTTACATAATGTGTGAACCAAATATGGTTGTATATATGTTAAAGTGTATATATGTTATTATTACATGATAATCTTAATAGAAGTATTAGTACTTAAAAATATTAATGTATATTAAATACCTGATACTCTATGCTAAATATATACACTAAATTATGATAGTGTTGGCTAAACACGGTTACTATTGAAAGTTGATTTCACGGATTGTTGTCTTGTCTAAGTTTTAAACTAAGACATATAAAGGATATTTAGTCCCAAGTAAGTTGAATAAGGCTATAATCATACGCTATAGTATTGCATGATAAGGAACACTAGATTAAAAAGGAATTACAAGTATTATATTTGGTCTAGTTATAAAATAAGGTTTATCAAGCATGTTTAGATCAAAAGTAAGTTGAATGAGTGTTTAGTTATAGCTTGTATTGTAATGATATTGCATAAGTAGGACATTTGTGTTGGGGATTGATTATAGGTTTAGTAGTCTCGTGTAGTTATAAAATCTTACTTGAAAGGAGTTCTTAGTTCAATTAAGCTTAACTTTGGGTAGTTTTATATGGTGGTGTGTAAGAGTTTTGAATGGATAACAGAGCTCTGTTTTAGGAAAATGTTGTGTGTCCAGGTACATGTTATGTACCGGAGTACTGCACTAGTATTTTTCCCTCCGCTTTAGATAACCAGAAATGGTGTGTCTAGATTTGACAGCCATAAATTGTAGGTCTATATCAGGCAACCATTAGGTGTCTGGTCATCTGCTAGAGTGGGATGAAAACCACAGACTAACTGTCTTGTCGAAATGCTATTATGATTATAGTATGTAAGTGTTAATAAAATATATTTATCCATGGAAAGGATTATATGTTCATTTGATGCACTTTATCCCCCATGGTTATCTTTATTGACTTCTGCTACCAAGGAATCCCCAAAGGAATATAGTTAACTCGTTGCTTACAATGATCCTTTAGGATATATCTTATAAGATTACTATTAAAGGATCATTATGTGAGAATCGATGGGATGGGTAACTAAGGGTATATTGTCTTAGAGTTATCCATGTTATAGATATTTATGTTGTATTTTTTGGTAATAGTTGGTTTTGCATGATTATAAATTATGGGTTATTATTACAATAACATAGTGGGATTGCAAACTTATTGAAAATATGAGAAAAATTTAGTAAACCTAGACTAGAAGAGTGCAAGTGTTGAAAATACTTAAACAAAGTTTCAAAATCGTCAACTGGCATGTAATGCGGAAAAGAAAGAGTTGTGAATGTATGAAGACTCAAATGTTCTATTGTCTTTTGTAATGATGTAAGTTTTCCTAAGTTTAAGACTATCTTTAATAGAAAATAGTTTCCAATACCTTTTATGTGAGAAGATCACTATATGAATGTAATGGGAAAATGAAAGTATTTAGTAATATTGTATAAAGTAATTACTGAAGCACTTACTACCTTAAAACCAGTTTGTTTAATTAAGGTTAAAATGTAATGAGGTAATAACCATACTGATCGACAAGTGTTTAACCTACTGGTATCGAAACTGATGTGACATTTGTCATCCCTTCGCCTGCCGGGATGTGGGCTTCTCAGTCCCCTATAGATCTACACACACAATGTTCGTTCTCCCTCCAGGAGACTCTGATTACAAAACGCGGAAAAACAAGTATATTGCTAAGTCGTGAAGTAGTGGTTTCACATTATTGTTATCTTGTTCTTGTTATCATATGTTCCTTCTGTTCTTGTTATCATATGTTCCTTTCTATTCTTGTTATTGTATGTTTTGAACCCCTAAACTATAGATATTATAGTTTACTAGTATGTTTGTTTTGCACTATCTCTGATTTGTAGAAAAGACTCGATTATCTACTGAGTTATGATTGTACTTTAAAACAGATTTTCATAAACAACTATGCAACATAACTTAAAAGAGTTTTGAATTGATTTGATTACTTATAAAAGCATCAGATATCCTTTGATGTGATGGTTATCACAGATAAATATTTACGCAATTATCATTGTGTTCAACTTGTATCCCCCCTCCCCTTAAAAGCATTTAAAACATTTAAAAGATTGATTATAGGGTTATGAACTCATCTTATGTGCGTGATTCAATTGAAGATTCGCGTAAGGATGAGAAGTTCCACGAATGAATTCCTGAGATACAAACGAGTCCTAAATGGCGTATAATGGCATATATATGCATCTAATTAGTGTTTAAAACAACTAACATGCAAACAAACAACCTTAGGGACTAGTAAACACTTGAAATCAAGTGTTATAATCACATGTGATTGTATGATGTGACTTTTTCAAATGAGTGAGTTATTATATTTACTTTTAAAATTTTCCCTAAGTTTTAATCTTATATAAATATAAATTAATTTTTAAAGCAATTCTTATTTCGAAGATGTACCGTTGGTCGCTGGTGACTCCAGCGTAGTTTCTCCTGCGGTGATCATTAGAATTCGTCCATCCGCTCCTGAGTTCTTCGTTATCGAGCAGTCCCTCTTGTAGTGTCTTCTCTCACCACTCCCATAGCAGGCCTGGTTTACTTCTACTCTGCGGACTTGGGATAGTACATCCCCTTGAATCGAGCAGTCCCTCTTGTTACCTGGTTTATTTCCTTTGATGGCTCGGGAACAGGGACCACCACGCCATGGCCGACTCTATGGTCAATGAGTCTTTGGGCCAGGTGTTTGGCGCTATTGAATGTAGTTGGATTAGAAGATAGTACATCCCCTTGAATCGAGGTAGATAAAGCCCAGATGTACCTTTCTCTCTTCTTACTCTCCGGGGTAACCATCTCAATGTCATAGTGTTGCCAGATCGCTAAACCTGTCAGTGTAGGTCACTATGTCTGAGCCGACCATGGTACGCTCCCATAGCTCTTGTTCCTGCTTTTGGACTTCTCCTCTTGAGCATTATTCTTCCAACATCATCTACTTTAGGTTTTCCCAACCTATCGAGTTAGCCACTAATAGGGTCAGTAACTTAACATGGCTATTCCACCATGTTAGGGCTTTCTCGGAGAAGGTGCAGGTAACAAACTTAACTTCGCTCCTTTTTGGGAACAGATAGATTACGAAGACCGAATCTGTTTTATCGAACCATCGCATCAGAGCAATGACTCCCCCATTTCCATTAAAGGATTTAGGTTTGCAGTTCAAGAAGGCCTTATACTAACACTCCTTTGGGTGTCCGAGGGTAACTCCTAGTTAGTTAAGTGGGTAGTGTCACACCCCAAAATCGGAACGGCGGAAATGTTCTAGGGTGGAGGACGTCATGCGTAGTATCACAACAATTGTATCAAAACAATCATAGTAAACACAACCAAACATTGAATACATGTGTGAAAAGAAAAGTTTACATATGTTTAAGTCTTGTTCAAATACATAATAACTGTAAGTAAATATAAAGACATGACTTTGTTGCTCCGACTTCTCGGACTCCATGAGTACCTGTCTACTTATTTCCTAAGAATACAAGCAGTTTTGAAAGAGTATCACCATAAAGTTGGTGAGTTCATAAGCGTTGTTTCTATATTGAAAACCAGTTGTTAACTCTGAAAATGGTTGTATGACCCCAAGAAAATTCAATATTTTATTTAGTAAAAGTGAGAAAATTTTTTAAAATGTTGTATGATTGGACTACCCCAAGACGTATTATAGGATGAACATTGTAAGAAAAAACGTTGAATGAAGTGTTCAGTTTGAAAACCTTGGTTACTACCAGTATGTATTGTAGTATTAGTTTTCCTTGAGAAACCATGTATCTGTCCGTACTTATACTAACAAGTATCGATGTTATCTACATTGTGAGTGTCATGACCATACTTTGACTTGATATGACGCGAATCGGGCACTAGTATCTTTTATGACTTTGTCACCCGTAGACCTGCCGGTCCTATTATAGCTAGGAGCAAGGTGCGGGATAGTCAGTCCCGTATAGATCTATACACAACAGTCACGCTCTCCCTACAAGAGATTCTGATCACAAGTGCTAGTCCTTCACTCTATTAAGTTTGTGAGTGTTACCAAGGACGTGTCTCCAACAAGACTAAGAAACTTACAAGTAATAATGATGAAAACCTTTTTTGTAAAATAACTAAAAGGTTTATAAAGTGTGAGTTTGTAAACTGTGGGATGAATTCCCAAACTATACCTATTATAGTTTGTGTGTAGATATATGTATAACCTGATATGAATTCCTAAACTATACCCGTTATAGTTTATATGTTTGTAAGTGTAAATCATGTATTGTTCTGAAGACTATGTGGTTTAGTTCGTACGTTGAAAACGTCCCTTATGCTCAGCATAATACAGAAGGGATAAAATATCTGAAATATTTAGTAAAACTGTAGAAACTATGAGTTTGTACTCATTTTGTCCGTGTTAAGTTTACTAAAATTCTTTTGTACTCATTTTGTCCGTGTTAAGTTTACTAAAATCAAAAAAATGTAGGGGTATGAACTCACCTTGAGCCAGTGGTTTGTATGTAAGATCAGTATGAGATGTCGAGTGTCAAGTGAAGCCTCGAACACAAATTGATCCTAATTAACATGTAATGACATATATAGGAGTCAATCGAAGGTATTTCACTACTATATACGATATAGAACCACTCTAGGGACCTGGAATCCTTTGCATTGAGTGTTAGAACCTTAAAGGATTACATGAGGGAGGTGTATCGCCAACTTAATGGTGTGTGCGGCCATGGGTGTGCGGCCGTACACTCGTGATGAGAGGTGCCTTTGTGGTGTTTTCAAGGTCCATACTTTCATCCATGAAGTGTCCTATGTCTATACTCGATTGTAGTGCAAGTTAAGGGTGCTAGAAGTGGGTTTTATGGTCCTAGGGTGTGTGTGTGGTCGCACACGGGAGTGTGTTGCCGCACACCAGGAGTGTGCGGCCGTACACAGGTGTGTGCGGTCGTACACCCCATGTAAAGATGTCCAAAATGTCAAATCGAAGGTGCAATAAGGCTAAGGTCACGTATTTCTCGAGTATGGAAGTCAAACTGTCACTTTGGAGGGTGTTTTAAGAGTGTGCGGCCACTTAAATGGGGTGTACGGCCGCACTCACTTCCAAACACGAAGAACATGATGAATATTGAACACTTAAGGATTAGATAGAGTGGTCTTTCATGGATATCAAGTTAGAGGTTGAATTACTAGATGGGTTTTGGCCATAAGAACATCCTATGTACTCATGCAAACCCTAATGCTTGGATCTAGGTCTCTCTATTGTACATGCATTCATCCAAGACTTTAAAACATAGATCTAGCATGTGATAATCAATATTAACATAAGAATGGGGTTTAGATCTTACCTTGATTGTTTTGTATTAATAACAATCTTAAATCCTCCTTGTAATGGCTTCAGAAGGCTTAAAGTCACAAGTGTCACTCATCTAATGGCTCACAAACATCAAGAGCAAGAGGATGAAGAAGGAGAAGAGGAGAGGCACCCAAAAAAAACTTCTAGATACACTAAGGGGTTAGTTAGCCACGTTTTTGGTGCCCTAGGGGTCCTTAAATAGTGGGGCTATTAGGGTTATCTAACTAGGAAACCGTAATTTGACTGCTTAGGCCCTAAGCAGCCCATGGACTCCCTCCTTAGAGGCCTTGGACGATTTCTAATGGGTTTCCCCATAGAATTTGTCCACTCCATCCTCTATGGAGTCCATTAGCCCAATATTCAACTATCACACAATTGACAGTTCTTGTCCCCTCTATTTAATTAATGTCTTTTAGCCACAAAATTAATTCTTAATTAATTATTGACTAATATTAATTAAACAATATGATTTCTCCATTAATATATTATTCTCATAATATATTAATAAATCTTAATTAATCCTCTCTCTCCATAATTCATCCTATCAAGTTGCTTTGGTGAAGGCAACCCAAAAGGACCATGCACCATTGAGTCAAGTACATAATGAAATAGTTATCGACTTAGACACTAATCCAACAGTCTCCCACTTGGATAAGTCTAATAACTATTCTGCATATGACATCAGATCTTATTCCGCAATCGTAGCTTTCAAAAGCCGATGTCAACTTTGATATTATCAGATAGCTTGTCCTTTAGATAAGGGATCATAGATTCCTCCATTCTAGATATCATATAGACATGAGAAATGGATTGAAATCATTCTCTAAATCTATGTGTTGTTTCCCGATTTCCGATTTACGATGACTGACAACAGACTACAGTTGAACACATCAACTTAGTCCCGACTTGGCCAAGGGCTTAGGTGTCATCACTAAATCATCGAGGGGCCCACATATATCGTTTTTATCCCACTTTGGGTAAAAGGAACATATTAACTTCGACTCAATGCTCGCTTGCACTCACTCACCGAATCACACACAATAATATATATTGTAACACCAACTTACTGGTGTTTACATATTATCAATGTGCAACCGACTTGCAAGATACAACTCACACATCTCAGTTTCAATAATATAAGATATTATCGTCTGACCAATGACTCGTAATAAAATCCATGAAGCGATCCAAGTGAGCGTGGGTTAAATCCAATGCTCAAATCATATTCATAAGCACTCATGAACGTTGCACCAAACCTTTGCTATGTCTAACACATTTTAGACAATCTACACACCAATTCATGACAGTCTTCATTCATACCTACTTCCAACATATGAACGTCTGTGGACCGTCTTCATTCATACCTGCTATTTTTACCAATTTCTTAGTATAATATCGTCATAATATTTCTATTTGCCATGTTCTCAAAATTCGAACTATGAAAAGGGATGTCGTAATCAAAATCGAACATTGAGGATGCAAATATTAAATATACCCTTGACTAAATTCAATTAAAATTTCTCGATCTAAGCTTTTAGCTTGGAAACGAAGTATAAGATTCTCTCCCTTAATTATAGCAAAAACAACTTTTCTACCCCTGCAACATTGCAAAGTGAAACTTTTGTTTTTCCTATAATTAATATTGCCAACTTGCAATACTTAAATAATAATCATGCTCCCACTAACATGATGATTATATCCATTCCAGCATAACGTTTATGCTCCCACTAGCTTTGACACATATTTAGAAACTAGCTAAACTTCTAGAAAACAATATTTATTGACTTCCAAAGTTCATTGTTTCTAATACGATATGATTTGACAAACCTTTATCTAAGCTTCTCAACCTTATACACCTTCCCTTGGATAGCTCACATGTGGTCCAAACTAATTTAGAACTTATATTACTAAGTCCCAAATGTTCAGATTAATTGTCAAATCTCACAATTCGAACTATGAAGAGGGATGTCGTAATCATAATTGAATTTGAGAATGCAATTTACATAATCGTTATCTCCTTAAAATCTCTCTTAGTGAAAGTGTTTCCTCACAATCATTTTCGTGAAGGATAGAAACCTTATGAAACTTATATTTTATGGTGTATGTGTTCCCATCCATGTGAATTTTCCATAACCATAATCGAAAGATAATGTTTGTGACAAATTCAAACTCTTATGGACAAAACTTGTTCATTCTTAATTTCTTGCCATCAAGGGTCCCACCATTGCTTCGAAGGTATGTAGCAGCTCACCTATTCCTGTCAATGTACTTTCATTGAATAAGGTGCTTGCCTTATGCATTCTATTGAGAACTCGTAGAGCTCATATGCATAGTCACTCAAAAGGATTGGCACAGAAAAAGAATTTTGTCAAGACGATAGGTTACAAACCTCAAGTCGTGTGCTAGTGTTTAATAGGTTTACTATTGAGTAGTTCTTGAATCTTTTCATGATTTTCAGACTCCCAGTGACCTCTTGACATATTATATTCTCTTATCGAGAAACATTTATTGATAAACACATATCCAAGAGTTAGTGTGTGTTTATATCAAGACAAAAACACTACACACATTTGATCTTAGTTGGTCTTTGTCTTCTCCAAGACATCTCAACTTACCAATTTCAAACGTGCAAGAGTAAGAAAAACAATTTTCTACTTCACATTTGATGTGTGTGTGTGTGTGTCACTCAATTCACAATCTTGGAGTACGATTCTAAGAATTGATTTTGGAACGAAGTATGACTCATCCTTTTGATTTAATCATTTCAGCAATTTCCGATTCTTCTTCTTAGCCATACTAGTGCACTAAGATGTCCTTAGATGATTAATTATGATATGGTTCTTAATCATTAAGATGATCATAAAATCCGATACAAAAGTACTCTCCCTTCTTCTTAGATTAGAGAAACTTTTATCTTTCTGCCTAATAGATTCTTCTTATTCGTTCTGCCATTCATTGAAACTTTTCAATGATTGAAAATTCCACTTAATCTTGTTAGCATAACTACATTTACTAGACTTTTAGTAAATTATGACAAATAGTCTTATTATTATTTGTGGTGGACTTGACTAGTGAACACCATTGTGTTCTATTCCTTTAGTCCTTCACTTGACTCACATAATTGTGTGATCAAGGAATTAGTCTTAATTTCATAAGTACCAAGATTTCCATATATCACATGATTCAAATCATACGATTCCAAGTTTCCATCCAATTGAAATTTGGGTGATGGGAATCTTTCCTTAGAAAAATTTTGTCACTACCAAAAATAACATACTTAAGAATCACATCCATTTATAGGAATACACAAACATTAATTTTTCACAACGATTTCATTGCAAAGATATATATAAATAAGAAAAATAAAAAAAATATTTTATTCATAAAAGCAGAGGAAAACATGTCCTTACAATGAAAAATCAACTGAAAAAACTATGTAATCAAATATTCCTAACAAATCTATCATAACTTTCTAAGCTCAAAATCCGATCTTCGAATCCATGCGATCGTGATCAATTTCTTCGTGATCAGACTCATCTTGCTCTTCCATCAAGTTTCCTCTCTATTCACTGATTCTGCAAAACATTCAAATGTAATCTTATCACATTATGTATTAAGAATCAATGAATAGGAACTTAATGGAGTTAGATAGTGGATTTTACCTGAAGTAGAGCCATACGTCTTGACTCTCCCATCTCTTAGATCTCTCAGGTAGATTTGGCAGCTTCGTCTCCGATGCCCCTTCTCTTGGCAATAAAAGAAAATTGACTCTTTTGGAATCACACATGGAACTACTTCAGACTTTTCCTTTCTCTTATGATCAAACTTTTCGACCATGGCATGCCTTTCGTTGCCATCGGCTATGTCCATAGAGGTCTGGAAAGCAGATCCACCAATTAACTTTGTTTTTTCCAGTGCGCCAAATCATCGCTGATTCAACAAGAATAAGCAAATAGGTGAAATCGATGAGGGTCACATCGTCGTCTATCATATAGTACTCTCTTATGAACTCACGATATGAGTCAGGAAGCGACTAAAGAATCCAATCAATAGCCAGCTCCTCACAGACAACGACTCCTAACATTCATAACCTATAAATGTGTGACTTCATCTCTAAGACGTGTGCACACACTAACTTTCCTTCTTCATGTTTACTTGCCAAAAGGGCTTAAGTGAGCTTGAAATTTTCAAGCCTTTGAACTTGTAGGTTAGGGAGAACAATAGGAGGAAGTGAAGCATGATCTCTTGTTTCTCGATCGAATCATGGAATATCATCTTCATATGGAAGGCTTGTTCCATGGGATTTGGGAAAACCATAGTTGTTATAATTTGACATCTACAAAACGGGAGAAAAAATTTAAGTTACTTGATTGATTGAGTCCTTAATAAATCACCCAAATGAGATATTAAGGCTAGGACCCAACACAATATTCCACAACTTGGGAGAGGGATGTTGTAACCAAAACTGCAGAACATTTGAAGGTAAGTGAATGACGATTCACTAATTTTCCACCATGAAAAACGAAAAGGAGATTAAGTTTTAAATGTATTGAAAACTCCTAGATCCTTTGAGATTCATTGAACCTTTCAATGGCATGTTTAAATCTCGATATGCCCGTCGATTTGTGACTGGGATGCCAAGGATCACAAAGCAGGGTGCGAACAACCATGAAAATATACATGGTACCCCCAATGTTACAGTCACCTATACGATGTGTCGGTTAACCACACATGCTCCACCGAACTATGACAAACACTAAGTAACCCTTTGCTACCTTTGCTTAGAACCATTTAGTGTGCCGGTTAACCACACACACTCCACTAACATCTTCGCAAGGGTACAAAGTGTAATTTCATGGAATTGCATCAAATTCATTTTTGCCTAAAGTAACTAAGATTGGGAATTTTGTAAAAACATTTACTTACTTTATAATTCATTATACTTTTAATGGAAAGGGTTTGCCCTATCCTACCCGTTTGGCTAACGACCCTCCACTAATCAAGGAAACGGTGGGTGAGAGTGGACACCCATTAAACGACCATTTTATAGGCGATAACCTTATACCCCCTTATAGATCGGCTTCGTGAATGAGGCCTACTAACGGTAAGACTAGCAGTTTAAGTTATACATATACAATATTAGACTTTTAATATTATATATACTATAAGGGTGTATTTTACACTTTTAAAATACTAGGTGGTCTAATTTAATAAATTATACTTTTAATTTTATTAAATGTAAACCATATCACTATGGATTTATTAACTCTCTTTTAGTTAGACACTTAATTAATTTAATAATACCATAAACGTGCAATTTGAACTTTTTAAAAAATTAGGGTATTAGAATTGAAATATTTCAAAATTAAACTTTTTAATAAAAATTTAAATTCCAAAACTTGAGGGCAAGTTTTGAAACTTTTCAAAACTATCTAGATCAAAAAACAAATAAGGCAATTAAACAATTAATTGGTGATTATCTAGCTTTGACCTAATCCAATTTCATGCAAGATAATTGACCAAATAATTCAAATGATTTAACATTTATCAAATAAGGTAACAATTATCTAATTAGATGACAAAAATCTTTAATTTGGACAAAGATAATCATAAGGAATCAATAAAAATCGTATTTTATTAAATTGAAACAATTACGACATTTATCCTAAGTCAAAATAGGCAGAAATCCCGAAAATCTGTCTGTCAGATAGCTAAACTCGCTGAGTCAACATATGGACTCGTCGAGTTCATCCTACTCGACGAGTCCACATTGGGGCTCGACGAGTTTGTCAGGCACATGGCCAAAAACTTGACTTTGCAATCAAGGATGAAACACTAAGCATCAATATAATACACACCAATCATGGCACTGATACAACTGATGGGTTTTGGCCATATGAACATCCTATGTACTCATGCAAACCCTAATGCTTGGATCTAGGTTTTGCTATTGTACATGCATTCATCCAAGACTTTAAACCCTATATCTAGCATGTGATAATCAATATTAACATAAGAATGGGGTTTAGATCTTACCTTCATTTTTATGTAGTAATAACAATCTCAAATCGTCCTTGTAATGGCTTCAGAAAGCTTAGAGTCACAAGTGTCACTCCTCTAATGGCTTATAAATACCAAGAGCAAGAGGATGAAGAAGGAGAAGACCAGAGGCACCCAAAAAGACGTCTGGAAACCCTAAGGAGTTAGTTAGCCACGTTTTTGGTGCCCTAGGGGTCCTTAAATAGTAAGGCTATTAGGGTTATCTAACAAGGAAACCCTAATTTGACTGCTTAGGCCCTAAGCAGCCCATGCACTCCCTCCTTAGAGGCCTAGGATGATTTCTAATGGGTTTCCCCATAGAATTCGTCCACTCCATCCACTATGGAGTCCATTAGCCCAATATTCAACTATCACACAATCGACAGTTCTAGTCCCCTTTATTTAATTAATGTCTTTTAGCTACAAAATTAATTCTTAAGTAATTATTGACTAATATTAATTAAACAATATGATTTCTCCTTTAATATATTATTCTCATAATATATTAATAAATCATAATTAATCCTCTCTCTCCATAATTCATCTTATCAAGTTGCTTTGGTGAAGGCAACCCAAAAGGACCATGCACTATCGGGTCAAGTACATACCAAAATAGTTGTGGAATTAGACACTAATAAAACATTTCTCACGTTCTTGAAGCTTTGGAGGCTTTGTGGTTGAAGAAGCTTGAGAGAAATGGTTTTTGTGTGCAGCTAAGGAGTGAAGGGAAAGGGGTCTACCCTTTATATAAGAGTGAGTGTATGGCCATGAAGGGTGTGTACGGCTGTACACCCATGTGTGTGGCCGTACACTCCTACAAAAGGGGTGTATGGCCTGATTTTGACACTACACGGCGTGTTGATGTTGGGTTTTGAGCATTCTAACACTCCTAAGTGTACATGCAACCTTAAATACCTTGGATCTATGTTTTCTTTATTATACATGCAATTATGAACATCCAAGGTATTATCCTAATCTAGCATACAAAATCATGAATATAACAAGATAGAATACATACCTCTTTGATGTAGAATGTCTTCATGAAGCTTGAGTGCCTAGTGCCTCAAGTGTGACACCTCAAATGGTTGACACAACATCAAATACACTTGGAATAACTTGAGAGAAATCCACAACTCATGAAATCGGCTAGCCCTTCTTTTACACACCCTAGTGCCGATTTTGGTGAATAATATGATGCTTATATAGTGTGTTACAATTAGAGTTACACCATGTAAACCCTAATTTTCATGACCTTTCATTTCCATGACCCATGGGTTATGTAACCTCCATGGAGCATCCTACGGGTTTAACCTAAGTTGATTATCCATGGAGCTTTGGCCCACTATATAAGTTATGGATGATTTGCACAATCAACCCATATATTTAATTAGTCTTCTTTTGATCACATAATTAATTCTAAATTAATTCTTGATCAATACTAATTAAATATTATTATTCTTATTATTAATATACTAGAACTTATAATATATTAATAACCATAAGTGTCTTATTTCTCTCATTTAGTCTATCCAAGTGCATGATGCCATGCAACCCAAATGGACCATGCCGGGTCGGGTCAAGTCTTACCAATTATAGTTATGGAATTAGACATTAATCCAACAGTCTCCCACTTGGATAAGTCTAAAACTATTATTGCAAGTATGACTTCAAGAACCGACTGGAAATCATAGATCTCAAAAGCTTCTGTCGAACTCTGACCTTGCCGATGAACTCTGACCTTTGCCAATGACTTGTCCATCAGATAAGGGATCATATATTCCTCCATTCTAGATATCATATGGACTGAGACATGTATTATAATCATTCTCTCTGTCCATTTGTTGTTTCCCGATTTCCGATTTATGACGACTAAGTAATTGAACAAATCAAATATGTCCTGGCCCGGCCGAGCACTTCCATTTTTCATCATCAAATCATCGAGGGGCCCACGGATATTGCTTTTATCCCGAAGGTAAAAGGAATGGATAAACTTCGACTTATATGGCTTGTTCTACTACTTGTTGAATCACACACAAAGGCACGTTTTATAACACCGAGTTACCGAATGCGTTTTCGTGCAATCAATGTACAGCCAACTCATAGTAACAACTCATATCTCTAGGTTTGAAGAATATAAGATATTATCGTCTCATGATCACTCGTGATAAAATCCATGAAGTGATTCCAATGAGCGCTGGTTGAATCCAATACTCAGAACTTATGAGCACTCATGAGTGTTGTAGCACCACCTTGTCCAACATCTTAGACCTCTACAAACCCAACCCATGAAAGTCTTGATTCATATCTACTTCCAACATCTGACCAACTGTGGATGGTTTGAATAACTTTGTCAATCAGAACAATGACCTAGTTATTCTGGAAGTCAAAACATGCAAAGTGAAACACAATAATAATCGAATCCAATATGATCTCAAAACCTATGAATATAAATAAAACACCTTGTAACAACGTAAATTTTAAAACAAATTCTTCATTTCTTAAAATTGTATTTCCATCCACAATAAAGCATAAAAATCCAATGTATCATGTCACAAAACAAATCATACAAATCCCAATATCATAAATCCCCTATCAGTGTGTACGGATCACGTCGGCGCCTTCCCACGGTCCTCGCTGGTACCTGAAACATGTAACACAACAACTGTAAGCATAAATGCCTAGTGAGTTCCCCAAAATCCAACTTATGCACATACGCCTTCCCAGGCCCTAACCTTCCGGTCCACATTACAACGCCTTCCGGCCCATAACATATTCGCCTTCCGGCCCATAACATAATGCCTTCCGACCCATAACATAATGCCTTCCGGCCCATAACGTATTCTCCTTCCGGCCCATAACATATTCGCCTTCCGGCCCATATCAAGCATATTATACATAGCGCATATAACCATTAACTTTTCACACATAGCACATACGTCTTATATCATATCCGACCTTCCGGTCACACAGTCAAAACCCTTCCGTGTACAGTATAGTGAGAAGACTCACCTCGTGGAAAGTCTAAGATCTCGAGTCCTTGCTAACACCGACCTCAAATGACGGCTCAACCTCGCCTAAACATAAAAATATCATATATTACACAAGGACTTCCACCACTTAGAACTTTACTCCTTATCATCATTCCTCAGAGGGTAAAAGACCATTTTACCCTTCCTTGACCTAAAGTCCTCATGTTGACCAAAACCCTAAAAGTCAACCAAAGTCAAACCCTGAGAGTACGCGGGGCGTACGTTGCCAACCCCTTCCTGATCGGGGTCTCCACCCAGTACGCTGCGCGTACTGGGAGTTACGCCCAGCGTAACCCCCATAATCAGCCACTTTCCATTTCTGGTTTTAATCGGGTAAGCCATTACTTCCACTTCTAGATCCGACTCTTTTAACGTGTCTTAACCCATAAAGTCGAGACCTTTAAGCCTTGGCATGACTGTAAAGGCTCCAACATTACAATACAACCTTTTATTCAAACTCAAGGACCTAGATCTCATGCATGGTGAAATCCCCATGTCCAGGATGCCATTTTTATGAGTCTACAACTCCAATAGATCAGAAATATGAAGTATCTAAGCTTATGGAGGCTATGTGCACAAAAGTCTCCACCTTTGGGACTTAAACCCTAGAAAATGACCTTTTAAGCATACAACATGAACTAAGTGACAAGATCCAAACTTTATACCTGGAAATGAAGCTTTAGCCCTTGCAAAGTTCAGATCTACACTTGAGCACCACTTCTAGCCTCTCCAACAAGCTCTTCTTCTTCTATGCAACCTTGAAATGGCACCACCAAGCTTAGAATACACACACAATGGCCTAGGAACGAGTGTACACTCTTTTTAGGGTTTCACTCTGATGGATGGTGGCTGAAAAGACCAGCCACATGTTCCTTATATAGCCCCATCAAAGGAATTTAGGGTTTGGGTCTGAATTCATTCCGCCGGGCGTAACCTTGGGTATGCCTCGCGTACCTGAGGGAAAACGCGTCCAAAATGAGGCGCGCGAGTACGCGCCGCGTACACCTTGTACGCCCAGCGTACTCGCTTACCATGAAAACCCTAATTCACAAAACTTAACCAAGATGCAAGGCCAAAAGAAGAATACCTGGATTTCGGGCTGTTCCAATTCTCCCCCACTAGAATCAGACTTCGCCCCGAAGTCTCATACCGAAAACAACTCCGGATACTGATCCCGCATCTCAGACTCGGTCTCCCACGTCAGCTCGGACCCTTTTCGATATTGCCACTGCACATGTACCAGGGGTATTTCCTTGTTCCTCAAAACCTTAACTTTCCGATCCCTAATCGCTACTGGTCTCTCCACATAGTTCAGGCCTGCATCCACCTGAATATCATCCAATGGCACCACTGCCGACTCGTTGGCAATACATTTCCTCAACTGCGAGACATGAAAGGTATCATGAATCTGCCCCAACTCAGTTGGTAGCTCCAACCGGTAGGCTACCCGGCCCACCTAGCAATTATCCTGAAGGGTCCAATATACTGGGGTCCCAACTTGCCCCTTTTCCTGAATCGTATCACCCCTTTCCAGGAGAGACCTTTAGGAGCACAAGGTCGCCAACCTGAAACTCGAGCTCGGACCGCCGCCTGTCCGCATAACTCTTCTGGCGACTCTGTGCAGTCAACAACCTCTGCCTGACCTGCTGAATCTGTTCGGTCGTCTGGAGTACAATCTCCGTGCTACCCATCACCCTCTGCCCCACTTCTCCCCAATAGATGGGGGTGCTACACCTCCGACCATACAACAGCTCAAAGGGTGGCATACCAATGCTCGAATGATGGATGTTGTTGTACGAAAACTCTGCTAAAGGCAGGTAGGTGTCCCAGCTCCCTCCAAAATCTAAAACACATGCACGGAGCATATCCTCAAGCATCTGAATCGTCCGCTCGCTCTGTCCGTCTGTCTGCAGGTGGTATGCGGTACTGAAATGCAGTCTCGTACCCAACTCCTCATGAAACTTCTTCGAAAACCTGGAAGTAAAACTCACATCACGATCTGACACAATCGACATCGGAACCCCATGCCGCGATACCACCTCCCTCACATATAATTCTGCCAACTTCTCCGCAGAAGAGCTCTCGCTGATGGCTAGGAAATGATCGCTCTTCGTCAATCTATCCACGATCACCCAAATAGCGTCGATTCCCCTCGTAGTCCGCGGCAATTTGGTGATAAAATCCATGGTAGTCTGTTCCCACTTCCATTCGGGAATCTCTAGCGGCTGCAACTTACCGTGCGGATGTTGGTGTTTGGCCTTAACCTGCCAACAAGTCAGGCATCTCTCGACAAACCTTGCAACATCCCTTTTCATACAGGGCCACCAATACTCCTTCCTTAGATCCAAATACATTTTCGTAGCCCCGGGATGAATCGAGAATTTCGATCAGTGCGCTTCCTCCATCAAAATAGTGCGCGTACCGCCCACAAACGGTACCCAAATCCGACCTTGGAAAGTCATAAGCCCTCGACCATCCGTAACGAATCCTGATACCTGACCCACAACCCGCTCCCTCTTCTGGTTTTCTGGCTTCACAGCCTCAGCCTGAGCTCCTCGAATGGTGTCTAAAATTGGGGTCATCACCGTCAACCTCATACAAATATCTCGGATCGGGGTGCTTTCCGCCCTACAGCTCAACGCGTCGGCTACCACATTAGCCTTACCCAGGTGGTACAGGATCTCACAATCGTAATCCTTCACCACATCCAACCATCTCCTCTGTCGCATATTCAGGTTTGGCTGATCCATCAAGTACTTCAGACTCTTGTGGTCTGTGTAAATGGTACACCGAACCCCATAAAGATAATGCCGCCAGATCTTGAGGGCAAATACCACAGCCCCCAATTCCAGGTCGTGGGTGGGATATCTCGACTCATGAGGCTTCAACTGCCTCGAAGCATACGCTATCACATGCCCCCTCTGCATAAGCACCGCCCCTAAACCCGATTTAGATGCATCACAGTACACCACAAAATCTTCCATCCCTTCCGGGAGTGCAAGCACCGGGGCCTCGCACAATTTCTGACGAAGGGTTTCGAATGAGGACTGCTGCTCCGGTCCCCACGAAAATGCAACGCCCTTTCGGGTCATCCTAGTGAGTGGCACGGCGATCTTGGAGAAATCCTTGATAAACCTGCGATAATATCCAGCCAAACCCAGAAAGCTCCTGATCTCTGTGGGCGATCTCGGCACTTCCCATCTCATCACTGCCTCTATCTTGGCCGGACCGACCAAAATTCCGTTCTGGTTAACGAGGTGCCCTAGGAACTGGACCTCTCGTAACCAGAAATCACACTTGGAGAATTTGGCGTACAACCTCTCCGACCTCAGAACTCCAAGAATCTCCCTCAAATGCTCCTCGTGCTGCTCCCTAGATCTCGAATATACCAGAATATCATCAATGAAGACGATCACTGACCGATCCAGCATCGGTCTGCACACCCTGTTCATGAGGTCCATGAACGCAACTGGGACATTGGTGAGCCCAGAAGGCATCACCACAAACTCATAATGTCCATAACGAGTTCTGAAAGCAGTCTTCTGAACATCGTCATTCTGAACCCTCATCTGATGATAACCCGACCTCAAGTCTATCTTGGAGAACCAAGATGCCCCCTGCAACTGATCAAACAGATCATCGATCCTAGGTAACGGATACCGATTCTTAACCGTCAACTTGTTCAACTCCCGGTAATCGATACACATCCGGTGTGAACCATCCTTTTTCTTGACGAACAAAATCGGCGCTCCCCAAGGTGAGCTACTCGGCCGGATAAACCCCTTTCCCAACAGCTCCTGAAGCTGCAAAGATAACTCCTGCATTTCAGGTGGAGCGAGACGATAAGGCGCCTTGGCGATGGGCACCGTTCCCGGAACCAAATCGATACGGAACTGCACTTGCCTTTCCGGGGGCACACCTGGTAACTCCTTGGGGAACACATCCGAAAACTCGCATACAACAGGAACGTCATCCATCGAATTGGGCCTCCCCGCGGCCACTCGAGTATCCATCACGTAGGCTACGAATCCATTGCAGCCTTGCTGCAAACTCTGCCTTGCCCTGGCAGCCGAACAAAACATCGACCCGCACCAGGTCCCCTCGTCATACACTGAAAGCACTACCCCACTAGGATCTCGAATCGTCACCAGCTGTCTCTTGCAGTCAATAACTGCCCCAAACTTACTCAACCAGTCCATACCTACGATAACGCAGACATCCCCCATAGCTATAGGAACCAAATCTATAGGGAATTCGACACCAAAAATCTCGAGCACACATCCTCGAATCACTTCTGCGGCATATATCACTTTATCGTCAGCTATGGAAACCCTCAGAGGTCGACTCATCAATTCCCGATCAGTACCAAGGTGCTGACTAAAAGCTAGAGATACGAAAGACCGACTCGCACCCGAGTCAAATAATACTAAGGCAGGTACAGAATTCACAAGGAAAGTACCTACGCATATCATGAATTAAGCATAACATCTCATAAAAGAATAATACATATATGAAAGAATACATACCAGCCACAACATCAGGCGCCGCGCGGACCTCCTCCGTAGTCATTTGGAAAGCTCTCCCACGAGCCCTCGTGGCCTCGACCTTCACTGGTCGAGTCTCAGAAGTCCTAGCAGCTGGTGTAGATCCCTGGAGAAGCTGAGGGTACTCGGCCTTCCGATGGCCGGTCTGGTTGCAATGAAAGCAAACCATAAACCCCTTGGGGCAATCCCTAGCGACGTGCCCCTCCTTGCCACACTTGTAGCAAGCACCTGATCAGCATGTCCCCTCGTGACCCTTGCCGCACTTTTCGCAAGTGCGGCCCTTCGGACCTCCCGTCCTCGAATCGGCGGACTTAGTCCGCTTGGCTGCCGACTGAGACTGAGTCGGCCGTCGATCCACCCGTTGAGACTCGGCCTCCTCTATGGCCTGGGTCTCCAACTCGATCTGGTGCTTCCTGGCATTCGCCTGAAGCTCAGCAAAGGTATGATATGTTGAGTTCGACACGAACTCCCGGATATCCCTCCTCAACACACCCAAATACCTGCTCATCCGAGCCTGCTCTGTGGACACCTGCTTGGGGCAGAGCATTGCCCTCTCATGAAACTTCCGCATGATCACCGTAACTGAATCATTACCTTGCTTGAGGGTCAAGAACTCCTGAACCAACCGTTCCCTCTCCACCGGGGGAAGGTACTCGACTCTGAACATAGAGGTAAACCTCTCCCACTTCACAGCTGAGATCTCTGCCAAAGTGAAGTTCGTCGTCACGAACTTCCACCAATCCTTCGTTCCCAGACGGAGCTGGTTCAAGGCAAACCGTACTCTCAGATGCTCCGGACATGAACAAGTGTAGAAGCATCCCTCGATATCAGCAATCCATCTCATCGCAGCGATCGGATCATGTGTCCCGTCAAACTCAGGTGGCTTCGTGTTGCTGAACTCCCGAAACAGCAACGAGTCACCTCCCTGTGGTTTGGCAGCGGCCACAGCTGCGGTAGCTGCAGCGGCTGCAGCCTCAGTCAACGCGGCGTACCGCTCATCAAAGGTCTCCATCAAAGTGGTCTTAATAGACCCGAACATCTTCGGAATCTTAGCCCGGATCGCTGCATCCACCTCCTCATGAATCATCTGACGAATCTCCTTGTCACTCACACTGCTCGTACTAGGTCTGTGGCGTGGTCCAACCATGATGCCTCTGAAATACAACATAGAAATATCAAAGACTCTATCAAGCATAATCGCACTCGATAACGCAACCCTACTCAGTCCCCGATACCCAGGGATTCTTACTTGGGTTGCCCACTGACCCGGTGTGTTCGGTAGTACGGGCCCAATACTACCGACTACACCGCATCAGCATCCACCCCAAGTCCTCCTCCCCAAACCCCGGATTCTGAGTACTCTATTCTTGCCATGCACTAGTTACCCGCTCACTATCAAAGCATCTCATAGCAACATATTTCCTAGACTAAGGCATCTCAAATCAGGCCACTCTAGTCCTAATATGAATACCTAGTCTTCTAGCATGCATTTCATATCGTATCATATCATATCATATCTCATAACACATGTTGTAAGAGTATTTTGGGGATTTTTACCATTCGCGTGCTGGCTGATCGTACACACTGCTTCCTTCTTGATTACCACAAAATCCCTTATAAAAATTTTATGCTTTTCTTTTTGAAAATTTTTCTCAAATCCTCGGTTTGATTTCAGTTACGCCCGAAGGTGTACCCGAATCCCTCAAACCAAGGCTCTGCTACCAACTTGTAACAACGTAAATTTTAAAACAAATTTTTCATTTCTTAAAATTGTATTTCCATCCACAATAAAGCATAAAAATCCAATGTATCATGTCATAAAACAAATCATACAAATCCCAAGACCATAAATCCCCTATCAGTGTGTACAGATCACGCCGGCGCCTTCCCACGGTCCTCGCTGGTACCTGAAACATGTAACACAACAACTGTAAGCATAAATGCCTAGTGAGTTCCCCAAAATACAACTTATGCACATACGCCTTCCCAGGCCCTGACCTTCCGGTCCACATTACAACGCCTTCCGGCCGATAACATATTCGCCTTCCGGCCCATAACATAATGCCTTCCGGCCCATAACATAATGCCTTCCGGACCATAACATATTCGCCTTCCGGCGCATAACAGATTCGCCTTCCGGCCCATAACATAATGCCTTCCGGCCCATATCAAGCATATTATACATAGCGCATATAACAATTAACTTTTCACACATAGCACATACGTCTCATATCATATCCGACCTTCCGGTCACACAGTCAAAACCCTTCCAGGTACAGTATAGTGAGAAGACTCACCTCGTGGAAAGTCTAAGATCTTGAGTCCTTGCTAACACCGACCTCGAACGACGGCTCAACCTCGCCTAAACATAAAAATATCATATATTACACAAGGACTTCCATCACTTAGAACTTTACTCGTTATCATCATTCCTCAGAGGGTAAAAGACCATTTTACCCTTCCTTGACATAAAGTCCTCAAGTTGACCAAAACCCTAAAAGTCAACCAAAGTCAAACCCTGAGAGTACGCGGGGCGTACTCTAGATGTACGCCCAGCGTAACCCCCAGAATCAACCACTTTCCATTTTTGGTCTTAATCGGTAAAGCCATTACTTCCACTTCTAGATCCGACTCTTTTAACGTGTCTTAACCCATAAAGTCGAGACCTTTAAGCCTTGGCACGACTGTAAAGGCTCCAACATTACAATACAACCTTTTATTCAAACTCAAGGACCTAGATCTCATGCATGGTGAAATCCCCACGTCCAAGATGCCATTTTTATGAGTCTACAACTCCAATAGATCAGAAATATGAAGTATCTAAGCTTATGGAGGCTATTTGCACAAAAGTCTCCACCTTTGGGACTTAAACCCTAGAAAATGACCTTTTAAGCATACAACATGAACTAAGTGATAAGATCCAAACTTTATACCTGGAAATGAAGCTTTAGCCCTTGCAAAGTTCAGATCTACACTTGAGCACCACTTCTAGCCTCTCCAACAAGCTCTTCTTCTTTTATGCAACCTTGAAATGGCACCACCAAGCTTAGAATATACACACAATGGCCTAGGAACGTGGGTACACTCTTTTTAGGGTTTCACTCTGATGGATGGTGGCTGAAAAGACCAGCCACATGTTCCTTATATAGCCCCATCAAAGGAATTTAGGATGTGGGTCTGAATTCATTACGTCGGGCGTAACCTTGGGTACGCCCCGCGTACCTGAGGGAAAACGCGTCCAAAATGAGGTGCGCGAGTACGCGCAGCGTACACCTTGTATGCCCAGCGTACGCGCTTACCATGAAAACCCTAATTCACAAAACTTAACCAAGATGCAAGGCCAAAAGAAGAATACCTGGATTTCGGGCTGTTACACACCTTTTATTTATCACGATATGATTACACATTATTCATTGTATACTATTTCAGCTATCAACTTTATTCTTGATTTAAAACAATAGTTGTCCCATGCTCCAAGCATGTACACTATGTTTTTGTAAACACTAGTCATGCCACACACCAAGTTTGCATACTATGTTCGTCTATGATCGTTACTTTGTGAAATAGATCAATTGAACATAACTCCAATGATCCTCTTTTCACAGTCCCAAATCCTTACTGCAAATGCAAGAATTGCAAATTCGTGCCGTTTACTGAAATCTGTAGATTCTAAACTTATATGCATTGATCCTCTTGTAATGATTATGCACAATGTGACAACCCAAAATTTCCATTTTGTACGAACACTAACTATTCAATAGAAGCTAGTCCAGTTTCAATGAACTTCAGACTTTTCCGAATAAGTTTGTGTACATTAGGGTTTACATTTAAGGAGATATCAGGACAGTGGATGCTCATGGGTTTGTGAAACTTGAGCATTTCAACACTTCATCATGTTAGAGTCCAATTCCAGAATAAAATATTTTCTGCCAAAATATTTCAGGACTATAAATAGATTTCTGAACTAATTATTCATTATTCACATTTCCAAATAGAGAAAAGCCAATTTCTCTCTCACGGATCTTCGGGTTTCATCCCAAATCGTGAGTTTACTTTCCTAGTTGTGTTTTAATGCATGTTATATGCTTAATAACATAGTTTACATGTTAAATTTGTAAGATCCGGCAGTTTACCGCCCAAGAACGTTCTTGGGGAGTAAACTCCAAAACGAAGCCTAAAAGCTACCTAGTCCCATTTCCTTGTTAGGTAACCAGTTAAGGACATTATGTATGATCTTTTAAGGCTAGAACACAATCAAGAACACTTAGCTTTTGGATTTTACGGCCCAAGAGTTTCTTGGACCGTAAACACCATTTTTCAACGGCTTAAAGTGCCCTAAACATCCCTTAAGGCTTTGGACAATAACCCTCTATTACTTGTAGCTTGAATGGGGAGTAAATCACATCAAAATCATCCCTAAAAGGGAGTTTACAGCCAAGAAATACTCTTGGGCCGTAAACTCCAAGTGGAGGCACCAAAGTGTGCCTAAAGTCCCCTTTAGCCTTAACCAAAAGTCTAGAATTTATCCTTTCTGTGCAAGAGGCTTAAAAGAATTAAAACACCCACCCCATAGGAGTTTACGGCTGTAAACTCTAGGGGATATGGTCTTTAGGCCGTAAACTCCTCAAAGGAGCATTCTAAGGCCCTAAACTACCTAAAGGATTAAACCACCAATACTAGGCTTATTCTAGAAGTCATTTAACACTTTAAAACACCCAAAACCACTAAGTCAAGAGTTCACGGCCGTAAACTCAAGGGTTTATGACCGTAAACTCCAAAGGTGGGGTTTGTTGGGTGGTAAGCTCATATACAAGGTCATTTGGTACATTAAACCCCTTTAGCCTTGTCCCGTAGCAACTTAGATGCAACCATTAGGACCTATAACACTTATACATAGTGTTTATATGTTCCTAAGTGTCCCAAATTATTTCACTAAGTTATTATTTGGCTAATTAGTTATATATATGTTTATTATATGATAACTAGGCTCGTACGTGTGAACAAGTCACCGTTTACCACCTAGCACGGTATCCGACACTACAATCCAAACCACTCACCACATGTGAGTTCATAACCCTTTAAATTAACCTTTGAAATAATTTAAATGTTTTAAATACTTTATGGGGGGATACAAGTTCAATGCTTATAGTTATTGAAACCAATCACATGTGATTGCATTAATCACATGTGATTAATAACTAGAAAACCAATGATTTTATCACTGTTCAAACTGTTTATCAAACTGCTTTACTTTGAAATGTTTTACAAACTCTTTTACTTAACAAATACTTTTATTTAAACTTTGTTATACTTCTTATAAATTGGATGCCCATATATGTATAGATATATAAGCAATGTTTAAAGGGCTTAGGAAGGCCATCCGCCCTATTTCCTTTTTCTCGATTTGGATGTGGTCTGGTGGGATTTCGGGTGACCATCCGAAGGTCGTTTCAATATTAGTTATATATCAATTATACATATATAGACATAAAAGTACTTCCATATTCATGTGTACTATACACATTACTAGTAAGTTACCATCGGGGTAACACAGGATCATACTACTACAACTGTTAGATCAATGGGTCAGTTCATTCATGAGTCTATACCTTACATTACTATGAGAACATATACAACTATACTAGGAGGAGAACATATACAACTATACTGGAAAGAGAACATATGCAACTATACTAGGAGGAGAACATATACAACTATACTAGAATGAGAAACAGTACATATACAAGAATACGATAACAATTGTGATCCACTGAATCGGAGCATGCCTTAAATGTCATGGTCCGAGTTGTAGCCAGTATTCTCTTGGAGGGAGAGCATGAGTTTGCGTATAGATCTATACTGGATTGACTATCCTACACCTTGCTGCTAGCTACAGCCGGACCTGCAGGTCTGCGGGTGCCAAACGTCATTTCGTTATTACGACCATTCGTATGTCGTTGTTACCAGTCGATAGTATGGTGCAATTATCACATTATACCTTAATATAAATCCGGTTTAAGGTAGTTAGTACAGCAGTAGTTCCTATAATACAAAACTACAGTACTACAATGATTTACCCATTACATATTTTTAGTGATAACCTCACTTAAACATTAATGTACAAACTATATTTGATAAATGATAGTTACACTTGGGAAATTACACACTTTTACAACAAACGAACATACAAAACAGTTAAGCCTTGGTAGAAGGCTACTTTAATAGAAAATATAGGTTTTTCTGAGAGATTGAAACTTTTACAAACACTTACATACATTTTACAAACTTATACTTGAGACACGTTCAAACGTTTTGATAACAAACATCGACACTAAAATACTTATGAACTCACCAGCTTAATGCTGATAAACTCTTTCAAAATAACTTGTATTCTCAGGTCATCAATAGACAGGTACCGAGGCCAGCTTTTGAGAAGATGGAGCGCATCCAAGACTCATCTCATTATTTTGATTTGCATTATGTTTTTGGTTTCTATAACTGTACAGAACACGCTTGTATTAAAATTATATATTTAATGCAATGGATGATGTTGTTTGCTTATTTACATTTATTGTGTTGTGATACTGTACATGACGTCCTCCGCCCCAAAACGTTTCCGCCATTCTTGGTTTTGGGGTGTGACAGATTGGTATCAGAGCATTGTTTATAGTGAATCAAGTATATCAACCCATAAAAGATATACTAAACTATAAACCCATTAGGGATTAAAAACACTCTGACCCAGAGTCTATACTTTAAATATTAAAATATTTAATTAAGTATACTAGTCTGCATTCATACTAAAATCAGTGTCACAATGACAAGAGCAAAAGTATTACGATTGTTAAATATCACAAGTGAGCTCGGGGATGTATGGTCAGCTCTGGGAATGGCATAGCCTGATCAACTATGCTGGTCCTAGGAGTGATTAGCATATACCCTATGTGACAACCGTCAATTTTCAGTCAAGTCAAAGTCAACGAAAGTCAACAAGTCAAACCGGTCCACTCATTTTGCCGTGAGTACTAGAGCTTACGTTAACTAACTCCTAAACAACTCTCTATTCTAACGAGAGATCCTAAATCAAAAAGTGCGTACATCTAGATCTCCTTAACCTAAAACTGTGGTACGTGGCGAGCCAAACCGATAAAACAATGTCGCATACTCATCAGGAGTATGCAAGATCCTTAAACAAGGCGTAACGGGGCTTACGGACCCTGCATTGCAAAGCCGAACACTCAAAAAGGTCACCAATGAAACCTCTCTCAATCATTTTCACTCTATCTCTTCTTATGTCAAATCTCTCCCAAATCTCTCTAAGTATGTGAAATCTCTCCCACATATCTCTTTGTATGTGAAATCTCTCCAAGTATGTCAAATCTCTCCCAAATCTCTCTAAGTATGTGAAATCTCTCCCACATATCTCCTTGTATGTGAAATCTCTCCCAGTATGTCAAATCTCTCCCAAATCTCTCTAAGTATGTGAAATCTCTCCTACATATCTCTTTGTATGTGAAATCTCTCCAAGTATGTCAAATCTCTCCCAAATCTCTCTGAGAACGAGGAATCTCTCTCAAATCTCTCTCGAAATCTCTCCCAACTTTCTATAATCACTCGGGGCATCCCGACCCTTGAATTTGGCGAAATCAGCCCAAAAACTGAAGTCTACGCGAAAAACGGACCTTAGGAACCGAAACCCCCCTTAAGGAACCGAAAGTACTATTCATCAACCGAACCGAGAGTACTGTTCATGAACCGAACCGAAGCTGCTGACCCATGAACCGAACCGAAGGCACTGTTCATCCGAGCCGAACCCCGCATAGAAGGAAGGTCCGAACCGAAAGTACTGTTCATTACTGTTCACAACAGTTCCTTCGGTTCTGGCCTCACTTCGGACCGAACCCTCGCCTTCGCTTCGGACTGCTTCTCATCGGACCGAGCCTTCGCTTCGCTTCCCGCCTCCGGAGTCAGCCTCTCGTTTCCGAACCATGCCCCCTTCTGACCGAACCTCGGCCGAGATCCGAGGAGTCTCGCTGGAAAGCTCATTTTTCACCCGGTTTCGCGTAATTTTGCGTTTTAAGCCCGTTTTTAATTATTTTAACATAGGAATTTCACTCAAAACTTTATTTTAAAATATAAGACCCCTAAATTAATAATTTAATCACATTTTAAGGATAAAACCTTATCCAAAAAGGAGTTGGTAAAGTACAAAAGAAGAGTGTTGACCTTACCTTAGTTTATGACGCAAGCAACCCCCACACCCACTCCATGACAACCCACACTCCTCCCCACCATACCTTGTACCTTTTACCCCTTTTCACAAGCCATCCCCACATTTTTGAGAGCTGGATAATCATCCTCTCTCCTCATTTTCTCTCATTTGCTCTCATTTCACAAGAAGATCAAACTATTTTCTCTCTCACTTTCTCTCTCTAGAAATTCGAGATTCAAGGGCTGATCTTGAGTTTTTCCTCCACATTTGGTAAGCATAATCCATTTCCTTTATGATTATCTCAATTATTTCCACCCAAATCATGGGTATCTTACACAAACTCCATTATATTTGTGTTAGAGCTTCGAATCTTCAAGGATTCTTCAAGTGTTTTTGGGTTGAACACTTCTCTTCTTCAACACTTATCTACTGAAATCACACAAGGTGAGTTCATACCCCTACATTTTCATGTTTTCTCGAGTTTTTAGGGGGGGAATACAAGTTAAAACACTAAGAACATAACTACATTTTTCTAACAGCTTTCATCAGAAAAGTTCAACTCCATTCACGGACTGTTTTGGACATCTTAAACATTTTTGTTTTCAAAACTGTTTTAGGTGCATGTAGTTCCACTTCTTAGCTTTAAAATGACTACTTGAACATCTCCATACGATTTTTCTACAATTTATGGTGATTTTGACAAAACTGCCTATCATTTCAAACATCAATCCGGACCAGTCTGTGATTATGGACTCTTTCACATAAGTAAGAAGTCATTAAAAATTATAATAAAAATTATGAACAAACTAGACTCATTGTCCAAACTCTTAGAAGTTACAGAACTTGATTTGGACATTTTATGATTTTTCTACATTTTTTCCAATAACAGTTACAGAAAATGTTATTAACATAAAAACTCTATAAATTTCATTTCACCTTGTAACATGTTGAGCAAGGTATATATCGTTATGTGATTATGTATAGTTGCAATATATGACAAATTTTATATCCTTACATAGACATACATCAGAAAACAAATGGATTTACACCTCCACAATTATGACAAATATATATATATATATATATATATATATATATATATATATATATATATATATATATATATGATATTACGAGGCTATATCCATTAAAATATAGACATTGATAAATTATGACAAGTAAGGCCTACGCTCACTACCCACACAAACAATTGATAAACTATAATAGGTATAGTTTAGGGTTATTTATATAACAAACACATTATTAAAGGCTTTACACATACAAAAGAGTTATTGTCTCTATGGACGATTATGATAATCTATAACAAGTATAGTTAAGCCATTATACCCCCACAAACGAACACGCTAGTTATAATCGGTATAGTTATAGTAAATATATATTACAAACAATGTAATAAACTATAATAGGTATAGGTTATGTTTCATCTACTCTAGGAACTTAATTACAAGAAAGGAATTCACCATCACTTTCGATAAGCTATTCATATGCATAGTTCAGGTTCACTAATCCTTATTACTCCCCGGTGAACTATGATATGTATAGGTTATATTCACAATCACCATCACTTTCGATAAGCTATTCATATGCATAGTTCAGGTTCACTAATCTCTATTACTCCCCGGTGAACTATGATATGTATAGGTTATATTCACAATCACCATCACTTTCGACAAGCTATTCATATGCATAGTTCAGGTTCACTAATCTCTATTACTCCCCGGTGAACTATGATATGTATAGGTTATATTCACAATCACCATCACTTTTGATAAGCTATCATATGCATAGTTCAGGTTCACTAATCTCTATTACTCCCCGGTGAACTATGATATGTATAGGTTATATTCACATTAAAGGTTCGCATTGTTAGACTTCAACTATAATCGTTGAGCGTATATGCTTGAGTCATACAAGAATTTAGTCTGGATTGGCTTAGAATTGGTGGTGCCCGCCTCATCTCCTGTTCCTCGTTGGGTTGTGGACCTAGGGCAGACCCACTACATTCAACGTTTTATCTAACTTAAATCTTATATAACTTATATACGTTGGACAATTATAGGGGAAATCTACGGGTCAATCTAGGATACATCAACACATCATATAGGAATATTCTGTTTACACCTAACTAAGAAAATATTGGATTTTCTGGATTCATATCCTATCGCTTTTAAAAGGAAAACGGTTTCTACTCCAAACAAAACTCTTATGAACTCACCAACTTAATTGTTGACACTTTTCAAAACTACTTGTATTCTCAGGAAATCAGTGAAACAGGAAAACTTCAGCGCTTTGAGGATGGGACGTTAAACCGTCAACAATTTATTTTTGTCATCATAATGTAATTGATTTTGAAACATGTAAACATATACTTTGGTGTAACTTTTTCAATTATATTTATGATGGTTGTATTTACTTTGAGCACTATTATACATGTTGTTGTGATACTGTACATGAAGTCCTCCACCCCTGGACGTTTCCGCCATCCTTGGTTTGGGGGTGTGACACCCTAGAATAGTTGTGATGTGTTAACAAGTCTAAAAACTTACCAACAATACCACAAGAAGATCAGTAGAACTTAAACTTAAAATACTATAGGTGTATTTTGTACTACGAGTTACATGTATACTATATTCTTATACTTCTCTTCTCGCGTAGATTTAAATGGCTGGATTCCATCACGGCGACCCGTACTTTCCAAATGAAGGCAATGCCGGGTGGATCGAAGAAGAGCCCGAAGATGAGCATCCAATCCCTTTGGATGATCACCTTGCAGAAGGCTTTTCTGATGGATCCGACTCCGAGCCTAATGCCAACAACCTACCGCTAGTAGGTCAAGCCCCGAACAACAACCTGTGGCAACCCGATATTTCAACTCCTTGTAAGGACCAGAATGGGTCAAGTATTGTAACCGCTTCTAAGTAATAAAATTTACTTTCATAATAAAACGTACAAATAGTTCTATTTAATTTCCTTCTATGATTAAATGTCTTTGAACCATGATCGTATGTGAAAAGAACGCCCAAATCCGACTTCATATAGCGAAGATGTGATTTTTCCAAGTTCGGCTTAGCAACAGACCGCTAAAAACTCGAATCGGAGATCGAGCGACTTTTGGCCGGAATGACCTAAACGAGAATCGAAGGTCTCGACAATGGTATTCCAGCGGTAAAAAGTCTGGCAAAAACCGACATCAGATAAAGAAGTTATGAATTTCCTAAGAAATTCCTTAAACACGATGGATTTTTAATAAATAATAAAAATATAATTTTGGAATTTGCCGACGGTGTCTAAACGAAAGTTGTAGAGCGTAGTCTCACCTACGCGAGGATATAAAGACCATCGAAAACGGAGTTCGTATGAAGAAGATATGGATTTTTGAAGTTTATTAAATAAATTATTTATTTATTTAATTCAAAATTCGGATATTATCCGAAGGGGAGTCAGCATCCTCCTCCGAAGTACGCGCTGCGTACTCCTGTACGCCCCGCGTAACCGAGAGGATTGGCCTCGGATCGTCCACGTCGCCATATCCGAGGAATCCGATCCATCCGACCCGTCCGACCCGTCCGACCCGACGTCCCATCCGACCCGGCGTCCCATCCGACCCACCTCCCCAGCAACCCGTCCCATCCGAACCGAGGCAGTCGAGGCTTCGGTCATGCATGACGTACGCGTACGCAGCGCGTACGAGCGTACGCCCCGCGTACCGAGGCAGACCAGCCTTCCTATAAATAGAATGCGAGGGTTTCCAAAGAAAGGGTTCATTTCTCTTCTCTCTCTCTCAACTTTGCCTCGTTTTCCGTGTCCGTTCAAACCCGAAGCTCTGGTCTTTTTGGCTCAAGTCCCGAAGGTCGATTTTACTTCCGAGATTCCCGAGAATCCCGAGGAAAATCCGTTTCCCGAGACGAAACTCTGCCCGGTTTTCCATCTCGCTATCTTCAAACTTTCAAGTGAGTTTCATACCCCTAAATCAACCTTTTTAATTAGTCTAAATACTTTATTATGCTTTCAAAGGGGGGGGGGGGATTACAAGTAAAACACACGAGTATTATCGTGCGTTACATAAAGAAATTCTTTTATATACTGTTATATATTCAAATCACATGCGATTTATAAACATTTAAAGGAACTTATATATATATATGTATATATGTATATATATATAACATATGTCACAATAGCATTTTACCTTTTAAAATATAATGTTCTTGTAATGCATGTATAAACTAAACTATTCTTAGATTTTTCTTGTCTATCCTAGACTCTACACCCAAAAATCTATACTTTCATAAACCAGCGATTCCTTTCTCAATGTTTCTAAACAAACAAGACACGTTTTTTTGAAACTATAATAGGTATGGTTTTACGAAACAAATTTCTAACTCTTATGTAGTAGAATCACATATTTCAAGAAGTTCACTTTCGTGTACAAGAACAAACGTAACATTTTAACAAGTAGATCTGTTTTTATACCACGGATTTGTGAGACACTAACTTCATGTACGTTCGAGTACACATTTCAAGTCCTGTATTATATACCAGAATCCCTTGGAGGGGGAGCATGGTGTTTGTGTATAGATCTATACGGGCTTGACAAACCCGCGCCCTGACTGTTAGCTGCAGTCCACCGTTTGGGGTGACAAACGTCATAACATTTCAACGCCTGAAGAACGTTGTGTATAGGCATTCAGAGTCAATAGTATGGTTATAAAACTCACAAGGGGTATTAAAATGCATTGATTTACAAGGTTTTCAAATTCATTGGTTCTTTTACATTTACATACATTTTAGAAACAAACATTGGTCTTGAGTGAAGGCTACTTTTATACTAGTAGAAAATATTGGATTTTCTAACCACAAACAAACGAAGATAAAACATTTCAGTTCATTCAAACATTGTCACTTAAATACTTATGAAATTCACCAGCTTAAATGCTGATCTACTCTTTCAAAATTACTTGTATGTCCCTGGGAATCAGTAATTTCAGGTATTCATTTCTCTTTTGATGAAGGGATGCTGCGGCGCCAGTTTAATCTCGTATTTTGACATCATATTGTAATTGAGTTTTGAACATGTAACTTTTGACAAATGTAAACTTTCAATTATATATATGATGGTTGTATTGCTTTCTTTACTATGTATTCATTTGTTACGTTACCACATGAAGTCATCCGCCCCCGAACGTTTCCGCCGTTCAGGTTTGGGGGTGTGACAGATTGGTATCAGAGCAATGTTTATAGTGAACTAAGTATATCGAACCACATAAGATATACAAACTATAAATGCTTAGGGGACTAATAATCTCTGACAAAACAAATTTTCTTTTTTACACTTAAGCAGCATTTCGTTCAATTTAAATTGGTAGTTCATTTAAGTACAAATACATGCCTACCACGAACTATTTTCATGTTATACAACTATACAAGTATTTAGACAAGTTGACACTACGATTGGGACTCGATATATGTAATCAGATTTTGGACAAATATAGCGTGATCAACTATATTTGCCCAAGATTGGACCAACGTATATCGAGGAATGATCGTAGTAAGCAACAAGTCAAAACTTACCAAACCATTACAAGAATCAAACACAAGCACTTAAATACTATAGGAGTATTTGCTATCTAAACTAGTTTAACTTACATGTTTTACATGTTCCGGCTTTACTCGATTCTTATAACCCTTTTTCTCGTACAGTCAAATGGCTGGATTTCACCACCCTGGCGACCCCTACTTTCCCAACCAAGGCAACAGAGGATGGATCGAAGATGATCCCGAAGAGGACGAGGAACCCATAGAAGTGGGTGATGACTCCGGTACCGACTCAGAGCCGGAAGTTATCGATCCACCACCCATTCAACCTCCCGTCTTCGTAAGGAACTTTCAAGGACCGACTCCCATCTGGGGAAGTCACCTCCACCATTGGAGCCAACAGCAAAACCTACGCCCTCCCTACGGCATGTGCCAGGAATTCTATGATGTCCGCGGCGGAGGTTCGGCTGATCGAGCACTCCCGGTAATGGTGGGTAAGTTAGCCAATCAGTCCTATCAGTCTGGAGTACAAGCTAGTCGACTCCGGGATATCAACGTGGAAGTGCAGGTTCACACTTCTGACATCCGTAGGCTGGACAAGATGCAAGACAACGCCCAATTCCAAGCTGAATCGTTTCAAGCGCAAATGATTGCAGCCCTCGCCGAACTAAGGGAACAACAAGCCGCTTTCGATAGGCGTCTAATGGAGTCAAAGCAATCAGATACGGAATCAAGCTCCAAGCGCAACCTTCGACGCAAGTAGTGCTTGTCTAGGACTCAAATTTTGTTATAGCTTAGGACCTCGGCTAAAAGTCTTTAAATTTCTCGAACTTTGTAATCGGAGACCCTTATGGGGGTCAAATTTTCATGATCGTTGTAACAACTTTTATATTAATATAAGTGGCACTATTACTACTATGTTGAGTATTTCGTTCGAACATTGAATGGTCTTTGTGAACCCAAACACTCGTTTCATACCTTCAGTCTTACAAATAACTTTCATTTTTCTATTTTAAGACTTATACTTTCATCTGTTGTTGAACTATAGCGATTTAGTTCATGAGACACATACATTTTTCCATTCTATGAAATTCTTATCCTTGTCTTTTCAATCTATAGTTGAAGGATGCCTCCGCGTAGGAATCCAAGGCGAAACAACGGTGAGGAAGCACCTATACCACCACCACCTCCACCACCTCAATTTGATGCTGTTATGTTTCAAGCAGCAGTCACCGCGGCAGTGGCAGCTGCCATGTCACAGATCAATAACTCGAGTACTAATGGCTCGGGATCTGGCACACACCTATCCAACCATGGCGAGAGTCATGGACCACCTCGAGAATGCACCTATAAGGACTTCACTAATGCCAAGCCCCGGATGTTTTATGGTACTGGTGGTGTGATGGCCCTGAGGCAGTGGATCGAAAGGACGGAGGCAGTCTTTGAAATATGCTCCTGCCCCGAGCACAGCAAGGTCAAATTTGCAACTTTCACCCTTCTCGATAAAGCTTTAACTTGGTGGAATGGCCACGTTAAAGTACTCACCCTAATCGTGGCAAACTCCATAAGCTGGGAGAACTTGAAGGCCATGATGATGAGAGAATACTGCCCACGGGGAGAGATTCAAAAGCTTGAACACGAGCTATGGACTCTCGGAATGGTTGGTACCGACATCGCTCCTTATACCAACAGATTCTGCGAGCTGGCAATCCTTTGTCCAGATATGATTGCTCCCGAGAGCAAGAAGATAGAAAGGTACATCTGGGGACTGACGCCCCAAATGCGATCAAGCGTGTTAGCTTCTAAACCTGACACCTTTGAAAGTGCTAAGGAACTGGCACAATCTCTGATCGACTACGGAGGTCATCAGAACTCAACCACTTCTGCACCAGCCCCACAGAAAGCAAACAACAACTACAACAACTACAACAACAACAATGGCAGGAAGAGGGCATGGATTAAAGGGAAGGGTGGATCTTCCCAAGAATCCGCAAAGAAACAGCTGGTGTCAGTAAATGCGGCCACTGTACCTGCTACAGCCCCTACAAATACCTACCCAACAAAGCCTTATATAGGCAACCTCCCAAAATGCACCAAATGCAATTACCACCACCATGGACTTTGTCGAGCTATGCAGTGCGCCAACTGCAGCCAGAAAGGGCACACAGCCCGTTTCTGCAAGGAACCCGCAAAGCCGATCACTCAAATTCCCGGTGCGGGTGTAGGGAAGGCTTGCTACGGTTGTGGCGAGGTGGGCCACTACCAGAGAAACTGTCCTAAGGCAGCAGGCACCGGAGGTGTGAGACGAGTTTTGGCAATAGGCCACAACGAAGCTGTAGCTGACCCAACTATTGTTGCTGGTACGTTCCTTCTCGATAATTCATACGCATGCATATTATTCGATAGTGGAGCGGAGAGAAGTTTCGTGAGTCAAAACTTTATTCATTTACTTAAACCTAAACCTAGCAAGTTAGAAAAATCATTCACTATAGAGATGGCCAATGGAAAAACCGAAAACACAAATTGCATATACATGGGCTGTACGTTAACATTAGACGGCCATTCTTTCCCAATCGATCTCATGCCGGTTCAAATTAAAAGTTTCGACGTCATAGTCGGCATGGATTGGTTGAGCCTTCTTCGCGCCGACATCATGTGCTTTGAGAAAGCAGTCCGTCTTAACCTCCCAAACAACGAAACATTAGTTATCTACGGCGACAAATCTAGTGCAAACCTTCGCATCATTTCGTGCATCTAAGCTCGAAAGTGCTTGCGGAAGGATTGTCGAGCATTCCTAGCGCACATAGTCGATACAAGTCAAGAACTGAAGGACATCAAGAGCATCTCGGTAATACGCGACTTTCCCGATATCTTTCCAGAAGAACTGCCAGGATTACCACCGCAACGCCAAGTCGAGTTTAGAATCGACTTAATTCCAGGAGCTACCCCAGTAGCGAAGTCGCCTTATCGTCTTGCACCAGCAGAGATGCAGGAACTTTCCAGTCAACTTAATGAACTCCTTCACAAAGGATTCATAAGACCAAGTTTCTCACCTTGGGGAGCACCGGTCTTGTTTGTAAAGAAGAAAGACGGATCGTTCCGTATGTGCATCGACTACAGAGAGCTGAACAAACTTACTGTCAAGAACCGCTATCCTCTACCCCGTATCGACGACCTATTCGATCAACTTCAAGGGGCGAACTACTTCTCCAAAATAGACCTGCGATCCGGATATCACCAATTACGAGTTCTAGAGAGGGACATTCCAAAGACAGCCTTCCGAACTCGTTATGGACACTACGAATTCGTGGTGATGCCGTTCGGATTAACCAATGCACCAGCAGTATTTATGGACCTAATGAATAGGGTATGCCGCCCTTACTTGGATCAGTTCGTCATCGTCTTTATCGATGATATACTTATCTACTCTCGAAGTGAGGAAGAGCATAGTCAACACCTACGAAAAGTCCTAGAAACACTACGAACGGAGAAACTCTATGCGAAGTTCTCTAAATGCGAATTTTGGATTCGAAGAGTCGAATTTTTAGGTCACGTTGTTAGCGAGAAAGGTATACACGTGGACCCTTCCAAAATTAAGGCTATTGAGAACTGGTCGGCACCAAAGACACCTACAGAAATTCGTCAATTTCTAGGTCTAGCTGGCTACTATCGCAGATTCATAAAGAACTTTTCGAGCATTGCGAAACCTCTTACTTCATTAACCCAGAAAGGAGTGGCCTTTGACTGGGAAGCGAAACAAGAGAAGGCATTCCAGACACTAAAACAGGCCTTGTGCACCGCACCGATACTATCCCTCCCCGAAGGGATAGAAGACTTCGTAGTGTATTGCGATGCTTCAAATCAAGGACTTGGTTGTGTTCTTATGCAAAGAGGGAAGGTTATCGCTTATGCCTCCCGACAGCTTAAGACACACGAAGTGAACTATACGACACACGACCTCGAGTTAGGAGCAGTGGTATTTGCTCTGAAGATCTGGAGGCACTACTTATACGAAACAAAGAGTACTATATTCACCGATCACAAGAGCCTTCAACACATTTTCGATCAGAAGGAACTCAACATGCGACAACGACGATGGGTTGAGTTACTGAATGACTACGAATGCGAAATTCGTTATCATCCTGGCAAGGCCAACGTAGTAGCCGACGCCCTCAGTCGAAAGGAATACACTGGTCGGAGGGTCAAATCTCTGACCATGACTATCCATTCCCACCTATCCACACAAATTAAAGAAGCACAAATGGAAGCTTTGCAACCTGAAAATGTGGCGGGTGAATCCCTGCGAGGAATGGAGAAGAATTTAGAAGTCAAGGGTGGCGGAGCCTACTATCTCATGGACCGAATCTGGACCCCAAATCATGGTGGTTTCAGAAACGTAGTCATGACCGAGGCTCACAATTCAAGATATTCCGTTCACCCGGGTTCAGATAAAATGTATCTGGATCTTAAGAAACTGTACTGGTGGCCTAACATGAAAGCAGAAATTGCTACCTTCGTGAGTAAATGTCTTACTTGCGCTAAGGTTAAGGTCGAGTATCAGAAACCGTCAGGACTACTACAACAACCAGAGATACCGGAATGGAAATGGGAGCGGATTACTATGGACTTCATAACCAAGTTACCCAAGACGACAAGTGGACTCGATACCATATGGGTCATTGTCGACAGATTGACCAAATCCGCACATTTCCTACCCATCAAGGAGACTGACAAAATGGAGAAGCTGACAAGAACTTACTTAAGGGAAGTAGTGCGACTGCATGGTGTTCCGATATCCATTATCTCCGATCGAGATAGTAGATTCACTTCAAGGTTCTGGCAATCACTACAAAGTTCCCTGGGAACTAGGCTAGACATGAGTACAGCCTACCACCCACAGACAGACGGAAAAAGTGAGAGAACAATACAAACTTTAGAAGACATGCTGAGAGCCTGCGTGATTGACTTTGGAAAGGCATGGGATATTCATTTACCCCTTGTCGAATTTTTATACAACAATAGTTATCATACAAGCATAAAGGCTGCTCCGTTTGAAGCCCTCTATGGTCGAAAGTGCAGATCCCCTCTGTGCTGGACTGAAGTTGGCGATACCCAGTTAGCTAGAGGAAGAGTTCCTGAAAGCACTCTCACAGGTCCGGAGATCATACGTGAAACAACAGAGAAGATCGTTCAGATTCGTGAACGATTGAAGGCCTCAAGAGACCGACAGAAAAGCTACGCTGACCAAAGGAGGAAACCTTTAGAATTCCAGGTAGGAGACCACGTCTTATTAAAGGTCTCACCGTGGAAGGGTTTAATACGATTTGGAAAGCGTGGGAAACTAAATCCAAGATACATAGGGCCTTTCGAGATTCTTGCCAGGATCGGCCCTGTGGCTTACAAGCTTAACCTACCGCGCGAACTTAGTAACATCCATCCAACCTTCCACGTCTCAAACTTGAAAAAGTGTCTGTCCGACGAGACTCTTGTTATTCCACTCGACGAGATCGAGATCAACGAGAGCCTCAACTTTGTGGAAGAGCCAGTAGAAATCATGGATCGAGAGGTCAAACAAACAAAACAAAGTCGCATACCCATCGTGAAGGTTCGCTGGAACGCCAAGCGGGGACCCGAATTCACATGGGAACGCGAAGATCAGATGAAACAAAAGTACCCTCATCTCTTTCATGTTCACTAGTATCTTTGCTACTTTAAATTTCGGGACGAAATTCTCTCTAACGGGGGGATGATGTGGCAACCCGATATTTCAACTCCTTGTAAGGACCAGAATGGGTCAAGTATTGTAACCGCTTCTAAGTAATAAAATTTACTTTCATAATAAAACGTACAAATAGTTCTATTTAATTTCCTTCTATGATTAAATGTCTTTGAACCATGATCGTATGTGAAAAGAACGCCCAAATCCGACTTCATATAGCGAAGATGTGATTTTTCCAAGTTCGGCTTAGCAACAGACCGCTAAAAACTCGAATCGGAGATCGAGCGACTTTTGGCCGGAATGACCTAAACGAGAATCGAAGGTCTCGACAATGGTATTCCAGCGGTAAAAAGTCTGGCAAAAACCGACATCAGATAAAGAAGTTATGAATTTCCTAAGAAATTCCTTAAACACGATGGATTTTTAATAAATAATAAAAATATAATTTTGGAATTTGCCGACGGTGTCTAAACGAAAGTTGTAGAGCGTAGTCTCACCTACGCGAGGATATAAAGACCATCGAAAACGGAGTTCGTATGAAGAAGATATGGATTTTTGAAGTTTATTAAATAAATTATTTATTTATTTAATTCAAAATTCGGATATTATCCGAAGGGGAGTCAGCATCCTCCTCCGAAGTACACGCTGCGTACTCCTGTACGCCCCGCGTAACCGAGAGGATTGGCCTCGGATCGTCCACGTCGCCATATCCGAGGAATCCGATCCATCCGACCCGTCCGACCCGACGTCCCATCCGACCCGGCGTCCCATCCGACCCACCTCCCCAGCAACCCGTCCCATCCGAACCGAGGCAGTCGAGGCTTCGGTCATGCATGACGTATGCGTACGCAGCGCGTACGAGCGTACGCCCCGCGTACCGAGGCATACCAGCCTTCCTATAAATAGAATGCGAGGGTTTCCAAAGAAAGGGTTCATTTCTCTTCTCTCTCTCTCAACTTTGCCTCGTTTTCCGTGTCCGTTCAAACCCGAAGCTCTGGTCTTTTTGGCTCAAGTCCCGAAGGTCGATTTTACTTCCGAGATTCCCGAGAATCCCGAGGAAAATCCGTTTCCCGAGACGAAACTCTGCCCGGTTTTCCATCTCGCTATCTTCAAACTTTCAAGTGAGTTTCATACCCCTAAATCAACCTTTTTAATTAGTCTAAATACTTTATTATGCTTTCAAAGGGGGGGGGATTACAAGTAAAACACACGAGTATTATCGTGCGTTACATAAAGAAATTCTTTTATATACTGTTATATATTCAAATCACATGCGATTTATAAACATTTAAAGGAACTTATATATATATATATATATGTATATATGTATATATATATAACATATGTCACAATAGCATTTTACCTTTTAAAATATAATGTTCTTGTAATGCATGTATAAACTAAACTATTCTTAGATTTTTCTTGTCTATCCTAGACTCTACACCCAAAAATCTATACTTTCATAAACAAGCGATTCCTTTCTCAATGTTTCTAAACAAACAAGACACGTTTTTTTGAAACTATAATAGGTATGGTTTTACAAAACAAATTTCTAACTCTTATGTAGTAGAATCACATATTTCAAGAAGTTCACTTTCGTGTACAAGAACAAACGTAACATTTTAACAAGTAGATCTGTTTTTATACCACGGATTTGTGAGACACTAACTTCATGTACGTTCGAGTACACATTTCAAGTCCTGTATTATATACCAGAATCCCTTGGAGGGGGAGCATGGTGTTTGTGTATAGATCTATACGGGCTTGACAAACCCGCGCCCTGACTATTAGCTGCAGTCCACCGTTTGGGGTGACAAACGTCATAACATTTCAACGCCTGAAGAACGTTGTGTATAGGCATTCAGAGTCAATAGTATGGTTATAAAACTCACAAGGGGTATTAAAATGCATTTATTTACAAGGTTTTCAAATTCATTGGTTCTTTTACATTTACATACATTTTAGAAACAAACATTGGTCTTGAGTGAAGGCTACTTTTATACTAGTAGAAAATATTGGATTTTCTAACCACAAACAAACGAAGATAAAACATTTCAGTTCATTCAAACATTGTCACTTAAATACTTATGAAATTCACCAGCTTAAATGCTGATCTACTCTTTCAAAATTACTTGTATGTCCCAGGGAATCAGTAATTTCAGGTATTCATTTCGCTTTTGATGAAGGGATGCTGCGGCGCCAGTTTAATCTCGTATTTTGACATCATATTGTAATTGAGTTTTGAACATGTAACTTTTGACAAATGTAAACTTTCAATTATATATATGATGGTTGTATTGCTTTCTTTACTATGTATTCATTTGTTACGTTACCACATGAAGTCATCCGCCCCCGAACGTTTCCGCCGTTCAGGTTTGGGGGTGTGACACAACCCCCGACCAGCTTTTCCAGGTCCTACTCCCTTGTGGGCAACCAACTTGAATCACTGGAGTGATGAACAGGGTCAACCCTTACCATACATTGGGGACCGAAGCTTTTATAACGTCAGTGAAGGTGGTTCTGCTGACCGAGCTCTGCCCGTCATTATCCGCAGAATAGCTCGTAATGTTGAGCAAGGTCGAGCAGCCATCGACCGGGTCATGGAGATTGATGCCAACTCTGGTGTCAACACAGTCCGCATCCGCCGTCTTGAAGAAGACATGGAATGGACCCGGAGGACCAATGAAACCTTGCAGCAATAGCTGGCTGCCTCCCGAGCTGAAGTCTTGGAACTTCGAGCCCGTCAGAGGGCTCAGGAGCAACGCCTTCAAGAGGTGTTTCGTCAAGTGTCAGACCTCAAGACTTGCCCGAGGAATTCCCATCGCTATTAGATGATGTCTAGTACATCTCTGTCTTTTGGTTAAGGAATAGCCTTTAACATCTGTGCTCTATGTAGCACTTATCTGTAAAATATTCCTAACTTTCAGTACTCTGATTAGGAATCTAAGAACTGTCAAACTTTTCTGTATGGTATGATGTAAGACCTACTGATAGGTCGATTTTCCCTGAACTTATTAAATCGGTAATACCAGTATTATTCACATCTATCGAATCTGTGGGAAAAATCTATACATTTGTGTTTCCTACTAATATTCTTTGTTGCGATCTTAAACACTCATTCAACTGTTGGGCTATGGTTAGTTAGTCCATGTGTCACTTTCACGTTGCTTACAAACTGATTCTTACCATCCTTCTTATCTTTATAAACTTATAGCTGAAAGATGCCTCCTCGCAAATCTCCCAGGAATAACCCTGCACCTCCTCTGCCTCCGGTGATCGATACTGCAGCCCTGAATGCTGCCGTAGCTGTAGCAGTGGCAACTGCCATGGCTCAGTATCACTCATCTGATGCCAGCAGAGGTGGAACCCCTGTGGAATCAATTCCGGTTGAAACCCCTCTGTGCTCGAGAGAGTGCTCCAACAAGGATTTCACCAATTGCAAGCCGAAGCCTTTCTATGGCACCGGCGGAGTCATTGCCCTCTCGCAATGGTTCGAGAAGACTGAATCAGTCTTCGAAATCTGTTCATTCCCTGCAGCGAGTAAAGTCAAGTATGCCACATGCACCTTTGAAGGAAAGGCCCTGACATGGTGGAACGACCATGTTAAGGCACTAACCCTCGTCGTAGCCAACGACATAGGCTAGGAAACAATGAAAGACCTCATGATTGAGGAATACTGCCCGAGGGGCGACGTCCAGAAACTGGAGCAGGAACTTTGGAACCTGACTATGAAGGGCACCAACATGGTCGCTTATACTGCCCATTTCAGCGAGCTGGTGGCCCTCTGCCCCAATATAGTTCCCACTGAAGGGAAAAAGATCGAAAGGTACATATGGGGGCTAGTGTCTCCTTATCAGGGGAATGTTCTAGCATCAAACCCCGCTACCTTCGACAGTGCCAAGCGACTGACACAGCGACTCATTGACCATGGAGTCAAAACCCCTACAACCACAACCACCCTAGCCATCCCAGAACCCTCCAAACCCGCTGACACTAAGCGGAAATTCTCGGATGAAAAGAAGAAGCAACGGGCTGCCAAAAAGCAGCAAATTGTGGCAATGCATGCCGCAATAACCCCTGCTGCTGCTACTACTACTGCTCCGGTGGGTTAGTATGCTGGAAGTTTGCCAAAGTGCAACAAATGCAACTACCACCACAACGGCCCCTACCGTGAAATGCAGTGCTCTAACTGCAACAGGAAAGGACACACAGTCTGTTTCTGTAAGTTCCTGGCACAACTGATCAACCAAGTCCCTGGCTCTGGCGCGAGCCCGACCTGCTATGGATGTGGCGAAGCAGGCAACTATAAGAGGGACTTCCCCAAAGCAAAGAATGTTGGTGGAGCAGGGAGGGTACTAGCTATAGGCCACGGGGAAGCAGTTGCTGACCCGACAGTGGTGACTGGTACGTTCCTTCTCGATAACTCCTATGCATGCATTATGTTCGATAGTGGAGCGGAGCGAAGCTTCGTAAACCATAAATTTGCTCGCATGCTTAAACAACCACCACACACATTCAAAGAACAATTCACAGTAGAAATGGCTAATGGAAAAACTGAAAGTACGAATAGCATATACTTTGGTTGTACCCTAACTCTAGATAACCATTCTTTCCCAATCGACCTCGTGCCGGTCTGAATAAAAAGCTTCGACGTTATCATTGGCATGGATTGGTTAAGTCTCCATCGCGCCGACATCATGTGCTTCGAGAAAGCAGTCCGTCTAAACCTTCCGTCTAACGAAAGTCTTGTAGTCTACGGCGACAAACCTGGTGCGAATCTTCGCATGATATCAAGTCTTCAAGCACAGAAGTATCTGCGTAAAGAATACCATGCATTCCTTACGCACGTCGTCGACACGAGCCTCAAAACGAAAGAACTAAAGAACATCCCAGTAGTGAGCGACTTCCCCGACATTTTCCCAGAAGAGCTACCTGGATTACCTCCGCAACGGCAGGTTGAGTTTCGAATCGACTTAGTCCCAGGAGCTACCCCAGTAGCCAAGTCGCCCTACCGCTTAGCACCAGTTGAGATGCAGGAACACTCTGGTCAACTTAACGAATTGCTCAGCAAGGGCTTTATAAGGCCGAGCTTCTCACCTTGGGGAGCACCGGTTTTGTTCGTTAAGAAGAAAGACGGATCATTCCGTATGTGTATTGACTACAGAGAACTCAACAAACTAACGGTAAAAAATCGTTACCCTCTGCCTCACATAGACGATCTTTTTGACCAACTGCAAGGGGCGAATTATTTTTCCAAAATTGATATGAGGTCCAGATATCACCAGTTACGAGTACTAGAGGAGGATGTGCCGGAGACAGCCTTCCGAACTCGTTACGGACATTACGAGTTCGTGGTGATGCCATTCGGATTGACCAATGCGCCTACAGTCTTCATGGATCTGATGAATAGAGTATGCCGACCTTACTTGGATCAGTTCGTCATCGTTTTCATTGACGACATCCTGATCTACTCCCGAAGTAAGGAAGAACATGGCGATCACCTGCGACAAGTCCTAGGGACATTACAAAAGGAGAAACTTTATGCGAAGTTCTCGAAATGTGAATTTTGGATCCGAAGAGTCGAATTCTTAGGACACGTGGTAAGCGAAGAGGGAATCCACGTGGATCCATCCAAAATTAAAGCCATTGAGAACTGGTCAGCACTGAAGACGCCTACTGAAATTCGTCAATTTCTAGGTCTCGCTGGCTACTACCGCAGATTCATTCAGAACTTCTCCCGAATAGCGAAACCCCTTACAACCTTGATCCAGAAGGGCGTGGCCTTTGACTGGGAAGAGAAACAAGAGAGAGCGTTCCAAATGCTCAAACGAGCCTTGTGCACCGTGCCAATACTATCCCTCCCCGAAGGGATAGAAGACTTCGTAGTCTATTGCGATGCATCCAATCAAGGGCTCGGGTGTGTTCTGATGCAGCGAGGTAAGGTCATCGCCTACGCCTGGAGACAGTTGAAGACACACGAGGTTAACTACACGACCCACGATCTTGAACTAGGAGCAGTGGTGTTTGCTCTGAAGATCTGGAGACATTACTTGTATGGAACGAAAAGCACTATCTTTACCGACCACAAGAGTTTACAACACATTTTCGATCAGAAGGAGCTCACCATGAGACAACGACGGTGGGTCGAGCTACTCAGTGACTATGAATGTGATATTCGTTATCATCCGGGTAAAGCCAACGTAGTAGCAGACGCCCTAAGTCGGAAGGAATATTCTGGTCCCAAAGTCAAGTCATTGTCAATAACCATCCATTCACACTTGTCTAAGCAAATTCAGGCGGCCCAACTTGAAGCCATGAAACCTAAAAATGTGACGGGTGAATCCCTTAGAGGAATGGAAAAGAATTTAGAAGCCAAGGGTGACGGAGCCTTATATTTCATGAACCGAATCTGGACACCGAAACACGGTGGTTTCCAAGATTTGGTCATGACGGAGGCGCACAACACTCGGTATTCCGTCCACCCAGGTTCAAATAAGATGTATCCGGATCTTAAAAAGCTATACTGGTGGCCTAATATGAAAGCAGAGATTGCTACCTTCGTAAGTAAATGCCTTACTTGCGCAAAGGTTAAGGTCGAGTACCAGAAGCCCTCTGGTCTACTGCAACAACCATAGATTCCAGAATGGAAGTGGGAACGGATCACTATGGATTTCATAACCAAGTTGCCCAAGACAATGGGTGGACTTGATACCATATGGGTCATCGTCGATAGATTGACGAAGTCTGCACACTTTCTGACTATCAAAGAAACTGACAAGATGGAGAAGCTTACGAGAACATACATTAGAGAAATCGTACGGCTTCATGGTGTACCTATGTCCATTATATCCGATAGAGATAGTAGGTTCACCTCAAGATTCTGGCAATCACTACAACATTCCTTAGGAACAAGGTTGGACATGAGCACAGCCTACCATCCACAGACCGACGAACAGAGTGAGAGGACCATCCAAACACTGGAAGATATGTTGCGAGCCTGCGTGATTGACTTTGGGAAGGCATGGGATACTCATTTACCCGTTGCCGAGTTTTCCTATAATAAGAGTTATCACACGAGCATCAAGGCTGCTCCATTTGAAGCTCTTTATGGCCGAAAGTACAGATCTCCTCTATGATGAGCTGAGGTGGGTGATACCCAATTAGCCAGGGGGCAAGCTTCCGACAGTACTCTCACCGGTCCGGAAATCATTTGGGAAACAACAGAGAAAATCATTCAGATCCGTGAACGATTAAAAGCCTCTAGAGACCGGCAGAAGAGCTACGCTGATAAACGAAGAAAACCTTTGGAGTTTCAGGTGGGAGACAGAGTCCTTCTTAAAGTCTCACCCTGGAAGGGCTTGATACGCTTTGGAAAGCGTGGGAAGCTTAATCCGAGGTACATAGGGCCTTTCGAGATTCTTGCAAGAGTCGGCCCCGTAGCTTACAAACTGGACCTACCCGACGCACTTCGGAACGTACATTCTACATTCCACGTATCTAACTTGAAAAAGTGTCTATCCGACGAGACTCTTGTAATCTCACTCGACGAGATCGAGATCAACGAGAGCCTCAACTTCGTGGAAGAACCTATAGAGATCATGGACCGTGAGGTCAAGCAGACAAAGCAAAGCCGTATCCCTATCGTGAAGGTTCGCTGGAACGCCAAGCGAGGACCGGAATTCACTTGGGAACGCGAGGATCAGATGAAACTGAAATACCCTCATCTTTTCGCTTAATTGTTTGTAACTTCTTGTTTGCATAAATTCTAATTTCGAGACGAAATTCTTTCTAACGGGGGGATGATGTGACAACCCAAAATTTCCATTTTGTACGAACACTAACTATTCAATAGAAGCTAGTCCAGTTTCAATGAACTTCAGACTTTTCCGAATAAGTTTGTGTACATTAGGGTTTACATTTAAGGAGATATCAGGAGAGTGGATGCTCATGGGTTTGTGAAACTTAAGCATTTCAACACTTCATCATGTTAGAGTCCAATTCCAGAATAAAATATTTTCTGCCAAAATATTTCAGGACTATAAATAGATTTCTAAACTAAATTATTCATTATTCACATTTCCAAATAGAGAAAAGCCAATTTCTCTCTCACGGATCTTCGGGTTTCATCCCAAATCGTGAGTTTACTTTCCTAGTTGTGTTTTAATGCATGTTATATGCTTAATAACATAGTTTACATTTCAAATTTGTAAGATCCGGGAGTTTACCGCCCAAGAACGTTCTTGGGGAGTAAACTCCAAAACGAAGCCTAAAAGCTACCTAGTCCCATTTCCTTGTTAGGTAACCAGTTAAGGACATTATGTATGATCTTTTAAGGCTAGAACACAATCAAGAACACTTAGCTTTTGGATTTTACGGCCCAAGAATTTCTTGGACCGTAAACACCATTTTTCAAGGGCTTAAAGTGCCCTAAACACCCCTTAAGGCTTTGGACAATAACCCTCTATTACTTGTAGCTTGAATGGGGAGTAAATCACATCAAAATCATCCCTAAAAGGGAGTTTACGGCCAAGAAATACTCTTGGGCCGTAAACTCCAAGTGAAGGCACCAAAGTGTGCCTAAAGTCCCCTTTAGCCTTAACCAAAAGTCTAGAATTTATCCTTTCTGTGCAAGAGGCTTAAAAGAATTAAAACACCCACCCCATAGTAGTTTACGGCCGTAAACTCTTGGGGATATGATCTTTAGGCCGTAAAATCCTCAATGGAGCATTCTAAGGCCCTAAACTACCTAAAGGATTAGACCACCAATACTAGGCTTATTCTAGAAGTCATTTAACACTTTAAAACACCCAAGACCACCAAGTCAAGAGTTCACGGCCATAAAATCAAGGGTTTACAACCGTAAACTCCAAAGGTGGGTTTTGTTGGGTGGTAAGCTCATATACAAGGTCATTTGGTACATTAAACCCCTTTAGCCTTGTCCCGTAGCAACTTAGATGCAACCATTAGGACCTAGAACACTTATACATAGTGTTTACATGTTCCTAAGTGTCCCAACTTATTTCACTAAGTTATTATTTGGCTAATTAGTTATATATATGCTTATTATATGATAACTAGGCTCGTACGTGTGAACAAGTCTCCGTTTGCCACCTAGCACGGTATCCGACACTACAATCCAAACCACTCACCACATGTGAGTTCATACCCCTTTAAATTAACCTTTGAAATACTTTAAATGTTTTAAATACTTTATGGTGGGATACAAGTTCAATGCTTATAGTTATTGAAACCAATCACATGTGATTGCATTAATCACATGTGATTAATAACTAGAAAACCAATGATTTTATCACTGTTCAAACTGTTTATCAAACTGCTTTACTTTGAAATGTTTTACAAACTCTTTTACTTACCAAATAATTTTATTTAAACTTTGTTATACTTATTATAAATTGCATGCCCATATATGTATAGATATATAAGCAATGTTTAAAGGGCTTAGGAAGGCCATCCGCCCTATTTCCTTTTTCTCGATTTGGATGTGGTCTGGTGGGATTTCGGGTGACCATCCGAAGGTCGTTTCAATATTAGTTATATATCAATTATACATATATAGACATAAAAGTACTTCCATATTCATGTGTACTATACACATTACTAGTAAGTTACCATCGGGGTAACATAGGATCATACTACTACAATTGTTAGATCAATGAGTCAGTTCATTCATGAGTCTATACCTTACATTACTATGAGAACATATACAACTATACTAGGAGGAGAACATATACAACTATACTAGAAAGAGAACATATGCAACTATACTAGGAGGAGAATATATACAACTATACTAGAATGAGAAACAATACATATACAAGAATACGATAAAAATTGTGATCCACTGAATCGGAGCATGCCTTAAATGTCATGGTCCGAGTTGTAGCCAGAATTCTCTTGGAGAGAGAGCGTGAGTTTGCGTATAGATCTATACTGGATTGACTATCCTACACCTTGTTGCTAGCTACAGCCGGACCTGCAGGTCTGCGGGTGCCAAACGTCATTTCGTTATTACGACCATTCGTATGTCGTTGTTACTAGTCGATAGTATGGTGCAATTATCACATTATACCTTAATATAAATCCGGTTTAAGGTAGTTAGTACAGCAGTAGTTCCTATAATACAAAACTACAGTACTACAATGATTTACCCATTACATATTTTTAGTGATAACCTCACTTAAACATTAATGTACAAACTATATTTGATAAATGATAGTTACACTTGGGAAATTACACACTTTTACAACAAACGAACATACAAAACAGTTAAGCCTTGGTAGAAGGCTACTTTAATAGAAAATATAGGTTTTTCTAAGAGCTTCAAACTTTTACAAACACTTACATACATTTTACAAACATATACTTGAGACACGTCCAAACGTTTTGATAACAAACATCGACACTAAAATACTTATGAACTCACCAGCTTAATGCTGATAAACTCTTTCAAAATAACTTGTATTCTCATGTCATCAGTAGACAGGTACTGAGGCTAGCTTTTGAGAAGATGGAGCGCATCCAAGACTCATCTCATTATTTTGATTTACATTATGTTTTTGGTGTCTATAACTGTACAGAACACGCTTGTATTAAAATTATATATTTAATGCAATGGATGATGTTGTTTGATTATTTACATTTACTGTGTTGTGATACTGTACATGACGTCCTCCGCCCCACAATGTTTCCGCCGTTCTTGGTTTTGGGGTGTGACACACAAAGTCAGAAAGACTTGACAACAACCATTACAGAGCATTCCAAAGGACATCAGCTCCTTGGAAACATCCTTCTTGCATTAAGTTTCCTAATCTTACATAGATTGAATAATTTCTAACCTTGAAACATTTCCATATTCCATTTTGACTATCACTTCTGAACAAGAGTTGCCTCCTTACAGATTATGTCAGTATGGTCCTTCCAGAATTATCACTATACTTCCAACTGTCCTTGAGCAACCAATCTTTGGTAAACCTTAGATTATCCTCGACAATTGTTTAATCCTTTTAGTCATATCCAATTCTAGACCTTTTCCCTTCTTAATGCCCCAGGCATTTGGAAAATTTTAGAACGGATGAATATAGCACATGTAATCGATCCTATATACGAAGCATATGGGACACGATTCATGATGTCTTACATATAGAATAAACCAGTCTTTTGTTATAAAATTTCCATTTCTATTTGCCAAGATCTCATAATTCAGATTATGAAAAGGGATGCCGTAATCATAATCGAATTTTAGAATGCAAATAATGGACCCATATACAGAATTTCGTTATGTTGATCCATTCCAACATGAAATTCATATATATATATATATATATATATATATATACACATCCTTAACTAAGTACGATTAAAACCTCACGATCTAAGCTTATAGATTTGAGATGAAGTATAATTTCCTCTCCCTTAATTATAGCAAAACAACTATTTCCCAATTTAAACTTTTTTGTTTTCTATAATTAACATTGCTAACTTGCAATACTTATCATAATTATCATGGTCCCACTAACATGATGATTATTAGCATAATAGTTATGCTCCCACTAGCTTTGACATGTACTCAGAAATTAGCTGACTTTCTTACCAAAGTTCAGATTTCTGATACTAGATTGTTTTGATAAAACTTTATCAAAATCATACACCTCTTTTAGATAGCTCACAGGTGTGTCTAAACAATTTTAGAACTATGAAAAGGGATACCGTAATCATAGTCTCAATTGTTTAGACCTTTGCCACTTCTCACAAGTCCATGTTAGTGTTCCAGTTAACCACACAGCTCCACTAACAACTTTGAGAATGTAAATATCACAATTGCTATCTACTTCAAATCTACTTGGTGGAAGTGTTTCCTCACCATCATTTTCATGAATCGACGAGAAACCTTATGACCCTTAGATTTAGTGGTGTATGTGTTCTTATCCATGTGAATTGTAAAAACCATAGTCACGTGACAAGGATAATGACAAATCCAAGCTCATATGGACTGAACTCAATCTTAATTTATTGCCACTTGGCAGCTCAAGGGCCTGCCATTGCTTCCAAGTTGTTGTGCAACCAATTGAGAACTCTAAAAACTCATATGCAAAGCAAACTTTAACTGGAATGGGCATAGAATATGTCAACATGATAGGTTATAAACCTCAAGTCGTATGCTAGTGAAGAACTTTAGGTTTTTTTTCTTGATTAGTTCTTGAGACTTTCAAGACCTTTAAGACTCCCACTGTCCTCTTGACATATAAACTTTCTTGTCAGATATTCAAGAGATAGTGTGGATTCTAATCAAGACAAACACTTCACACAATTGGCCTTAGTTGGTCTTTGTTTTATCCAAAACATCACAAGTTACAAATTTCAAATGTATAAGAGTAGAAAACTTTTACTCTTACATTTGACAAGTGTTTTAAACCTTCTTTAAGACATGTCACTCAAGTTACAATCTTGGAGTATGACTCTAAGACTTATATTGTAACGAAGTATGATTCATTTTCTTGATTTAACCATTTCAACACTTCAAGATTCCTCTTCTTAGTCATAAGAATGCACTAAGATTCCCTTAGAGAACTAATTGTGCTATGGTTTCTTAATCATTAAGATGATCATAAAAATTGATACTAAAGTACTCTCCCATCTTTTCAGATTTGAGAAACTTTTATCCTTCTGCCTAAGTTAATTCTTCTTATTCGCTCTGTCATACATTGGAACCTTTTCCAATGTCTCAGAGCTACACTTAAGCTTGTAAGTATAATCATATTTACTGTTCTTTAGTAAAGTATGAAGAATAGTCTTATCGATCTTTTATGGTGGACTTGACTAGTGCACAAGAATGTGTACTCGATCCCTTAGTCCTTCACTTAATTCACACATCCATGTGAACAAGTAGTTAGTCTTAATTTTTCAAATGCTTGAAAGTTCTCATTCATCATCCTATACTACTTGCATGATTCCAAGTTTCGGTCCAATTGAAACTTGGGGAATGAGGATCTTTCCTTATTTGGTAAATTTAGACATTACCACAAATGAAAAGAATCAAATTAATATTTCCATTCTTTCTCTTAATGGATTCTTTATAAGCAACAAAAATTTCCACAAACGCCATTGTAAGGATATTTTAAAATAAATAAAATCAAAATTCTTTTTTTTTTATATTAAAACTTTGCGGAAAAACTTATCCTTACAATCCATATGAAAACTTATTGTTATCTATTCCTTAGCAATATCTCATAATTCCTAAGAAGTAGCTTAAGAATCCGATCTTCAAACTACGCGATAGAGATCCATCTACGCGATCAGATTCAACATATTCTTTCTTTAAGAGACATTACTTTTCTTTGATTATTAAAACATCAAAATGTGACCCAGTCACATCGTGTATCAAGAATCTCAGAATAGAAACTTAGCAGAGTTAGATAGTGGATTTTACCTGAAGTAGAGTCAAACTGATTGACTTTAACATCCTTAGGTAAATTGGCAGCTTCGCAACCAATGCCCCTTCCTTTGGAAATATAAACATATGGACCCTTTGGTAATGGTACACGGGACTATCACAGACTTAGCTTTTCTCTTTACCATTTGGACAACCGAGTTGACTATGGTCGATCCTTTTCCATTGGGAAGAGAGATATTTACTGGATATCCAATGTCATCATTGTCAATGACCATAAAGTTTTAGGAAGTTGATCTTAGCAAATAGATAAGATCATTAAGGGTCTTGTCTTAGTCTGTTTCATAGGAGTCCCAAAGGAACTCACTATGTGACTTAGAAAGTAGTTGAGCCACTAACTTTCTCAAGCACTCCCGACTTGTCAACATGTGACTACATCTCCAAGATGTGATCACACATAAACCTTTGCTTGTCAATAGGGCTTGAGTGACCTTAAACTTTTCAAGAACTTGTGGGTTAGGGAGAATAACTGGAGGTGGTGAAAGAAGTATGATTTCCATGGGACATCATCTTCATTTAGGAAAGCTTGTTTCAAGAGATTTGGGAAGATCATAGAAGTCTAAAACTGACATCTTTTGGGAGATATTCAAGATAGTTGATTTAAAGTCCTTAATATAACACCCAATATGAAATATTAAGGCTAGGACCCAACAAACTATTTTATAACTTAGAAGAGGGATGTCATAATCCAAGCTATAAAATATTTGAAGGTAGGTGAATGACGATTCACCAATTTCCACCAAGATAAATGAAGTGTATTATTAGGTTTTAATTGGTTTTGCAACTCCTAGATCTTTGAGATTCATTGAACTTTTCAATGGCATGTTTCAATCTCGAGTGTGTCCTTCAGGTTTCGTGACTGGGATGTCGAGGATCACAAAACAAGGTGTGAAGTAACCATGCAAATTACTTGGTACCCTTAAGTGTTTACCCCTCAAACAATGTGCCGGTTAACCACACACACTCCATCGATACTATGATAAACATTAAATTACCCTTTGCCTACCTTGTTAAATACGAGTTAGTGTGCCGGTTAACCACACACGCTCCACTAATCGACTTAAACAAAGTGCAAAGTGTAATTTCATGGATTAGCACCTTATTCACATTTTCCTAAGTAACTAAGATTGGGTATTTATAAAAGGTTTAGTTACATAGTATTTATCATTAATACTTTTAATGAAGGGAGAATTATAGTCCTTGTCCTACCCGTTCGGCTAACGACCCTCCACCAGTCAAGGAAGTGGTGGATGAGAGTGGACATTCATTAAACTGCCATTTTATAGGCAGTAACCTTATACCCCTCCTTATAGACTGACTTCGTGAATGAGGCCTACTAACGGTAAGACTGACTTGCTCTTATACATATATATAAATATTTTTAACTTATAATATTATAAAGTATAAGGGTTGAATTTTAACTTTTAAAATTCTAAGGGCTAACTTGGAGTTAAAGTATTCATAAATGAAAATTTTTCAAATTCCAAAACTTGAGGGCAAGTTTTGAAAACTATTCAAAACTAATTAATTCCATAACTTATGAGTTTAAAGTAGTTTTAACTAAAAACCCTTCAAGTTCCATAACTTGAGGAAAAGTTATGGAAGACTTTAAACTAATAAAAGAATTAACTTATCTTTATTTTATAACTTATGGAATAAATTAAGGTTACACATTTTATTACTTAATGAAGTGACTCTTGAACTTCCATAACTTGAGGACAAGTTATGGAGTCATAAAACCATTCAATGAGACAAGATTCTTCATTTTTTGTAACCTTTGCCAACTTTTATGAGTTTTATGAAACTTAAATGTGACTTTTCATATAAATTGAGGACAAGTTACAAAAACACATTTTAGAATCAACTCTTGGATTAAAATGGATTGAAAACACATAATCAATTAACTTTTCTATTAATCTAAGCAACTCATAAGAACAAGATAATTCAAATCAAACATTTTCATGTAATTAGCATAATCACTAAACTAATTCAAAACATGAATCTATTGACAATTATCTTTGAAATTGGATTAGCATGAACATTAACACATCAAAAACAAGTTTATAAGTCCAAAAACATCTTATAGTAATGTTCCTAATCCAATTCCAGCCAAAAAACTCGAAAATATGTTGTCCCGGGCTCCTACTCGTCGAGTGCATGAACCTACTCGACGAGTAGGATGATTTTACTCATGGAATCGGCGAGTTGATCAGTGGACTCGGCGAGTCCAGTGCCTAGAAAGCCAGAAAATCAAGTTTTTCAACATTTTTCACCAATTTGCATGAAGTATAATTGAAAACAAGCCTAGGCTTTGATACAACTGTTGGGTTTTGAGCATTCTAACACTCCTAAGTAAACATGCAACCCTAAATACCTTGGATCTATGTTTTCTCTATTATACATGCAATTATGAACATCCAAGGTATTATCCTAATCTAGCATACAAAATCATGAATATAACAAGATAGAATACATACCTCTTTAATGTAGAATGTCTTCATAAAGCTTGAGTGCCTAGTGCCTCAAGTGTGACACCTCAAATGGTTCACATAACACCAAATACACTTGGAATAACTTGAGAGAAATCCACAACACAAGAAATCAGCTAGCCCTTCTTTTACACACCCTAGTGCCGATTTTGGTGAATAATATGATGCTTATATAGTCTATTACAATTAGGGTTACACCATGTAAACCCTAATTGTCATGACCTTTCATTTCCATGACCCATGGGTTATGTCACCTTCATGGAGCATCCTATGGGTTTAACCTAACTTGATTATCCATGGAGCTTTGGCCCACTATATAAGTTATGGATGATTTGCACAATCAACCCATATATTTAATTAGTCTTCTTTTGATCGCATAATTAATTCTAAATTAATTCTTGATCAATACTAATTAAATATTATTATTCTTATTATTAATATACTAGAACTTATAATATATTAATAACCATAACTATCTTATTTCTCTCATTTAGTATATCCAAGTGCATGATGCCATGCAACCCAAATGGACCATGCCGGGTCGGGTCAAGTCTTACCAATTATAGTTATGGACTTAGACATTAATCCAACAGTTCACTCATTCCTAACCTCATCCTTCGACATACTCAAGCTTAGAACACTTAACTGAACTCTTATACAGCACAAGAAGTCAACAAAACAAGTTTAACATTGATTGAATTCAACTAAATGTACAAGATAAAAGTTTCGGGTTGTCACATCATCCCCACGTTAGAGGGAATTTCGTTCCGAAATTCAAAAATAGAGCACAATCATGAACTTGGAAAGAGCTGAGGGTACTTCTGCTTCATCGAATCGTCGCACTCCCAAGTGAATTCAGGTCCCCGCTTGGCATTCCAGCGAACCTTCACTATCGGGATGCGGCTCTGCTTCATGTGTTTGACCTCTCGGTCCATGATCTCGACGGGTTCTTCCACGAAACGTAGACTTTCGTCTAACTCGATATCGTCGAGAGGAATCACAAGTGTCTCATCAGACAAACACATCTTTATGTTCGACATGTGGAAGATGGGATGAACGTTGCTAAGTTCCCGGGGTAACTGGAGTCTGTATGCCATAGGACCGATCCTAGCAAGGATCTCGAATGGTCCATTGTACCTTGGATTTACCTTTCCATGCTTTTCGAAATGTATCATGCCTTTCCAGGGTGAGACCTTCAGAAGGAAACGGTTACCAACCTGGAATTCCAAGGGTTTTTGTCTCTTATTGGCATAGCTCTTTTGTCTATCTCGCGAGGCTTTCTGTCGTTCCCGGATTTGTAAGATCTTTTCAGTTGTCTCTCGGATGATTTCATGACTAACGTGAGTGCTGTCGGGGACTTGACCCTTGACTAGCTGCGTGTTACCCACTTCAGTCCAGCACAGAGGGGATCTGCACTTACGGCCATAGGAGCTTCAAACGGCGCAACCTTATCGCTGGTATGGTAGCTCTTGTTATAGGAAATTCGAACAAGGTTAGGTGAGTGTCCCACGACATGCCGAAATTGATGACGTAGGCTCTCAACATATCTTCCAATGTCAGGATTTTCCTCTCACTTTGTCCGTCTGTCTGTGGATTATAAGTTGTACTCATATCCAACTAAATTCCGAGAGCCTTTTGTAGTGATTGCCAGAATCTCGAGGTAAACCTACTATCTCGGCCGGAGATAATAGATATAGGTACCCCATGAAGGGGAACTATTTCTCGAAGGTATATTCGTATATGTCTCTCCATTTTGAAGTTTTCTTTGATTGGCAGGAAATGGGCGGATTTAGTCAGTCGATCGACAATTACCCAGATGGTGTCGTGCCCACTCAGAGATCTGGGTAACTTAGTGATAAAATCCATTGTAATCCTTTCCCATTTCCACTCAGGTATTTCTGGCTGCTGAAGTAAACCTGAGGGCTTTTGATATTCTACCATCACCTTGACGCAAGTCAAACACTTGCCCACGAAGGTAGCAATTTCTGCTTTCATGTTCGGCCACCAATAAAGTTGTTTGAGATCCAGATACATTTTATCTGAACCTGGGTGAACGGAGTATCTAGTTTTGTGAGCTTTGTGCATGAGAACCTCCCTGTAACCGCCGTACTTCGGGTTCTAGATCCAGTTCATGAAATAGTAAACTCTGTCTCCCTTGACCTCTAAGTTTTTATCCATTCCACGCAAGGCTTCATCTGAGATGTTATCTGATTTTCAGGCTTCTAGATGAGCCTCTAGGATTTTTGTGGATAATCGGGAATGGATGGTCATAGTCAATGCCTTCACTTTACGACCTGAAAACTCCTTGCGGCTGAGGGCATCTGCTACCACATTGGCCTTGTCGGGATGGTATTGTATTTCACACTCGTAATCACTGAGTAGTTCTAGCCATCGCCGCTGTCTCATGTTTAACTCTTTCTGATCAAAGATATGTTGTAGGCTTTTATGGTCAGTGAATACAGTGCACTTGGTTCCATAGAGATAATGTCTCTAAATCTTTAACGCGAAGACCACTGCTCCCAACTCTATATCGTGAGTTGTGTAATTAACTTCGTGTGTATTCAATTGCCTTGAGGCATATGCAATAACCTTTCCTCGCTGGATTAGCACACAACCAAGGCTCTGATCGGATGCATCATAGTAGATAACGAAGTCTTCCGTCCCTTCAGGAAGGGACCATATAGGTACGCTGCATAGGGCCAACTTCAATGTTTCAAATGCAATGTCTTGCTTCTCTCCCAAACTAAAGGTTTCACCTTTTGTGTCAGGGTAGTTAAAGGCTTAGCGATTTTGGAAATTTTTTGGATAAGCTTGCGATAATAGACAGTAAGACCCATGAATTGGCGAATTTCTGTGGGTGTCTTTGGTGCTGAGCAATTGTCAATCGCTTTGATTTTGGAAGGGTCCACGTGTATGTTTTCCTCTCTAATCACATGATCAAGGCAAGTTACCTTCCTGATCCAAAACTCACACTTTGAGAATTTTGCATATAGTTTCTCCGCCCATAGGGTTTCTAGCACTAGTCTCAAGTGCTGTTTATGATCATCTTCGCTCCGTGAATAGACAAGTATGTCGTCAATGAACATGATCACAAACTTGTCTAGGACAGGGCGGCACACCCGATTCATCAGATCCTGGAATACCTCCGGTGCGTTGGATAGACCAAAGGGCATTACTACAAATTCGTAGTGTCCATAGCGAGTTCGGAATGCTGTCTTGGGCACATCATTCTCGTGAATCCGCAACTGATGATACCCCAATCTTAGATCTATCTTCGAAAAGTAACTGGCTCCTAAAGTTGATCGAAGAGGTCGTCGATTCTGGGTAGGGGATAACTGTTCCTGATGGTAAGCCTGTTCAGCTCTCGGTAGTCAATGCACATCCGGAAGGATCCATCTTTCTTCTTTATGAATAAAATCAGGGCTCCCCAGGGTGAGGAACTCGGTCTTATGAATCCTTTGTTGATCAGCTCAATGAGCTGACTGGATAGCTCTTGCATTTCTGCCTGTGCTAGGCCGTAAGGAGATTTAGCTACAGGAGTAGCTCCGGGGATTAAGTCGATATGAAACTCGACTTGACACTCGGGAGGAATTCCTGGAAGTTCTTCTAGGAGACATCAGGAAAGTTGCAGACTTCGGGGATACTCCCGAGGTCTTTAACTTTTTGTGCTTCATCAACAACATGAGCTAGGAATGCGTGGCATTCCTTCTGAGTTTATCCTCATAAACTATGAGGGCTTCACCAGTGGGAAGATTGAGATGTATAGCTTTCTCGTAGCAAAGGATATCAACATGATTGGGGCTCAATCAATCCATGTCTATTATGACATCAAAGCTTTTTTTGGAGACTGGCATAAGATCGATGGGAAAGGAATGATTGTCAAGGGTAAGAGTACAACCTACGAATATGTTGTTAGTGCTCTCTTTCTTTATGTTAGCCATCTCGACGGTGAATGTTTCGGTTAAAGATTAGGATTTACATTTTACTAGATGTTTGAATGCATGGCCGACAAAACTTCTCTCCGAACCAGAATGGAAAAGAATGCATGCATAGAGTTGTCAAGGAGGAACATACATGTAACAACGATAGGATCAATGACTGCTTCCTCCTTGCCCATAGCTAGCACCCTCCCTATGTTGCCAGTTGTTGTTGCCCTGGGGCAATTCCTTTTGAAGTGACCAACCTCTCCGCAACCATAATAGGCTTGACCAGCACCCGCTCCAGGAGCTTGTTTGGTAGGTTGAACTGGTGCCTTGCAGACTCGAGCTGTGTGTCCCTTTTTACCACAGCTGGTGCACAGCGTTTCTCGGCATTGCCCGTGATGATGGTAGTTGCACTTGTTGCACAGAGGTAGGTTTCCAACATAGCTACTGGGGGTTGTTGGAGTAACGAGGGCTGCAGCAGAAGTAGTAGCAGCATGGACTGCCACTGTTTGTTGTTTCTTAGAGGGCTCCTGTGAAGACTAGCCCCTCCGTTTGTTCCCGAACTTCTTCTTCTTCCCACCACTCTTCTTTTGTGGCTTGGGGACGGCTGCCACCTCATCAATATTGACTCCATGATAGATTAGAGTCTGCGCCAGACACTTGGCGCTATCAAATATAGTCGGCCTAGTAGCGAAGATATTTCCTTTGGTTGGGGGCATCAGTCCCCAGATGTACCTCTAAATTTTCTTGATTTCCAGGGTGACCATTCCCGGATAGAGTAGGGCCAGATCACAAAATCTAGCAGGGTAGGTTGCAATGTCGGAACCCTTCATCATCAAGTTCCAGAGTTCGTGCTCGAAATTTTGCACCTCGCTCCTCGGGAAATATTTCGCAAGCATGAGTTCCTTCAGTCTTTCCCAACCCATGGAATTAGCCACTGGCAGAGTCAGGGATTTGACTTGACCATTCCACCAGGTCAAAGCTCTGTCGATGAAAGTGCAGGTGGCAAACTTCAACTTGTTTTGTTCGGAACAGGCGCACATTTCGAAGATGGATTCGATCTTTTCGAACCATCGAGTCAGAGCGATAACACCTCCATTTTCATCGAAGGACTTGGGTTTTGCTGTCATGAAGTCCTTGTAGGAACACTCCTTTTGATGTCCCTAAGTTCTGTCTTGCCATTGTGGGTCAGTTCCACCTCCAGCCCCACCAGAATTCACTTGTGCCATTGCTGCAGTCACGGCGGCTATAACTGCTGCCTAGAACATGACGGGGTCGAACTGAGGGGGTGGTAGTGGTGTGTCGTCGTTTCTTCTGATGGGTCTTGGTCGGGGAGGCATCTTGTTCTAGAAACAATCAGGAAGAAGAGGATGGTAAGTCCTTGAGATATATGAAACAAGATATATCTCATTCTGATAATAAAAATATTCTACCAAGCAGTAAGCACAGAAAGGGTACTAAGGCAAGTAAGTTATTACTTAAGAAAGAAGAGGTAGCAACACTTGGAATGAATCTGTATAGTGAATTTGGCTCTAGCTAAAATACTCCTCTAGTATTTTATGTTAGTAATTTTTGTTCTTGGTAAGTTTTAGGCTTGCTGTAACAACACAATCACTCCCAAGCACATGTTGGTCATGTCTCGTGTGAATATAGTTGATCAGGCTATATTGACCCTAGACATGATTACATAACTGCCCAAGTTTAACCGTAGTGTCCCAACATCCAATTACTTTTGTTTTGTTCTTCCTATGACACAGATTCTGGTACGCAGGTGTACTTGTAAACTTTTAGTTTAGAGCACTTAGTCCCCTTAATGTTTATAGTTGTATACCATGTAAGGTTCGGTATACTTAATTCGCTACAAACAAGGGCTCTGATACCAATCTGTCACACCCAAAACTGGAACGGCGGAAACATTCTCGGGTGGAGGACATTATGCGTAGTATCACAACAATTGTATCATAGCAATCATAGTAAACACAACCAAACATTGAATACATGTGTGAAAAGAAAAGTTTACATATGTTTAAGTCTAGTTCAAATACATCATAACTGTATGTTAATATAAAGACATGACTTTGTTACTCCGACTTCTCAGACTCCAGGAGTACCTGTCTACTGATTTCCAGAGAATACAAGCAGTTTTAAAAGAGTATCAGCAAAAATCTGGTGAGTTCATAAGCATTTTTTGTATATTGAAAAATGGTTGTTAACTCTTAAAATGTTTGCATGACTCCAAGAAAATCCAATATTTTCTTTAGTAAAAGTGAGAGAATTTTGTAAAATTTTGTATGATTGGACTACCCCTAGACATATTATCGGATGAACATTGTAAGAAAAACCGTTGTATGACATGTTCTGTTTGAAAACCCTGGTTACTACCAGTACGTATAGTTGTATTAGTTTTCCTTGAGAAACCATGTTTCTATTCGTACTTGTACTAACAAGTATTTTTTGAGTGTTATTATTACGTAAGTAAATCGATGTTATCTACATTGTGAGTGTAATGACCATACTTTGACTTGATATGGAGCGAATCGGGCGCCAATATATTTTAGGACTTTGTCACCCGTAGACCTGTCGGTCCTACTGTAGCTACCAACAAGGTGCGGGATAGTCAATCCCGTATAGATCTATACAGAACAATCATGCTCTCCCTACAAGAGATTCTGATCACAAGTGCTAGTCCTTCACTCAGTTAAGTTTGTGAGTGTTACCATGGACGTGCCTCCAAGGAGACTAACAAACTTACGAGTAATAATGCCGAAAACCCTTTTTGTAAAATAACTGAAAGATTTATAAAGTGTGAATTTGTAAATTGTGGTATGAATTCCCAAACTATACCTATTATAGTTTGTGTGTACGTATATGTATAACCTGATATGAACTCCCAAACTATACCCATTATAGTTTGTATGTTTGTAAGTGTAAATCATGTATTGTTCTAAAGACTGTGTGGTTATGTTCGTACGTTGAAAATGTCCCTTATGCTCAGTTTATTGAATTCCAATTGTATAACTTCATAAAATCAGTTTTGTTTGGCTTGTATTCCCTCCCCCCCCCCCCCCCCCCCGCTGAAAACATTAAAAACTTGGGAAAATCTAGGGGTATGTACTCACCTCGAGCGAGTAGTTTGTATGAAAGATCAGTATGAGATGTCGAGTGTCAAGTGAAGCCTCGAACACAATTTGATCCTAATTAACATGTAATGACACATATAGGAGTCAAATGAAGGTATTTCACTAGTAGATACGATAAAGAACCACTCTAGGGACTTGGAATGATTTATACTAAGTGTTAGAACCATAAAGGATTGGATGAGGCAGGTATATGGACAACTTAAAGGTGTGTGCGGCCCAAGGAGTGTGCAGCCGTCCACTCATGATGAGAGGTGCCTTTGTGGTGTTTTCAAGGTCCATAGTTACATCCATGAAGTTTCCTCGGTCTATACTCGATTATAGTGCAAGTTAAGGGTCCTAGAAGTGGGTTTGTGGTCCTAGGGTGTGTGTGTGGTCGCACACGAGAGTGTTCTGCCGCACACAAGGAGTGTGCTGCCGCACAAGGGTGTGTGCGGTCGTACACCCCATGTAAAGATGTCTAAAATGTCAATTCCATGGTGCAATAAGGCTTGTGTCGTGTCTATCTCGAGTATGGAAGTCAAACTCTAACTTTAGACGGTGTTTTAAGAGTGTGCAGCAAACTTAAAGGGGGTGTGAGGCCGCACTCACTTCTAAACATGAAGAACATGACAAATATTGCACACTTAAGGCTTAGACAGAGTGGTCTTTCATGGATATCAAGTCAGAGGATAAATTACTCACGTTCTTGAACCTTTGGAGGGTTTGTGGTTGAAGAAGCTTGAGAGAAATGGTGTTGTGTGCGGCCAAGGAGTGAAAGGAATGCAACGAAAGGGGTCTACCCTTTATATAAGAGTGAATGTGTTGCCATGAAGGGTCTGTACGGTCGTATACCCATGTGTGCAGCCGCACACTCCTCCAAAAGGGGTGTATGGCCTGATTTTGACACTACACGACTTGTTGACTCATTCCTAACCTCAACCTTGGACATAATCAAGCTTATAACACTTAAATGAACCCTTAAACAGCACAAGAAGTCAACAAAACAAGTTTAACATTGATTGAATTTGACTAAATGAACAAGATAGAAGTTTCGGGTTGTCACAGGTACCGCTACCAGTTCCATTGGTACCACTTTCACGAATGTGAGTTAGAGCAACCGTTACTGCGTTCGTTATCGCTGCTTGGAGAGCAGCATGATCGAACTGTGGTGGTGGATCCTATGTTGTGTTATTGACCACACGCCTTACAGGTCTTCTACGAGGCATGTTTTGCTAAAAAAAGATACAAAGATGAGGTGGGAATAAGCCTATAACAGAGGTTATAAATCGAAAGCTGAATAACTAAGTTACCATAGTTCTGAATGTATCTGGTTCTGACTTTCGTAGGGTTCTGGAAACAATTCATAAAGGGAGTCTATATAAAATAAACTTTATGAATCCAAAATGGCTATCGTTGAACGAATTTATGTGAATTGAATAATTGATACCGGTTGCATGAAAAGGAATAATCCTAACACATAGTGTGAGTAGTGAAATCACTAGCTCACTAAGTCAATTAAGGTTACTATTTATTAGTGTGACGCATAAGACACTTTAGTTTCTCCGGCTGATCACTTCCTTGGAAACTCTTTTTGAATATCTTCTTTTTCTGCTTGACTCCTGTGTTGACTGCTATAATGGAGTGGTTACATCTATCTAGGTTTGTCGTGCAAGAATGGAAGTGTCTAAAGAATCTATGAGATTAAGTGAAACATTATGGGGTGATGCTTACCGGGTCCTCTTATAATTGTGGAATGTATATAAGTTGTATATAATTTAAGATTAAATAGACCTTCGAATAAGTGATCCTACTCCACAACCACAACCAAACAAGGAACAAGAAGTAAAGCATAAATCACAAATTCTAAGTCTATAAAATATCAATTATATAAAACCTTGGAAGTATACACTTCAGAATCATAGACCTACCATAAGGGTCTTTTAAGTTCTCACATAAGTTATTTATAGTGCCTAAAATACTCCTATAGTATTTTAATGTAATGAAGTTGGTGTGTTTTAAACTTGTTGTCTTATAGTATAATAAAATACTCCTATAGTATTTTAACTTTATGTTCTGATCTAGAAAACCCTTGAATAGAATTTGGTAAGTTTTAAGAGTCTTGCAACACCACATCACTTCCAAACACATGTCGGTCACATCTCAAATGAATATAGTTGATCAGGCTATATTGATCCCATATATGATTACATAACTGTCCAGGTTTGACCGCAAAGTTCACACTTTAAATACTTTCGTTCTGTTCTTCTTGTGATACTTTGTTCTAGTATGTATTTATGTTATAAGCATGTATGTATACTTTTAAAAAGTATTGTTATATTTTTAAAATATACTTTTATTCAGAGCACTTTGCTCCCATTGCATTTATAGTTCTATATCTTTATAGGTTGATATACTTAGTTCACTATAAACAATGCTCTGATACCAATCTGTCATTCCCCCAAATCGGAATGATGGAAACGTTCGTAGCAAACAACCATTGTATTAATATGAAAGTGTTTACAAAGTATGTGAATCACAAAAGATAAATTCCAAAAGTAAATAACAAAACAAGACATGAAGCTACTAAACTCCATCTTTTGAATCCCAGTGCGCGTGCTTGTCTACTAGTCTCCTGAGAATACAAGTTATTTTGGAAGATTAGATCAACATTTAAGTTGGTGAGTTCATAAGTATTTAGGTGATGAAAGTAAGTTGTAAGTTCCTTTTAGAAAAGCTTGCATGTTACTCTATAAAATCCTATATTTTCTGATATGATGAATGAATGTGAAAATGACTCTACAATTCCTTCTAGTAGTACTAAATGGATACAAGTTATATACATTTTAGAGTAAACAGACAATAGATTGTGTGAATCTGCCCTAAACCCACAACCAAACAATGAACAGGGAATGAGGCGAAAGTCAAACATCCCATGGTTTGTTAGATCTGCACTGTATATAACCCTGGTGTATTCATTTGGTACTTACGGAGTTAACTGTAATAGTTCTTTATATTTTATGAAAACATTCTTTAAGAAAATCATATATTTCCTTTAGTAAAAATGGTAGCCACAATAGTTCCTTCTATAATCCCTTAGTTTATACAAGCTCTATATAATCTAATATCGAACGGACAGTTAAATGGGTGAATCTTCCCTAAGCCCACAACCAAACAAGCAACAGGAAGTAAGGCGGAAAGCACACATCCAACTGCCTATCGGATATTAATTATATATAACATTGATGTATAAACTAAGGTATTATAGAATTAACCACTAAAGGTCCTTCAAGTTATACTAGTTTAATAAAATGAACTAAACCCTTTTACTGATAAGTTTTTAGTTTAGCCTACTAAACGTTCTATCTGAAAAGTATGTTTTTGTACTAGACAATGGTGTATTGAATTTGTATACTATGACCTGACCCATACCTGGTATTCCTTATGATTACTTAGTGTATACAGAATATGTATATAACTAAGATCGAATACATAGTAGACCGGGTGAATCTACTCTAAGCCCACAACAAAACAAGGAACAAGAAATGAAGCTGAAAGCACACATTCTACCGTCTACCAAACCCGATTAATATATATCCCTGATGTATCTACTAAGGAATCATAAAGTTAGCATTATGGGCCCCCTTGTAATTGAATGTACGAAGACTCAACTATTCTGTTGTCTTTTGGTAATGATGTAAGTTTTCCTAAGTTTAAGACTATCTTTACAAGAAAAGAGTTTACACCTTTTATGTGAGAAGATAACTATATGAATGTAATGGGAAAATGAAAGTATTCAGTAATATTGTAAAAAGTAATTACTAAAGCGCTTGCTACCTTAAATTCAGTTTGTTTAATTAAGGTTAAAATGTGATGAGGTTATAACCATACAGATCGACAAGTGTTTAACATGACAACGTGCTGGCGTTGAAACTGATGTGATATTTGTCATCCCTTGGCCTGTCGGCCAAACTGTAGCGAACATTCGGGATGCGGGCTTGTGAGTCCCATATAGATCTATACACAAAATGTCCGTTCTCCTTCCAGGAGACTCTGGTTACAAAACGCGGCATAACAAGTATATTGCTAAGTCGTGAAGTAGTGATTTCACATTATTTTTACCTTGTTCTTGTTATCGTATGTTTTTTTCTATTCTTGTTATTTTATGTTCTGAACCCCTAAACTATACCTGATATAGTTTACTAGTATGTTTGTTTTGAACTGTCTCTGATTTGTAATAAAGACTTGATTATCTACTGAGTTATGATTGTACTTTAGAACAGAGTTTTATAACCAACTATGTAACATAAATTAAAAGAGTTTTGAATTGATTTGATCACTTATAAAAGCATAAGAAATCCTTTGATGTGATGATAACCACAGATAAATATTTACACAATTATCATTGTGTTTAACTTGTATCCCTCCCCCCCGCCCCTAAAAGCATTTAAAACATTTAAAAGATTGATTATAGGGGTATGAACTCACCTTATGTGGGTGATTCAATTTAAGATTCGTGTATGGATGAGAAGTTCCACGAATGAATTCCCGAGATACAAATGAGTTCTAAATGACATATAATGGCATATATAGTCATGTAATTAGTGTTTAAAACAACTAACATGCAAGGAAACAACCTTAGGGACTAGGAAACACTTGAAATGAAGTGTTACAATCACATGTGATTGTATGAAAGGGAGTTTACATCCACATAAGTGTGTTTACCGGCACACACTTCAGTTTACAGCCTCAAGAAGTGTTTACGGTCGTAAACCATTGAAGATGATGCACTTTGGATCTTTATTCACACTTATAGGTTGTTTGTCTCATGAGGATATAACAGTTTCTCATGTATAACAAGATGATAGAAGAGATACTCACACATTGGATGACTTTAGGGTGTTTACGGCCCAAGAACAAGTGGGTGTTCTTGATGTTCTTGGTGAAAAGATGTAGACTTGAAGATCCTGAAGGAAAAGTGATGAATTCAAGGATGTGATTGATAGGATTCATATGATCAAGAAGATTAACTAGCAAAATGGACGGATTACTTACGTTTTTGAACAGAAATGATAGATTCCCATGATGATACATGAAAGAGTGTGAGTGTTGCTGACCAAAAGAAGTGAGAAATGAAGAAAAAATGATGGATATCTATAATTAACATGACAATCACGGCCAAACAAGAGCTTACGACCGTAAGCTCTAGTTTACAGTCGTAAACTCCATATGATGGAGATTTTCGGCTTGAATGTTGCACAATGAACTATAGTATGTACTTCCTAACACCCAATCTGTAACACCCGATTCCCGGTATGTAGTTAATTCAAGGATTTCTTTTGTTTTTCTCTGGGACTCGACGAGTTGCAGGCCCAACTCGTCGAGTAGTGTCGAGATCTGCGAACAGTTTAAGTGACCTACTCGACGACTTGGAAGACTGACTCGGCTAGTAGGTCCTATTTGGGTAAAACCCTAAATTAAGGTTTTGCACCCTATTTAAACATCTTATCTTAGCCTCCATCACCCTATTACTCCCAGAAAGCATTATCTCGAAGCCCTAGCCTTGTGTGAGTGTCCTAAGGCCATTTTGGTGCATTTTGGAGGATCATGAAGGTTGAAAATAGGAAGGAAGCTTGGGTGTTGGAGTTGGGGCTTGGAGATTCATACATTTTGTTCCATTTCCAGCTCATTCAAGGCAAAATGCCCCTGTCTAGGTCTTCCATGTGTTTATTTATCCTTAGGGCTTGGATTTTGAGTATCATTTGGGCTTTTTAAGCCATTTTTGTAATTGTGAAGGGTTATTTGGGGTTTTGACTTCAGATCTGGGTCATTGGAGGGGTGTTATGGTATAAAGGTGCCAACTCTATGGCCATGAGATCCCCATGCACTTTGTAGAACATCTTTTATGGATTTTCAAGCCAAAGACCCCTTGCATGTGCACCAAGCTTGGAACTTTACATGTAAAATGGACATTAGGAGGTCAAATCTGTGATTTGGATGCATTAAGTCCCACTGAAATCGACTGTATATAGTTTTGGACAAGGAGGGACTCGGCGAGTCACTTGGGTGACTCTGTGAGTCGAGACGCTTTTCCCCAAAAATGTCTTCTGGAAGTCGTTTTGGTTCAGGGGAAGGAACGTTCAGCATGCTAGGGGTTTGCCTTGGACCTAAAAGTCATGGAACTCGATGAGTTCTAGAACACACTCGGTGTGTAACAGCCCAGAATTTCAGGTATTGCTTTAAAACTATTTTTGGGGGCATTTTAGGAAGGGACTCGGCGAGTTGGAGCCAGACTCGCTGAGTAGGACCGCAGACTTGGTCGCGGGTTCGCGACTGGACTCGACGAGTCCAGATATGGACTCGGCGAGTCGACGCTGTTCAGCAGAAACCCTAGCCGTTTGGTTTTGGATCGTATATAACGCCTCTTAGGCCGTCATTGTCCGTCTTTTGGTCGATTGAGAAGAACCCTAATCGTTGTAGACGTCTAGAGCAGGAGAGAAAGCTATTGGAACTTGGAGGAACTTGTTAGGCAAGAAGAAGAAGAATTTGGCCAAAGGAATATCAAGGAGGATCGAGTCCTGAGGTTTGGGGACACAGAGAGTGCGTTTTCAGGTAACACTCGGACCATTTCTGTTATTTTGATGTGTATACGAATCTAGGGTTTATGAAACCCATTTAGTGATTAGGTGGGTTATTATGTTATTACCCAGACGTTTATACCCCAGTAATAGGATGTTTAGAAGTCCAGAAAGCCCCATGATTGTATATCTCGGGACCATACGTATTTCAGGAAGCAGTTGCTCGTCTGCATGGCATGGACTCGCCGAGTCCAATGATCAGACTCGGCGAGTAGCTTGAAGATTCACTGGGACTCGTCGAGTTGTTCTTCAGACTCGGCGAGTGGAGTCGGGGTGGCCCCGCGATTCTTCCACGTGGATCTCGTCGAGTCAAGGGGGATACTCGACGAGTAGATAGGGAATCCCAGAGAGTTGGAGGACGTCTAGACTCGCCGAGTCGCCATGGTACTCGCCGAGTCCGGTCGAGTTGACCGTTGACCGTTGACCAGAGTTGACCTAAGTCTGACTTCTTAGGGATAGTTACACTTAGAAGATATATGTGTTAATGAGATATGTGATGTTATAGGAAGTTGTAGCTCGTCGGATTGTGCACGAGTGATTTCAGGATTTGCTAGCTTTCAGCATTCACGAGGTGAGTCCTCTCACTATACTGTACCCAGAAGGGTTTGACTGTGTGACCGGAAGGTCGGATACGATATGTGATATGTATGCTATATGTAGTAAGATATTTGTTATAGTAGCTATGAATGTCATGTGGGCCGGAAGGCAATATGTTATGGGCCGGAAGGCGTGGTGTTGAGGACCGGAAGGTCAGGGCCTGGAAAGGCGTATGTACGTAAGTTGTATATTGGGGAACTCACTAAGCATTTATGCTTACAGTTGTTATGTATGTGTTTCAGGTACTAGCGAGGACCGTGGGAAGGCGCGGGCGTGATCGATACACACTGAAGAATGCTTTTATGATCTTGGGATTTTGAATACTTGTATTTGACGGAATACTTAAACTACTTATGCCTTGTTTTGAATGGAAATTATTATATTTTAAAAATGAAAAATTTGTTTGAAAATTTGCGTTGTTACAAATTGGTATCAGAGCCTTGGTTTGAGGGATTCGGGTGCACCTTCGGGGGTAACTGAACTCAAACCGAGGATTTGAGGAAACTTTTTAAATAAAGGCATAAACTTTTGTAAATGGTTTTGTGGTAAGCAAGAAAGAAGCAGTGTGTACGATCAGTCAGCGCCCGAACGGTAAAGATCCCCAAAATACCTTACAATATTATATGATATGAATTGTTATGCATGCTAGAAGACTAGGTATTCATGATAGGACTAGAGTGGCCTGATTTGTGATGCCTTAGTCTAGGGAAGTTTGCCTATATGAGATACTTTGCTAGTATGCGGGTAGATAGTGCATATCAGAAGTAGAGTACTCACTATCCGGAGTTTGGGGAGGAAGACTTGGGATGAACGCTGATGCGGTGTGGTCGGTAGTATTGGGCCCGTACTACCGAGGACACCGGGTCAGGGGGAGGCCCAATTAAGAATCCCTGGAGATCGGAGACTGAGTAGGGTTGCGTTATCGAGTGCAATTACACTCGCTGGAGTCTCTGATAGTTTTATGTTGTATTTCAGAGACATCATGGTTAGACCACGCCACGGAGCGAGTTCGAGCGGTGTGAGTGACGAGGAGATTCGTCAGATGATTCACGAGGAGGTGGCGGCGGCGATCCGGGCTGAGATCCCGGAGATGTTTGGGTCTATTAAGACCACCCTGATGGAGACGTTCAATGAGCGGTATGCAGCATTGACTGAGGCTGCAACCGCTGCAGCTACCGCAGTTGTGGCCGCTGCTAGGCCACAGGGGGGTGACTCGTTGCTGTTCCGAGAGTTCAGCAACACGAAGCCACCAGAGTTCGATGGGACGCAGGATCCGATTGCTGCGATGAGGTGGATCGCAGATATAGAGGGGTGCTTCTACACTTGTTCATGCCCGGAGCACCTGAGGGTACGGTTCTCTTTGAACGAGCTCCGTCTGGGAGCGAAGGACTGGTGGAAGTTCGTGACGGCGAACTTCACTTTGGCAGAAACTACGGCGGTGACATGGGAGGGGTTCACTGCCATGTTCAGGGATGAGTACGTGCCCCCGGTGGAGCGGGAACGATTGGTTCAGGAGTTCTTAACCCTCAAGCAGGGTACTGACTCGGTGGCGGCGATCACACGGAAGTTTCATGAGAGAGTGATGTTTTGCCCCGAGCTGGTGGCCACAGAGCAGGCTCGGATGAGCCGGTACTTGGGTGTTCTGAGGAGGGAGATCCGGGAGTTTGTGTCAAACTCCACTTACCATACTTTTACTGAGCTTCAGGCGAATGCCAGGAAGCGTGAGATCGAGTATGGAAGTCAAAATCTAACTTTAGACGGGGTTTTAAGAGTGTGCAGCAAACTTAAAGGGGGTGTGAGGCCGCACTCACTTCCAAACATGAAGAACATGACGAATATTGCACACTTAAGGCTTAGACAGAGTGGTCTTTCATGGATATCAAGTCAGAGGATAAATTACTCACGTTCTTGAACCTTTGGAGGGTTTGTGGTTGAAGAAGCTTGAGAGAAATGGTGTTGTGTGCGGCCAAGGAGTGAAAGGAATGCAACGAAAGGGGTCTACCCTTTATATAAGAGTGAATGTGTTGCCATGAAGGGTCTGTACGGTCGTATACCCATGTGTGCGGCCGCACACTCCTCCAAAAGGGGTGTATGGCCTGATTTTGACACTACACGACTTGTTGACTCATTCCTAACCTCAACCTTGGACATAATCAAGTTTATAACACTTAAATGAACCCTTAAACAGCACAAGAAGTCAACAAAACAAGTTTAACATTGATTGAATTTGACTAAATGAACAAGATAGAAGTTTCGGGTTGTCACAGGTACCGCTACCAGTTCCATTGGTACCACTTTCACGAATGTGAGTTAGAGCAACCGTTACTGCGTTCGTTATCGCTGCTTGGAGAGCAGCATGATCGAACTGTGGTGGTGGATCCTATGTTGTGTTATTGACCACACGCCTTACAGGTCTTCTACGAGGCATGTTTTGCTAAAAAAGATACAAAGATGAGGTGGGAATAAGCCTATAACAGAGGTTATAAATCGAAAGCTGAATAACTAAGTTACCGTAGTTCTGAATGTATCTGGTTCTGACTTTCGTAGGGTTCTGGAAACAATTCATAAAGGGAGTCTATATAAAATAAACTTTATGAATCCAAAATGGCTATCGTTGAACGAATTTATGTGAATTGAATAATTGATACCGGTTGCATGAAAAGGAATAATCCTAACACATAGTGTGAGTAGTGAAATCACTAGCTCACTAAGTCAATTAAGGTTACTATTTATTAGTGTGACGCATAAGACACTTTAGTTTCTCCGGCTGATCACTTCCTTGGAAACTCTTTTTGAATATCTTCTTTTTCTGCTTGACTCCTGTGTTGACTGCTATAATGGAGTGGTTACATCTATCTAGGTTTGTCGTGCAAGAATGGAAGTGTCTAAAGAATCTATGAGATTAAGTGAAACATTATGGGGTGATGCTTACCGGGTCCTCTTATAATTGTGGAATGTATATAAGTTGTATATAATTTAAGATTAAATAGACCTTCGAATAAGTGATCCTACTCCAAAACCACAACCAAACAAGGAACAAGAAGTAAAGCATAAATCACAAATTCTAAGTCTATAAAATATCAATTATATAAAACCTTGGAAGTATACACTTCAGAATCATAGACCTACCATAAGGGTCTTTTAAGTTCTCACATAAGTTATTTATAGTGCCTAAAATACTCCTATAGTATTTTAATGTAATGAAGTTGGTGTGTTTTAAACTTGTTGTCTTATAGTATAATAAAATACTCCTATAGTATTTTAACTTTATGTTCTGATCTAGAAAACCCTTGAATAGAATTTGGTAAGTTTTAAGAGTCTTGCAACACCACATCACTTCCAAACACATGTCGGTCACATCTCAAATGAATATAGTTGATCAGGCTATATTGATCCCATATATGATTACATAACTGTCCAGGTTTGACCGCAAAGTTCACACTTTAAATACTTTCGTTCTGTTCTTCTTGTGATACTTTGTTCTAGTATGTATTTATGTTATAAGCATGTATGTATACTTTTAAAAAGTATTGTTATATTTTTAAAATATACTTTTATTCAGAGCACTTTGCTCCCATTGCATTTATAGTTCTATATATTTATAGGTTGATATACTTAGTTCACTATAAACAATGCTCTGATACCAATCTGTCATTCCCCCAAATCGGAACGATGGAAACGTTCGTAGCAAACAACCATTGTATTAATATGAAAGTGTTTACAAAGTATGTGAATCACAAAAGATAAATTCCAAAAGTAAATAACAAAACAAGACATGAAGCTACTAAACTCCATCTTTTGAATCCCAGTGCGCGTGCTTGTCTACTAGTCTCCTGAGAATACAAGTTATTTTGGAAGATTAGATCAACATTTAAGTTGGTGAGTTCATAAGTATTTAGGTGATGAAAGTAAGTTGTAAGTTCCTTTTAGAAAAGCTTGCATGTTACTCTATAAAATCCTATATTTTCTGATATGATGAATGAATGTGAAAATGACTCTACAATTCCTTCTAGTAGTACTAAATGGATACAAGTTATATACATTTTAGAGTAAACAGACAATAGATTGTGTGAATCTGCCCTAAACCCACAACCAAACAATGAACAGGGAATGAGGCGAAAGTCAAACATCCCATGGTTTGTTAGATCTGCACTGTATATAACCCTGGTGTATTCATTTGGTACTTACGGAGTTAACTGTAATAGTTCTTTATATTTTATGAAAACATTCTTTAAGAAAATCATATATTTCCTTTAGTAAAAATGGTAGCCACAATAGTTCCTTCTATAATCCCTTAGTTTATACAAGCTCTATATAATCTAATATCGAACGGACAGTTAAATGGGTGAATCTTCCCTAAGCCCACAACCAAACAAGCAACAGGAAGTATGGCGGAAAGCACACATCCAACTGCCTATCAGATATTAATTATATATAACATTGATGTATAAACTAAGGTATTATAGAATTAACCACTAAAGGTCCTTCAAGTTATACTAGTTTAATAAAATGAACTAAACCCTTTTACTGATAAGTTTTTAGTTTAGCCTACTAAACGTTCTATCTGAAAAGTATGTTTTTGTACTAGACAATGGTGTATTGAATTTGTATACTATGACCTGACCCATACCTGGTATTCCTTATGATTACTTGGTGTATACAGAATATGTATATAACTAAGATCGAATACATAGTAGACCGGGTGAATCTACTCTAAGCCCACAACAAAACAAGGAACAGGAAATGAAGCTGAAAGCACACATTCTACCGTCTACCAAACCCGATTAATATATATCCCTGATGTATCTACTAAGGAATCATAAAGTTAGCATTATGGGCCCCCTTGTAATTGAATGTACGAAGACTCAACTATTCTGTTGTCTTTTGGTAATGATGTAAGTTTTCCTAAGTTTAAGACTATCTTTACAAGAAAAGAGTTTACACCTTTTATGTGAGAAGATAACTATATGAATGTAATGGGAAAATGCAAGTATTCAGTAATATTGTAAAAAGTAATTACTAAAGCGCTTGCTACCTTAAATTCAGTTTGTTTAATTAAGGTTAAAATGTGATGAGGTTATAACCATACAGATCGACAAGTGTTTAACATGACAACGTGCTGGCGTTGAAACTGATGTGATATTTGTCATCCCTTGGCCTGTCGGCCAAACTGTAGCGAACATTCGGGATGCGGGCTTGTCAGTCCCATATAGATCTATACACAAAATGTCCGTTCTCCTTCCAGGAGACTCTGGTTACAAAACGCGGCATAACAAGTATATTGCTAAGTCGTGAAGTAGTGATTTCACATTATTTTTACCTTGTTCTTGTTATCGTATGTTTTTTTCTATTCTTGTTATTTTATGTTCTGAACCCCTAAGCTATACCTGATATAGTTTACTAGTATGTTTGTTTTGAACTGTCTCTGATTTGTAATAAAGACTTGATTATCTACTGAGTTATGATTGTACTTTAGAACAGAGTTTTATAACCAACTATGTAACATAAATTAAAAGAGTTTTGAATTGATTTGATCACTTATAAAAGCATAAGAAATCCTTTGATGTGATGATTACCACAGATAAATATTTACACAATTATCATTGTGTTTAACTTGTATCCCCCCCCCCCGCCCCTAAAAGCATTTAAAACATTTAAAAGATTGATTATAGGGGTATGAACTCACCTTATGTGGGTGATTCAATTTAAGATTCGTGTATGGATGAGAAGTTCCACGAATGAATTCCCGAGATACAAATGAGTTCTAAATGACATATAATGGCATATATAGTCATGTAATTAGTGTTTAAAACAACTAACATGCAAGGAAACAACCTTAGGGACTAGGAAACACTTGAAATGAAGTGTTACAATCACATGTGATTGTATGAAAGGGAGTTTACATCCACATAAGTGTGTTTACCGGCACACACTTCAGTTTACAGCCTCAAGAAGTGTTTACGGTCGTAAAACATTGAAGATGATGCACTTTGGATCTTTATTCACACTTATAGGTTGTTTGTCTCATGAGGATATAACAGTTTCTCATGTATAACAAGATGATAGAAGAGATACTCACACATTGGATGACTTTAGGGTGTTTATGGCCCAAGAACAAGTGGGTGTTCTTGATGTTCTTGGTGAAAAGATGTAGACTTGAAGATCCTGAAGGAAAAGTGATGAATTCAAGGATGTGATTGATAGGATTCATATGATCAAGAAGATTAACTAGCAATATGGACGGATTACTTACGTTTTTGAACAGAAATGATAGATTCCCATGATGATACATGAAAGAGTGTGAGTGTTGCTGACCAAAAGAAGTGAGAAATGAAGAAAAAATGATGGATATCTATAATTAACATGACAATCACGGCCAAACAAGAGCTTACGACCGTAAGCTCTAGTTTACAGTCGTAAACTCCATATGATGGAGATTTTCGGCTTGAATGTTGCACAATGAACTATAGTATGTACTTCCTAACACCCAATCTGTAACACCCGATTCCCGGTATGTAGTTAATTCAAGGATTTCTTTTGTTTTTCTCTGGGACTCGACGAGTTGCAGGCCCAACTCGTCGAGTAGTGTCGAGATCTGCGAACAGTTTAAGTGACCTACTCGACGACTTGGAAGACTGACTCGGCTAGTAGGTCCTATTTGGGTAAAACCCTAAATTTAGGTTTTGCACCCTATTTAAACACCTTATCTTAGCCTCCATCACCCTATTACTCCCAGGAAGCATTATCTCGAAGCCCTAGCCTTGTGTGAGTGTCCTAAGGCCATTTTGGTGCATTTTGGAGGATCATGAAGGTTGAAAATAGGAAGGAAGCTTGGGTGTTGGAGTTGGGGCTTGGAGATTCATACATTTTGTTCCATTTCCAGCTCATTCAAGGCAAAATGCCCCTGTCTAGGTCTTCCATGTGTTTATTTATCCTTAGGGCTTGGATTTTGAGTATCATTTGGGCTTTTTAAGCCATTTTTGTAATTGTGAAGGGTTATTTGGGGTTTTGACTTCAGATCTGGGTCATTGGAGGGGTGTTATGGTATAAAGGTGCCAACTCTATGGCCATGAGATCCCCATGCACTTTGTAGAACATCTTTTATGGATTTTCAAGCCAAAGACCCCTTGCATGTGCACCAAGCTTGGAACTTTACATGTAAAATGGACATTAGGAGGTCAAATCTGTGATTTGGATGCATTAAGTCCCATTGAAATCGACTGTATATAGTTTTGGACAAGGAGGGACTCGGCGAGTCACTTGGGTGACTCTGTGAGTCGAGACGCTTTTCCCCAAAAATGTCTTCTGGAAGTCGTTTTGGTTCAGGGGAAGGAACGTTCAGCATGCTAGGGGTTTGCCTTGGACCTAAAAGTCATGGAACTCGATGAGTTCTAGAACACACTCGGTGTGTAACAGCCCAGAATTTCAGGTATTGCTTTAAAACTATTTTTGGGGGCATTTTAGGAAGGGACTCGGCGAGTTGGAGCCAGACTCGCTGAGTAGGACCGCAGACTTGGTCGCGGGTTCGCGACTGGACTCGACGAGTCCAGATATGGACTCGGCGAGTCGACGCTGTTCAGCAGAAACCCTAGCCGTTTGGTTTTGGATCGTATATAACGCCTCTTAGGCCGTCATTGTCCGTCTTTTGGTCGATTGAGAAGAACCCTAATCGTTGTAGACGTCTAGAGCAGGAGAGAAAGCTATTGGAACTTGGAGGAACTTGTTAGGCAAGAAGAAGAAGAATTTGGCCAAAGGAATATCAAGGAGGATCGAGTCCTGAGGTTTGGGGACACAGAGAGTGCGTTTTCAGGTAACACTCGGACCATTTCTGTTATTTTGATGTGTATACGAATCTAGGGTTTATGAAACCCATTTAGTGATTAGGTGGGTTATTATGTTATTACCCAGACGTTTATACCCCAGTAATAGGATGTTTAGAAGTCCAGAAAGCCCCATGATTGTATATCTCGGGACCATACGTATTTCAGGAAGCAGTTGCTCGTCTGCATGGCATGGACTCGCCGAGTCCAATGATCAGACTCGGCGAGTAGCTTGAAGATTCACTGGGACTCGTCGAGTTGTTCTTCAGACTCGGCGAGTGGAGTCGGGGTGGCCCCGCGATTCTTCCACGTGGATCTCGTCGAGTCAAGGGGGATACTCGACGAGTAGAAAGGGAATCCCAGAGAGTTGGAGGACGTCTAGACTCGCCGAGTCGCCATGGTACTCGCCGAGTCCGGTCGAGTTGACCGTTGAACGTTGACCAGAGTTGACCTAAGTCTGACTTCTTAGGGATAGTTACACTTAGAAGATATATGTGTTAATGAGATATGTGATGTTATAGGAAGTTGTAGCTCGTCGGATTGTGCACGAGTGATTTCAAGATTTGCTAGCTTTCAGCATTCACGAGGTGAGTCCTCTCACTATACTGTACCCAGAAGGGTTTGACTTTGTGACCGGAAGGTCGGATACGATATGTGATATGTATGCTATATGTGGTAAGATATTTGTTATAGTAGCTATGAATGTCATGTGGGCCGGAAGGCAATATGTTATGGGCCGGAAGGCGTGGTGTTGAGGACCGGAAGGTCAGGGCCTGGAAAGGCGTATGTACGTAAGTTGTATATTGGGGAACTCACTAAGCATTTATGCTTACAGTTGTTATGTATGTGTTTCAGGTACTAGTGAGGACCGTGGGAAGGCGCGGGCGTGATCGATACACACTGAAGAATGCTTTTATGATCTTGGGATTTGGAATACTTGTATTTGACGGAATACTTAAACTACTTATGCCTTGTTTTGAATGGAAATTATTATATTTTAAAAATGAAAAATTTGTTTGAAAATTTGCGTTGTTACAAATTGGTATCAGAGCCTTGGTTTGAGGGATTCGGGTGCACCTTCGGGGGTAACTGAACTCAAACCGAGGATTTGAGGAAACTTTTTAAATAAAGGCATAAACTTTTGTAAATGGTTTTGTGGTAAGTAAGAAAGAAGCAGTGTGTACGATCAGTCAGCGCCCGAACGGTAAAGATCCCCAAAATACCTTACAATATTATATGATATGAATTGTTATGCATGCTAGAAGACTAGGTATTCATGATAGGACTAGAGTGGCCTGATTTGTGATGCCTTAGTCTAGGGAAGTTTGCCTATATGAGATACTTTGCTAGTATGCGGGTAGATAGTGCATATCAGAAGTAGAGTACTCACTATCCGGAGTTTGGGGAGGAAGACTTGGGATGAACGCTGATGCGGTGTGGTCGGTAGTATTGGGCCCGTACTACCGAGGACACCGGGTCAGGGGGAGGCCCAAGTAAGAATCCCTGGAGATCGGAGACGGAGTAGGGTTGCGTTATCGAGTGCAAGTACACTCGCTGGAGTCTCTGATAGTTTTATGTTGTATTTCAGAGACATCATGGTTAGACCACGCCACGGAGCGAGTTCGAGCGGTGTGAGTGACGAGGAGATTCGTCAGATGATTCACGAGGAGGTGGCGGCGGCGATCCGGGCTGAGATCCCGGAGATGTTTGGGTCTATTAAGACCACCAGAGTTCGATGGGACGCAGGATCCGATTGCTGCGATGAGGTGGATCGCAGATATAGAGGGGTGCTTCTACACTTGTTCATGCCCGGAGCACCTGAGGGTACGGTTCGCTTTGAACGAGCTCCGTCTGGGAGCGAAGGACTGGTGGAAGTTCGTGACGGCGAACTTCACTTTGGCAGAAACTACGGCGGTGACATGGGAGGGGTTCACTGCCATGTTCAGGGATGAGTACGTGCCCCCGGTGGAGCGGGAACGATTGGTTCAGGAGTTCTTAGCCCTCAAGCAGGGTACTGACTCGGTGGCGGCGATCACGCGGAAGTTTCATGAGAGAGTGATGTTTTGCCCCGAGCTGGTGGCCACAGAGCAGGCTCGGATGAGCCGGTACTTGGGTGTTCTGAGGAGGGAGATCCGGGAGTTTGTGTCAAACTCCACTTACCATACTTTTACTGAGCTTCAGGCGAATGCCAGGAAGCGTGAGATCGAGTTGGAGACTCAGGCCAGGGAGGAGGCCGAGTCTCAGCAGGCAGACCGGCGGCCGGCTCAGTCTCAGCCGGCAGTCAAGCGGATCAAGTCCGCCGATTCGAGGACGGGAGGTTCGAAGAGCCGCACTTACGGAAAGTGCGGCAAGGGTCACGATGGGGTGTGTCGAGCAGGTGCTTGCTACAAGTGCGGCAAGGAGGGGCACATTGCTAGGGAGTGCCCCAAGGGGTTTATGGTTTGCTTTCATTGCAACCAGACCGGCCATCGGAAGGCCGAGTGCCCTCAGCTTCGTCAGGGATCTGCACCTACTGCCAGGACTACTGAGACTCGACCGGTGAAGGTCGAGGCCCCGAGGGCTCGTGGGAGAGCCTTTCAGATGACTGCGGAGGAGGTCCGCGCTGCGCCCGATGTTGTGGCAGGTATGTTGTAATTTATGTATTTATTTTTAATGTCGAGATGTTATGCTTATGTTATTATATGCGTAGGTACTTTCCTTGTGAACTCTGTGCCTGCCTTAGTGTTATTTGACTCGGGTGCGAGTAGGTCCTTTGTGTCCTTAGCCTTTAGTCAGCATATCAGCGTTAGTCGTGAGTCGTTGAGTCGACCTTTGAGAGTTTCTATAGCTGACGAGAAAGTGATTTGTGCCACGGAGGTTCTTCGGGGATGTGTGCTAGAGATTTTCGGGGTGGAGTTCCCGATTGACCTGATTCCTATTGCGATGGGTGATGTCTGTGTCATCGTGGGCATGGACTGGTTGAGCCGATTCGGCGCTGTCATCGACTGTGAGCGTCAGTTGGTGACTATACGAGACCATAGTGGGGGAGTTCTTTCGGTGTACGGCGAGGGTACCCGTTCGGGATCAGCTTTTTGTTCGGCCGCTAGGGCGAGGCAGTGTCTACAGCAGGGCTGTAAGGGTTTTGTGGCGTATGTGATGGATACGCGGGAGGTTTCCGAGAGACCGAAATCAGTTGAGGAGGTTCCTGTGGTGCGCGAGTTTTCAGATGTTTTCCCCGAGGAGTTGCCGGGAGTACCTCCTGTGAGGCAAGTAGAGTTTGGTATCGATCTAGTTCCGGGGGCCGTGCCTATTGCTAAAGTGCCTTATCGTCTTGCACCTCCAGAGATGCAAGAGTTGTCCTCGCAGCTCCAGGAGTTGCTGGGGAAGGGATTCATTCGGCCGAGCAGCTCGCCATGGGGAGCACCTATTCTGTTCGTCAAGAAGAAGGATGGTTCACACCGGATGTGCATTGATTACCGGGAGTTGAACAAGTTAACGGTCAAGAACCGTTACCCGTTGCCAAGGATCGATGATTTATTCGATCAGTTGCAGGGAGCATCTTGGTTTTCCAAGATCGATCTGAGGTTAGGGTACCATCAGGTGAGAGTGCGGGATGGGGATGTCCAGAAGACAGCATTTAGGACGCGATATGGGCATTATGAGTTTGTGGTGATGCCTTTCGGGCTCACCAATGCCCCGGCTGTGTTCATGGATCTCATGAATAGGGTATGCAGACCGATGTTGGATCGGTCAGTGATTGTATTTATCGACGACATTCTGGTGTATTCTAGATCTAGAGAGCAGCATGAGGAGCATTTGAGGGAGGTCCTCGAGGTATTGAGGTCGGAGAAGCTTTATGCAAAGTTCTCCAAATGTGACTTCTGGCAGCGGGAGGTCCATTTTCTAGGAAATGTTGTCAATCAGAAAGGGATATTGGTCGATCCGGCCAAGGTTGAGGCGGTGATGAGTTAGGAGGTGCCGAAGTCACCTTCTGAGATCAGGAGCTTCCTTGGGTTGGCAGGGTATTATCGGAGATTCATCAAGGATTTCTTCAAGATTGCAGTGCCACTCACCAGATTGACCCGGAAGGGTGTTGCATTCTCATGGGGGCCCGAGCAGCAGACCTCCTTTGAGACACTTCGCCAGAGGTTGTGCGAAGCCCCGGTATTAGCCCTCCCAGAAGGGATGGAAGATTTTGTGGTATATTGCGACGCATCGATTTCGGGACTGGGGGCAGTGTTGATGCAGAGGGGTCATGTGATAGCGTATGCATCGAGGCAGCTGAAGCCTCATGAGGCGAGATATCCCACGCATGATTTAAAGTTGGGGGCAGTAGTGTTCGCTCTCAAGATTTGGCGTCACTACCTGTATGGGGTTCGATGTACGATATACACGGACCACAAGAGCTTGAAATATTTGATGGATCAGCCCAACCTAAATATGCGTCAGAGGAGGTGGTTGGATGTGGTCAAGGATTATGATTGTGAGATCCTGTACCACCCAGGCAAGGCTAATGTAGTAGCCGACGCATTGAGCCGCAGGGCGGAGAGCACACCATTGCGAGAGGTATGCTTGAGACTGACTCTGATGACTTCAGTATTGGATGCTATTCGTGGGGCACAGGCAGAGGCTGTGCGACCAGAAATGCAGAAGAAAGAGCGGGTTGTGGGATTAATTTCAGAGTTCGTTAAGGATGGGCGAGGGCTTATGACGTTTCAGGGTCGGATCTGGGTACCGTTCGTGGGCAGTACGCGTATTACCTTGATGGAAGAGGCTCATAGATCGAAATTCTCGATCCATCCCGGTGCTACAAAGATGTATTTGGATTTGAGGAAGGAGTATTGGTGGCCCTGTATGAAGAGGGACGTGGCATGGTTCGTTGAGAGGTGCTTGACCTGCCGTAGGGTTAAGGCCGAGCACCAGAGACCGCATGGCAAGTTACAGCCATTGGAGATTCCCGAGTGGAAGTGGGAACAGATCACTATGGATTTCATCACCAAATTGCCGAGGACTGTCAGGGGAGTTGATGCAATTTGGGTGATTGTGGATAGGTTGACGAAGAGTGCACACTTCCTTGCCATCAGTGAGAGTTCTTCAGTGGAGAAGTTGGCGGAGATATATGTGAGAGAGGTGGTATCTCGGCATGGGGTACCGATTTCGATTGTTTCAGACCGTGATGTGCGTTTCACTTCCAGGTTCTGGAAGAAATTTCATGAGGAGCTGGGTACTAAATTGCATTTTAGTACCGCATATCATCCCCAGACAGACGGTCAGAGCGAGCGGACGATTCAGACATTGGAAGACATGCTTAGAGCGTGTGTGTTAGACTTTGGGGGTAGCTGGGATGCGTATTTACCCTTGGCTGAGTTTTCCTACAACAACAGCCATCATTCGAGCATTGGTATGCCACCTTTTGAGTTGTTGTATGGTAGGAGGTGTCGGACTCCCATTTGCTGGGGAGAGGTGGGACAGAGAGTGATGGGCAGTACAGAGATCGTACTCCAGACGACAGAGCAGATTCAGCAGGTTAGGCAGAGGTTATTGACCGCTCAGAGCCGACAGAAGAGTTATGCGGACAGACGCCGGTCCGAGCTTGAATTCCAGGTTGGCGACTTCGTTCTCCTGAAGGTTTCTCCTTGGAAAGGAGTGATCCGGTTCAGGAAGAGGGGCAAGTTGGGACCCCGGTTCATAGGCCCATTTCGGGTAATTGCAAGAGTAGGTCGGGTAGCTTATCGGCTAGAGTTGCCAGCAGAGTTGGGACAGATTCACAATACCTTTCACGTATCACAGTTGAGGAAGTGCATAGCCGATGAATCGGCGGTGGTTCCGTTAGAGGATATTCAGGTGGATGCGAGTCTGAATTACGCCAAGAGGCCAGTAGCTATCAGGGATCGGAAGATCAAGGTTCTGCGAAACAAGGAGGTACCTCTGGTGTTGGTTCAGTGGCAACACTGGAAGGGATCGGATATGACTTGGGAGCCGGAACGTGAGATGCAGGAGCAACATCCGGAGTTATTCGCAGAGTGAGACTTCGAGGGCGAAGTCTAGTTCTAGTGGGGGAGAGTTGTAACAGCCCAGAATTTCAGGTATTGCTTTAAAACTATTTTTGGGGGCATTTTAGGAAGGGACTCGGCGAGTTGGAGCCAGACTTGCCGAGTAGGACCGCAGACTTGGTCGCGGGTTCGCGACTGGACTCGACAAGTCCAGATATGGACTCGGCGAGTCGACGCTGTTCAGCAGAAACCCTAGCCGTTTGGTTTTGGATCGTATATAACGCCTCTTAGGCCGTTATTGTCCGTCTTTTGGTCGATTGAGAAGAACCCTAATCGTTGTAGACGTCTAGAGCAGGAGAGAAAGCTATTGGAACTTGGAGGAACTTGTTAGGCAAGAAGAAGAAGAATTTGGCCAAAGGAATATCAAGGAGGATCGAGTCCTGAGGTTTGGGGACACAGAGAGTGCGTTTTCAGGTAACACTCGGACCATTTTCTGTTATTTTGATGTGTATACGAATCTAGGGTTTATGAAACCCATTTAGTGATTAGGTGGGTTATTATGTTATTACCCAGACGTTTATACCCCAGTAATAGGATGTTTAGAAGTCCAGAAAGCCCCATGATTGTATATCTCGGGACCATACGTATTTCAGGAAGCAGTTGCTCGTCTGCATGGCATGGACTCGCCGAGTCCAATGATCAGACTCGGCGAGTAGCTTGAAGATTCACTGGGACTCGTCGAGTTGTTCTTCAGACTCGGCGAGTAGAGTCGGGGTGGCCCCGCGATTCTTCCACGTGGATCTCGTCGAGTCAAGGGGGATACTCGACGAGTAGATAGGGAATCCCAGAGAGTTGGAGGATGTCTAGACTCGCCGAGTCGCCATGGTACTCGCCGAGTCCGGTCGAGTTGACCGTTGACCGTTGACCAGAGTTGACCTAAGTCTGACTTCTTAGGGATAGTTACACTTAGAAGATATATGTGTTAATGAGATATGTGATGTTATAGGAAGTTGTAGCTCGTCGGATTGTGCACGATTGATTTCAGGATTTGCTAGCTTTCAGCATTCACGAGGTGAGTCCTCTCACTATACTGTACCCAGAAGGGTTTGACTGTGTGACCGGAAGGTCGGATACGATATGTGATATGTATGCTATATGTGGTAAGATATTTGTTATATTAGCTATGAATGTCATGTGGGCCGGAAGGCAATATATTATGGGCCGGAAGGCGTGGTGTTGAGGACCGGAAGGTCAGGGCCTGGAAAGGCGTATGTACGTAAGTTGTATCTTGGGGAACTCACTAAGCATTTATGCTTACAGTTGTTATGTATGTGTTTCAGGTACTAGCGAGGACCGTGGGAAGGCGCCAGCGTGATCGATACACACTGAAGAATGCTTTTATGATCTTGGGATTTTGAATACTTGTATTTGACGGAATACTTAAACTACTTATGCCTTGTTTTGAATGGAAATAATTATATTTTAAAAATGAAAAATTTGTTTGAAAATTTGCGTTGTTACACGGTGAGTCCAAGGCAATCTCCCAATCTTTGAAGATGAACTCGACAAGTTATTCATACAACTCGGCAAGTCAAACACTGGACGCATTCATATGCTGAAGATAAACTCGACGAGTTCAAGGAAGAACTCCCCGAGTCGGTTGAAGATTTACTGAAGTGTTCTTGAAGGCGAAATCGTCGAGCTCTTGCTAGACTCGACAAGTGGGGTCGAGTTTGTTGTATTATATGGATGAAGGGCCTTGGCGAGTTGGCAGGCCAACTCAGCGAGCCTGGTCAACCAAAGGGTTGACCTAACTGGGGTTTGAGTTTGACTTTGACTTGGATTCAAGATTGACCCTTGTAGGGGTTGTGAGTGCAAATTGATAACTTAGCAAGGTTGTCGTGTAGGGATTGAGGAGTCGAGGAGAGCTGACTTTCACACCGAGGACAGTTCAGACACTACACGACATCGAGGTGAGTTACTTTCCAGTAGGGGTGGGTCTAAGGCCACAATGTCGACCCACCAACAAGAGTAATTGATAGGTAATTATCTTCGTGATAATTATCTTGGTATGCTTATGAGATACGGTTATGTGTTAGGATTATGAGATATGCTTATGTGATATGCTATGTGAGTTAGTGGTAGTAGCAGGGAATAGCTTTTCCCTGAATCGGTCGTTAGAACGAAAGGGTAGGCCAGTACCCATATCTGCCTGACCGTATGATTATATTTTGTTATTGTATATGATATGCTTGTTGTGCTTGATGTGTATTAGCATGGGGCGGAATAGTCCCCGAATACCGGTTGAAAGATATCAAAGGGGAGGTTAGCTCCCAGTTACCGGTTGAAAGATACCGAAGAGGAGGCTAGTTCCAAGTTACCGGTTGAAAGATACCGAAAGGGAGGGTAGCTCCCAGTTACCGGTTGAAAGATACTGAAGGGGAGGATAGTTCCCAGTTACTGATTGAAAGATACCGACGATTATGCATTATTTGGTATGGGTATGATGGGGGACTCACTAAGCTTCGTGCTTACAGTAGTAGTTTTGGTTTCAGGTACCTCTTCGTCTAAGGGGAAGGAGCCGACGGTGTAGCTGCACGTCACACACACATGGTTTCTGCATTGAGTTTCGAGGATTGTACTCTGATTTTCATTACTTCTAATGTTATGGTTTGGGCCACGACATTGTGGTTTTTATAACTTGATGTAATATTGACAATGTTTTGCTAAATTTTTTTTATAAAATATTAATTCAAAAATGAAATTTTTGGCCTCGATATTTGGGATGTTATAAGTTGGTATCAGAGCCTTGGTTTGAGGGATTCGGACACACCCTCGAGGGTGTCTGAACTGAAATCGAGAGCTTGAAATATTTTTACGAAGGAAATGGTTTTTCTAAAATCTAAACTAAAGAGTTTTGAGAAAGAATGAGGTGTGTGATGCGTGCGACCGGCCAAGCTCAAGTAAGTTTTCCCCAAGATACCCATACTTGTTATGTTATATGATGTGACTATGAGAACTGCATGCTAGATTGGGGCTAAGGATCTAGGAGGATGCCTTGTACGCCTGTTATGTGTTTATGAGAACTGCATGCTAGAGTAGGGCTAAGGATCTAAGAAGGATGCCTTGTATGCCTGCTATAAGAGATCATCGAGTCATATGTAGAGTTGTAGTTAGCAGTGAGATATCCAGATTAGGTTATGCTTGATTCGGTTACTTTATGCACGAATGTGGCTTGCTTTGTTCTATAGGTGTTCTGGCTAACTTTAACTAACTAGTGAGCGAATATGTAATAGTATTCGCAAGCTAATTAAGGAATGATGGTAGGGACCCCTATTGCAGCTGATGGCAGAAAGTATGTCAGAGGGTGCCCTAGGAAAGCCTAGGATGAGATCAGTTGGAAAGGGATTTTGGTAAGGGGACTTGGTGAAGTTAAGGCAATCCATGAGGAAAGTACGGATAAATGTGGAAGGTAGTATGGGCCCGTACTACTGAAAGTAGAGGATCCATACTCGAGTCAAGGAGGGTCGAGATGGAACTAGTAAATCGGGAAAGTGTGTGAGACCTCTTAGGGGTATGGATAATCCTGTCATTTACGTGTTTATTTTCAGTATGGTGGTCACACGACATGGAGCAGGAGGCTCATGATCCAGATCAAGATCAGGATCAGGCTCGGGTGTAAGTCCGAGCAGGTCAATGACAGGCTACGTGAGTTCATCGCGTCTGAGATGACGAGAGTTATCCTTGAGGCGACCCAGGTTATTATCGAGTCGATCAAGGAAGGGATTGTTGAGCTGATGAAGGATCCCCTCCGAGCATTCAGGAGTGACCTGTCGTCCAGGGAGTCGGGTACACACACTGTCCTTCAAGGACTTCAGGGGGAGTAGGGCACCGTACCTTCACAGGGCGAAGGACCCTATTGCTACCAGGAGATGGATCTTAGACATTGAGGTTGCGCAGTTGACGAGCTTCTTCCCGGAAGGGTCGAATGTCCGATTTGTTGTGGGATGTTTGATGGATAGAGCTAGAGACTGTTGGGAGTCAGTTGGTGATTCTTTGGGAACCCCAACCATTGAGGCTATGACTTGGTCAGATTTTGTGACCCGATTTAGGGCTGAGTTTGCACCAGCTGTGGAGCTTCAGCAGCTGGCTAGAGTGTTTTTGGATATGAGATAGACTACGGAGACTATGGCGGAGATCTCCGCCAAGTTCCAGGATAGAGATTTGTTGATACCCTAGTATGCGGGGGATGAGGAGATGCATAAGACCCGCTATCATGATATGTTGAGAGCCGAAATCCAGGAGAATATCAACTATTCGACCTGCCCGACCCTAGATTCCATGATTGCCAGGGTGCAGGAGAAGGAGATACATTTGGAGTACCTCAGGAAGAGGAAGTCAGAGACTGCACAAGTTGCGGCGGTTTCAGGGAAGAAACCCAAGGGATTCGACTCGAGGTCGAAGGGCCAGCAGGGACGAGACCAGTGTGGGAAGTGCGGTCGGTCACATAAGGGAGTTTGCCGCACTGGGTCGGGTTACGACTGCTATAAGCGCATCAACACTGGGCATTTTCGTAGGGAATGTACTACCCTTGCTCCCACGGTTCAGATATCAGACCTGATTTTCTTTCATTGCAATCAGAGGGGCCATCAAAAGGCCAACTATCCTAAATTGATAGCAGCGACAGTAGCAGCGCCAGTGGTGGCGCCGACTCCAATGACAGCGCGTGTTCTGGATGGCCGGAAGGTCAAGGCAGAGGCTCCGGTAGTGCGAAGCCGAGCATTTTAGTTGGCAGCAGAGGAGGCATGCGCTAAACCAATGTGGTGACAGGTATGATTTCTTATCTTTACTCTTTATGTTATGTCGCTGTGATTTTGATATATGTATGCTTCGTTTAGGGTCATTCCATGTGAAAGGTATCCCATTTCAGGTATTGTTTCACTCGGTTTCTATCCGAACGTTTTGCTCTCTTGCGCTTAGCAAGAAGTTTCCTAAGTGTTCGGGCATGTTGGATTGCCCTCTGGAGGTCGAGATTGCAGTCGACCAGTCAGTGCGAACATCAGAGGTCTACCTAGATTGTGTTTTAAGGTTGTTCGAGGAGCGTTACCTGGAAGACTTGGTGCCCATACCTTTGTGGGGGAACAAGGTTATTATTGGTTTGGATTGCCTAAGCCCCAATGGGGCAGTGATCGACTGCGCGCAGCAATTGGTGAGGATCAGGACCCCAAGTAGGAAAGAGCTGGTGATTTAGGGCAAGAGGCCACAACGAGGACCAGCCTTATGTTCAGCAGCAAGAGCTAGGCGCTACCTTCAGCAGGGTTGCGTAGGATTTGTTGCCTATGTTATGGATACCCGGGAGGCGGGAAGGGCGACAGTGGGCGATGTGCCAGTGGTATGAGAGTTTGCTAATGTATTCCCCGAGGAGTTGCGTGGGATACCTCCGGAGAGCCAGGTAGAGTTCAGGATCGACCTAGTCCCTGGTGCGGCTCCGATAGCCAAGGCACAGTATTGGTTGGCTCCTCCTGAGATGCAGGAGTTGTCTACACACCTACAGGAGCTGTTAGACAAGGGATTAATTAGACTGAGCATTTCACCCTGGGGAACCCCGATTCTATTCGTGAAAAAGAAGGACGGGTCGCATCGGCTGTGTATAGACTATAGGGAGCTGAATAAGGTAACGATAAAGAGCCATTACCCTCTCTCGAGGATTGATGACCTCTTTGACCAGCTACAGGGAGCATCTTGGTTCTCCAAGATTGATCTGCATTCAGGATATCATCAGATGAGTGTTAGAGAGGAGGATGTGCAGAAGTCTGCGTTTCGGACGTGTTATGGCCACTATGAGTTCGTGGTGATACTCTTCGGGCTCACCAATGCTCCTTCCGTGTTCATGCACCTCATGAACCACGTGTAATGACCGAAGTTGGATCGGTCTGTGATAGTTTTCATCGAAGACATCTTGGTTTATTCTAAGACGCAAGAGCAACACGAGGAGAACTTACGAGAGGTGTTGGATACTTTGAGGAGGGAGATCTTGTATGCTAAGTTCTCCAAGTGTGAGTTCTAGTTGCGTGAGGTGCAGTTTCTTGGGCACCTTGTCAACCAGGACGTGATTTCGGTTGATCTGGCCAAAGTGGAGGTTGTGATGAGATGGGAGGTTTCGAGGTCGACATCCGAGATTTGTAACTTTCTAGGAATGGCAGGCTACTATCGGAGATTCATTCAGGACTTCTCCAAGATAGACGTGCCACTGACCCGATTGACAAGGAAAGCCATGGTCTTTCGTTGGGGGCCTAAGCAGCAGGCCTCATTTGAGACGTTGAGACAGAGATTGTGCGAGGCGCCAATCTTAGCCCTGCCAGAGGGCATGGAGGACTTTGTGGTATATTGCGATGCGTCCAACTCTGGCTGGGGTGCGGTATTGATGAAGAGGGGGCATGTTATTGTTTACACTTCGACGCAGCTGAAGCCTCACGAGGCGAATTGTCCGACGCATGATTTAGAGCTGGGGGCTGTTGTGTTCGGCCTCAAGATTTGGTGTCTTTACCTCTATGGGGTTCGTTGTACCATTTACACGGACCATAAGAGCCTGCCATGTCTCATGGACCAGCTAAATCTGAATATGAGGCAGCGTCGGTGGCTAGAGGTGGTAAAGGATTATGATTGCAAGATCCTCTACCAACCGGGGAAGGCCAATGTCGTGGCCGACGCTCTTAGCCGCAAGGCAGCGCCGATCAGGGATATCTTTATGAGGATGACAGTTGTGACTCCGTTGTTGGAGTAGATTCAGGAGGCCCAGCAGGAGGCCATGAAGGAGGAACATCAGAAGAGCGAGCGAATTGTGGGTCAGGTTTCCTCCTTCGACTATGATAGCCCAAGATTGTTGACTCTTCACCATAGGGTGTGGGTCCCTTATCATGGGGGTGTGCGTCAGGTATTGATGGTAGGGGCGCACAAATCCAGGTTGTCTATCCATCCCGGGGCGATGAAGATGTACAGGGATCTTCATCTCGATTATTGGTGGCCCTGTATGAAGAGGGACATAACTTGATTTGTGGAAAGGTGCCTGAGCTGTATAAAGGTCAAGGTTGAGAACCAGAGACCACACGGCAAGGTACAGCCGTTGGATATCCCACTGTGGAAGTGGGAGGATATTACTATGGACTTCTTTACGAAGCTTCCCAAGACCGCCCGAGGAGCGGATTTGATATGGGTCATGGTTGATTAATTAACCAACAGCGCCCAATTTATTCCGATTCAAGAGAGTATTTTGGCCAAAAAGTTGGCCGACATCTATATCCGGGAGGTAGTAGCGTGGCACGGCATACTAGTTCCAGTGATTTCAGACAGGGATGTGCGGTTCACTTCCAGGTTTTGGAAGAAGTTTCATGATGAGCTGGGTACCCGACTGCATTTTAGCACCACCTTTCACCCACAGAAGCATGGTCAGAGCGAGCGGACCATCTAGACACTAGAGGATATGCTTAAATCTTGTGTTTTAGACTTCGAAGGTAGTTGGGATACTTACCTTCCGTTGGCGGAGTTCTCCTGTAACAATAGCTATCATGTGAGTATCGACCATTCTCCTTTCGAGATGTTGTGTGGCAGGAAGTGAAGGACCCCGATATGCTGGGGAGAGGTTGAGCAGAGAGTCATGGGGAATACCGAAGTGTTACTCAAGACTAAGGAGAGGATCCAGCAGGTTTAGAGCAGGCGTCAGAGTGCTCAAAGTTGGTAGAAAAGTGATGTCGACAAGTGTCAGTCAGACCTGGAGTTTCAGGTCGGGGATATGGTGCTCCTAAAGGTGTCTCCATGGAAGGGCGTCATTCGATTCAGGAAGCGGGGATAGCTGGGCCCCAGGTACATTGGAACCTTCAGGGTTATGGCCTGAGTGGGCAAGGTGGCATATAGGCTGGATCTACTAGGCGAACTCAGTTAGATTCATAGCACTTTTCATTTTTCCCAGTTGCGGAAATGCTTGGTAGACAACTCGGCAGTGGTGCCTTTGGAGGATATTTAGGTTGATGAAAGCCTGAACTACATCGAGCGACCGGTGGAAATCCTTGACAGGAAATCAAAGGATCTGAGGAACAAGAGAATGGAGCTGGTAAAGGTGCAGTGGCAACACCGAAAGGGATCGGAATGGACCTGGGAGCCGGAGGACGAGATGAGGGAGCATTACCCCGAGCTTTTTCAAGATAGAGCAGCAAACTTCGATGACGAAGTCTAAGATAAGTGAGGGAGTTTGTAACACTAGATTCCTGGTAAGTAGTTAATTCAAGCATTTCTTGTGTTTTTCTATGGGACTCAATGAGTTGGAGGCCGAACTCGTCGAGTAGAGTCGAGATCCGCAGACAGTTTAAGTGACCTACTCGACGAGTCGGAAGACTGACTCGTCGAGTAGGTGTTGTTTTGGTAAAACCAAAAATTGAGGGTTTACAGCCTATTTAAACACCTTATCACAACCTCTATCGTCCCTATTACTCCTAGAAAGCATTATCTCGAAACCCTAGCTTTGTGTGAGTGTCCTAAGGCCAGTTTGGTGCATTTTGGTGGATTGTGAAGCTTGAAAAGAGGAAGGAAGCTAGGGAGTTCGAGTAGGGCTTGGAGATCCAAAGATTTTGTTCCATTTCCAACTCATTCAAGGTAAAATGTTCCTGTCTTGTTCTTCCATGTGTTTATTTATTCTCAGGGCTTCGATTTTGAGTATCTTTAGGGCTTTCTAAGCCATTTTCGGAATTGTGAAGGCTTATTTGGGGTTTTGACTTCAGATCTGGGTCATTGGACGGGTCTTATGGCATAAAGGTGCCAAATCTCTTGCCATCAGATCCCCATGCACTTTGTAGAACATCTTTAATGGCTTTTTGAGCCGAAGGCCTCTTGTACGTGCACCAAGCTTGGAACTTTACGTGTAAAATGGACATTAGGAGGTCAAATCTACGATTTGGATGCATTAAGTCCCACTGAAATCGACTATATAGTTTTGGACAAGAAGGGACTCGGCGAGTCACTTGGGTGACTCGACGAGTCGAGACGATTTTCCCCAAAAAACGTCTTCTGGAAGTGGTTTTGGTTGAGGGGAAGGAACTCTCAGCTTGCTAGGGGTTTGCCTTGGACTCGACAAGTCCAAGGCAATCTCCCAATCTATGAAGATGAACACGATGAGTTGTTCATACAACTCGGCGAGTCATAGACTGATATGCTAAAGATAAACTCGACAAGTTCAAGGAAGAACGCGCCGAATGTAACAACGCAAATTTTCAAACAAATTTTTCATTTTTAAAATATAATTATTTCCATTCAAAACAAGGCATAAATAGTTTAAGTATTCTGCCAAATACAATTATTCAAAATCCCAAGATCATAAAAGCATTCTTCAGTGTGTATCGATCACGCCGGCGCCTTCCCACGGTCCTCGCTAGTACCTGAAACACATACATAACAACTGTAAGCATAAATGCTTAGTGAGTTCCCCAATATACAACTTACGTATATACGCCTTTCCAGGCCCTGACCTTCCGGTCATCAACACCACGCCTTCCGGCCCATAACATATTCGCCTTCCGGCCCATAACATATTGCCTTCCGGCCCACATGACATACATAGCACATATAACAAATATCTTACCACATATAGCATACATATCACATATCGTATCCGACCTTCCGGCCACACAGTCAAACCCTTCCGGGTACAGTATAGTGAGAAGACTCACCTCGTGAATGCTGAAAGCTAGCAAATTCTGAACTCACTCGTGCACTATCCGCCGAGCTACAACCTTCCTATAACATCACATATCTCATTAACACATATATCTTCTAAGTGTGACTATCCCTAAGAAGTCAGACTTAGGTTAACTCTGGTCAACAGTCAACGGTCAGCTCGACCGGACTCGGTGAGTACCATGGCGACTCGGCGAGTCTAGACGTCCTCCAACTCTCTGGGATTCCCTATCTACTCGTCGAGTATCCCCCTTGACTCGACGAGATCCACGTGGAAGAATCGCGGGGCCACCGCGACTCCACTCGCCGAGTCTGAAGAACAACTCGGCGAGTCCTAGTGAATCTTCAAGCTACTCGCCGAGTCTGAAGAACAACTCGGCGAGTCCCAGTAAATCATCAAGCTACTTGCCGAGTCTGATCATTGGACTTGGCGAGTCCATGCCATGCAGACGAGCAACTGCTTCCTGAAATACGTATGGTCCCGAGATATACAATCATGGGACTTTCTGGACTTCTAAACATCTTATTACTGGGGTATAAACGTCTGGGTAATAACATAATAACCCACCTAATCACTAAATGGGTTTCATAAACCCTAGATTCGTATACACATCAAAATAACAGAAATGGACCGAGTATTACCTGAAAACGCACTCTCTGTGTCCCCAAACCTCAGGACTCGATCCTCCTTGATATTCCTTTGGCCAAACTCTTCTTCTTCTTGCCTAACAAGTTCCTGCAAGTTCCAATAGCTTTCTCTCCTGCTCTAGACGTCCACAACGATTAGGGTTCTTCTCAATCGACCAAAAGACGAACAATGACGGCCTAAGAGGCGTTATATACGATCCAAAACCAAACGGCTAGGGTTTCTGCTGAACAGCGTCGACTCGCCGAGTCCATATCTGGACTCGTCGAGTCCAGTCGCGAACCCGCGACCAAGTCTGCGGTCCTACTCGGCGAGTCTGGCTCCAACTCGCCGAGTCCCTTCCTAAAATGCCCCCAAAAATAGTTTTAAAGTAATACCTGAAATTCCGGGCTGTTACAACTCTCCCCCACTAGAACTAGACTTCGCCCTCGAAGTCTCACTCTGCGAATAACTCCGGATGTTGCTCCCGCATCTCACGTTCCGGCTCCCAAGTCATCTCCGATCCCTTCCGGTGTTGCCACTGAACCAACACCAGAGGTACCTCCTTGTTTCGCAGAACCTTGATCTTCCGATCCCTGATAGCTACTGGTCTCTCGGCGTAATTTTGACTCGCATCCACCTGAATATCCTCTAACGGAACCACTGCCGATTCATCGGCTAAACACTTCCTCAACTGTGATACGTGAAAGGTATTGTGAATCTGTCCCAACTCTGCTGGCAACTCTAGCCGATAAGCTACCCGACCTACTCTTGCAATTACCCGGAATGGGCCTATGAACCGGGGTCCCAACTTGCCCCTCTTTCTGAACCGGATCACTCCTTTCCAAGGAGAAACCTTCAGGAGAACGAAGTCGCCAACCTGAAATTCAAGCTCGGACCGGCGTCTGTCCGCATAACTCTTTTGTCGGCTCTGGGCGGTCAATAACCTCTGCCTAACCTGCTGAATTTGCTCTGTCGTCTGGAGTACGATCTCTGTACTGCCCATCACTCTCTGTTCCACCTCTCCCCAGCAAATGGGAGTCCGACACCTCCTACCATACAACAACTCAAAAGGTGGCATACCAATGCTCGAATGATGGCTGTTGTTGTAGGAAAACTCAGCCAAGGGTAAATGCGCATCCCAACTACCCCCGAAGTCTAACACACACGCTCTAAGCATGTCTTCCAATGTCTGAATCGTCCGCTCGCTCTGACCGTCTGTCTGGGGATGGTATGCGGTACTAAAATGCAATTTAGTACCCAGCTCCTCATGAAATTTCTTCCAGAACCTGGAAGTGAAACGCACATCACGGTCTAAAACAATCGAAATCGGTACCCCATGCCGAGATACCACCTCTCTCACATATATCTCCGCCAACTTCTCCGCTGAAGAACTCTCACTGATGGCAAGGAAGTGTGCACTCTTCGTCAACCTATCCACAATCACCCAAATTGCATCAGCTCCCCTGACAGTCCTCGGCAATTTGGTGATGAAATCCATAGTGATCTGTTCCCACTTCCACTCGGGGATCTCCAATGGCTGTAACTTGCCATGCGGTCTCTGGTGCTCGGCCTTAACCCTAAGGAAGGTCAAACACCTCTCTACGAACCATGCGACGTCTCTCTTCATACAAGGCCACCAATATTCCTTCCTCAAGTCCAAATACATCTTCGTAGCACCGGGATGGATCGAGAATTTCGATCTATGAGCCTCCTCCATCAAAGTAGTATGCGTACCGCCCACGAATGGTACCCAAATCCGACCTTGAAACGTCAGAAGTCCTCGCCCATCCTTAACGAACTCTGAAATTAACCCAACGACCCGCTCTTTCTTCTGCATCTCGGATCTCACAACCTCGGCCTGCGCCCCACGAATAGCATCCAATACCGGAGTCATCACCGTCAGTATCAGACATACATCTCGCAATGGAGTGCTCTCCGCCCTACGACTCAATGCATCGGCTACCACATTACCCTTGCCTGGGTGGTATAGGATCTCGCAGTCGTAATCCTTAACCACGTCCAACCATCTCCTCTGACGCATATTTAGGTTGGGTTCATCCATCAAATACTTCAAACTCTTATGGTACGTGTATATAGTACAACGAACCCCATACAGGTAGTGACGCCAAATCTTGAGAGCCAACACTACTGCCCCCAACTCCAAGTCATGCGTGGGATATCTCGCCTCGTGAGGCTTTAATTGCCTCGATGCATAAGCTATCACATGGCCCCTCTGCATCAGCACTGCACCGAGTCCCGAAATCGATGCGTCGCAATATACAACAAAATCTTCCATCCCTTCCGGGAGGGCTAATACCGGGGCTTCGCACAGTCTCTGGCATAGTGTGTCGAAGGAAGTCTGTTGCTCGGGTCCCCATGAGAATGTAACACCCTTCCGGGTCAATCTGGTGAGCGGTACTGCGATCTTGGAGAAGTCCCTAATAAACCTCCGATAGTACCCCACCAACCCAAGGAAAATCTTGATCTCGGAAGGTGACTTCGGTGTTTCCCAACTCATCACTGCTTCCACCTTGGCCGGATCGACCAATATCCCTGACTGATTAACAACATGTCCAAGAAATTGGACCTCCCGCAACCAGAAGTCACATTTGGAGAATTTTGCATATAGCTTCTCCGACCTCAGTACCTCAAGGACCTCTCTCAAATGTCCCTCATGCTGCTCTCTAGATCGCGAATATACTAGGATGTCGTCGATAAATACAATCACAGACCGATCCAGCATCGGCCTGCATACCCTGTTCATGAGGTCCATGAACACTGTCGGGGCATTGGTGAGCCCGAAAGGCATCACCATGAACTCACAATGCCCATACCGCGTCCTGAATGCTGTCTTCTGAACGTCCTCATCCCGTACCCTTACCTGATGGTACCCTGATCTCAAATCGATCTTGGAAAACCAAGATGCCCCTTGCAACTGATCGAATACATCATCGATCCTCGGTAACGGATAGCGGTTCTTGACCGTCACCTTGTTCAACTCCCGGTAATCAATACACATCCGGTGTGAACCATCCTTCTTCTTGACGAACAGAATCGGTGCTCCCCACGGCGAGCTACTCGGCCGAATAAATCCCTTCCCCAGCAACTCCTGGAGTTGCGAGGACAACTCTTGCATCTCTGGAGGTGCAAGACGATAAGGCACCTTCGCAATAGGCGCAGCCCCCGGAATCAGATCGATACCAAACTCCACTTGCCTCGCAGGAGGTACTCCCGGCAATTCCTCGGGAAAAACATCTGGAAACTCACGCACCACTGGAACCTCCTCCACTGTCCTCGGTCTATCGGAAGCCTCCCGCGTATCCATCACATACGCCACAAAACCTTTACATCCCTGCTGTAGACATTGTCTCGCCCTAGCGGCCGAACAAAAAGCTGATCCTGAACGGGTACCCTCGCCGTATACCGTAAGAACTCCCCCACTAGGGTCTCGTATAGTCACCAGCTGGCGCTCACAGTCGATGACAGCACTGAATTGGCTCAACCAGTCCATGCCCACGATGACACAGACATCCCCCATCGCAATAGGAATTAGGTCAATCGGAAACGCAACCCCGAAAATATCTAGTACGCATCCCCGAAGAACCTCCGTGGCACAAACCACCCTCTCGGCCGCTATAGAAACGCTCAGAGGCCAACTTAACGACTCACGACTAATGCTGATATGCTGACTAAAAGCTAAAGATACAAAGGATCTACTCGCACTCGAATCAAATAACACTAGAGCAGGCATAGAGTTCACAAGAAAAGTACCTACGCATATAATAACATAAGCATCACATCTCGACATCAAAATAAATACATGAATTACAACATACCTGCCACAACATCGGGCGCAACGCGAACTTCCTCCGCAGTCAGCTGAAAGGCTCTCCCACGAGCCCTCGGGGCCTCGACCTTCACCGGTCGAGTCTCAGTAGTCCTGGCAGTAGGTGCAGATCCCTGACGAAGCTGAGGGCACTCAGCCTTCCGATGGCCGGTCTGGTTGCAATGAAAGTAAACCATAAACCCCTTGGGGCACTCCCTAGCAATGTGCCCCTCCTTGCCGCACTTGTAGCAAGCACCGGCTCGACACGCCCCATCGTGACCCTTGCCGCACTTTCCGCAAGTGCGGCTCTTCGAACTTCCCGTCCTCGAATCGGCTGACTTGATCCGCTTGGTTGCCGGCTGAGACTGAGCCGGCCGCCGGTCTGTCTGCTGAGACTCGGCCTCCTCCCTGGCCTGAGTCTCTAACTCGATCTCACGCTTCCTGGCATTCGCCTGAAGCTCAGTAAAAGTGTGGTAAGTGGAGTTTGACACAAACTCCCGGATCTCCCTCCTCAGAACACCCAAGTACCGGCTCATCCGAGCCTGCTCTGTGGCCACCAGCTCGGGGCAAAACATCGCCCTCTCATGAAACTTCCGCGTGATCGCCGCCACCGAGTCAGTACCCTGCTTGAGGGTTAAGAACTCCTGAACCAGTCGTTCCCGCTCCACCGGGGGAACGTACTCATCCCTGAACATGGTAGTGAACCCCTCCCATGTCACTGCCGTAGTTTCTGCCAAAGTGAAGTTCGCCGTCACGTACTTCCACCAGTCCTTCGCTCCCAGACGGAGCTGGTTCAAAGCGAACCGTACCCTCAGGTGCTCCGGGCATGAACAAGTGTAGAAGCACCCCTCTATATCTGCGATCCATCTCATCGCAGCAATCGGATCCTGCGTCCCATCGAACTCTGGTGGCTTCGTGTTGTTGAACTCTCGGAACAGCAACGAGTCACCCCCCTGTGGCCTAGCAGCGGCCACAGCTGCGGTAGCTGCAGTTGTTGCAGCCTCAGTCAATGCGGTGTACCGCTCATCGAACGTCTCCATCAGGGTGGTCTTAATAGACCCAAACATCTCCGGGATCTCAGCCCGGATCGCCGCCGCTACCTCCTCGTGAATCATTTGACGAATCTCCTCGTCACTCACACCGCTCGAACTCGCTCCGTGGCGTGGTCTAACCATGATGTCTCTGAAATACAACATAAAACTATCAGAGACTCCAGCGAATGTAATCGCACTTGATAACGCAACCCTACTCGGTCTCCGATCTCCAAGGATTCTTACTTGGGCCTCCCCCTGACCCGGTGTCCTCGGTAGTACGGGCCCAATACTACCGACCACACCGCATCAGTGTTCATCACAAGTCTTCCTCCCCGAACTCCGGATAGTGAGTACTCTACTTCTGATATGCACTATCTACCCGCATACTAGCAAAGTATCTCATATAGGCAAACTTCCCTAGACTAAGGCATCACAAATCAGGCCACTCTAGTCCTATCATGATTACCTAGTCTTCTAGCATGCATAACAATTCATATCATATAATATTGTAAGGTATTTTGGGGATCTTTACCGTTCGGGCGCTGACTGATCGTACACACTGCTTCTTTCTTGCTTACCACAAAACCATTTACAAAGTTTATGCCTTTATTTAAAAAGTTTCCTCAAATCGTCGGTTTGAGTTCAGTTACTCCCGAAGGTGCACCCGAATCCCTCAAACCATGGCTCTGATACCAATTGTAACAACGCAAATTTTCAAACAAATTTTTCATTTTTAAAATATAATTATTTCCACTCAAAACAAGGCATAAATAGTTTAAGTATTCTGCCAAATACAATTATTCAAAATCCCAAGATCATAAAAGCATTCTTCAGTGTGTATCGATCATGCCGGCGCCTTCCCACGGTCCTCGCTAGTACCTGAAACACATACATAACAACTGTAAGCATAAATGCTTAGTGAGTTCCCCAATATACAACTTACGTACATACGCCTTTCCAGGCCCTGACCTTCCGGTCATCAACACCACGCCTTCCGGCCCATAACATATTCGCCTTCCGGCCCATAACATATTGCCTTCCGGCCCACATGACATACATAGCACATATAACAAATATCTTACCACATATAGCATACATATCACATATCGTATCCGACCTTCCGGCCACACAGTCAAACCCTTCCGGGTACAGTATAGTGAGAAGACTCACCTCGTGAATGCTGAAAGCTAGCAAATTCTGAACTCACTCGTGCACAATCCGACGAGCTACAACCTTCCTATAACATCACATATCTCATTAACACATATATCTTCTAAGTGTGACTATCCCTAAGAAGTCAGACTTAGGTTAACTCTGGTCAACGGTCAACGGTCAGCTCGACCGGACTCGGCGAGTACCATGGCGACTCGGCGAGTCTAGACGTCCTCCAACTCTCTGGGATTCCCTATCTACTCGTCGAGTATCCCCCTTGACTCGACGAGATCCACGTGGAAGAATCGCGGGGCCACCCCGACTCCACTAGCCGAGTCTGAAGAACAACTCGGCGAGTCCTAGTGAATCTTCAAGTTACTCGCCGAGTCTGAAGAACAACTCGGCGAGTCCCAGTAAATCTTCAAGCTACTCGCCGAGTCTGATCATTGGACTCGGCGAGTCCATGCAATGCAGACGAGCAACTGCTTCCTGGAATACGTATGGTCCCGAGATATACAATCATGGGACTTTCTGGACTTCTAAACATCTTATTACTGGGGTATAAACGTCTGGGTAATAACATAATAACCCACCTAATCACTGAATGGGTTTCATAAACCCTAGATTCGTATACACATCAAAATAACAGAAATGGACCGAGTATTACCTGAAAACGCACTCTCTGTGTCCCCAAACCTCAGGACTCGATCCTCCTTGATATTCCTTTGGCCAAACTCTTCTTCTTCTTGCCTAACAAGTTCCTCCAAGTTCCAATAGCTTTCTCTCCTGCTCTAGACGTCCACAACGATTAGGGTTCTTCTCAATCGACCAAAAGACGAACAATGACGGCCTAAGAGGCGTTATATACGATCCAAAACCAAACGGCTAGGGTTTCTGCTGAACAGCGTCGACTCGCCGAGTCCATATCTGGACTCGTCGAGTCCAGTCGCGAACCCGCGACCAAGTCTGCGGTCCTACTCGGCGAGTCTGGCTCCAACTCGCCGAGTCCCTTCCTAAAATGCCCCCAAAAATAGTTTTAAAGTAATACCTGAAATTCCGGGCTGTTACACCGAATCGGTTGAAGATTTACTGAAGTGTTGTTCAAGGCGAACTCATCGAGCTCTTGCTTGGCTCAACAAGTGGGGTCGGGTTTTTACTATTACTTGGACGAAGGGGCTCGGTGAGTTGGTGGGCCAACTCGGTGAGCCTGGTCAACCAAAGGGTTGACCGGACCGGGGTTTGAATTTGACTTTGACTTGGATTGAAGATTGACCCTTATAGGGGTTGTGAGTGCAAATTGATAACTTAGCAAGGTTGACGTGTAGGGATTGAGGAGTCGAGGAGATCCGACTTTCACGCCGAGAACATTTCAGACACTACACGACATCGAGGTAAGTTAGCTTCTAGTAGGGGTGGGTTTAAGGCCACAATGTCGGCCCACCAACAAGAGTAATTGATAGATAATTATCTTCATGATAATTATCTTGGTATGCTTATGAGATATGCTTATGTGTTAGGCTTATGAGATATGCTTATGTGATATGCTATGTGAGCTAGTGGTAGTAGCAGGGAATATCTTTTCCTTGAATTAGTCGTTAGGACGAAAGGGTAGGTCAGTACCCCAGATATGTCTGACCGTAGGATTATATTTTTTTTTATCGTATTGTATATGATTGTTGTGCTTGATGTGTAATACCATGGGGCATAATAGTCCTCAGATACCGGTTGAAAGATATCGAAGGGGAGGTTAGTTCCCAGTTATCGGTTGAAAGATACCGAAAGGGAGGCTAGTTCCCAGTTACCGGTTGAACGATACCGAAGGGGAGGGTAGCTCCAAGTTACCGGTTGAAAGATACCGAAGGGGAGAGTATTCCCAGTTACCGGTTGAAAGATATCAATGATTATGCATTATTTGGTATGGGTATGATAGGGGACTCACTAAGCTTCATGCCTAAAATTGTAGTTTTGGTTTCAGGTACCTCTTCGTCTAAGGGGAAGGAGTCGGCGGTATAGTAGCGCGTAACACACACACGTGGTTTCCGCATTGCGTTTTTGAGGATTGTACTCAGTTTTTCATTACTTCCGATGTTATGGTTTGGGACACGACATTATTGTTTTTATAACTTGATGTAATATTGACAATGTTTTGCTAAAATGTTTTATAAAATATTAATTCAAAAATGAAATGTTTGGCCTCGATAGGATGTTACACAATCCTTGAATGTGCTAGGCTTTGAACACTCAAATAGACCCTTAACATTGCTAAAAGGTAGCAGAAACAAGTCTGATATTTGATTGGATTGATTGGCTTTACCGGATAGAAATTTTCAGGTTGTCACAGTTACTTTATAAATTGATTATACTTTTAATGAGGAAAGGGATTCCCTATCCTACCCATTCGGCTAATGACCCTCCACCAGTTAAGGAAGCGGTGGGTTAGAGTGGACACCCATTAAACAACCATTTTATAGGCCGTAACCCTATACCCCCGTTATAGACCAGCTTCGTGAATGAGGCCTACTAACGGTAAGACTATCATTTCACTTATACATATATAATAATTATTCATATAATATTATATTAGTATAGGGTGAACTTTAAACTTGTAAAATTATGGGGTTTGGAATTTAATAATTTCAAATTAAACTTTTAATTAAAAATTTTTAATTCCAAAACTTAAGGGCAAGTTTTGAACTTTTCAAAAACACATAGGATCAAATAGGAAATAATTTAAATTAAACATTTAATTTAACGATTATCTAAATTTGACCGCTTCCATTTTATTCACAAGATAATTCATCAGATAATTCAAATAATCAAATTTTATCATATAAGGAATTTATTATTCAATTAATTGGTATTTATCTTTTGTTTTGGTAACGATAATCACATAATTATAATAACATTCGGAATTTATTAGTAAAAATTAGTTTTGGTAATTATCCTTCAGGAAAACAGCAAGAAATCCCGAGTATACCTCTGTCTGACTCCCCAGCTCGTCGAGTCGCTCACTGGACTCGCCGAGTGCAGCAAGTGACTCACCGAGTCAGGTCAGGCAGAGGGCAGAAAAACGATTATCATTAAGATGAACATACAAGGCATCAATACAATAGAAACCAGTCAATGCTTTGATACCACTGATGTGTTTGAGCCAAAAGAACATCCTATATGGTCATTCAAACCCTGAAGTTTGGATCTAGGTTTCTCTATTATAGATGCAATTCATCCAAGAGTTATGAACCTTAAATCTAGCATACATATTTCGAAATTATCATATAAAATCAGATCTAGATGATTAACTCTTCAAGAATGGCTTGAATCTTATTCTCTTGGAGCTTAGAGTCATGAATGTCACTCCTCTAATGGCTTACAAACACCGCAAGCAAGATGATGATATTTGAGAGAGGGGAAGAGGCACAATTTTGGCTATGAACTCTTCTAGGGTTTCCAGTGGCCGAAAACAGATGCCCTAGCGGTCTATTTATACTTGTGCTGCTAGGTTTCAGTCGAAACCCTAATGGACAGCTTAGGCCATAAGCAGTCCAAGGAACCTTCTGGAATAAGGCCTCTATGGCCGAAATTAAGATGAACTTGTCCTTAATTTCTTCCATGCCCTAATCCATAAGGCTTCTCAGTCAAATATTCAACTATCAGACGTTTGATACTTTAAGTCCCCTTTATTTAATAAATGTCTTTTAGCCATAGAATTAATTCTTAATTAATTCTTGTCTAATATTAATTAAACTATATGATATCTCTTTTAATATATTATCATACAATATATTAATAAATCATAATAACCTCTTTCTCTCCATAAATCATCCTAACAAGTTACTTTGGTGAAGGCAACCCAAAAAGGTCATGCACAACCGGGTCAAGTACATGCCAAATATTGTTACGGATGTTACATGATCAAGTAAGTGACATTTTCTTTCTAACTTAGCTGCCTTACCTAGATTCTAAGACATGATTTAAACAGAGAGTATGAAAATGCAAACACTAAGTAATCTATCTTTTATGGTGATGTGTGTGCATGTAAAAAGAGAATATGAGAAGGAAATAGTAAAATGCGATGAAGTGTGTGCATGTGAATAGAGAATCTTAGAAGCAAATAGTAAAATATAGTGAAGTGTGTGCATGTGTAATAAATAATGTTAAGGAAACATTAAAACTTAGAAGCATGACTGATTTAAAAGCACCGTGGATTGCCTTGCTGTCACTTACAAATTTATCAACCAAATAAATAATCTGTATGATCCTTCACTTCACATTATAATGAATTTGCTTTGTTGATTATTAATTTTGAACTCATTAACATCACACAGAATAACAGGATTTGTACTCACCAATTATGTCTCACCACAATGCATATATTTGTGTCTAAGGCCTATTTACTTCCCAAACCTTAAATACTGAAAATCCTCATAAACGGTCCCCACATATTTTGAACACTATTCATTTTTAGCATTCCTACCACATACAACCTTTTATTTACCCCTTTCGTTTCAAAAGGTATTGCCAAATACTAAGTAACATGACTTTAAAAGAAAATTATTAAATATAATAATTGACCTAAGAATATAACTACACTTTTCCCTTTCTTTTCTTTCTTTATTTTTTTTAATGTTTTCTTATACCTCAAACTTTTACAAAGTACACAGGCAAATAATTCCAAGCTTTATTTATAGTTGTACTTTAGTTCGTGACTTTCTAAGAAATTCATGGAGTGCTCAGAATCTCTTAGGTCACTAATGGAGTCCATGACTTTTTATGAAACCTTTTTAAATGATATTTCTTCCCATCCATCCAAGCTTTAATAATTAGGTGGATAGATATAAATATATCTCGGTGGAATACTCATCGAGTCCCAAATGTCACAGATTGATTCACCTCCTTATTGAATATATAATTGGACTCAAAGTACATAAATTAAACAGATAAACTTGGAACTTGACTCGCTTTGTTTTAACGAAGAATCTTTTTATTATGTATAGATATTTAAAAAGCAAAACTGTTTAAGTCCCTCAAACTACACAAGTTCATGTTTTTGGCTCATGAGTTCACTAGGAGAGGGAAGCCACAAATATACTATAACACATTGGCTTTACTAAACCTTAGAGTTTGCCTTAAATTATCCCACATAACATTATCACTTGATGTATGTTATGATGGATATTGAGCAAAAAATACAATCATATGTGTGCAAGCAACCCTAACTGAAGATCTACGTTTTCTCTAGTTGAACATACAGGAATGAACAACAAAGTATAAACCCTAGATCCCTAGTGTATAATCAAAATTCACATATTAATGGGTGGTGAACATACCTTTAAGATTGTTATTGTAAACAATATTGAATCCTTGCTTGAAATACCTTTAGTAGTAACCTCCACAAGTGTCGCACCTCTAATGGTTCACAAACAAACTGAAGCAACCAAGGAATATTATTTGTTTTGAAATGTTTATTAAAATGACATCAAGTCATTGTTAATTATTGTTCAAAACTCTTAGATGTCATACAAAACCATTTCTTTTACCTTCTTGAACCAAACGATATCTATATACTTATGTTCTTATATATGTATTGATATTATAGTTTTCATCCTTCATTCAGTTTTCCCACACTCTTGTGTAGCAAGGGTGTATAAACCTGCTTGGACAATCAATTACCTTCCTGTTAACTATTATAGGGACAATTAGGATATACAAAACAATATTCCTATTACAAGGAATTACGCCAGAGTTAGTTCATTCATGAGTCTATACTATACATTACATGTTACATGAATACATCTACATAGATACGCTTACATGAATACCTTTACATAGATACATTTACCTGTATACACTTACATGGATACTTGTACCTAGATTCACAATAATGATTTACTAGTACATTATGTGTAGATTGTCCTGCCTATCCCAGTTCAATGGGATATCTAGACGGGACTAACCATTCCGAAACCCACCTGTTAGCAACAGTGGTAGATGAACATCTACGGATGCCTACGGTTATTAATTATATTAGCGACACCTTTACGGGACTAACTATTCCTTTGGCCTACTGTTCGCTACAGAGGTAAATGACCATCCACGGATGCCTACGGTTAATACTTATACTAGGAGTACCTTTACGGGACTAACCCTTCCTTAAACCTGTTGTAGCTACAGAGGAAAAGTGAACAATCTACGGATGTTCAAAGTTTATACATGTTGCTATTTGCGATTTCATGTTAATCCTAATAAAAAAGGATAACACTTACATGGTTATATTTTTCCTATTACCTTATTTTGTGATACATTCAGATAAGCGATGAGTTAGATTAAGTATTGTTAGTAATAGTCAAAAAGAAGGAAAACCATCTTTGTTATAGCAAAACAAAAGAGTCTTGGTAGAAGACTACTTACAAAGTCTTGGTAGAAGAGTACTTACAAAATGCACGAGTCTTGGTAGAAGACTACTTACAAAACACACGAGTCTTTGTAGAATACTACTTACAAAACAAACGAGTCTTGGTAGAAGACTACTTACAAAACATACGAGTCTTGGTAGAAGACTACCTTCAAAACATTCAGGTCTTGGTAGAAGGCTACTCTTTATACTAATAGAAATCATAGGGATTTGCTAGAGTATTCAAATGCTTTCAACTGCTTTCAAACAGTTCACACTTATACAGTCTTTTTCCAAAGATTTACAAGTCATTACTTTACAGTTTTACAAATCAAAGACACATTAATACTTATGAATTCACCAGCTTTACGCTGAAACTCGCTTTCAAAATAACTTGTATTCTCAGGTCACCAGTTAGACAGGTACGATGGCCAGGTTTTGAGAAGACGGAGCACAGACAAGACTCGTCTTTTATTTTGATTACATATTTTGATGTCTTATTACAATGAAAGAACACACATGTATTAAAACTTTAGTTTTAATGCAATGCATGATGTTGTTACTTGTTTACTACTTTACACTGTTATGATAATTCACATGACGTCCTCCACCCCGGAACGTTTCCGCCGTTCTCGGTTTTGGGGTGTGACAGATTGGTATTAGAGCATTGTTTATAGTGAATATAGTATATCAACCCATAAAAGATATACTAACTATAAATACATTGGGATTAAAACACTCTGTCTAAGAGTATATACTTTTAAATAATAAAATATATAACAATGTATATGTGCCTGCATTCATACTAAAATCCATGTCACAATTACAAGAACAAAAGTATTATGATTATTGAATATGACAAGTAAGTCTGGGGATGTATGGTCAGTCTTGGGAGTAGCATAGCTTGATCAACTATGCTGGTCCGAGGAGTGATTAGCATATGCCCAAGAATGGGTGTGATATGGCAGCAAGTCTAAAAACTTACCAACATTACCACAATGAGAACATTATAACAGAACCTAAGTCTAAAATACAATAGAGGTGTTTCACGTTACTATAATTACTTACTTGAAAACTAAAAAGGGTCATCATTACTAAGTTGATAGTTGCTAAGTGGATACACTAAGGCTATATGTAACTAGGACATTATAGACTTAGAATCGGTGAAATTTTTTCTTTACCCCTATTCCTCATGAATATGGATTTAAGGTCACTTATTCAAAGGCCCATCCTATGTTGATTACATATAACCGGTATGCACTTTACAAATAGCGATATAACTAATGAAGATTTTCTAATAATTATCTAGATAGTTCATCTAATAATTATTTTCTTACCCCAATTCTCGCGTAGATAACATGGCTGGACTCCATCCCCACGGCAACCAGTACCTTCCGAATGAGGTCATTGCTGGATGGTTTGAAGAAGAACTAGAGAATGATCATCCTATCTCTGTGAATGATCACCATGATGAAGACCTTTCGGACGGTGCTAACTCCGGACCCGAGGTTGAGATCCTACCCCAGGCAGCTCCCTTTCCAATTCCTAACCCTCGTCCGTATTTTCATGGTCCGACGCCTAAGTGTGTGGAATGCTTGGAAACATGGAGCCAAGGACAAGATCAGACCATGCCATTTAATGGTGACTGAAGCTTCTATGACCTAAGCAATGGGGGCTCAGCAGACAGAATCTTGCCAATCTTGGTCTGCAGAGTGGCCCGAAATGAGATTCAAGGCAGGACAGCCCTACATCAGATCACTGAGGTTGTCGCTGATGCGAGAATGCATACCCTCCGCACCATTCGTCTAGAAGATGCTCATGAGAGATCTGAGAGAAACCATGAAACCCTGCTGCAAGCAGCGGCTGAATCACGAGCCGAAGTCATAGAACTTCGAGGATGCCAGAAGGTGTACGAAAGACACCTACTTGACGTGGAACGCCAACTGGCTGAACTGAGAGTTCACCAGAGGGATAACCGTCGCCAGTAGTATATGCTTTACTTTGTTTTTCCTTGTTAGAAAGGAATCGTTTTCTGTCTAAGCCCGATGTGGCATTTTCTATGAAACTATCTTGTACTGTAAGTACTTTAGTTAGGTCTTTATGTTGTCAAGAACTATCTTCTCTGGATATGATGTAAGACCTTTGACAAGGTCATTTTCCTGAACTTATACGTCGTGAATATCAAAGATATTGACAGTCGGCTAACTTCTGTGTCATTTTCTTCAAAATACTCTTATCATACTTTCATTAAAGTCTATCAGAAACATGCTTTAGTCAAGTCATTGGACTATAGCAATTTAACTCCGGAGACATCTCCAAGTCTCTTTCAATGGTTGGATCATGTTATTCACCAACTAACTATACCTCGGCTAGAACGAAAAACATCTTGAGACCATCGTACGAACTTACTTCCAATCTTTGCTAGGACTGCATCATAGGGATGTAGGTAAAACCTTCGTGAACATACTTCCGTTCCGTACTAGGACTGCATCATAGGGATGTGGGACAAACCTTAGAGCACACACTTCTATTCTTTACATGAGCGGTCTAACTACGTCAATGTTCAACCATACTCGCTCACAAATTCATTTTTCTTTCCGTGAAACAGAATCATGTCGCCAAAGAAAAACGATCAACCCCTCAACCAAACACCAACTCTTCAGATTGATGTAGCTACCTTTCAAGCTGCAGTCTCGGCTGCCGTGTCAGCTATTATGACCCACCTGAATTCTAACAACGCAAATGTTAGCGGGATTGTTAACAACAATTCTAATCCGGGTAACAATCAAGCACCTCAACAACCAGCAAACTACCACAACACCCCGAGTCCCGAGACCAAGAGTAACAAATGGAAGTCTTGGGCTAAATCTAAGGACAAATCGCTTCGAAGGGAGAACAGGAAACAACCACCAGTAACAACCTTCACAGCCACGACATCGGTACCTCCTACTACCATCCCTTCGGGTATCCCAATTGTCCCTAACCCAGCCAGACAATATGCTGGAAACCTCCCAAAATGCATCAAATGCAGTTATCACCACCATGGACCTTGTCGGGAGATGCAATGCTCAAACTGCAACAGAAAGGGGCACACCATACGTTACTGCAAAAGCCTAACAAGGTCGATCAACCAAGTGCCCAGCACCGGTGTAAACCAGACTTGCTACGGTTGTGGCAAGGTGGGTCACTACAAAAGGAACTGCCCTGAGGCAGCAAATGCTGGCATAGACGGAAGTATGCTACCGACCACCGCCGCAGGAGAGACTACTCTGGACCCACGTTAATGTAATTTAGGCGTTTCGTTTTAACAGACTTATGAACCATCCAAAACAAGTGCAACCAGAGTCTTATCTTTTGCGAGATCCCGTCCGTTTAGGGATACTCGTGCTGCGTATACTTGTCTTTTGTAGTATACCTTGTTCGCAACAATAGTCTTGTGGTAAATCTAAAAGTACAGTAACTCGATTAATGGTTGCATTGTTGTGTTTTGTCTGTAACGCCTTATGTTCAAATCTAATGTCTTTAGTTTCTGTATGATTCCGACTGTATCATACGACTCGAGTAAATTCGATCCTCGCAATACTAGCTTCATACGTACATCTCTTTTTGCGAGATCGCTTTTCTAGCGAAGCCATCATATCATAACACCGAAGTACTCATGCATGGAGTACCTTATAGTTCTTTTCCTTTCCGAAGGAATCCCCGCATTATCACTCGTGCAGTACGTCAAGTTCAATCCAAAAATTCATACAGTTGATGTATCACTGAAGAATGTATACATAGGGGTGATATATAATCAAGGTTCTACGGGTTTAGAATTGCTGATTCCATTTTAACTTCTTTTCTCTCAAGGGGATGTGAGCTTAAAGAAGAATCAGTTATTCGACTACCTTTTCAATCTTAATTATATACGACTCGTATACATGAGATTGTGATCGTTGAACCATGTATGAATTCTAATATGAACTTTAGGACGGAGACTGCCCAAGACTACGAGTAATTGCATTGGCATGTGAACAAACTTAGACCTCAATATGACTCTTATAACCGGATCGCCTTACAGTTTAAACACCTACGGAGATACAAGAATAGCCCGGACAACTCAGTGAACTACTCAGCAAAAGAATTGGAAGACCAGGCTTCTCACCCTTGAGAGCTCCGGTCTTATTTTTCTAGAAGTCGATGGATTGCATCATATGTACCTCGACTATCGAGGACTCCATCAAGATTTCCATTAGAAATCATAGGAAAGAATTACTTTCAGAAATGGACTTGAGATATGAATATCACCAAGTTTGAGTGTGAGGGAAGGATGTCCGGAAGACTACCTTCCGAACTCGATGCGGACACTTCGAGTCCGTCGTGATACCCCTCGGATAGGACCAATACGCCCGAAGCATTCATGAGTTTAATGAATAGAGTCCGTCTTTCTTACTTGGATTAGTTTGTCATTCTCCGTGTAACGACTTACTTCTCTACCTTCGTAGTAAGAAGGAACCCGCATAAACATTACCTTCAGAGGAACTTTCGCGAAGTTCTCTAAACACGAGTTGCGGAGTCAGATTCCTAAGATACACTATTAGTGATGTGGGAATTTTTGAGAACTCTTGCAATTTGTCAAAACCGTTGAGAATTTGTCAACACCAGAGACGCCGACAGAAATTCGCCAAATTCTAGGTCGTGCAGACCTACCATGGTAGTCCATTCAGAACTCCTCGAAAATTACAGAAACCCTTTCGACTTTGACCTAGCAAGGGGTGGCCCTTGAATGGGAAGTTAAGCAGGAGAAAGAACCTTTGGAATTCCAAGTGAAAGACCAAATTCCTTAGGAAGTCTCACTCTGGGGATGGCTTAATACGCTTCGTAAAGCGTGGAAAGCTAAATCCAATATAGTTAGGACCTCCGAGATTCTTACCAGAATCGGTCATGTATCTCACAAACTAGACCTACTCCGCGAACTCAGTAACATACATTTTACCCTTCGCATCTCAATTTTCAAACCGTACCTTTCTTTTAGGACTCTCGTAAGCCACTCGACGAGATTGAGATTAACGAGATCCTCGCCTTCGTATTAGAACCGTAGTGACCCTCGACCGAGTGGTCAAGCGGACGAAGCAGAGCCGCCTCCCTATAGTGAAGGTTCGTTGGGATACCAACCGAGGACCCGATTTCACTTAGGAGCGCGAGAACCAATCGATTAGGAAGTTCACACCTCTTGACTCGATCATTCATACCTACTTCCTTACCTAAATTCTAATTTTGGGACGAAATTCCCTTTAACGGGGGGATGATGTGACAACCCGGAATTTTCATTCGGTCAAACCCTAAAAGTCAATCTCTTCATATTATAAGTCAAGTTCACTTTTACTTATTTTTGGGAAAAATAATTTCATTTGATTATTTTAATAATTAATCTTTAAACGAACGGGTGAACGGATGGGCCGTCTCGGGTCTCGAAATTCTAAACCGCGAATACCATGTAGCTTAGAAGTTCGCGGCCAAACATTTATGTTTGGGCCGTAAACTACCCCCAAAAATGTAAACTAATGCCTTAAGAATGAGTTTACTCCCCAAACTAGTCATTTTATGTTTACTCCCCAATTACCAAAAGAGTAAACTCAAAAACACTCTCAAGTATCATCCAATATTTAATTCAAGATCTTCAAACTTGTAAGTATTCTAGCCATTTCAAGTTGGTATAACACTTAATCTAGTGATTGTACATCTTTTAATCCATCTATTTTTGTGTTTTGATTAGATTTCCAAAAACACCAAGAACACACACTAACTGTTCTTGGACTTTTAGCTCATTTCAAGCTTCCTAATAGTAAGTACTTCCATCCTTGAGTCTTAATAAGCTTGTATTACATGTTAACATGAAAGAAAAGTCCCAAGAACACCAAGATCAAGGTGTTCATGGTTTTGGGAGGCTGCCAAAACCGTAAACACCAAATATGGTGCAAAGTGGTGCCTTAAGGTGCCTAGATGCTTCACCATGCCTTAGGGACTTGTCTAGATTCATCCTTAATGAGTTTATCACACAAAAAGCACCAAAACCTTACATTTTCATGAGTTTACGGTTTGGGGATCTCACAAAACCATAAGCACCCCAAAAGGTGCATAAAATTCCCATAAAAGTCCAGTGGTTATTCCTTATGTCTAAATCTAACCTAGACTATTTCCATGATTGCGCTAGGGACTTGAAACCCCCGAAATACCAAACTTATGGGTTTAAGGTAATAAACTCATTTGTTTAAGGTAGTAAACTCATGAGTTTAAGGTAGTAAACCCAAAGGGAAATGACCATGAGGCCGTAAACTCCTCAAAGGAGTGTTTTGTTGCCCTAGTCCCTTCCTAAGGCCTAACCACCAAGTAGAAATGCTTCAAAGGCTTTTAAAACCTCAAAACAATATATGGTCATAAAGTTTAGAGTTTAGGAACGTAAACCCTTAATTTTACTACCGTAAACTCCTTGGGTAATGGTCATTAAAACTGTAAACTCCAAAGGAGTTTACCCTTGAACTCCAAACACTCTAGCTTTGCCCTACAAACACTAGGATGCAACCCTTGTGATCGTTAACACTTGAAACAAAGTGTTTTCTTGTTCTAGAGTGTCCTAACTTAATTTATTAGTTATAAATTGGCTAATTAGTTATATATATATATATATATATATATATATATATATATATATATGTTCATTATATGATAACTAGGCTCGTGCGCATGTACAAGTCCCCATTTGTCACCTAGCACCATATCCGACACTTCAATCCAATCCACTCGCTGCAAGTGAGTTCATACCCCTTAATCAATGTTTTAAATGATTTTAAATGCTTTAATGAGGGGAATACAAGTAGAAAACCGTATGCTATTAAATCGCTCATATGTATTTTATAACTGTGTTTTCATCTAGCAGATTTCACATACTTCAAAATGTGATGCATGAAATGGTTTTCTATCTTAAAATACCTTGGTAGCAAATGTATTTGTTTTGAAATGTTTATTAAAATGACATCAAGTCATTGTTAATTATTGTTCAAAACTCTTAGATGTCATACAAAACCATTTCTTTTACCTTCTTGAACCAAACTATATCTATATACTGATGTTATTATATATGTATTCATATTATAGTTTTCATCCTTCATTCAGTTTTCCCACACTCTTGTGTATCAAGGGTGTATAAACCTACTTGGACAATCAATTACATTCCTGTTAACTATTATAGGGACAATTAGCAGATACAAAACAATATTCCTATTACAAGGAATTACACTAGAGGCAGTTCATTCATGAGTCTATACTATACATTACATGTTACATGAATACGTCTACATATATACGCTTACATGAATACCTTACATGAATACCTTTATATAGATACATTTACCTGTATACACTAACATGGATACTTGTACCTAGATTCACTAGGATGATTTACTAGTACATTATGTGTAGATTGTCCTGCCTATCCTAGTTCAACGGGATATGTAGACGGGACTAACCATTCTGAAACCCACCTGTTAGCAACAGTGGTAGATGAACATCTACGGATGCCTACGGTTATTACTTATATTAGGGGTACCTTTACGGGACTCACCCTTTCTTAAACCTGCTGTAGCTACATAGGAAAGTTGAACAATCTATGGATGTTCAAAGGTTATACATGTCGCTATTCGCGATGTTGTGTTAATCCTAATACAAAAGGATAACACTTACATGGTTATATTTTTCCTATTACCTTATTTTGTGATACATTCACATAAACGATGAGTTAGACTAAGTACTGTTAGTAATCGTCAAAAAGAACAAAAACCATCTTTTTTATAGCAAAACACATGTGTCTTGGTAGAAGACTAATTACAATACACACGAGTCTTGGTAGAAGACTACTTACAAAACACACGAGTCTTGGTAGAAGACTACTTACAAAACACACGAGTCTGGGTAGAAGACTACTTACAAAACACACGAGTCTGGGTAGAAGACTACTTACAAAACACACGATTCTTGGTAGAAGACTACTTAGAAAATAGACGAGTCTTGGTAGAAGACTACCTTCAAAACATTCAGGTCTTGGTAGAAGGCTACTCTTTATACTAATAGAAATCATAGGGATTTGCTACAGTATTCAAACGCTTTCAACTGCTTTCAAACAGTTCACACTTATACAGTCTTTTTCCAAAGATTTACAAGTCATTGCTCTACAGTTTTACAAATCAAAGACACATTAATACTTATGAATTCACCAGCTTTACGGTGATACTCGCTTTCAAAATAACTTGTATTCTCAGGTCACCAGTTAGAATGGTACGATGGCCAGGTTTTGAGAAGACGGAGCACAGACAAGACTCGTCTTTTATTTTGATTACATATTTTGATGTCTTATTACAATGAAAGAACACACATGTAGTAAAACTTTAATTTTAATGCAATGGATGATGTTGTTGCTTGTTTACTACTTTACACTGTTATGATAATTCACATGACGTCCTCCACCCCGGAACGTTTCCGCCATTCTCGATTTTGGGTTGTGACATTAGAGCCCAAGGAAACCCTAGGATCATCTATAATTCCTTCCTCCTACTATATGGAGGTTCTAGTATTGGTCAATGCTCAACTATTGAACATTTTCACCTTTAGTCCCTATAGTTTTAATTAATTCCTTTAATCCCAAAATTAACTCCAAATTAATTTTTGATTAAATATTAATTAAACAATATGATTTCTAATTAATATATTATGCCCATAATACATTAATAAATCATTTATTTTGATTTCTAATTAATTTATTATCCAAGTAAAAAAATTAATAAATCATTCTTCTCTCTCTAATAGTTATCCTATTCAATTGCCAGGTTTGAGGGCAACCCAAAAGGATTGTGCTGCTATCAATTCAAGTATATACCAATTATAATTACGGGCTTAAACACCTAATCCAATAGTATCCCACTTGGATAAGTCTAATAACTATAATTGGCAATATAACTACCAAATTGATCAGCAAATTGTAGCTACCAAAAGCCTCTGTCGAACTATGACCTAGTCAGTAACATGTCCTTAGATAAGTGATCAAATATTCATCGGTTCTATAAGATATCGTATAGACATGAGACATGGGTTATGATTATTCTCTCTGTTCAAGATTTGTTTCTCGATTTCTGATTTATGATGACTGAAATCAGACTACCAATTGAACACATCAATTCAGTCCAAGCTTGGCCAAGCGCTTTAAATGTCATCATCAAATCATCGAGGGGCCCACAGATATCGCTTTTTCATGTTAGGGCAAAAGGAACAGATAAAATTTGACTTATATGCTTGCACTATTCGCTCATCAAATCACACACAACAATACGTTTTATAACATCAAGTTACTAATGCGTTTACGTATTATCAATGCCCAACAAATTGGTAAACAGCAACTCATATCTCTCTGGTTCAAGAATATAAGATATTATCGTCTCAAAATTACTCGTGATAAAATCCATGAAGTAATTCTCTGAGCGTTGGTTAATACAATAATTAAATTCCCATTTCAAAAGTACTCATGAATATTGCAGGAAAATTATTGTTATGTCCAAGCCCTTAGACAATCTACAATCCAATTCATGACAGTCTTAATTCGCTACTTACTTCTAAAAGTACGATCGACTGTGGATGTTTGAATAATCCAATTATTCGGGAAGTAAAACTAGCAAAGTGAAACACAATAATAACCTAATTAACTATGGTCTCGAAACTATTGAATATAAATAAAACACTTATTGTTTAATCACCATATTAATTAGACTTTATTAATTTTATAATGTTTCGATTAATCAACTAAACACTTGAATTAAACATCAGTCATGCCATGCATACTTTGTCTCTCTATGGCCCTTCCTTTGTGAATAGATCAATTGGATATTATTCCAATGATGCTCATGTATCACAATTCCAAATCCTTATTACAAGTGTATGATGGGATTAAAACAACTTTTAATCTAAGAAGATCGATTAGATCATGAACAAGTATATGAATATGAAACAGTTAAAAACGCAATAATAAGAACAAACAGCTTGAATCAAACGTGTCGAATGATTAAATAAAATCCTTAGAAGAGCTCGATTAAGAACATCAACTGTAAAGGATTAGAAGATTACAAGAATGATTACAGAAAAATATAATACTCTCAATCAATCGCTGTATCAATCACCTCTAAAATCTTAACCTAATATGCATGCAAGCATTTAACTTATATACAATACATAAAAGGCTCTCGGTTGGACAGGCCCAAACCGGAGAATAAAAGGCTAATCTAACGAGCCCTTAAGACGCAACATCAAAACTCTTTTCAGCCCAACAATCTCCCCCTTTGCGTCAATTTGGAGCGAGACTTTCACTTCCTACTTGGGCCGGCGGCTGAAGCTGGTACCTTCTTCTTCACGGTACTAAACAGACACTTGGTTATGGAAAGGATGGTCTGTCTAAACCGGATGTACCAATTGATCATATCATTGAAGTATTTGATATCATCAGCCGAATTGTCTTTACACTGCTTGATGATGAATAAGATGTGCTCCAAGCAAGTTGTAGTGTAAAGATGTTTGTCAGCTAAAGCGAAGAGACATTTCTGTCCTTCGGCTCTAGTGAACATCATAGAGTTTCGCCTCGAATCTATCTTGCCCATTAGCATTTGATTCAGATCACTGGCCGATCCCACAGGCTTGACTTTCGGTTTCTTCTTAAAAACTGTGGCAACCTCCTGATCCATTAGGGCCACCTCCATGATGTAGCATGCCAGCATCCTTTTGACATGGTCTAAGATGGGACCATATTCGGCTTTGTTTGTCAGCAGGATGTTGTACAAGACTATCCAATCATGAGGGTTCAGATTGGGCAGATCCGCCAGAGAAATCATGTGGGCAGTTCTTGCAGATCCTCGGATAAGCTTGAACTTGACGTTTGTAAATCTCCCCACGGCAAAAGGCTTCATCACCCGAACATTGACAATCTTCTGGGCGCTCCATGTAAGGAATTGAGGGCGAGCGGCCTCCAGGTAGAAGTCAATGAGCTCCCTGTCAAGCTCATCGTTCGGATGCGGGACTTCAGAAATGTTAGAGAAGGCGTGGAAGATGAACGCCTTTCGAGTCAGTGGCATATCGAACTGCGAATCAATGGTGTTGTTGTAGTCGAACGATATCACCGGCTCGAGCCATAGTATGCATGGAGTCTTTATGGCCTCTTTTATCAACCGTTCCTTGGTCCAGGCAGGGAAGAGCAACTTTCGGCTCTCAAGGAGATCGTTGGCTTCTTTTTGTTTACGTTCGGCTTCTTCAGCTTCACGTGCCACACGATTGACATCGTCATTGGTATTGCGACTGTTCTTTCTCTTTAACATGTCCGCAATAGTCTCCTTGTCTTCATCTTCATCTTCATCTCCATCCTCTGCTATGTGTTTGCCCTTGTTCTTCACACCCGAACCCGAGGCATAACCAGTTTGGGGTGGTTCGGTTGTGTGAGTAGCGTTGGAGGACGGAGGTGGTTTCGATCCTTTCTTCTCTTCTCCCCCTTGTTTCGGAATGGACACGAAACTCGGAAGGCCTTCAATTTTGCTTAAGAGGGCCATGGCCGGGGAGAGCTTTTCAGCGAGGGTGCGCCTCACTGAATGATTAAGGATGGGGTCGTGTGCTTCCAGGATGTTGGATAGAGCCGCGTGGACATCCGAAACACACGTCTTGATGACTTCCCTCTCAGATCGAAGAGCTTCCAATTGTTGTTTAGAGTTGGAAAGCTGCGTGCTCTTGACCTTTAGGGCAGTTGTTTTACTTGCCAGAACGTCCATCAGAGAGTTCTCTGCCGCAAGATCCTCTTGTAGTTTTGCCAGACGGGCATCGATGGAGGCACGGAGTGCCGAGTTGTCGTCGCTGAGGTTTTGGCGGAGGGTAGCGAACGAAGTCAATTCCGTCGAGACAAACTTGGCCAATTGTTGAACAATCGGTTCAAGAATCGTCTTTGTGGCATTGGCGCTTTCCTGCAGAGACTTTAGCAGGTCCGAAGCGTCGGAGAATAGTTTATCGACTTTTTCGGTCGCAGCCTCACAGGCTCGGGTGGAGGCGTCTATCGCAGCAGTTGCTGAGGCTACTGAGTCATGTTGAGCCCTGGAGAAGGCATCAACGATCCTCTGAAGGGCAGCTTCAGATAAGGTGGACTGCTGGTTTGAAGAGGAGGCGAGAAGTTGATCAACCTTCTCGTTAAGATCGCGGAGATGCTTCTTTGTCACTGGAGCATCATCCTCCTCATCACTCTGAACTTGAAACGGACTATAGTAGACCGAATCAAAGTTCATGTGATCACCACCAAGGAATTGATCATCGCCATCGGAGGCGTCTTCTGGAGATTGAGGTGGTGGTGAAGTTGGGGGTGTTATGGGTTTAGTTGGTTCAGGTTGAGTAGGTGGGGGGTTAGTTTCGGGTGGTGGTTGTGTATGGGTTTCGGTTTGTGGAGGTTCGGTTACGGGAGGGGTTTCGGTTACAGGTGGTGTTTCGGTTGAGGTGGTGAATATGGGTGGAGGTATAGGGAATGAGGTTGGTGGTATAGTAGGGGTTATGGTGGGAATGGAAATAGGTATTGTGGGTGGAGGGGAAGGAACTGGGGATTGGTGAAGTTCCATCTCCGGGGTTGGGGACCGAGGGGGTGTGTTGCCTCGTAGAGGAGAGACATCGCCTTGTGATCCCTCAGCGTCCGAACTCTCAATTTCGGATTCACTTGATGAGGAGGAAAGGATTAGCTTTCGCTTTTGTTGGGTCTTCCTCCTTTTCGGTTGTGGTGACGAAGCAGCCTTCGGTTGTTTGCGCTTCTTGGGAGAAGGTTTTGGGGCTTTGGATGGTTTCTTCCCCTTGTCTGCCTTTTTACCCCTGGCCACCGGTTTGTCGGCATCATGAATTGATCGCAGCATGTCCGGTGTCAGGTCCCTCGGACCAGATGGCCCTAACTCCTTGATCGCCTTGATCATACTGCTGTCTGATGGCACACTACCATACATCGACTCCGGGATAGAGCCAATGAAGGAGAATTTCGATGCATCGGATACGATGATCTTCTTGGTATGGAAGGTACCAACAGAAGACATCGGGGCACCGTCAGCAGTTGGGACCTCAAACCTGTCCATGGCCCATCTTGTGATCAAGATCCAGAACCGGGCTAGCGACATTTCAGAGTGACGAGAAGTGGAAGAAAGGCTCTGAATCAGTTGTTGCCAAAGGACAAAACCATAATCGAGGTTGATCCCGTTGTACACCCCGTACATGATTGACAGGAAAAGACGACTGGCTCCGTCCGATCCTGAGCTCCTCTCAGACAGTCCCTTGAAGAGAACTGTAAATAGCCCATTCCACAGGGGCGGTAGGCATGACTTCTTGAACCTGGCGACGGAGGTAAGAACTTCCGTGTAGCCCATATTGTAGAACATGTTGTAGAGCATACCAACCGGAATCGTCTCCGGGTGAACACGCGATGGGTCAGCAGCAAACCCAAGCATGGTGCAGAAGCGGGGACGAGAAATCGACGTTTTGTGTTCCGCCACTTCGAAAAATATTCTGTCGACGCCCTTGTCGTAGTAGGCAGTCGCATAGACTTGAGATAGAGCCACCATTGGCACCGTTGCAATTCTGGACAATGCCGGAGCAAGCTGGGAGTACTTGAGGCATTCGATAACCGGCGACATGTAGGGATCATAGGCTAGTGGGTTCAGATCAATCACGAGGCATTGCTGAGGACGGATTGGAAGAATTTGAGAAGTAGCATGGACGGAAGAGGATTCAGCCATTGTTGCAGGTTGGAGAAGAAGATAACCGGGAGAGAGTTTGGAAGTATATTTGCTTTGGAAATTATGGGGCAGTAAAGAGGTAAAAGGTGGTCTGGATGGGTTTTTATAGTAGGTGATAGGAGAGAGAAAGATCGATTCAAATCTCTTATGGAAATACGGAAGGGTTTTTGAGTGACTGATTGGTGACAGTTGGGACGTGCGATGATCACGTAGGAGAGAGAGTGTCAGATTCCTAGGATCACGCCGCCCAATAAGCGCCGGTTCAGAGAGAGGAACCGTTTCCATTTCCACACACGCCATTAATGCCAGATGGATGACGCTTCAATACTACACACGCGTCCAAAAGTGTCAGAAAAAGCGCGGCCGCTTCAAATTCACGCGCCCTCCTTTTTACCGTCGTTTGAATATCTATCCTTTGAACTTCCGCCGCGTCAGCAACTTTTTGTCTTTTTCCCCTTTTTAATCAGCTGTATTCAATTGAGGACCCACGTGGCTAATTTTTGGCCACAACTTCATTAGTAATCCCTCAGTAATAAACCAGCCTGTAAAATGATTAGTAACGGAATTTTGAAAATCTAGGATTTTCGTGCAAAGAGTGTAAAAGATAAGGAAATAAAGCAACTCTTTTTGGGATAATCTGTGATGTCAATTATGACACGAAACTGATGATCCCGGGCACGAATCTCTTCCTTCAAGATCAAGAAAGACCTCAAAGTGTTAGTGTGGAATCCCGTTGAATTACGATCAAACATTTATAAATAAATGTTGAAAGGCTTCTTTTAATAAGGCTAATTAAGGGTGGTTTCGCTTTGATTCAACAATTCAATTCTTGATATAAGAACGAAAGTGAACAAAGTACTTGTGAGACCGGTGTAGTCTGTTGAACAAGTAGGGTAGAGTTGATTTTTAAGTGACTTGGTTAAGTATAAAATCTCAGAAAAAAAAAAAAATTATAACAGGATACCATGGGAAGAAATGTTATGGTGTGTAACAATTTCATTGGAATAAAAAAAAAATTGAGATTTCATGAAGGTACATTCGTCAATTCATTGGTGAAAACTTGATCAAGTTAATTGGTCACCGTCAATTCATTGGTGTTGAATTTTGGGTTTCACTCAGCTCGTAGTGGCACGAAGCTAAGATCATAAACACAGATGTTGTGTAACCATAAACCTCAGCGGTAGTTTCTGAGAGTCTCAGGGGTTACAGTGATGAAGCGAATGTTATGGAGAAGTGTAATGGGGATGGTGAAAGAAGACATAGTACCTCTGCTGCGAACAAAAGGACCAAGCAGGAGACTCTGAACTCATGTGAGAAAAGAGTGAGGTAGCTCACGATTAGAATAAATGAGTTAGCCTTATTGGGAAGACAAGGTTTGTGTATACCAGGTCATGAAGGCCATTATTCAAAATCTTATGAGGCTTGGGACACATACAACAGCATGCTTCTAGGGACACTTAAGTAAGTCATCAAATATATCCCCATAAACGAATGAGCACACAAATAAATAAAATATTGTTGCATTTTATGAAATGTTTAATAAATAAAAAAAAATTAAAAATAGTAAGAGTTAAAATAAAAATAAGACTAAAAAAAAAAAACTCTGGAAAGAAAAAAAAATTGTAAAACCGAACCCGAACGTTCGGTTGGTTTCGGTTGGAAAAAGTTGAAGAACCGAACCCGAACCTTCGGTTGGTTTCGGTTCAGGAAAATTTTGAAAAACCGAACCCGAACCTTCGGTTGGTTTTGGTTCTTGAAAATTTTTTTTTTTTTTTTTTTTTTTAAGAAACCAAGGAGTTTAGAGAAAAAAAACTTGTTACGTAAAGAAAAATAAATTTTGCACAAGAAATATACAACACAGAAAAACTACCTTTGAAGTAATGAGCGAGTCAGATGGTTGAACCGAACCCGAACGTTCGGTTGGTTTCGCTTCTTACAGTTGAGATTGAGAGGTAGTGTGAGGAACTGACTCTGATTCCATCATACCGAGCCCTTGCAATATTTTATTGAATGATGCTTCAGGAAGAGCTTTGGTAAAGACATCAGCCAGTTGATCAGTGGTTCTTACGAAGTGAACTTCGACATTTCCATCTTCCACATGATCTTTGATGAAGTGATACCTCAGTGCTATGTGATTGGTTTTAGAGTGTTGCACTGGATTATGACAGATCCTAATTGCACTTTCAGAGTCACAATATAGTGGGATCTTCTTCATATTGAGTCCATAGTCTCGAAGTTGACTCTGGATCCAAATCACTTGTGATGTGCAGGTTGCAGCGGCAATGTATTCCGCTTCAGCAGTAGACAGCGACACACATGTTTGTGTCTTGGATTGCCAGCTGACCAACTTCCCATCAAGAAATTGACAGCCACCAGTTGTGCTTTTGCGGTCGAGTCCACATCCTCCAAGGTCAGCATCAGAATAGGCTTGAACGAAAAAGCCTGAATTGGATGGATACCATAGACCTAAGGAGGCGGTTCGCTTGAGATAGCGTAGGATGTTCTTCACTGCCAGCATGTGAGGTTCGCGTGGGTTAGCCTGAAATCGAGCACAATAACACACAGAAAACATGATATCAGGCCTGCTAGCAGTTAGATACATCAATGAGCCTATCATTTGACGATAGAGCGTGATGTCAATAGCCGGTTTATCTAGTGAAGGGGTCAGCTTGGTGCCGAATGCCATTGGGACTTTGACTTTTGAGTCTCCCATCATTCCAAACTTGGCTAGGAGAGTCTTCGTGTAAGCTTCCTGATTGATAAAGATGCCTTCAAGTCCCTGTCTTATGTTTAAACCAAGGAAAAAGTTAATAGGACCCATTGAGCTCATTTCAAACTTAGTCTCCATCAACTTTCTGAATTCAGCTGTTAAGCTGGGATTCGTGGAGCCAAAGATGATGTCATCGACATAAATTTGAACTATCATAAGGTGGTTACCTTCCTTTTTGCGAAAGAAGGTTGGGTCAACCGAACCTTGTTTGAATTTGGACATCTTCAAAAATTTTGTAAGCGTTTCATACCAGGCTCTCGGAGCTTGTTTGAGGCCGTACACAGCTTTATCCAGAATGTAGCAATGATTTGGATACTTTTCGTTCACGAACCCAGGAGGTTGCTCCACATACACAGTTTCTTCAAGTTCTCCATTGAGAAATGCACACTTGACGTCCATTTGGAAAACCTCAAAGTTTTTGTGAGCAGCATAGGCCAGAAATATTCTAACCGATTCTAGCCTAGCTACTGGAGCGAACGTCTCTTCGTAATCAATCCCTTCCTCCTGACAGTATCCCTTGACAACCAGACGAGCCTTGTTCCTTATGACATTACCTTCCTTGTCCATTTTGTTTCTAAAAACCCATTTAAGACCAACAACCGAAGCATCTGGAGGAGTTGGAATGAGGCGCCAGACTTTGTTCCTTTCAAACTCGTTCAGTTCGTCTTGCATCGCTTGAACCCAATTAGAGTGATCGAGGGCAGTGTTCACGGTCTTCGGTTCAACTTTTGATACGAATGAGTTAAACATACAAAACTCAACCTTTGAGAATAAGGATGTCTGTTTTGCCCTCAGTTGAGATCGGGTCAGAACCTTTTCAGATACATCACCAACTACTTGGGAGATAGGATGATCTTTGGTCCATTTTGTGAGAGGAGGGTAATTCGGATCGAAGGTTGGATCTAGTTCAGCATTGATCATCTCTTCGGGCTCAGATTGGCTATCGTCATCAAGCGTCATATCATCATGCTCCCCCTCAATTGATGAGTCTTGAGAAACATGAGTTTCAGGCATTGAAGCACCTTCGGTTGGAGAAGTACCTTCGGGTGAGGTTGTAGAGCTTTGCTCCCCCTCGATATGAGAACTTGGCTCCCCCTCGATATGAGAACTTGGCTCCCCCTCGACTGAAGCATTGTTGGTTGGAGAGTCATCAGTGGGCAATTCTCCTTCATGTATTCTTCTTGCAGCTTCTTCGACAATCTTCTTCATATGATCTATCTTGTTGTTAGCTGCACCTGCTTCGGAGAGAGAAGCTTTTTCCGGTTCGTCAAAGAGATCCAGAAAGTTCTCGTACATATTGGCGATTGAGACTGTGACTTGACCAGTTTGAGGAAAGATTTCCCTGGCAGTGTCATCTATGGCCTGTAGCTTCTTGACATAGCTATCGTCGAAGGTCACATAGTATGTCTCTTCAATCCTTCTTGATTGTTTGTTTAGGACCCTGTACGCCTTTGAAGTGAGTGAGTAACCCAGAAAGATTCCCTCGTCAGCCTTGACATCAAACTTGTTGCGGTGTTCTTTAGAGTTAAAGATGAAACACCTTGAGCCAAACACGTGGAAAAATTTCACGTTGGGTTTTCTGTTATTTATTATCTCATATGGTGTGAGCGTGAATCGCTTGTTGAGATAGGACCTGTTTTGTGTATAACACCCAGCAGAAATAGCGTCAGCCCAAAAATAAAGAGGTAAGGAAGCGAAACTTAACATAGTTCGGGCAGCTTCACACAACGATCGGTTTCGTCTTTCGACTATTCCGTTCTGTTGTGGTGTGTAGGGAGCTGAGAAATTATGACTGATTCCCTTTTCTGCAAGAAACTCTTCAAACTCTTTGTTCTTGAATTCGAGACCATTGTCGCTCCTTATGTTGCGAACGACCTTCTTGAGCTGGACTTCAATTTGCTTGATAAACACTTTCAGCTTTTGAGTCGCTTCAGATTTGAGCTTTAGAAAGAACGCCCATGTAAATCGAGAGAAGTCATCAACGATAACAAGAATGTACTTGCTACCACCGATGCTTTCAATTGATGAAGGACCACACAAATCGATATGAAGTAATTCGAGTGGTTCAACAACTTTTGTGTTAATTATGGATGGGTGACTTTGACGACTCTGCTTTCCCATTTCGCATGCAGCACACAAATGCTCTCTGTCAAACTTGAGCAATGGAAGACCCCTAACATGACCTCCAGTGACAAGTCGGTTGATATCTTTGAAATTGAGATGAGAGAGTCTTCGGTGCCATAACCAGCTTTCGTCGGATTGAGCTTTTGATAGCAGACATATAGCTGGGTTTCCTTTGATGGGTTTCATGTTCAGAGGAAACATTTCACCCTTTCGCTCTGACTTCAGAATCACTTTCTTTGTCTTTTTCTCTATGATTTCAGAACCTTCATCATCGAATGAAACTTTGAGACCAGTACCTCCAACAAGCTGAGATACACTGATGAGGTTGTGTTGAAGTCCTTCCACATAGGCCACCTTTCTTATGGTAAAATCACCATTCGTTATCATTCCATATCCCTTTATGGTCCCGAAAGAGTTATTTCCAAACTTAACGTTGCCACCATTTGCAAGGGATCTGTATTCCCTAAGCTCCTCTTTCCTTCCTGTCATGTGACGCGAGCAGCCACTGTCGATGTACCATTCTTCGTCAAACTGCTCGTCACCTATAACCTGCAAGAAATTAAGCAGATTTAGGAACCCAAAGTTTCTTGGGTCCATGTGAGCTTTTCATGGGAACAGGAATAGTAAGAGAGATGTCAACTAGATATGTTCGTTTTATTAGAGTTGTTTCATCTTTCTTTTTAATGGTAAAGACTTTTATTTTATGAACATTAGGGATGTTCGTTTTGGACTCAGGTTTGGATTCATCAACCTTTTGCTTTCCCTTTTGTTCAGCTGAAGAATGAGGTTTTTGAGGGCAAGCGGGATTAGTTTTGGAACTAGATGGAGATGAATGAGTGGAAGTAAAAGAACGAGAAGAAGTAGGAAGAGAGGATTTGGATTTGGATTGAGATGTTTTCCTTGCTGATGACTCTAGGTGACCCTTTTGCTTTTGATCGTTGGTGGGGTTAACCTTTGAGTCTTGTTCCTTTTTTATTTTGGAGCCGAACCTCTGTGTTCGGTTGGTGTTGTTCTTGGAACCGAACCTTTGGTTTCGGTCGATGTCCTTTTCAGAACCGAACCTTGGCTTTCGGTTGGCATCTTCTTGTGAACCGAACCTTGGCTTTCGGTTAGTATCTTCTTGCGAACCGAACCTTGGCTTTCGGTTAGTGGAACTTTCAGGCTTTCGTACAGGATTGTTTTCATACTTCAGATTCTTGTCCTTGTGTGTATAGTATGCGTTCTGGGTGTGCCAGAATTGTTTTCTTTCAGAAAGATTTTTCCTGTATCTTTGGTTCCTCTCTATCTTCTTATCCCTCACCTGCTTAGGTTGATGATGAACGTTCGCTCTTGTTTTTGCTGTAACTTTGACTGATTCCTTTTGAACTTCAGGAGTTTTTCTTTGTGTAGAAGGAACAGATGGAATATCTGAAGAAGATTCAGTTTGCCCTGAGGAAGTGGAAGGAGTATCTGATGAAGTTTCGCTTTGAGCTGTAGGTGTTGAAGGAATGTCTTCTTTTGCTAAACAATCATCCTCTTGAGGAATTTCTTTGGTACCACTTGTACTTGGTTCACTGAAATTATCAGGCTTGTTCAAGGGTTCAGGTATGTACCTCCCTTTCTTCATCCAGGAGGTTCTTTCAGAAAGACCAACGGTTTCGTTTCCATTATCAATAGGAGCTTCCCAGAAATACTCATCACAACCATCAGCATTGTCTTCGTTAACAATAGCTGTGAGTTTAGCTGTTTGATGTTCGGTTACTCCAGTCACCTTGTATACTTGATTTGGAGTGGTCCTGACCTTTTGATACACAACAGCTTTTTCTACTAATTTCGGGGACTTTTGTTGGGACAATCTAGCGAATTCCACAGAATTTTCAGAAATATGGTTTTTGTGGTTTTCAGTTTCGCTTTTAACAAATTCTGAGCAGTCAACCGTATCCTCCACAGAAATTTCACTCATGTTTTCGTCCTCGTTAAGCTCATATGAATTTTCAACATCGATTTTGTTTTCTGAGCTTACGTTGGCGTTAAGAGAGTCAAATTTTTGCATGGTTTCGGTTCTCAGTTTAAGTCGGTCATTTTCGTCCAAAAGGTTTTTGAGCATGTCCTTGTGGTCTTTGGACTTAATGAAGGACTCAATTTTGTCCAGTCCATACATATAGGTTGGATTGACATCATCAGACGATATCACATTTTCACAATTGTAAGCTTCGGCATCGATTTCATCCTCCTTAAATTCTAGAAAGGGCAAAATCAAGCGATGGATCTTTTGACCTATCTCACAGTCCAAGTGAAGTTGAGTAATATTGGAATATAAACGTTTAGCTATTAAACAAAAAACATTTCGTTGTTTTAACAATTTCAAATTGTCTCTCTGCAAATAAATGTTTTCGTCTTTAACTTTAATTAATTCCGACTCTTTTAACTCAATCCACATTCGCCGCTCCTCACTCTTCGACGCCGCCCTGCTTAATTGATCAGTCAGGTTAGAATTGGTGACTCGAGTTTGAGTTAGGCCCAAACCGGAGAATAAAAGGCTAATCTAACGAGCCCAAAAGACGCAAAATCAAAACTCTTTTCAGCCCAACAGTGTAAGAACTCCAATTTTCTTGTCACCACTAAATGTGTTAGAGTCTAATCGTCTAACCTTGCATGCAATATCCTTTTGTGATGACGTGGCGTCAAAGTCACCAAGACTTAGCCAACGATGTTACAAAATGGTCCATTGAAACTTTGTTACTAAAACAACTTCATGGTGATGAAGTATCAAATTCAAGGTAACTCCTTCAACACCTTCCTTGCGTTAAGGTTTCTAACTCACATGCAGATTCTAATTATCAACTCCCATTATGGAAACATTTCCATATTCTCATATGACAATCAATTCCGAACAAGAGTCACTTTCTTTCAGAATTATGTCAATATGGTCCGTCCAAATTAATACTATACTACAAACTGTCCAGAAGAAACCAATTTTTGATAAACCTCATAGTGTTCTCCATAGTTGTTTAACAACTTTATGCACACCTTGTTCTAGTCCTTTTTCCCTCTCAATGCCCTAGGCATTCGGAAAATCAGAACAAGTGAATACTATAGCATATGTAATCATTCCTATATACGAAGCATATGGGATTTGATACATCATGTCTTACATGAAGACCTAAAGTTTCTTGCTATAATATTTCCATATATAGAACTTCCTATGTTGAATCATTTCAACATGATATTCATATATGTCCATGACCAAGTTCTTTCAAATCCTTTCAATCCAAACTTTTAGATTTGAAATGAAGAATAAGTGTCCTCTGCCTTAAAAGTTTCTATAGTGAAACAATTCCCAAGCTTTGAAACTTGCAAATTTGTAAACCTTGTTTCCTATGAATAGTATAACAGTTATGCTTCTATCTGCATAACAATTATGCTCCTACTAGCTTTGACATGTACCCAGAAATCAACTGGGCTTCTGGAAATCAATACTTTTTGACTTTCTTACTAAAGTGCAGATTTTTATACGTAATGCTCCGATAAGTCTTCAACTAGACTTCTCGAGATCATACACCTTCATTAGATAGCATATGTGTGTATTTAAACCCTTTCAGAACTTATAGCTATATGTTGTGAACGTTCAAACTTTCTCTTGCCATTTCTCACAATTCGAACTATGAAAAGGGATGTCGTAATCATATTGTGAATTTGAGAACGCAACTATCACAACTAATAACCATAATGATATTAATCAGATTTAAAATCTACTAGAGAAAATGTTTCCTCATAATCATTTTCATAAATTAGATCAAAACCTTTTGCCACTTAGATTTAATGGTGTGTGCGTTCCTATCCATGTGAATTTATCAATTGCAACCTACAATCATAAGATAAGGTAGAGGACAAAACCCAAAATCATTTTTAGGTTTTCCTTTCATAGACTAAACTTTGCTCATTCTTAATCTCTTGTCTTCTGGTAGCATAAGGGCCTACCAATGCTTCCGTGTTGTTAAGTAGCTCACCCATATTGACCAATGTACTATCACTGACCAATGTGTTCTGCCTTTTGTAGTCAAATGAGAACCATAGAACTCATAAGTATGCCAACTCAACTGGAAGGTGAATAGAAACAAGAATGTGTCAAGACGGTTCGTTATTAACTTTAGGTCGTGTGGTAGTGATAACTAAAAAGTTTATTCTCGATTGACTCTTGAAACTCTTCAAGACCAATAAGACTCCCACTGACTTCTTGACATATAAGTTTCTCTCTCAAAGAATAATTCTTGACAAGCTAAAACAAATATTCAAAAGTTTGTGTGGATTCTTGACAAGATAAGACTTCATTGAATTGGTTTTAGTTTATACTTTGTTTTAACCAGAACATCACAACTATCAATTATAAATGTGCTAGAGTAAGAAAACAATATTACTCCACATTTCATGAGTTGTTCTAAACCTACTTAGTTTGAAATAAGTTTCAAGGTACGATTTGTGGTTACTAGATTATGACTCTAAAACTTGATTTGATATGAAGTATGACTCATCTCTTGATTAAACCATTTCATGAATATCCGATTCCTCTTATTAGTCAAACAATTGCACTAAGACATTCTTTGAGGATCCATTGTGATATAGTTCCATAACCATTAAGACGATCACAAAACATGATACTAAAGTACTCTCCTTTCCTTTCAGATTGGAGAAACTTTTATCTTTCTGCCTAATAGATTCTTCTTATTCGTTCTACCACTCATTGACAACTTTTCAAAGTGTTAGAATTATGCTTAATCTTATAAACACAACCATTTTACTGAAAGCTTCAAAAAATCATGATGTTATCATCCTTTGTGGTGGATCTGAATAGTCCACATCAATGTCTTCTAGATCCTTTAGTCCTTCACTTGACTCACATAAACATATGATCAACGAAATAGTCATGATCTTCCAATAATCAATATTCACATACATCACACAATACAAGTTGTATGACTCCAAGTTTCTATCCATTTGAAACATGGGTTATGAGAATTCCTTTTTCACTTGGTTTTCGTTACATTACCATAAATGATATCATTGAAAATCGATCGACATTTGTTCCCAAAACAAAATATGATAAAAATAAGATTTACCAATGCATTTCTTAAAGAAATGTATTTTTCATTATATTACAATACTCGGAATGTCATGTTCTGATAAACAGACCAAAAGCATAAATATTTCAATGCCGAACTTACAACAGTTAAATATAACAATAGGTCTATAATCCAAAACTAACTTGACAAGTCATCCAACTTATGCTCTGGCGCTAGTACCTGTAATACAAAGAAAACTAAGTGGGTCAGGCTTGAGAGCCTGGTGAGCATATAGGGTTTTCAACCCACAATAAGTAATTAAATTTATTTTCATTAACCAATAATAACCCAACTACCCATTCCCGTTATTCTCACTTTATGTCCCAAAAACAACTGACACAAGGGACCCAGTCTAAGCGTATTTCATCGGGGCGACAACACATGCATTCAGGGGTTTCCCAGCAATATATGTTAAATAAGGCAACCATGAGGGGGATGGAGTACAACGAATGAACACCCAAGTTCATTAACACCAACAGGTGGCGCGCCTGCTAGCGTTCCACAGGACTGTCAAGAAAAGTATGTGGTCGTCATCTAAACTTCGCTAGATGACTAAATCAAAAACAACATCGAGGCCTGTCATCTATTTACGACACATCAACTTGTTGGAATAGTGTCTAAGACTGCAACTATATTAGGCAAGTATTTGACCCGATTGTGCATGGACCTTTCGGGTTGCCTTCACCATAGCAACTTGATAGGATGATTTACTATGAGAGAATAAATATTATTAATATATTATGAGAATAATATAAGGAATAATAATATTTTTATTTGATTAATATAAGTCATAGATTAATTAGTATTAATTTGGTGACTTAAGGAGATTAATTAAATAAGAGGGTATAAACTGTCAATTGTTTGATAGTTACACTTTAGACTGTAAATCCTCCATGGATAGAGGATGGACGAATTCTAGGGCTTGGGATAGCCTCAAATTCGTCCAAGGCTTATCTTAGGTAAGGATTTGGATTGCTTTGGGTAAGGGTTATCCAACTAGGGTTTAAGGGTGAAACCCTAGGAGTCTAGAAGTATAAATAGACCCTTAGGGCATGTGAAATCGGCATCTCTTCTAAAGTAAAGTACCTCAGGCCAATTTCTTCCCAACCTCTCTCTCTCAAATAATCCTCTTCGCTAGTTGGTGTTTGTAAGCCATTAGAGGAGTGACATTTGTGACTCTAGAGCTCCAAGACAACAAGATCAAACAAGAGATTCAAAGGTAAACTTCTAGATCTTATTTTGTATTGTTCTTATACCTAATTAGTCATTAGAAGTCTTGGATTGAAAGCATGTTTAATTAGAAAACATAGATCCAGCCATTAGGGTTTTGCATGCGCACATAGGAAAGTTCTTATGGCTAAAACCCATCAGTGGTATCAGAGCCTAGATTGGTTTCTGTTAAATTGTTGCTTGTTTGTTTGAATCTTATTTGCAAAATTCGAATTTTGTGTTTCTGAGTCATGGACTCGGCGAATCCCATAGTGGACTCGGCGAGTTGGCCTGACTCGGCGAGTCCAGATTGGGTACTCGGCGAGTCCGAGCATCAGGAAGGGCCAGATTCGGGATTGTTTGGTATTTATCTTATGGAAACTTGCCTTTATCATATTAGATCAACCTTAATCTGATTTTTTGATATATATGACTATAATCTTGATCTAATTAATGATATTCATCAACTATAAAATATTTAATTTCCTTATGTGATAATTAATTAATTATTTTGATTAAATTGGTAATTATCTTGCAAGAAATCTTAAATAAATCAAATATGGATAATTATGGAATTAATTGTTAATTAATATTATTTGATCCTCCATGTTTTAAATGTTAAAAACTTGTCCTCAAGTTTTGAAATTTATGTTTTGTGATTAAAAGTTTTAATTTAGACAATTTAAATTTCAAACCCTAGATTTTTACAAGTTTAAAATACAACCCTATACTAATATAATATTACAAGATTAATATATATATATATATATATATATATATATATATATATATATGTATAACTAAAATGCTAGTCTTACCGTTAGTAGGCCTCATTTACGAAGCCGATTTATAAGGTGGGTATAAGGTTGCGGCCTATAAAATGGCGCTTAATGGGTGTACACTCACACCCACCGCTTGCTTGATCGGTGGAGGGTCGTTAGCCGAACGGGTAGGATAGGGCAACCTCATCCTCTCATTAAAAGTATAATATGAAATACAAAGTAACTACATGTTTTATAAAATTTCCAATTCTTAGTTACTTTAGGAAAAGTGAATTGATGCAATCCCATGAAATTACACTTTGCACCCTTGCTAAGAAGTTAGTGGAGCGTGTGTGGTTTACCGACACACTAATTGGTTCTAAGAAAAGGTGGCAAAGGGTGATTCATTGTTTATCATAGTTCGATGGAGTGTGTGTGGTTTACCGGCACATCGAATAGGTGATCGTTACAATGAAGGCACCATGTGAATTTGCATGGTAATTCACACCCGCTTTGTGATCCTCGGTATCCCAGTCACAAACTAGAGGGGCATATCGAGATTTAAACATGCCATTGAAAAGTTTCAATGAGTCTCATCTAAACCTAGGAATTCTCAAATTCATTTGGAACTTATAGTTAGGTTTTCATGGTGGAGAATTAGTGAATCGTCATTCACTTACCTTCAAAATGTTTGCATGTTAGATTACGGCATCCCTTTTCTAATATGTAAATATTGTTGTTGGATCCTAGCCCTAATTTTTCTTATTGGGTGATAATTAGGGATTCATATTCTAATCTAACTTTGTCCTTTCTATTTGTAGATGTCAAACGCAAACAACGCTGCTGCTAGTTCTTTCACATTGATGAGCCTTTGTCAAAAGGTCACCTTTGATGGAACGAACTTTAGTGAATGGATAAGATACATTCGCACCATTGCTCGCTATGAGGATAAGGAGTATGTCCTCGATGAGAAGCTTGAGAAAATTAACCCTGAAATCGCTACTCCGACTGAAATGACCGCTTTTGAAACTCATGAGTGCGATGTAACGAAGGTACATTACATCATGATAGCCACTATGAACTCCGAATTCCAAAAGTCCTATGAGGACATGTACCCGTACGAGATGCACCAAGACTTATTGGAGAGATACCACCAAAACGCGAGACAAGAGCGTTATGAGATTTTCACTAACATGATTTCCGATAAGATGGGTCATGGAGAGTCTCTTACCGTGCACCTGCAAAAGATGCAAAGGTATGTCGACCGCCTTCGCAAGTTGAATGTTGACTTTGGGGAAGACTTGGCGATCGACATGGTGCTTCACTCTTTGCCTCCAAGCTATAACCAATTTAGGATGACCTACCACATGAACAAATAAGAGGTCACCCTAAGAAAACTCCAAGGTCTCTTGAGAGTCGCTGAGAGCAACTTCAAGGACAAGTCTGTTGCACCAACTCCCAACACACCCGCTGCTCCTGTCTTGGCTACTGTACAAGGAAAGGGAAAGAAGAGGAACGACTCGTCTAAGAACTATCGCAAGGTTAAAGACCGAGATGGTGCCTCTTCTAGTGGGACCAAAGTTGATCCTACTAAGCCCTGCCCTAACCCAAAGGAGGCAGAGTGCCACCACTGCCACAAGATAGGACATTGGAAGAGAAGCTGCCCAGAGCACCTGCAAGCCATCAAGGAAGGAAAGATCAAGCCATCTTTCGCAGGTATATACACAATTAAATCTAACGATTCATCTCATGCTATTTCTTGGGTTCTTGATACCGGTTGTGGTTACCACATTTGTTCTAATGTGCAGGGACTAAGAAGAAATAGGGATGTGGAGGCTGGAAGAATAAATCTAATCATGGGGAACAGAAGATCGTCTCGTGTGACCAAGATTGGAGTGTATTCTTTAGTGCTTAGGAAAGGTTTAAGTTTAGATTTGAACAATTGTTGCTATTCGCCAGAAATGGCTAGAAACATCATTTCATTTCATGGTTTGTTTAGACAAGGTTTTACATTTTCTTTTAATAATGAGAATGGTTCTATTTTAGATTATCTAAATGGTGTCTTTTATTTTGAAGCAATACCGCGTAATGCAATTTATGAAACTGTTATGATTGTTGATAACTTAGGAAATGATGTTTTGAACATAGATTCTTCCAATAGTATGGATAGAGCATCCTTGTGGCATTGTCGTCTTGGACATGTCAACAAGAAGCGCATAGCCCAACTCCAAAAGGATGGAGTGTTGGAGTCATTCGACCTTAGGGAAGATGACACATGCGAGTCTTGTTTACTTGGAAAGATGACTAAGTCACCCTTCACAAGTACTTGCGAAAGGGGTGAGGGTCTATTGTACCTAATACATACCGATGTATGTGGACCGTTTAGATCAACCACGAAGGATGGGAACCGCTTCTATGTGACTTTTACCGATGATTATAGTAGATATGGGTATATCTATTTAATCAAGCAAAAGTCGGAAACTTTTGAAAAGTTCAAAGAGTTCAAGAATGAAGTGGAGAATCAGTTGGGCAGGAAAATCAAGATGCTTCGATCCGATCGAGGAGGAGAGTACCTAAGTCTTGAATTCCACGATTATCTCAAGGAGTGTGGAATAGTTTCACAATTGACGCCTCCTAGGACACCGCAGTTGAATGGTGTGGCAGAAAGGCGTAATCGAACCTTATTGGATATGGTTCGCTCTATGATGAGTCGTGCTTCACTATCAATCTCTTTTTGGGGGTATGCCTTAGAGACTGCCGCCCATATCCTTAACCGAGTCCCTACTAAGAAGGTTGCCAAAACACCTCACGAGATGAGGACAGGGATAGCTCCCTCGTTAGCACATATCAAGGTTTGGGGTTGCGAGGCTTTCGTAAGACGAGATACTCACGACAAGCTCGAACCTCGAAGTGAGCGATGTATTTTCATCAGCTACCCGCAGAAATCCTTTGGATATCTCTTCTATAGACCGAAGGACAATGTTGTCTTTGTTGCGAGGAGAGGAGTTTTCCGAGAGCGAGAACTCATAGGCCACCGAGACAGTGGGAGGAAAATCGAGCTTGAAGAGATTCAAGAGTCGATAGATGAAGGAACCTCTACCACTGGTACTCAACCCAAGGAGGAAACTCCAGTTGAACCAATTGACGAATACTTACCTCTTAGACGTTCTGAAAGAGTTAGAGTTCAACCCTAGTTTTATGCTTTCATATTACTACCGAAGGGGACACGTATATTAGTGATGGTACACTAATAAACCTAGATGAACCTAATAGCTATAAGGAAGCCATGGCAAGCCCGAAGTCTGCAAAATGGAAAGAGGCAATGGATAGCGAGATCCAATCCATGTATGATAACCAAGTTTGGAATTTGGTTGATAATGTGCCCGGACGTAAGACCGTTGGGTGCAAATGGATCTTCAAGAAGAAGACCGACGTGGATGGAAACGTACACACATATAAAGCGCGATTGGTTGCGAAGGGCTTTACTCAAACTACCGGAGTTGACTATGACGAGACCTTCTCACCAGTTGCGAAGATTAAATCTATTAGAGTGACGCTAGCGATTGCCGCATTTCATGACTATGAGATTTGGCAAATGGATGTCAAGACCGCTTTCCTTAATGGAAAGTTCGCTAAGGATGTTTACATGGCTTAGCCAGAGGGGTTTGTGGATCTGAAGCATCCGAATAGAGTGTGTAAGCTTGAGATGTCCATTTATGGACTTAAGCAAGCGTCTCGCAGATGGAATCTTTGCTTCGATGAGAAAGTCAAAGAGTTTGGATTTGTACGAAGCGAAGATGAATCGTGTGTATATGTCAAAGCCAGTGGGAGTATAGTTAGATTTCTCGTTTTGTACGTCGATGACATATTACTCATAGGAAACGACATCCCGACTCTGCAGAAGGTTAAGTCCTGGCTCGGGAAGTGCTTCGCTATGAAGGACCTCGGAGTGGCTTCTTACATTTTAGGAATAAGGATAGTGAGAGAAAGAAGTAAGAGACTAATAGGACTTAGTCAGAACACTTACTTAGAGAAGGTACTAAAACATTTTAGTATGGAAAACTCGAAGAAGGGAGAATTACCGATACAAAGTAATGCCAAGTTGAGTAAGACTCAAAGTCCGAGTACCAAAGCTGAAATAGCATAAATGAGCCGAGTACCATACGCTTCCGCAGTTGGCTCAATCATGTACACTATGACTTGTACTCGCCCTGATGTAGCCTTTGCTTTGAGCATGGTTAGCATATATCAAGGGAATCCAGGCAGAGCCCATTGGATTGCGGTGAATAATATCCTTAACTACCTTCGGAGGACGAACGAATGGTCTTTAGTCCATGGAGGGAGTGATGACTTGAAGGTGCGAGGGTATAGTGACGCCAGCTTTCAGACCGACAAGGACAACTACCGTTCGCAGTCGGGCTGGGTCTTTACCTTCAATGGAGGAGCAGTGACTTGGAAAAGTTCCAAGCAGGAAACCGTAGCTGATTCAACGCGCGAATCAGAGTACATTGCAGCGAGCGAAGCGTCGAAGGAGGCAATATGGTTGAAGAACTTCATTGGTGATCTTGGAGTTGTACCTGCCATAAAGGAGCCCATAGAGATTTTCTGTGATAATGAAGGAGCGGTTGCCTTTACCAAGGAACTGAGGGATCATGGTAGATCTAGACATATCGACAGAAAATATCACTTTATTAGACATCGTGTAGAAGAAGGACAACTCGTAGTGAAGAGAATATCATCGGAGGATAACCCAGCAGATTCGCTTACGAAGGGACTGAGTAGGGTTAAGCACTTGCAACTTGCTAGGAGTATTGGGCTGAAGGATGATATTAGCATAGATTAGATTGTATTAGAAACGTGTAATAGATAAATGTAATTAACATTTGATGATTAAATAAAGGAGTTTTATTTATGAGTAACGTTACTGTCTTATGTTAATTGTTTAACTATTGTTTCACTTTGCATGTTTTGACTTCGAGAATAATTCAATTTATTAAGAATAATCGAATTATTCAAATTGTCCACAATCGTTCATATGTTGGAAGTAGATATCAATGAAGATTGTCGTGAATTGGTGCGTAGATTGTCTAAATGGTATTAGAGATAGAAAAAGAGTGCTGCGATGTTCATGAGTGCTTATGAACTGGTTTTGAGCATTGGAACAAACCCGCGCTTGCTGGAATCACCTTATGGAATATGATATAAAAGGGTGATCGCAAGACGATAATATCATATAGTCTTAAAACCTAGATATATGGTTTGTTATTTGTTAATTGATTGTACATTGATAATGCGAAAACGCATCAGTAACTCGGTGTTATAAAACGCATTGTTGTGTATAGTTGGTTGATGAATAAGTAAATGCATATAAGTCGAAGTTTATCTGTAACTTTTATCCTAAGAAGGTAAAAGCGATATCTCGGCTGCTCGATGATGTGATTTGACTTATGTGCCGGGCCCGCTCAGAACTGAATTGATGTGTTCAATTAAGTTCTATGTCAAATAAATCAGAGATCGAGAAACCTAAATGCTTGACTAATCATTCCATAGAATTGTCAACATGATATCTAACAGAGGACTGTACGATCCCTTATCTAAAGGACAAGTTGATAAGATCAGAGTTTGACAATGTCTTTGAGAGCTATGATTGCGAATCAGATTGTACTTGTGCATATAGTTACTAGACTTATCCAAGTGGGAAACTGTTGGAATAGTGTCTAAGGCTGCAACTATATTAGGCAAGTATTTGACCCGATTATGCATGGTCCTTTTGGGTTGCCTTCACCATAGCAACTTGATAGGATGATTTACTATGAGAGAATAAATATTATTAATATATTATGAGAATAATATAAGGAATAATAATATTATTATTTGATTAATATAAGTCATAGATTAATTAGTATTAATTTGGTGACTTAAGGAGATTAATTAAATAAGAGGGTATAAACTGTCAATTGTTTGATAGTTACACTTTAGACTGTAAATCCTCCATGCATAGAGGATGGACGAATTCTAGGGCTTGGGATAGCCTCAAATTCGTCCAAGGCTTATCTTAGGTAAGGATTTGGATTGCTTTGGGTAAGGATTATCCAACTAGGGTTTAAGGGTGAAACCCTAGGAGTGTACAAGTATAAATAGACCCTTAGGGCATGTGAAATCGGCATCTCTTCTAAAGTAAAGTACCCCTGGCCGATTTATTCCCAACCTCTCTCTCAAATCATCCTCTTTGCTAGTTGGTGTTTGTAAGCCATTAGAGGAGTAACAATTGTGACTCTAGAGCTCCAAGACATCTAGATCAAACAAGAGATTCAAAGGTAAACTTCTAGATCTGATTTTGTATTGTTCTTATACCTAATTAGTCATTAGAAGTCTTGGATTGAAAGCATGTTTAATTAGAAAACCTAGATCCAAGCATTAGGGTTTTTCATGCGCACATAGGAAAGTTCTTATGGCTAAAACCCATCACAACTATCTACCCACGTTCTACCCAACATATTAGTAGATAAAAATAAGTATTTTCAAACATAGTTTAAAACCTGTATAACATTCTCATTCAATACATATTCCAAACAATAGATGAGACACATACACATAACATGTATTTCATAGAGAATAAATCATACCTATGAGATAGTAGAAAGTGAATGTGCATTCACACATATAACAACAAAATATACACATATCACGTATTTCGTATAAAATTCTTCAATATTTATGTGTTAGAAGAAAGTGACTACACACTCACCTGATCAGAAGATGATCGGACAGCACTACAGCTTGTAGAAGTAGTATTCTTCGGTAGATCTAGAAGATCTTCACAAAAACCAGGCTTCTCGCGGGCAGAGCTTCAACTCGAAAATCTTACTTCTCGGGATATCCGAAGCTTCGGGACTTGCTTCGGGACTCGGGAACAATACCGGGGCTTCGGGATAATTTTGGCATGAAAAACGAGGTAAAACGGGAGAGAGGGAAGAGAAAAGGAGCAAAAAGGCCGGCTTCCCTCGCATCCTTTATATAGGGGCAGAAGCCTCGCATTACGCTGGGCGTAATGCTCAGCTACGCGGCGTGTACGCCTCGGATCGTCATTGCTTATGTACTTCAGAGTACTCGAGTGCGAGGCGGGTCATGCTTCGTTGTACGTTGGGCATACAGCTCTACGCTGGGCGTAATTCGGATAGGATTAGTGACTCCTTCGGATAATATCCAGAATTCATAATGAAATATATATTTTAATTATTTATAAAAATTCCAAAATTCATATCTTCCTCATACGAACTCCGATTTCGACGTTCTTTATATCCACACGTAGGCGAGCCTAAGCTCTATAACTTTTGTTCAGACTTTGTCGGTTGATTTCAAATTTATTTTTATTATTTATTTTTAGTAGGTCGGGACAGGAAAACTCCGTTTATAACTTCATAACTTCTTCATTCGGCGTCTAAATTCGTTTGACTTTTTACTGTTGCACTACCATTGACGAGATCTTCGATTCTCGTTTAGATTGTTTCGGCTAAAAACCGCTCGATCTCAAATCGAGTATTCAGGCTGCATACTGCTAAGTCGAAACTTCGGAAAATCATAACTTCCTCATACGAAGTCAGATTTGGGCGTTCTTTTGATGCACACTCTTGGTTTAACGAACTCTACGACTATCGCTTAGATCACTAAGGCTAAATATCGCTCTATCTCAAATTCACATTTTACGTCATTCAGCGTCGCGTTGGTTCTGTCACGAAACTTCGACAGGTCATAACTTCTTCGTTATAACTCGGATTTTGGCATTCTTTATATCTCCGAAATCCTTGTTTCGACCACTACAACTTTAGGTAAAGATATAGGGCTTATCTCACACTTAAATTTTTATGCTCATTTTATTCTTAATTCAATAAATTATAATAATTAAGGAAATAAACATATAATTCACATAACTCACATAATCCTCAAATATTTCATCATTAATAATTCAAAAAGAGTTACAAGGGTTAACGTTGACTATTACATCAAAAATAATGCCTAGTCTAGAAACGCGGGCGTTATATGATAATATGCAGAAATTTTTTTCCTGACAATGCAAATAAATGAAAACTATGTTTCTAGATATTTCGTAAGCAATCTATTAATCTATCATAACTCCTATGCAACAACTTCTATAATCTGATCATCGAACCATGCGACCGAAATCCATCTCTCATGATGAGATTCAACTTACTCTTCTCAAGCTTCCTTCTTTCTCTTAGATCCTGCAAAAAATATCAAAATCTGACTATCACAGCATCTATTAAGAATCTATGATTAAGAACTTAATAAAGTAGAGTTAGATAGTGGATGTACCTAAAGTAGAGTTATAAGACTTGACTTTACCATCTCTGAGATCTTTTAGGTATTCTGGGCAGCTTTGTATCTAATGCCCCTTCAATTGGCAATAGAAACTTATGGACTTTTCATGAATAGCACAGAGGACTTTCTCAGGATTAGCCTTTCTCTTTACCATATGGTCAAACAGTTTGACCTTGGCTGATCCCTTTCCATTAGGAAGAGAAGCCTTTTATAGACTACCAATGTTGCCATTATCAATGTCCAAGAAAAGTTGGGAGACAGATCCTTCAAACATATTCGCTTGATTTGTGATCTTAAGCATTTCTGCTTCAAAGGCAATCAACAAATATGTCAAATTGATTAGGGTCACGTCATAGTACCTTTCATAGAAGTCTTTAATGAACTGACTATAGAGTCAGGAAGTAAAAGTAGAACCAAATCAATGGTCAGTTCCCTTGGTAAAACGACACCAAACATTCCCAATATGTCAATGTGCGATTTTATTTTCAGAACATGTGCACAAACAGACTTTAACTATGGATGTTTACTAACCAATAGGGATTAAGTGACTTTGTACTTTTCAACTTTAAAAAGACATGACTTACGAAGAGTCACTGGAGGAGGTTGTGGAAGAGTCGAAGAAGCAGGATTTCCATTTCCACCATTGTTTTAAGAAGGCAACATTCTTTCACCTTGATCAACACATGGAAAATCATCTTCAGAAGGAAAACCATTTCCACAAGAACGAGGAGAACCATTCTTATCTTGATTCGACATCTATAAAGGGAGAAAAGAGAAATCAAGTTAGTTGATTTTAGTCCTTAATTATTAACACAAAATTCAAATTAAGGTTAGGATCCATATTTTCGATTCGAATTCTGAAGATGGATGTGGTAATCAAATTCTAATCTATTTTAAGTAGGTAAAGCATTTACCAATTTCAAGCTTATGAAACTCCTAGATCTTTTTGAGATTCATTGAACTATTCAATGAAATGTTTAATCTTGATTATGCTCTCACTTTGTGACTGGGATGTCAAGGACCACAAACGAGATGTGAATAACCATGCAAATTAGTTTGATACTCTCGATGTCATTTATCATCCGAAATTAACATGTCGGTTAACCACACGTGCTCCACTAATTCAATGCTAATTTACGAGACACCCATTGCCAAAAATATTAGTCCCATATTAGTGTGCAGTTAACCACAGACGCTCCACTTACGACCAATAAGGTGTCATGTACAATTTCATAGGTTAACATTAAATTCGCATTTTTCCTAAAGTAACTAAGAATGAGATTTTAGAAAATGGTTTAGTTACTTTATCATTATACTTTTAATGAGGATTAATAGTCTAATCGAACCCATTCGGCTAACGACCCTACACCAAACAAAAGAGCGGTACGTAAGAACGGATACCTAATGACGGTCATTTTACAGGCCGCTTCCTTAAACTCCCCTTATACTATGGCTTTGTGAATGAGGGGTACTAGCGATTCGACTAACTTTTCCTATACGTATAATATATATTAAACTCTTAATTATATATATATATATATATATATATATATATATATAGTGTAAGATGAATTTGAGAATAAAAAAAATAATTAATCATAAAATTTTAAGTTAATTAAATTTAAACCATATATGGATTTATTAATTATCCTTTAATTAATCATTTAATTAAATTATTAACAAAATCCATAAGAATGTAATTTAAGGTTTACATTTTAAATTTCAAATTAAACCTTTTAATTTAAGTTTTAAGCAACCTTAAAATCAACTTCAATTAATAATGAAATTAATTATTTAGTAAACAATTATGAATATATTAATTATCCTTTAATTAAACTATTAATCATATCCATAAGGATAATTATAATTAAATAAAATCAACATTATCCAATTCATAATTATATCCTAACATTTAGGTCATACTTAATTATCTAATATTGCCACAAAAATGGATTGTGTCAAATTTAATAAAGGATAATTACCAAATATTAACCTAGTAAATCAAGTTAGGCAACAAAATCTGAAATCAGGGTCTGACGCATAAAGTCGTCGAGTTGGAGGACCAACTCGCTGAGTTGCAGTTAAACACGTCGAGTCCGAAGAAACAACTCGACGAGTTTGAAGAGCAAAATGATGATTCTGTTTTCTCTTCCTTGTTCAAGTTCATATTAGTATCAGTTCAATAGAAAACTAAACATAGGCTCTGATACCACTGATGGGTTTTGAGCAAAACATACAATCCTATGTGTTTATACAACCGTAATTGAAGATCTACATTTTCTCTAATTGAACATACAATAATGAGAAACAAAGTATAAACCCTAGATCCCTAGTGTATAATCAAAATTCACGTAATAAAGTGTCCTTGCTAGTTGAACCAAATATGATATTGTCGACGTAGATTTGCAAAACGATGAGATGGTTGTTAAGGATTTTCCTAAAGAGAGTGGGATCGATATAAACTCTTTTAAATCTGGAATCATCCAAGAATTTGGACTGTGTTCCATACCATGCTCTTGAAGCTTGCTTCAATCCATAGACAACCTTTTGAAGCTTATAGGAATGTGTGTGGAAATTTGGATCTTCGAATCCAGGAGATTGTTGAACATAGACATCCCTGTCGATTTCACCATTTAAGAATGCACATTCAACATCCATTTGGTAAACCTTGAACTTCTTGTGTGCAAAAATGTCAAGAAATTCCTAATGGCTTCTATTATTGCAATAGGTGCAAAGGTTTCATCATAGTCTATGCCTTCTTATTTTGAGTAGCCTTTGACAACCACTCTGGATTTGTTCCTAATGATGACTCCATCTTCATCACTCTTGATCCTGTAAACCCATCTTGAACCAACAAATGATACTCCTTCTGGTGTTGGGACTAAGTCCCACACATTGTTGCATTCAAATTCAGCTAACTCTTCTTGAATTGCATTTACCCAATCTACATATTATACGGCCTCTTTGATTCCTTTGGGCTTTATCATGGATAGAAAGCTTGCATATAATCATTGATTCTTGGTTGTTGAACGAGTCACTACTCTAAAATCTAGATCACCTATCATTTGTCCGGCTAGATAATCCTTTTTCCATTTTGTGACACGATTTTCCTTAAGTGTTTGAGGGGTGCAAACCGTCTCATATTGTTCTTTTAGACGAGGTAGATTGTCAGAAGTGAATGTTCCTTTAAAAATACCGTCTTGAAATTATCTAGAACTGCCTGAAATAGGTGGTCCCCCCTCAATTGTTGTTTGCTTGAATTCAACAGATGGAGTAGATGTGAAGGAACTTTAGGGATTAGAACTAGTCGAGTGGGATTCCCCCTGAAACCATGGATTGGATGGTCAGGAGGATTGTGAATTACCTTTAAGAATGGAACCATCCGAATGTGGTTCTTCTTCAAAAGATGCAGTCACTGGTGTTATGACTGGTCCACATTGATGGTGGGAGGTTGGGGTAAATGGCTCAGAAGATTCTAAAGGACTTTTAAGAATAGAATCATTCGAAGATGTTTCCACCTCAGCACCAGCTTTGGTGGAACCAGAGTCTTTTGATGGTTGATGAGGTTGAGAGACATCAAGAGAAGTTGTTTTATGAACTTTTCTGATTATAGGGCTGAGGGTTGAGTTAGAAAGAGGAATTCAAGAGCTACTTCAATAGCATGGACTGGAGTAGAAGTATTTGCAGGTGACGGCTGGTTCATTTTATCAAATGGTACTACCATTTGAGGACCAAAGTGGTTTGGATCTAGAACAGTCACATAATTTTTGTCAAATGTAACATCACAACTTTCCTCTATCACTTAGTTCGCTTATTGAGAATTTTATAGGCCGCAACATGAAGGCAGTATCCAAGAAAGATACCTTCATCAGCCTTGGGTCCAAAATTTCCATGTTGATCCCTATTTTTCTTGATGTAAGAAAGACATCCAAAGATGTGAAAAAATTTGACATTCAGCTTCTACTTGTTCATTGCTTCATAAGGAGTTACTTCAAGCCTGTTGTTGATTAGGGATCGGTTTTGAGTGAAACAGGGGGCTGCAGTGGCTTCGACCCATAAGTATTGCACTAAGTTGGCGAAGATCAACATGGATCATGCAACTTCACATAGTGTCTGGTTCTTCATTTTAACAACACCATTATGTTATGGAGTGCAAGGTGTAAAAAAGGGTTGCTTGATGCCTTTGGATACAAGAAGACTATATAAGGCGTTGTTCTTGAATTCGCCACCATTGTCATTTCTCTGCCTTCTAAGTTGCTTGCCTACCCTAACTTCTATGTAGCGAATGAAGTTAATCAACTCATTCGTGGTTTCAGATTTGTTTTGCAGAAAGTAAACCCAAGTGAATTTGGTATGGTCATCCACAATCACAACAATGTATATCTTACCACTTAAGCTAGGAACTGTAGTGGGACCACACACATCGATATGTATAAGCTGAAGAGGTTTAGATACACTATGTTTTGTTATAATTTTGTAAGGAGATTTAGAAATTTTCCTTGTTTAAAGGCAGCATAAATTAAACCGTTGTCAATTTTTAACAACAGTAGTCCTCTCACAAGATTCTTTCCAATGAGTTTGTTGATATAACCATTGTTGAGGTGAGCGAGTCTTCTATGCCAAAACTGTGACAACCCGAAAGTTATTTTGTTAATGTTATACCGATTCCGTCAAATAAATTTTTGAATTTTATTTTTTTCCGTCAAATTCTTAGCTTGGAAGATCATTTATTTATATAATTAAATTTTATATAAGAGTCAGAACCAAAAATCACGTGAAAACCCGAGTTTTTCTTCGAAAATCAACAAAAATTCGGTCTGAGTGGTTTTCACGGCCGTGAACCCGATCATGGCCGTAAACCATTCATGATTGGTGGACCCCACCACTGACCACACACCCATCCTATATATACATGGTTCCTACATTGATTTATACTTTTCTAGCCGCATACACTCTTTCTCTCTCTAAAAATCATCACCTGAAAACACAAGATTTCTCTACATCTATCACTCAATCCACCTTAGAACTCGTTTTGGAGCATCAAACATCCGACTTTTCATCAAATCAGGTCTTGTTGTTCATGAGTTCACGACCGTAAACCCTTAAATCTTCAAGGGTCAAAATCAGTTGACGGCTGTAAACACTTCAAACCTTTAAAGACTGTAAACCCTTCAAAGGTATTAAACCGTTCACGACCAAGAATAGTTCATGGCCGAGAACAGTTCACGGCCGTAATCCCTTTCACGACCGAAATTAGCACTACATCGTGAATCTTAGCTGCAAACCCACTTTTCCACTTCGATCGAGTCTCGGTAACATTCCTTAACAAAAAACAAAGTGTTTTTCGAACAGTTTAATTAATTGATTCACTAATTTAAATACAAATATGTGTTTAATTATTATTAGGATTTCGTTAACTTTGCATACAACAACTCGAGGGTCCTCATTCCAGTCTCGTTGTCCGGCTTTCACGCAATCAACAATGAGCTCATACCCATACGCTTATATTATTTTAACGTGTTCAAGGGGGATACATGCCAATCACAAATAGTTTTTGTGAACTTTATACACTGAATTTCAAACAAGATAAAAACTTATGCAATTGTCACAACCAAAAGATCACCACATTTTATGAAAATTTTTAAATATCTTATCCTTTTTGTAACATGTTGAGCATAAGGGAAGTTTTCAACTCACAATTATAATTGCATAATTTTCATAACAATACACAAACCGAGTACTTAACATACGTGCAAACTGTAATAGGTATAGTTTGGGATTTCAATACACAATTTAAAATTTTCAGAGTTTATACGTTAATAAACATATAAACTATGGTAGAACTACTTTATGGTATACATTACTATGTTTTGGATAACAAGAGTACATTACAAAATAATTATTTAAGTACACTTATTTTTACTCTACAAGACATACATTCATATTCAAGTATGAGAGAACATAACACTGCACGTAAATTAGTTAATACAGGTTTATGAGTCATCACTTCAATTGTACCGTTCGGGGTGCAGGGTAAATCCTATCATAGTATAACCAGAGTCTCCGAGAGGGAGAGCATGAGATTTGTGAATAGATCTATTCGGGATTGACTATCCCACACCTGAACTGCTAGCTACAGTTAGGCAGGCATGCTTGGGGTGACAAATGTCATAACGACCGACACCTGAAGAACGTCGTAGAGGTCACTAGGTCATATCAAGCATGCTTATACGAACTCACAATAGTATAAACTAACCCTTTGTTTACGGGATTTCATTCGTCATTAGTTTTATTTTCATTAATAGAACTACTACATACTACAATTGGAGGATTCCAAGGATTTCAACGCATGGTTTTATTTTAATTAATGAAACTACTATACATACTGGTGCTATCCAGGGTTTTCAAACAAAATATTCTATACCTATTGGTGATAGCGAGGGTCTTCATATAAAAAGTTTTCATTCAAAACAATATTATACAATACATCTATTGGTAACCAGACATATGAACCAATACATTATCGTACGCCGTAACGAACTCAAAGAATAGAAAATATTGGATTTTCTTGGAAACGTACAAACATTTTCACATATTCATTTAACAGGTTTTCATTACAAAAACATGCTTATGAACTCACCAGATTAATGCTGATACTCTTTTCAAAACCGCTTGTATTCTCAGGAAATCAGTAGTCAGGTACTCCCACAGCTTTTGAGAAGACGGTGCGTATAGAGTCACGCCTTTTATATTTTGTTATACTTTTGGTGTATACAAATCATGTATCAAACAAATGTAAATATTTTACTTATTCAATGTAATGGTTGTTTTTACTTTGATTATTATGATGCAATTGTTGTGATACTGTACATGACGTCCTCCACCCCCGAACGTTTTCGCCGTTTCGGTTTGGGGTGTGACATATTGGTATCAGAGTTCTTATTTATAGTGAACTAAGTATACCAAACATTAAAAGGTATACAACTATAAATACTAAAGCGGCCGAAGCGCTCTGAAACTAAAAGTATACTGTAAAATATAATTATTTTACAAGAAGTATACAAGTATACATACATACAAGAAGCTGTAACATACTAAGAACTACATAAAATTATTTAGGACGAGTAGGGCACTACGGTTAAACCTGAATAGTTGTGAAATCATATGTGGGGCCAATATAACCTGATCAACTATATATGTCTGAGATATGACCAACATGTGTTTAGGAGTGACTGTGGTGTCATGACAAGTCTAAAACTCACCAAATCCTATACTAATGAAGCACATAGTTAAAATACTATAGGAGTATTTGATGGTTCTGTAACACTGCATGAAATTTTTACAAGTATTACTAATCCTCTCAAATGAAAGACGTGCAATTCCTTGTTTATGTTAGTAAACCATTATTGTAGATCTCTATTATTTATATAAGATTAAGTTATATCTTGCTCGAGAATATCCGATTCATAATCAGTAGAAGGTTTATCGTTATTTTCCCCTTGTATCTTTTAGAGAAATATGACTCCCAGGAAGAGACCCAATAGAAATAACAACGATACTCTGCCTCCACCCCCTCCTCAGTTCGATCCTGCAATGTTCCAAGCAGCGATTACGGCCGTTGTGGCTGTCGCGATGTCGTAGATCAATTCTGGCGGCTCTAGCAGGTCGGGATGTGGTACCCATCCCCTTAATCTTGATGGTGGTAAGGGACACCAGAAGGAGTGTTCCTACAAAGACTTTGTGAATGTGAAACCCAAATACTTTGACAGAAATGGAGGTGTCATTGCCCTAACTCGTTGGTTCGAAAAGTTGGAATCAATTTTCGAGATTTGTACGTGCCCCGAGGCAAGCATGGTGAAGTTCACCGCCTGCACCTTCACTGATAGAGCACTGAATTGGTGGAATAGCCGAGTCAAGTCCCTAACTCTGCTAGTAGTCAATGCCATGCGTTGGAAGAGTTTGTAAGAGTTAATTTTTGCAGAGTATTGCCTAAGGGGCGAAATCAAAAAGCTGGGCACGAGCTCCGTAACTGAAGTTGAAGGGTTCCGACATTTCTACCTACACTGCTAGGTTCTGTGACCAGGCTCATCTATGTCCTAGTATGGTCACCCCGGAAAGCAAAAAAATCGATAGGTACATATAGGGATTGACACCCCCAACTCAAGGGAACATCTTGGTTGCTAAACCTCTCACGTTTGACAGCGCTAAGCGTCTATCACAGACCCTGATAGATCACGGGGTTGATCATGGAGTTGTGGCAGCTGTTCCCGAACCAGAAAAGGAGAGTAGTGATAAGAAAAATTTCTAGAACAAACGCAAGAGCAAGTCTTCACAAGAGCCCTCAAAGAAATAACAAGTAGTAGCAGTTCATGCTGCTACCACTCCTACCGCTATTCCTGCAACTCAAGCACCTGGCAGTCGATATGATGGTACCCTTCCATGGAGCGATAACTATAACTTTCATCATCACGAACCCTTCTGTGACATGCAATGCAATATTTGTGGCAAAAAGGGACACACAACCCATTTCTGCACGACACAAGTCAAACCAACCAATCAGGCTCCTGGAGCGGGTGTTAGTCAAGCAAGCTATGGCTGTGGGGAGATCGGTAACTTCAAGAGAAATTTCTCAAAAACAACAACTAGCAACACAGGGAGAGTGCTAGCCATGGGCCAGGAGGAAGCAGTCGTTGATCCTACCATAGTTACGGGTACGTTCCTCCTCGATAACTCTTATGCAAGCATTCTTTTCGATTGTGGTGCGGGGAGAAGTTTTGTTAGTCATGCATTAACACATCTACTCAAGCATAAATCCCAACCTTTAACCGAAACATTCACCATAGAGATGGATAACGGAAAGAAAGAGAGCACTAGCGACGTATTCATAGGTTGTACCCTTACCTTAAACGACCATTCTTTTCCAATCGACCTTATGTGAGTTTCCATAAAAAGCTTCGATGTCATCATCGGCATCGATTGGCTGAGCCCCAATCATGTTGATACTCTTTGTTATGAAAAATCCATTCGTCTCAATCTGCCATCTGGCAACGCCCTTGTTATCTATGGTGATAAACTTAGTTCAAGCCTTCGTATCATTTCCTGCATCAAAGCCCAAAAATATATGCAACATGAGTGTCATACATTCCTAGCCCATGTCGTTAATGAGAAACAGGAGGTTAAAGACCTCAAGAGCATCCCCAAAGTCTACAACTTTCCTGATGTCTTCCCCGAAGATCTTCCCGGAATTCCTCCCGAGACCTAAGTCAAGTTCCGAATCGACTTAATCCCCAGAGCTACCCCCGTAGCTAAATCCCCTTACCGTCTAGTGTCGGCAGAAATGCAATAGTTATCCAGCCAGCTGAACGAACTACTCAACAAGGGATTCACCAGACCAAGTTCATCACCCTAGGGAGCCCTGGTGTTGTTTGTGAAAAAGAAAGATGGTTCCTTTCGGATGTGCATAGATTATCGCGAACTGACCAAGCTTACCATCAAAAACCATTACCCTCTTCCCCGAATCGACGACCTCTTCGATCAACTTAAAGGAGCTGGTTATTTCTCAAAGATAGACCTGAGATCAGGGTACCATCAGCTATGAGTCCATGAGGGTGATGTTCCTAAGACAACATTTTGGACTCGGTATGGTCACTATGAGTTTCTAGTGATGCCCTTTGGTCTAACCAACGCAACTGTAGTATTCATGGATCTGATGAATCGACTGTGCCACCCGTTCCTAAAGAATTTTTTGATAGTATTCATACATGATATACTTGTCTATTCTTGGAGTGAGGAAGATCACGGACAACACTTGAGGCTAGTTCTAAAAACTTTAAGGGAAAAGAAACTATATGCAAAATTCTCAAAGTGCAAATTTTGGATCAGAAAAGTAACTTTCCTTGGTCATGTGGTTAGTGAAGAAGGCATACACGTGGACCCTTCTAAAATCAAGGCGATTGAGAATTGGTCAGCACCGAAGACACTCACAAAAATTCATAAATTTTTAGTTCTTGTTAGCTACTATTGCAGTTTAATCCAATATTTCTCTAGGATTGCTAAGCCTCTAACCGCCCTGACTCAGAAATGTGTAACCTTTAGTTAGGGAGATAATCAAGACACTGCGTTCCAAACATTGAAGCAGGCCTTATGCGGCACACCTATCTTTTCTCTGCCAGAAGGGACGGAAGACTTCGTTGTCTATTGCGATGCATCTAATCAGGTCCTAGGATGTGTGCTCATGCAGCAAGGAAAGGTTATTTCCTATGCCTCGAGACATTTGAAAGCACCAAAGTCAATTATACAAGTCACGATCTGTAGTTGGGAGCAATGGTCTTCGTGTTAAAGAATTGGAGACATTATCTCTATGGAACCAAGTGCACCATCTTCACTGACTATAATGATTATGAGTGTGAAATACGCTATCATCCAGGCAAGGCCAATGTGGTAGAGATGCTCTCAGTCGGAAAGAGTATTCAGGTCGTAGAGTGAAGTCACTGACAATGACCATCCATTCCCATCTGTCCACAAATCAGATAGGCTCAGCTGGAAGCCTTGAAACCAGAGAATATGTTGGATGAAATCTTGAGAGGAAGGGAAAAGAACTAAGAGGTCAAGGGAGACGGAGTTTACTATTTCATGAACCGGATCTGGACCCCAAAGTTCGGTGGTTACACGGAGGTTGTCATGAACAAAGATCATAAGTCTAGATACTCCGTTCACCCAGGTTCAGATAAGATGTATCTAGATCTCAAAAAGCTTTATTGGTGGCCAAACATGAAAGCAGAGATCGGTACTTTCATGGGAAAGTGCCTAACTTGCGCCAAGGTGAAGGTGGAATGTCAAAAGCCCTGGGGTCTACTTCAGCAGCCAGAAATACTTGAGTGAAAGTGGGAAGGAATTGCAATGGATTTCATCAGTAAATTGCCCATGACTCCGAGTGGCCATGACACTATCTGGGTAATCGTCGACAGATTGACTAAGTCTGTCCACTTCCTGCCAATCAAAGAAACATTCAAGATGGACAGATTAACACAAATCTACATCCAAGAGATAGTTCGTCTGTATGGTGTGCATGTGTCCATTATCTTGATCGGGATAGCAGATTCACCTTGAGATTTTGGCAATCACTAAAGAAGGCTCTTGGAACTAAGCTGGATATGAACAAAGCTTGCCATCCACAGAATGATGGGCGGAGTAAGAGGACCATTCAAACCTTAGAAGACATGTTGAAAGCATGCGTTATCGACTTCGGTAAGTCGTGGGGTACCTATTTTCCCATGGTCGAGTTCTCCAACAACAATAGCTATCACACTAGCACCAAGGTTGCGATGTTTGAAGCCCTCTATGGCCGTAAGGGCATATCCCCTCTGTGCTGGGCTGAGGTGGGTGACACGAAGCTAGCTAGAGGTCAAGTCCCTGATAACTCTCTCACTGGCCCAGAAATCATGCGAGAAACCACTAAAAATATAGTACAAATCCGAGAACGAAAAAAGACTTCAATAGATAGAAAAAAGAGCTATGCCGATAAGAGACGACAACCTTTGGAGTTCCAGTTTGGTGACCGTGTTTTGTTAAAGTTCTCACCCTGGAAAGGCATGATACGCTTCAGAAATCTTTGAAAGCTACATCTAATATTTATTGGTCCATTCGAGATCCTTGCAAGGATTGGCCCCGTAGGTTACAAACATTGTTGACCCCAAGAAATTAGCCACATTCATCCTGTCTTCCACGTGTGAAACCTTAAAAAGTGTTTATCCGACGAAACCCTTGTGATCCATGTTGATGAGATCGAGATCAACGAGAAGCTTAATTTCGTGGAAGAACCAGTCAAAATCAAGGATCGGGAAGTTAAACGAACGAAACAAAGTCGCATACCGATAGTAAAGGTCCACTGGAATGCCAAACAGGGACATCAATTCACTTGGGAGCAAGAAGATTCAATGCAACAGAAGTACCCTCATCTTTTTTCGATTCCATGATTTATATTTTATGTTAGAATTTCGGGACGAAGTTCCCTCTATTGGGGGGATGATGTGATAACCCAAAACTTTTTCTGTTAACGTTAGTCCGATTCCGTCAAATAAATTTTTGAATTTTATTTTGTTCCGTCAAATTCTTAGCTTGGAAAACCATTTATTTGTATAATTAATCTTTATATAAGATTCGGAACCAAAAATCACGTGAAAACCCGAGTTTTTACTCGAAAATCAACAAAAATTCGGTCTGAGTGGAGTTTACAGCCATGAACCCGATCACGGTCGTAAACCGTTCACGGTTGGTGGACCCCACCACCAACCATACACGCAGCCTATATATACATGGTGCCTACCATCATTTATACTTTTCTGGCCGCATACACTCTTTCTCTCTCTAAAAATCATCACCCGAAAACACAAGATTTCTCTTGATCTATCACTCAATCCACCTTAGAACTTGTTTTGGAGCATCAAACATCCGACTTTTGATCAAATCAAGTGTTGTTGTTCTTGATTTCATGGACGTAAAACCTTCAAATCTTCAAATCTTCAAGGGCCGAAATCAGTTCACGGCCGTAAACCCTTCAAACCTTCAAAGACCATAAACACTTCAAAGGCAATAAACCGTTCACAGCTGAGAATAGTTCACGGTCGTAATCCCTTTCACGGCCGCAATCAGCAGTATATCGTGAATCTTGGCTGCAAACCCACTTTTCCACTTCGATCGAGTCTCGGTAACATTCCTTAACCAAAAAAAAGTGTTTTTGTGGCACTTTAATTAATCAATTCGCTAATTTAAATACAAATGTGTTTAATTATTATTAGCATTTCGTTAACTTTGCGTACAACAACTCGAGGGTCCTCATTCCAGTCTCAATGTCTGGTTTTCACGCAATCAACAGTGAGTTCATACCCCTACTCTTTTATTATTTTAACGTTTTCATGGGGGATACAAGCCAATCACAAATAGTTTTTGTGAACTTTGTACACAAAATTTCAAACAGGATTAAAACTTATGCAATTGTCACGACCAAAAGATCACCATATTTTATGAAATGTTTAAATATCTTATCCCTTTTGTAACAGGATGAGCATAAGGGAAGTTTTAAACTCACAACTATAATTGCATAGTTTTTAGGAACAATACACGAACCGAATACTTAACATACGTACAAACTATAATAGGTATAGTTTGGGATTTCAATACAAAATTTCACAATTTCAGAGTTTATACATTAATGAAAATATAAACTATGGTAGAACTAGTTTACGATATACATTACTATCTTTCGGATAACAAGAGTACATTACTAAATAATTATTTAAGTATAATTATTTTTACTCTACAATACATACATTCAGATTCAAGTACGAGAGAACAAAACACTGCACGTAAACTAGTTAATACAGGTTTGTGAGTCATCACTTCAATTGTACCCTTAGGAGTGCGGGCTAAACCCTATCATAGTATAACTAGAGTCTCTTGGAGGGAGAACGTGAGTTTTGTGAATAGATCTATTTGGGATTGACTATCCTACACCTAAACTGCTAGCTACAGTTAGGCAGACGTGCCTAGGGTGACAAATGTCATAACGCCCGATGCCTGAAGAATGTCATAGAGGTCACTAGGTCGTATCAAGCATGGTTATACAAACTCACAACAGTATAAACTAACCCTTTGTTTACGGGATTTAATTCTTTATTAGTTTTATTATCATTAATGAAACTACTACATACTACAATTGGAGGATTCCAAGGATTTCAACGCATGGTTTTATTTTAATTAATGAAACTACTATACATACTGGTGCTATCCAGGGTTTTCAAATCGAATATTCTATACCTATTTTTGATAGCCAGGGTCTTCATATATAAGGGTTTTCATTGAAAACAATATTACACAATACATATATTGGTAACCATACATATGAAATAATGCATTATGGAACGTCGTAACGAACTCACAAGATAGAAAATACTGGATTTTCTTGGAAACATACGAACATTTTCACAGATTCATTTAATAGGTTCTCATTACAAAAACATGTTTATGAACTCACCAACTTAATGTTGATACTCTTTTCATAACCGCTTGTATTTTCTGGAAATAAGTAGACAGGTACTCCCGTAGCTTTTGAGAGAACGAAGCGTATAGAGTCACGTCTTTAATATTTTGTTATACTTTTGGTGTATACAAATTATGTATCAAACAAATGTAAATATTTTACTTATTCAATATAATGGTTGTGTTTACTTTGATTACTATGATTCAATTGTTGTGATACTGTACATGGCATCCTCCACCCCCAAACGTTTCTGCCCTTTCGGTTTAGGGGTGTGACAACAACCAACTAATGTCAGAAGTAGCTTTGGAAAGAAGAAAAATATCTAGGGTTCCCTTAATTAGTTCAATATCAAGAGGATACACGCTCCCATTTCATGGGGAATCAAAAAGGATGTGCTTATTGGTATCCATAATCAAATTCTTGGTTTTGGTGAACAAAACCACATGATCATTGTCACAAAGTTGTGCAATACTGATAAGGTTATTTTTAAGAACGTCTAAATATGCTACATGTTTAACGATAAATTTATCATTCTATATGTTTCCATGTCCTATAACTTCTCCCTTCATGTTGTTTCTGAACTTAACATACTGACCTAGCATTATGATCCAGAAATCTCTAAGATATCCTTTGTGCTTGGTCATGTGCATGAAGCATCCACTGTCAATGTACCATGTATCATCGTGTGGTACCCCGACACAAAAAGCATGCTTTTAGAGAGAAGGTTTAGGTATCCATGTTTGTTTGGGTCCTTGAGTGTTAGCTTTCTTTGGACTTGTTGGAGTTGTGATAGCCTTTTCTGTTTTTACATTAACCTCTTTCGGTTTTGCTTGGTTTTTAGAGACCTTGTTTTTGGCTTTCTTAGTGGTCTTCTTTTGAGGTTTGGTCTGTGGGAAGGGTGGAAAGTTTGTGAATTGAGTTGGAATTCCTAGAGAGGGAAATCCAAAGTCCATAGTCATTCTAGAATGATCAAACATGGGAAACTAGGTATTTCCTCTACACTGATTGATCTTTGGAAACCCAGAGTTTCCCCCAAACATGTGGTTCCCTCCAATGGATGGATTAAAACCACAATATGGACCAAGAATAGAATTCATAGGGTAATTACTATTCTGATACATGAATGGGCTGGTTTAAACAGGTTTAGGCCTTATCATTTCAGACAAATAAATAAGATTGTTAGGTCTAAAACTATTCTGATATTTGATTTCAGTTTGTTTTGGAGATTCAGAATTTGAGAAACCATGATTTGAAGGAGAGATTCTTAGAGTCTTTGAAGTTTTGGGAGCAATGGTATGTTTGGTCTTCCCTTGGATTGTCTTAGCCTTTAGTACACTCTTGATCTTTCTATCCTTTTCATTACCCTTGTCAGTATTTGTAGTCATAACCACTTTGGGTTTTGAAGGATGGACTACGTTGGACCTTGTTCTTTAGATACATTAACCTTTTCTTTTCCCTTATCTTTAGAGACATTAGTTGGCTTTATAGTTGTCTCTTGTTGTTTGGGACTGGGTGAAATGATTTTTATTGGAACGAAAGGTCTCCTGAGTATTTGAACAACATTTTTCTCAACACTCACAGTATTCAAGGTTTCACCCTTGTTGACTTGAATTGGAGATTTCCCATTCTGTTGTTTCTTAGAATATTTACATCCTAAGTCCTTTGTTCCAGAGACTGAAGCATTAAGAGATGGAAATGTTTCTTGACTGAGGAATTCAATGGGTTTAGTCTTCGAATATCCTACTAGCTCATATGATTTGGGTTGTTTATCACTAGATATTAAGCCAGAGATATTTGACTTTTCAGAAGTTGTATCTTCTGAGTTGAAACATTCCATGGTGGGAAATTCATGAGAAAATTCAATTGGAGAGTCAGACTTAGTGTCCAAGTCTGGAAGATCATGGGATGATGTGACTTCCAATAGGATGCTTGAGATCTAATTGGTAATTACATCAGGACTGCAAGTTACCACCTCTTCTTGATCCTCAATGTCTCCATTGAAGAGACTTGGATCACATGGAAACAACTTTGGTTGAGTGTTGGGACTCATGATTTGCTTGTTCATTTCGTCATAACGAAGACCGTATTTGATCCATGATGGTTTTGGTCCATTGACAATGGCATGTGAGTTATGTTCAAGAAGGGTTTTTGATGCCTTATAACTATTGATTTTTGTGTTGATTTGGGCGTACATCTCACGATTGTCTTTTACATTAATGTCACGTTTATTCAATAAAATTTCATATTATTCAACTGATGTAAGATGTGCCTCAGTTTTGATTGTAATGTCATTCTCTAACTTAGCCGTATTACATCTCAATTCTTCAAATCTAAGGTGAATAGTCGTCAGTTTATCTTTGTAGTAACTGACATGATATTCAACATTAGTGACATATTCTTTGATTATTTCAAGAATATGGTCAATGTCATCAAGAAAATGATCAATAATTAAATGATTATCACTAACCATGAAGTTTACCTTCTCAACAACTTGTTGATGGAGAAGAGAAGGCTATTTGTTATCATCTGCCATGAAGTGGAAGTAGTTTTTATAGGCTTCTATTTCTTCTACCTGATCTACTTCATCATTTGTTTCCTAAACTTCCATATTTGGAGTTTCAATTATCATCAAATCTTTGGCTTTTTATTGCTTCTTGATCTGCTCTACCTTTTGAAGATAGTGTGCTTCATCTTTGATCTTCTTGGTCTTCATTTTGCAATCCTTGGCAAAATGATATTCACCTTGACAGTTGTGGCACATGATTACTTCATTATAATCATAGAACTTCGATTTCTTATCTTTAATCCTTGCTTTCATCCTCTGAGGGTTGTAACTTTCAAAATTTGAAGCTTTTTTGACTATTGCTTCCTCCTTGGAAGTTTCTAGAGTTCTGATGATAGTGTTGGGGTTGCTGATAGCATTGTGCTCCAAAGTTCCCAATTGGCTTGTTCACAAACTCTTTGAAGTTTGGATTGAACTTGGTTAAGAGTGTCAAGCATTCTTCATACTCATTTTCCTCAAAGATTTGAGGAGATTCCATTGAGGTTCTAATGAAAGCTTATGATTTTCCATGTACCCATTTGCTATATAAAGAGGTTGTTGAGTTAGCATGTTGGGATTCTGATTATATTGTTGAGCCATACTTGCACTTTGATAAGGATATGCTTTGTGTCATTGGTTGGAAAACTGATCAACAAATTGATTTGGAGTTGGATTATGATGTGCAATGAAGTTTTGAGAATGATTTTCCATGAATATTGTATTTCCCAAGGAAATCACTTGATTATCAAAGGGAGTAACTTGAGCTAGCTTGTGGACATTTTGCTCATGTTGTTGTAGTTCAGCATACAAATCAAACAAAGACATGGTATCTGAATTGATTGTAATTTGTAGTATGATCATGTACATTGTATCCCATTTAGGAGATAGATTGTTCAAGAATTTCATATTGAAAGCGTTTTGCGATCTTTCAGCTTTGAGCTTCTTCACCTTGATGAAAACAATTTCGTACTTGGAATATGCATCAAAGAGAGTTTCATGAGCTAACATTTTGAAGTTTTCCATATCTATCAATGTGGCTTTCTTCCTGTTTGCAAGAATCTAGTTAGTTCCATTGAATTGTTTCTTGAGTGCATTCCAGACATTGAAGGGTGAACTCTTATATTCATTAGTAACTTGCTCATAGATGTCATGAGGAATTCCAGATAAGAGCTCTTTCATTGCGTTAGCATCAAACTTCTTGATTTTCCTCTCACGAAGTTGAGCAACAATAGAAACTGATCCATAAATGGATTTGGAGGTTTCAGAAGAGACATCGGCTTTACGAACTCTGATATCCTTCAAAAATTATATAATGTGTTTCCTAGTGGAAATGAAGGTTCAGATGTGAGATTCATGACCTTCCAGCTAGTACTTGATGCGATCTGCCCATGAAGTGTATTCACTTGGCACAAGGATAGGTGCACGATTTCCTGCTCCAAGACTGTTTGCAACTAAAACTTAATAGAGAACATTTTTGTTTTGATTCACAATTGCCATTGAGAACAAGTAATACTAGTTTGAAACTTGAAGAAAAAAAATATTTTTTGTGAAAAATTTTCTAAGTCTCAAAGTCGATCACACGAGCTCTGATACTAACTAAAGAAATGAGAAAATTCAGTAAACCTTAGACTTGTAGAATAGTCCAACTGTTGAACAGACTAAAACAGAGTTTCAGAATCTTCAAGTGGCAAATAATGTGGAAAATAAATAGTTATGAATCAACCAATATAATAACAAAACGTTTTTTATGTTCAAGATCAATGATTCAGAAGTATCTCATATTCATAAAGATTCAGTTACATGTTTTTGAATGATAAACACACTAAAACACTCAAACGGCTCTCTAAAAACTAGTCTAAACAACAATTATGTAGAATGAATAGGAAATTAGCAAAATGACCAAAATTGAGCAAATTTATAATGGATTCCAAGGGGCCTATTTATAGGCTTTGAAAAAGCCCATGAAATGGCTTGACCAATCAGGTGTTGACACATCGTCATGACTTAGTCATCAGTTGACACCTTTGTCGTACTTAACAGAGAATGGACGGAATATTCCAATTCTGTTAGGGTTCCGTCGAAGTTATGAGTCTTGATATCTCTTGATCCTTCTTGATCAAATAATTGTTGTTGTTCCTCGGAAAGTACTTTTCCTAGGAACTTTTTCGAAGCTGGAATCCCTATGATGGCATTGGAGATGTACTTATCTTCATCATCATCATTATCATCTGGAGAACCTGAAAGAAATAGTAAAGAGTCATCAGAGTTTTCATCTCGGAGTCTAAACACTAAGATAGGTTTCCAGGGATAGGGCTGACTTATCCTGCTGGGGCCTTCTCCCCCTCTTGAAATGGATAACCCGACATCCGGTGCAAGCAATGTAGAGGCTTTGAGATCCGAGAACTTGTCGAACACCTTTTGAAAACTTTTATTCATCTGCATGGTCAGAGCATCATAAGCTTCGAGTGTGGGAGCCTGAGCTTTGAGGTCATCGCAGAGTTGGCCAAGAATCAAGAGCAACTCATGAAATTTGTTATTTGGGACATCCATAATGTTCCAGGATGCCCGAAGGAGCTTGATAAGGACTTGTTTTATGATCAGATTCATCTCATCTTTCTTTCGGATCCCCTTCTCTAGTCTCTAGATTTGTTTTTCATGGCCGGCGTAGCTCATTTGTAGAACAGATCAAATCATCGTGAACATTCAGCATTTCGGTGATGCTGTCAAGGTAATGATTGAGAGAGGTATAGTATTTTTGTTCAACCTCCTTGATGGTATGTTTGAGATGGAGTTTAATAAGTTGATCAAGTTGAGCTTCCCGTTCAGCCGTGGTAGGTCCGGACTTTGTGGCTTTAGATAAAGAATTTAAAATTGCATCTAGCTTGGAGTCTAGACAAAAAACGTTTTCATCAATCTTGGCATCGAATTCGGCCTTTGAGGTTTCAATTGATTCGGCCTTCTTTATAGTTGCAGAGACATTGTCTCGGAGTTCCAAAAGGGAAAAGGGATCAACATAATTACCATCTGATGATACCGTGTCCAAAGTGGAGGTCCACGACTTTGCTTTATCATATTATTGGTTGACAAGTGGTTCGGAGGGGCTAGCCTTAGTTGCATTGGCTATATTATCTACCTTGGGAGGAGTAGACTCTTTTTCACCTCCAAGATGCATATGTGATTGATTGTCAATCTTGATCTCTTCATCAACAGGTTCGAAAGAAAAAGAGGAGAGCCTAAAATCATACACTTGCCTCAAAGAAGATGGCTTGGTTAGGAGATGAAGTGTGGAAAATAGTCGTTGAGCAGCAATCGAAGTACTATCATCATTGAACAAAACTTCACCTGAAAGTTCTTCCTCAGGATCGGGGTGCAAAGCATCATGGTGTTGAGTCTTAGGAGGATCGTCTGAGACGATGTTATCTGGTGTTTCTCCGTAGGCAAACTCTAAATCTATGATTTCATCAGTTGGAGCAATAAATGGCAAGTTGCTTCGAACAGCCCTATTTCTCATCGAGATGAGAGTTTCTTGAATTTGAGGTATGGAAAGTTCATGATGCCTCGTATGTGCCCTGCTAACAAAATCTTCCCAAAGAGGATCATTATGGCTTCTAGGTATCAAACCAGTTATGGCTTCCGAGGTAGGAGGGATAGCTCCTACTTCAAAATCCTTAAGGATCAAGACAGGGATCTCGGACCGTGCTTGTGAAGAAAGAATGGGGTTTTCCAAGATGACTCGTTGGTTTGTTCCAGGGTTGCAAGGAACTTTTTTAACACCAATAATACCATGGTGGGAAGGTGAGGGTGGATTATTTGGCGACTTCCCATGAGTGTGTGATTGTGATTTTGAAGCTCCGAAGGGTACTTCGGAAGAGTGGGTAGGAGGGGTAAGAGGATGGCCAAAGTCAACCGAAATGTCTTTGGTTCTTTCCTATTGATAGGAAGAACCGAATTTGGATCTCTTTCTGGCTTTCGGTTTAGAAGGAGAGGTCTTGCGTTTGATAGATTTCTTTTTCTTACCACCAGATGGAACAACCTTGGCCATGTCCGAGATGGGCCCAATGGAGAAAAGGGTGGATTGTGTGTGGTTATACAAAATCAAAGTCTCCAAATGTTGTTTTAAATGAATTGAATCGGAAGGTAAGGTGGCTAGCATGTGTTCCGACAATCACCTAATGGGTCCGAAAGATGTTTGGTCCGGAAGGTGATAAGACTTGATAGTTTTAAAGCAAAGAAATATCTTTTTTTGGAATCATATCCATAGGAACTGGTTCACTTATTTCACGGTAATGTTGTTGGATGGTCAGAGCCCAAAATCTCGAACTCAAAAACTCGTGAGGCTTGCGATTGATGGAAAACTATCGAAAGTCATGCCACAATACTTCTGCGAGATCTAAAGCATTTTGTTTCCGTATGAAAATAATGTACATGACGTAAGCCAATCCTTGTTGAGAGTGTCTGTACCACCATGCTTCCAAGACAGACCTCTAAGAATAAAATGCATGAGGACTGTTCAAAGGCCTGAAATAGGTGATTTCGTGAACCTCGTTGCCTTAAACTCTGCTGTATATCCAATTTGATTAACAAACATCTGGAACTCTTTAGCAGATGGTTCTTGGACCTTGAAGCCTTACGGGTTTTCACGAAGTGGACTTGTGAACAGGCACAATACGATCACCTGTGATTTTTGTCTCGAGAACATCATTCTCGGTCTTGATTCATTCAAAAGTTGTGTGGAAAAGACAAAGAGGAATCGGTGGGTCTAGATTTGGTGAATGGAACTGGGACAGGGTGATGACCGATAGACTCAATCACGGCCCGGATTAACTCATCGTAGTCCATGGGGTCTAGAGAGAAGAGTTGAGTCGTATCCCTTAGGAAAGGTTCAGTCGACAAGGACGAGGCAGACCCTTTGGAAGACTTCTTTTTTGGAGAGGATTTGGAAATTTTGGGAACAGATTGTGAAGAAGCCATTGTTACAGGTTTTGATGCTTTGAACAACAATTTAGCAGAGAGAAAGAAATATGATGGTTTTGGGAGCGTGACGGGTAAAAGAGGTTTTGAGGTACTTTTATAGGTCCAGGAAAGGATGGGTCGGGTTGGAAAAGTAACGATGAAACTCGGATTTGGAAACGGACCGCATTTAATGTTTTGCCAAAAATGGATTGAGTTGACCTGCAACGGCTACAGGAAAATGTGTGGTGATGTGCAAAATAGAAACCGTCACTTGGGTGATGGGATATTTAATTTAAGGAGACGTGTGCAAAAAGTGGTGTAATTTTCAAGGATTAAAAGGGATACTCATCATTAAAAAGTAACCATTTGAGTTATTTAGGAGAAACACGTTTCGAAAGCAAAATCATGAAAACCTTTTGAACTTCTGACTAGGAAATATTAGAGATGAAATTGTGATAAGATCTCATAACTTGAAAAAGGTTCGAGATGAGAATATGAAGCGACCTCGAAGCACTAACGGTCCGAGATAAGTTTATGTGATGATCTCGGAGCACAAAGGCTCCATGATGAGCAGACATAATATAATTTCAAGATTAGAATGAAAACTCTTGTACATAATATAGAGTACGGGATTGCAAACACTCGGACTGAATATCAGAGGTGAAAGATATGAAGATCTCAGTGGACTTTTGTGAAACACATTTTGAGACGGCAAGACAAGAAGGATGTGATCTTGGTCATAAAATGAGATGAAAGTTCAATACTGTTCCAGACATGAATTCCGAGATGATCTTCTTACCAAACTTATGAAGTAACTTCCGAGATAAAATTAATACCAATGTGACTATATTGGTCATGAACTCCATATGATGAAGTGATATATACAACTTAGAACTATAAGAACTGAGGATGAGGCATCAGATAGTACAAACCTCTTGAAAGAACTGTTGCCATCATATAGTACAAACCTCTTGAAAGAACTGAGGATCAGGCATCATCATACTCATTTTGTTCAGAAAACCATTGAATTTGGTTTCGTCTAATGCCTTGGTAAAGACATCAGCAATTTCATCGTTAGATGGTACAAAAATAAGTTCGATGTTACCATTTCAAACATGATCTTTAATGAAATGATATCGTATATAGATTTTGCTTCGTCATAGAGTGTTGAATTGGATTATGTGAAATGAAAATGGCACTTTGCGAATCACAATAGATTGGGATTCGTTAAAACCAGCAACCATAGTCCAAGAGTTGTGATTTCATCCAAAGAACTGGAGATGTGTAGCTAGCAGCCACAATGTATTCCGCTTCAGCAGTTGAGAGTGCAATGCAGTTATGTTTCTTAGATGACCAACTAATCAAACGACCACCCAAAAATTTACAGCCACCAGATGTACTTTTTCTATCCAATTAAATATCTTCGTAGTTCGAATTGGAATATGCTTGAAGGAGGAAACTCTCATTTGCTGGGTACCAAATTCCTAGACTCTTTGTACCTTTGAGGTATCGTAATATTTGCTTAACAACCAAGAGATGAGACATCTTTGGATGGACTTGAAATCTAGCACACAAACATGTCGAAAACAAGATGTCCGGACGACTTTCTGTTAGGTAGAGTAGTGATCCAATCATTCCTCTTTATTTCTTTTCATCAACAGCAACACATGAAGGGTCCAAAAAAGTTTTATGTCTAAAACCGATAGGGACCTTAGTAGAGGCTCAAGTGTCAATTGAGTATTTCTTGAGAAGTTCCGAGATGTACTTTTCTTGGTGAATAATATTCCTCGATTGGTTTGTTTAATTTGGAGACCAAGAAAGAAACCCAATTCATGATTCATACTTATTTGGAATAGATTGACCAACAGTTTAGCAAAATTAGTAACCATTGATGAATCCGTAGATCCAAAAAGGATGTCGTCAACGTAAATTTGGACAAGCATGATATGTTTTCCATTAGACCTTCGGAACAGGGTAAGATTGAGAATACCTCTTTGAAAACTAGAACGCTTTAGGAAGTCAGTAAGAGTCTCATACCAGGCACAAGGAGCCTGCTTGAGGCCATAAACAAATTTTCGGAGTTTATAGCAGTAGTTCGGATATGAGAGATAGACAAAACCAGGAGGCTGTTGGAGATATACTTCAGTATCAAGTTCACCAATAAGAAAGTCACTTTTGACATCCATCAGGTAAACCTTAAAGCCTTTGTGAGCAACATAAGCAATGAAGATTATTATGGCTTCAAGACGGGCAATAGGAGCAAAGGTCTCATCGAATCAATCCCTTCGGTCTGTGTGAATCCTTTGGGCACCAATCTTGCATTATTTCGAATGATAACTCATGCATCGTCTAGCTTGTTCCAAAACACCCATCTTGTACCAACAATGGTATGATTCTGAGGAGGAGGAACAAGATTCCATACTTCATTTCTGTCAAATTCTGCCAGTTCTTCCAACATGGTTGTAATCCAATCAACATGTTGTAATGCTTCCTTGATGTATTTGGGTTCAACCGTCGAGATAAATGCCGAGAAATGACATTCATTTTGAACACTTGTGGCAGAACGAGTTTATATACCGGCGTTTGGATTTCCAATAACTTGGTTCGAAGGATGATCCTTAGTACAAATGTACAGTTGCGGAAGCTCTTGTATGGCAGAGGATCCTATATCAACAATGGGTTGTGTTGCTCCTCCTGAGTGATTTGAACTTGAGCATGATGCTCCCCATGAACTTCTGAACCAGACACATTTTCGTCATCCTCAGGTCGGAAATCAAAGAAATTTGCATCATCGTGATTGTTGATAGGAGGACCAAATTCAGCAAATTGATCAGCTGCATCTTGGATTCCATCTACATTTGATTCAAGGGAAGCTTGACCCGAGAAGGTTGAAATGGTTTGGAATCAAATGGAGGAAAACTGGGTGTCGGACCCGAAATATTTTGGGAAACAGAAGCTTCGGTTGATGTGGTTTTTCTTGTTCGAGATTCCCAATCAAGAGTTGTTTCTGAATGTCCAAACAGGTTTTTAAAGTCAAATTCATAATTTTTTTTGTTGGTTCGGACATCCTGGTGCTAGAGCATCGGACTCCATGATGTGAGTTGTGTCATGGTTTGGGCAAGAATTTCGAATGATGTTGTCATCAAAGGTGACATCAAAGCTATCCTCTAGAACTCGAGTTCGCTGGTTAAGAACTCGATAAGCCTTTGATTTGGTAGAGTACCCAAGAAAGATTACTTCATCAGCTTTGGGTAAAAACTTTGTAAGCTGATCGTGGTTGTTTTTGATGAAGCATCTACATCTAAAAACGTGAAGAAAAGAGATACTTGGGTTTCGACCATTCATGGCTTGGTAGGGCATCATATTGAGGCATCGATTGATAATATTCCTATTCTAAGTGAAGCATGCAGTTGAAACAGCTTCATCCGAAAGATATAGTGGAAGATTTGCAAAGTTAAGCGCGGATCGAGCAGCTTCAAAAAGTGTTCTATTGCATTATTCGACTACACCGTTCTGTTTTGGAGTGTCTGGAGCAGAGAAGTTGTGGTTAATACCGTTGTCAGTGAGGAAGTTCTCAATAGTTGCACTGGTAAACTCTGAACCCTTATCACTTCGAATTCGCATTACTGGAAGTTTGACGAGAATTTCAATTCATTTGATAAACTTGATGAGTTCCGAGGCTGTTTTAGACTTAAACCTTAGGAAGAAGACCTACGTCAACCTAGCAAAATCATCCACAATCACAAGAATGTATTTTTTGTCAGGTAGACTCTCTGATATTGAGGGTCCACACAGATCAATGTGTAGAAATTCTAACGGCTCCGAGATAGATTTTTCAATGATAATAGGATGACCCTTCTTTGATAACTTCCCACACTCGCACACAACACATAAATGATCATTTTCGAACTTGAGGAGTGGCAAACCTCTTACTATCTCACCAGAAGCTAGATCATTCATATATCTGAAAATCAGATGAGCAAGCCTTCTATGCCATAGCCAAATGATGTTTGGAACAACTTTGCAAAATAAGCAGAGCTGGGGCTTGCCAATGATCATGTTAATGTCAAGAGGATATATGTTCTTGTTGTGATTATACTTGATTAAACATTCCTTCTAGTCTTTTATCAAGACATAACTATGTTTCTTGCAGAATTCAACTTGTCGATTCGCATCGGTGTGTTGAGCCACACTTATCAGATTATCCTTCAAATCTACTACATATTCCACGTTTGAAACAAAGAAGTTTCCATTTGTAAGGATGCCATAACCTGTGATCTGAGAGTTGGAGTTGTTGCCATACGTCACATACACAACATTTGGTGATAGTTTGAGATCTCGCAAAAAGTCCTTCTGCCTTGTCATGTGCATGGAGTGAGCACTATCAATATACCATATTGTTTCTTGCTCTCAAGCACAGAGTGCCTGCAAAATTAGTTATTTGTGGAGTTTTTAAGCTCCGAGTTAGGTTTTGGGACAGGGACACGAGTTTTGGGCTTTGGTTGTAACTTTTGAGCAACAGTAGTTTTAGAGGGTTTGGTCCGAGATTCTTTTGGGAACAAACAGAAAGCCATGGTTCTTTCATCTATCCAATAGTCATACTCAATAAGATGCAGCTTTTGAACAACTTTTCTCTGACCAGTAACTTCCGGAGCAGTGGGAATCACTGTGTATTTCGGAGTTGCAGTTTCATTTTTGAGATTTTTCACTTTCCATACAAGATTTCGTTTTGAAGTATTTTGTGAAGTTGTTTTCTTAAAAACTCGTTCTTTGTTTGATGATGCACTTGGTTTTGAAATTTGTTGAGGTTTGAAAAACAGTACCTTTAGATTTGGCTATAAAAACAGATGAAACAGTACGAGGAGAGTTAGTTCTGACAAACTGAGTATATATAGTGGGTTTTTTTAGGTGGGGCTGACTACCTTCTTATGATCCAATTGATTGGGAGAATTAGATGGCCTTTTGAGAATCTTAACAGGTATGAAAGTGTTGTGACTCCTAGTAGATGGGTTGGCAGTCCGAGATACACTTTTTTTAGAGTTCTCAAGGAATCTGGAATTTTGTCTTGACTTAATTTCCTTTTTGTGAACATTTTTGGCTTCTACCTTAGCATCAACATATTTCCTATTTAACATGGGTTTCTTTTTGGAATTGAAAGAAGACTTGGAAGTTTGACCTACTGAAGGGTTGTTAAACACAAGCTTAATTGGAACAAGATTAGTTTTTTTGGAAATCACTTGTGAGTGGGAGTCACATGAATTTAACGAATCATCAACTTCACTATCTAAAGATGCCTAAAAAAACTCAGAGGTATCAGGTTCGGTTATCTCCGGAATGATTTCCTCAACAACACGGTTGTTAAGAGGGTTGTGGTTTGGAGTTTCAACAACATTTTATGGAATATTAGAGTGGTATTTTGAGGTCTGATTCAGGTCTAGGTTTGTCAGAGGTGTGGAATCGAGACACTTGATAAGTATAGGCTGAAACTTAGGCATCAATGATGCAAATTAGTCAAAAGTGTCAGGAACGGGTGACAAAGGCAAGATAGGGGTGTCCGAATGTTTTTGGTTCGAAACGTCTCCCGTAAAAGTTAGGTTTTGCAACTCCTTCTAGGGACGAGCAATAGGTTTCAGAAACTGGCTTCTAAGACTAGGAGCTTTTGACCAAGGATGTGAAAATTATGAGTCATCCATTCATTTTCATCAAGAATGTTAATGGAATTATGCAAAGCATCCATTTTGGAATTGAGAAGTTTGTTTTCAGAAGTCAATACATTTCTTTCAGAATAAGTGATTTCACATTTGTCTTTAAGAATGATATATTCATTTTTTGACATTACAACCTGTCATTCTAAAGACTCTATTTTTAATTTGTTATCCTCAAAACGTAATCTAATACGACTTAATTCACTCTCCATCTTCTCACTGGCTTCTATGGCTAACTTATAGTCTTTATAAATGATGTTCATATCTGATTGGATCTGGGTTAAATAAGTTTCACAAAGAGACAAATCAAAGTTATTATCAGTAATCATAAATTTTACCTGTTGAACGATGCTTCTACCGGGCGGATCGTTGGTATCCATGTACCTGTAGTTTGGTTCGGCGTCCTCATAGTCTTCCTCTGATCTAGATGACGAGTATCCTTCATCACATTCAATTCTCTATCTAGCCATCAAGCACATGTTTCTGCCAGAACTCACGTCATCATCATCTCCAGAAGACCAATACCCTTCCACTTCTCTTGATAAAGTGGTAACAAAAGCCTTTTAACTATCTGCCATCTCTTGAGCTCGACGTGTATAGTAAGAAGATTCGTTAATCTTGGGTTTTTGTGGGACCTCAGCTAAGACATCTTTGGCAACATGGTTTGCATGACCATATTTGTGACATACAATCTTGGGTTTGTCTGACTTCAGAGTCTGTAAAGATTCCGAAGTGTGATTTGGTGTAGGAAGGTTAGGTTTCTAAGCAGGAGGGTTTTCTGAAGGTTTGTTGAATGGTTGAGGATTCTTTTGGTGAGGATCATGGAAACGATTGTGATATGGCTTGTAAAAAGGACGATTGTATTTCATGGAAAGCAAAGCAAACTCTTGTTGGAAGCAGAGTTCAGAGTCCATTTCTTCAAGGTTGAGGTCACAATTTAATTGATAGTTGTTGTTTGTAGGAATAGGTGAGACTGGAAATGAGGGTTAAACAGGTGGGATATATGGAACAACAGTTATGAAGGGTCCGAGATAATGAGGTTTGGAATCTGAGGATCGTAAGAACTAACAAGAGCTAGAGGACCTCCTATGAGTTCTCGTAGGGTTTGTGCAACATTTGATTCATGAGCTTGAAGCTCATCGAACAGTTGGTAGAGCTTCTACTTTTTCGGAGATCCATTACTCTAAAGACACGATTTCAAATATCCCCATCGCTTTCCGAGGCTGTTAATGAACTTGAGGTTGTATTCAAGTGGAGTTCGAACTATCCCATGAGTTGTCATGTTGTTGAAGACGATTCGGTACCTGTTTGTAGCCGAGCCAACAAATTCACCAGGAGTTGTAGTGAAGGTACCAAACTCGTTGAAAACCGAGATTATATGCTTATCCTTCATATTTTCTGATCCCTCAAATAGGTCTTGAAGTTTGTCCCAAATCTCTTTGACATATTTTCACAACTTAATGTGCTCAAAGAGAGAAGGTCGAACACCAAACACCATTTCGGAAAAGGCAACCTGATCTATATGCAGTTTTTCGATGCCATCAGCAGTGAGAGGTGCTTGATGTTGTTCATCTTGTCCCATGAGAATTGTAGCAGTATCTCTAACAATTGTTCGAATTGGAACATGTGGACCTTCTTTAACGGATCTCCAGATTGCTTCACCTTTTTCTTTACCAAGTAAAAAGCTTTCCATTCTGACTTTCCAGTGATCATACTCTTCAACAACTAGTAGTAGGGAATGAGAAAGGTAACGCACGCTATTTTCTATTTGAATTAAATACATTTGTTGAGAGTTAGAAACAGCCATTGAATTTATGATATCTTGAGCAAAAGTGGTATATAGAAGAACTTTTATCCTAAACACAGAAATGATCGAAATAACAGGGTAATCTCGAATCAACTATAATCTATTCTTATTGATTCAAAGGACAACCACTCAAGCTCTGATACCAATTTTGAGAACAAGAATACAATGCACAGGGACAAGGTTCGAAAACTCAAACCTGGAGTTTATGCTTAAGATCAATGTCTACTTATAATCGTGTGTTCCAGTCAAGTCTGGCAAGACCAGTCGAGACTGAAGAGAGAAATCAAAAAAGTACTTCAAGTATTAAATGTAGAACTATGAGTATAATCAAGGTAATGACAATAAACGAACAAGTAAAATGTTTTGAAATAGTTTGATATAAAAGAAAAGGTGAAAGAGAGTTAATGTAAAAATATGCTATATTTGGAAGAACAATCCATATAATTCTTGTCATTCAAACACTCTTTAAATAGTCAAGGAGGAACATCGTATAAACTATTTGACATACAAAGAACCGGATTACAATACTACTTCTGACATACTGATTATCCAAATAAACAAAAAAGACTTGGTCCTATGTAAATTTACATCAAAATAAAAACAAGAATAGTTAATGCATAGGCTGACACATGATCTCAGAACATTTCTTCATCTCGGCACATACTCCACTCTGGACATCTACCATCATCCCGTACCATAACCATTTTGGACTCAAGCCTGACTTTGGATCTTCAAGTTTTAGATATTGCTAGAGGTTCACTCTTAGGTTCCAACAATCTTTTCCATTAAACCAATGTAACCAAGATTTAACAAAACATCATCAGATCATAGAGTAATTAACAGAATGTGGAAACACATGGTGTTTTCTCTACAAACATCTCGAGCTCTTCCATTTGAAAATTGGAGTACCTAAAACATAAATTGAAAACCATAAGCACAAATCTTAGTGAGTTTCCCCCAAAATACCACTGACATACAACCACAGAATATCATGCGACATACATACAAGTTCCACGGGCTTCCCCATGGTCTTTACCTGGAATGCCATGGGCTCCCCCCATGGTCCAATATCCAAGTGTCATGGGCTCCCCTCATGTTCTGCTATCCAGGTACCATGGGCTCCCCACATGGTCTTTCATGCAAGTATCATAGAGACAACTACCATTCCACATAACAAGCAATGGGCTGACGTTGGTGCCATCAACCCATGGATATAGTGAGAAGACTAACCTCGAACAGCTAAAACCATGGATACTCTTTGACTGCAGATCCGCTAAAATCCCCGCACTATCAAAAAAATAACACCCGGTTAACAATTGGGTTCCACACCTAATCCAATAATCCATATATGGGGTAAAAAGATCATTTTACCCCTCACCTAATTTGGTCCAAGACTAAGGCCCAAACTCACAATCATAAAGGCCCACCAACCAGATAATAGCCCACTTATGTCTTAATTTTCCAAATTGGGCCTAAACCCTTACATGGGCCTTTCCCTAAAGCTGATTAACTTTTCCTAATACAAAACATATATTCACAGGTAGCCCAACAAAGCCCCAATCAATCAAGCCGAAAAGACACCATGAGGCCCAATCCCATTAGGCACACTAAGGCCTAAAACCACAATCCTAGGCCCAACATTGCATGCCCACTTCAACGAAATAAGCCCAAACTCAATCCAAACCCAAGACCCAATGTCCACAAAGTCTGAAACTCCAACCGCATGTTGGTCGCATACGCTCGACGTATGCTCGATGGTTTGGGACGGGGGAAAACTCAGTACGTGGGGCGTACCACTCATTACATCAAGTATTATGTCGTCTTAACAAAATTGTTATTTCTGACTTAATCAATTAAGTACTTCAATATAAGTCCTTGACTGATAAAGTTAGAAACTTTATCAGTTTGCATAACTTAATGGGACCCAAATACCAAATATAACTATTAAGACTCGTATTAAGCATCCTAACACATACATGGTCCATTCTTAAACATCAAGCAAGAATTTTTATGAACTAACAACATTAGAAGGGGCAAGATCTATCACTCCAAGTTCCTAGAGTGGCTCAAACGCACAAGGAGAACTTAATACACCATAAAAGCTTTTGATCTTGCCCTAAACTCAAACTAGCATAAAAAGAGGTGAAGATAAGAACTCTATACCTCCTAAAGCTTCCCAGGAGAGTGAAGGTTTTGGATATACAAAACCAAAGGCACACCAAGATTCACTTCCTTGAAATAACACTAAAAACCTTTTAAGATCAGATCTAATATCAAGAATACACCACCAAGAGAATTAGGGATTGAAATGGTGTTTCAAGGTCACTGGAGGCTGAGAAATAAGAGAACCTTAAGCTTATAAGGATGTTAATATAGTGCCCAAACCCTAAGCCAATTATGTTGGGCGTATGCGGCCAAACACGATCCTTCCCTCCTTGCATGCATGGGACCAACTTGCAAATCTTTTCCACTAAGTGTCATATCTGCCAATTATTCAAACTCCCATAACTCCCTCGACTTAGGTCTGTTTTAAGCGAGCTTTATATCCACAGAAAGGTGACAAGAATCCCTACGCTTCTTACAACTCACCATCACCTTAAAACCTCTCGAACAAGAACCCAAAATTCATAAAGGCCCGAACTAACAAATTACGATATTACCCTTGGGCTCCGAGTCACCATCAGACACTCGTATCACTTAAACTATAGCACCTAACGTTCAAAAAGGGCCAAATCCTTTCTTCCCCAAGGCCCTAAGTGTAGCACCTGGTTCCTGGTACGTAAAATTTATCTTAGTATTTTTCATTTTAGGCCTTGAACTCGGCGAGTTGCAGGTCCGACTCGCTGAGTAGAGACGGGATCCGGAACCAGTTTAAATTGGCGACTCGGCGAGTCCATATTCTGGACTCGGCGAGTCCCCGCTGTCTGATGAAACCCTAAATTTGAAGGGTTTGCACCCTATTTAAAACCTCTTATCCACCCCCAAGCTCGCCCCCATTCACCCTCAGAGCTCTATACTTCATTCAAGCCTTGTTCCTTATGAGTTTGAAGCTTTTAGGTGTGTTTTCTTGAAGATTTGTTGAAGGAAGGAGTGCGGATCAAGAAGAGAAGAAGGAGGCCAGACATATTTGGATTATCTCAGTGATTTCCTGGAGGTATAACTTAGTTTCCCTCTGTTTCGATGCTTATTGTCCTTTGTAGCTCCATGAAAGTCCTTCTTGAGCCTTTCCCCAAGCTTGTTTGTGCTTTGTGGGTCGTAATAAGTTGTTAGCCTCCAGATCTAGGCATGATTGAGCTCCATGAGCTTGGGTCTAGTATCTTTATGGAGCCATATTGCATGAAAGCCCCAGATCTACTCTTTTGGTGAATTTTGAGCCCTAAAACCCTCATCGATGTTTATTTACATGTAAAGTTGGAAACTTTACGTGTTAATCAGGCCCTAGAAACCCAGATCTATGATTGACACGAGTTGGATTCAAGCAGAATCATGTGTATAGTATTTGCATGTATAGGCGCTACCTTCAGCAGGGTTACGTGGCATTCGTCGTGTATGTTATGGATACCCGGGAGATGGGTAAAGCGACGGTGAGCGACGTTCTAGTAGTGCAAGACTACGCTGATGTGTTCCCGGAGGAGCTTCCTGGAATACCTCCGGAGCATCAGGTGGAGTTCAGAATCGACCTAGTTCCTGGTGCGGCTCCAATGGCCAAGGCACCCTATCGGTTGGCTCCTCTCGAGATGCAGGAGTTGTCTATGCAGCTGCAAGAGTTGCTAGACAAGGGATTAATTCGACCGAGCAGTTCACCCTAGGGAGCCCCGATCCTGTTTGTGAAGAAGAAGGACGGGTCGCATCGGATGTGTATAGATTATCGGGAGCTGAATAAGGTAACGGTGAAGAACCGTTACCCACTCCCGAGGATTGATGACCTCTTTGATCAGCTGCTGGGAGCATCTTGGTTCTCTAAGATCGATTTGCGTTCAGGTTATCATCAGATGAGGGTCAGAGAAGAGGATGTACAGAAGACCGCGTTTCGGACGCGCTATGGCCATTATGAGTTCGTGGTGATGCCGTTCGGGCTCACCAATGCTCCTGCCACGTTCATGGACCGCATGAACCGCGTGTGTAGACCGATGTTGGATTGGTCTATGATAGTTTTCATTGATGACATATTGGTTTATTCCAAGACGCAGGAGGAGCACGAGGAGCATCTGAGAGAGGTTTTGGAGACCTTGAGGAGGGAGAGCTTGTACGCCAAGTTCTCCAAATGTGAGTTTTGGTTGCGCAAGGTGCAGTTTCTTGGGCACCTCGTCAACCAGAACGGGATTTCTGTAGACCCGGCCAAGGTGGAGGCCGTGATGAGGTGGGAGGTTCCGAAGTCTCCATCCGAGATTCGGAGTTTCCTAGGACTGGCAGGCTACTATGGGAGATTCATTCAGGATTTTTCCAAGATAGTCGTACCCCTGACACGGTTGACTAGGAAAGCCGTGGTCTTTCGATGGGGCCTGAGCAGCAGGCAGCGTTCGAGATTCTGAGGCAGAGATTGTGCGAGGCGCCGATCATAGCCCTGCCCGAGGGCGTAGAGGATTTTGTGGTATACTGTGATGCATCGATCTCAGGCCTAGGCACAGTATTGATGCAAAGGGGGCATCTCATTACTTATGCCTCGAGGCAGCTGAAGCCTCACGAGGCGAACTACCCGATGCATGATTTAGAGTTGGGGGCGGTGGTTTTTGCCATCAAAATTTGGCGGCATTACCTCTACTGGGTTCGATGTACCATTTACACGGACCACAAGAGTTTGAGGTGCCTCATGGATCAGCCAAATCTGAACATGAGGCAGCGTCGGTGGTTGGACGTGGTGAAGGATTACGATTGCGAGATCCTTTTTCACCCGGGGAAGGCCAATGTGGTGGCCGATGCGCTTAGCCGCATGGCGGCACCGATCAGGGACATTTGAATGAGGATGACTGTGGTGACTCCCCTGTTGGAGCAGATTCGGGAAGCTCAGCAGGAGGCTATGAAGGAAGAACATCGGAAGAGTGAGCGAATAGTGGGTCAAGTCACCTCCTTCGATTATGATAGCCGGGGGTTATTAACACTACACCGTAGGGTGTGGGTGCCGTATCGTGGAGGCGTGCGCCAGGTCTTCATGGAGGAGGCGCACAAATCCCGATTCCCTATTCATCTAGGGGAGACGAAGATGTATCGGGATCTTCGCCTACACTATTGGTGGCCCTACATGAAGCGGGATGTGGCATGGTACGTCGAGCGGTGTTTGACCTGCAGGAAGGTCAAGGCCGAGCACCAGAGACCGCATGGCAAGATGCAGCCGTTGGATATCCCATTGTGGAAATGGGAGGATATTACGATGGATTTTATCACAAAGCTTCCCCGGACGGCGCGAGGAGTAGATTCGATTTGGGTCATCGTGGATCGATTGACCAAGAGCGCCCATTTTATTCCGATTCAAGAAAGTATCTCGGCCGAAAACTTGGCCGATATCTACATCAGGGAGATAGTGGCGCGGCACGGGGTGCCAGTGCCAGTGATATCAGATCGAGATGTGCGGTTCACATGTAGGTTTTGGAAGAAATTCCATGACGAGCGGACCATCCAGACTTTGGAGGATATATTGCGGGCATGCGTGCTAGACTTTGGTGGTAGCTGGGATACGTATCTTCCCTTGGCTGAGTTCTCGTACAAGAACAGCTACATTGCGAGTATTGACTGTCCCCCATTCGAGTTGTTGTACAGTCGGAAGTGCAGGACCCCGATATGTTGGGGCGAAGTTGGCCAGAGGGTCATGGGAAGCACTGACGTGGTGCTCAAGACAACCGAGACAATCCAGCAGGTCCGGAGCAGGTTTCAGACTGTGCAGAGTCGGAAGAAAATTTATGCCGACAAGCGTCGATCAGACCTGGAGTTCCAGGTCAAGGATATGGTTCTCCTGAAAGTGTCGCCTTGGAAAGGCGTCATTCGATTCAGAAAGCGGGACATGTTGGGACCGAGATACATTGGACCGTTCAGGGTTGTAGTCCGGGTGGGCAAGGTGGCATATAGGCTGGATCTGCCAGCCGAGCTCAGCCAGATCCACAGCACCTTCCATGTCTCCCAGCTGCGGAAGTGTCTCATGGATGATTCAGCGGTGGTGCCGTTAGAGGATATTCAGGTTGATGGCAGCCTGAATTACATTGAGCGCTCGGTTGCAATCCTCGACCGGATATCGAAGGATCTAAGGAACAAGAGGGTGGAATTAGTGAAGGTGCAGTGGCAACACCGAAAGGGGTCCGAGTGGACTTGGGAGCCGGTGGAAGAAATGACGGAACATTACCCCAAGCTGTTTCAGGATCGAGCAACAGTCTTCGAGGACGAAGTCAAAAAGAAGTGGGGGAGATTTGTAGCACCTGGTTCCTGGTATGTAAAATTTATCTTAGTATTTTTCATTTTAGGCGTTGGACTCGGCAAGTTGCAGGTCCGACTCGCCGAGTAGAGACGAGATCCGGAACACGTTTAAGTTGGCGACTCGGCGAGTCCCCGCTGTCTAATGAAACCCTAAATTTCAAGGGTTTGCACCCTATTTAAACCCTCTTATCCGCCTCCAAGCTCGCCCACATTCACCCTCAGAGCTCTATACTTCGTTCAAGCCTTGTTCCTTGAGAGTTTGAAGCTTTTTGGTGTGTTTTCTTGAAGATTTGTTGAAGGAAGGAGTGTGGATCAAGAAGAGAAGAAGAAGGCCAGGCATATTTGGGTTATCTCAGTGATTTCCTGGACGTATAACTTAGTTTCCCTCTGTTTCCATGCTTATTTTCCTTTGTAGCTCCATGAAAGTCCTTCTTGAGCCTTTCCCCAAGCTTGTTTGTGCTTTGTGGGTCGTAATAAGTTGTTAGCCTCCAAATCTAGGCATGATTGAGCTCCAGGAGCTTGGATCTACTGCCTTTATGGAGCCATATTGCATGAAAGCCCTAAATCTACGCTTTTGGTGCATTTTGAGCCCTAAAACCTTCATGGGTGTTTATTTACACGTGTTAATCAGGCCCTAGAAACCCAGATCTATGATTGACATGAGTTGGATTGAAGCAGAATCGCGTGTATAGTATTTGCATGTGGCCGACTCGGCGAGACATTCATCTGACTCAGCGAGTCGAGTTGCGACTCCCCGAGTTTTCCCCCTTTCGTGGTTGCGGGGTGGAGTAGTGAGTCATGGGGTGTGACTCAGTGGGTCGGAAGCCAGACTCACTCATGAAGTAACTCAGCGAGTCAATGCCAGGACTCGGCGAGTTTAAGGCAATCTTCTTGCCTCAAGAACAACTCGGGGGGTTGTTCATACAACTCGGCGAGTCGCAGCATAGAGTGTTCTTAGGATGAAATGAACTCGACGAGTTGTTCATATAACTCGACGAGTGGGATGAAGGACTATTAGCCTTGGGTTTAGAAGGAGAACTCGTCGAGTCAACGCCTAACTCGACGAGTTGAGACGGATTTGTGGTCAGACTAAGGGACATGGACTCAGTGAGTTGGCAAGCCAACTCGGCGAGTCAGGTCAACTGGCAGTTGACTTTGACTTTGACTCTTGGCTGTTTAGGTGTAAATGGTCATTTTATCCTCAGGTCGGTTAGGAGTATTTGACTAAGTGTTTTGTGGGAATTATTAGCCGGAGGATTTCCGGAGCGGCAGCAGCAGAAGATAGTTAGTTTCCACACCGACCGACAGCTACTTTGAGGTGAGTTACCTTCCAGTAGCGGTGGGTCTCCGACCACAATGTCGGCTCACCAGTAGGAGTTGTATGTTAGATGATTGTCTTTGTGATATCATCTAGGTTTGCTACTACCTGATATGTTATATGCTGGCATTATATGTTATATGTGATAGTAGTAGGGTTCGGTTGTTAGGACCGAATGGTAGGTCAGACACCCCAGATATATCTGACAGTATGTGATGATATGTTTATATGCTGGCATGATATGTTATATGTGATAGTGGTAGTAGGAGGGGAATAGTCCCTAAGTTTCGGTCGTTAGGGCCGAAGGGTAGATTGGACACCCCAGATATGTCTGATAATATCTTATGTTATGATATATGTGATAGTAGCAGTAGGGGGTGAAATAGTCCCCGAGTATTGGTTGTTAGGACCGATGGGTAGGCAGCTCCCCAGAACAGCTTGACACGGGTAGTCAGCACCCCAGAACGGCTAGACACCGGGTTGGTCGGGCACCCCAGAATTGCCCGGCAGTATGCATGATATGTGAATGTATGGTATGTGGTATGTTGGGGGAACTCACTAAGCTTCGTGCTTACAGTTTTCAGTTTGGTTTCAGGTACCTCTTCTTCGAAGGGGAAGGAGCTGGCGCGGTAGCGATACATCACACACATGTTTGCATTCCGTGTCTTGAGATCTTCCTGGGGATTTGTACTCTGACACTTTTATGTTTTATCAAAATGTTTTCCAGACATGCACTATCTTTTGTGAAATGATATGATTGTCGAACGTTTATTTCTAATGTTTCGCTAAGTACATGTTTTAAAAATGAAAATTTTGGCTTGTATTTTTGGGATGTTACGATAAGCCTTTTGATTATTAATGATCGGGCCACAACCCCGAATAATAAAGCAATTTGAAACCCGATGTTATGTTTTTTTACTTAAAATGATTCAACAAATGTAGTTGATATGTATCTATATATAATGTATTCACAATTTTTTATTTTTGCAATGGTCAATATCACTTTAGATGTTTTATGTTGTTATCCTAAGTAACCTAAATTATTCTTCAACTTGCAAAATATCTTTTGTAATAAATAAAATAATAGAGACTTTTAAATTTAGTTTTCTTAATTATTATCTACAACAACTGTTTTCTTGCTTCCTTGTTGTTTTTAAATTTTTAATTATGTTTTAACATTATTTACTCATGTTTTATTTCTATGTATTTGAATCAAAGAAAATGAATCCAAAAGATGCAAAAGACAATTTTGTAGACCTTTCTTCTAACAGAAAGGCTTCATTAAGGTCGAATTCTTTGATAGATATTTCATCTTCTTCCAAAGGAGCTTCATCATTTAGACTTTATAAAGTTAAAAAGGTTGCTAAAGTCATTACAAGTAGGAATAAAGATGATGATTTTGTTTCTCCTCCAAATCTTGGTCAAGTTAATGCTAAGATGGCTGAGATTACATATATGAATCATTAAGGTTTAATCTCTACAATTTACAAAAGCCTTAGTGATAATCAGAAAGTTGCACTTAATGAAATAAGGTTTTAATTTCTTGAAGATTTTGTGGTTATAAAATTTAGTATGGAAATTTGTTTGTGGGTAATTGGGAAATATGATGAAAAGAGAAATCTTCTTCTTATTAACAACCATGAGATTCATATTACTAGGAGAGCTCTGCATGACATGCATGAACTTCCAATGGAAGATATTCCAATGAATTTACCTATGTGAAGTCGTTATGGGATTGTTGTTATTAAATATTGGAGGAATCATTTTTTTATGAGTAGGATTAGACTTGTTAATCGTGGAGAGTTTTTAGAAAAAGTACTAATTTTGCTTTTATGTTTATATTGAACTTTTTGTTTGTGTATGAGACCATCATGGTTGATGTTCCAGGCATGGGTACGTGCAATCAAAAAATTTTGGAAAATCTTGAAGAAGAACTCTCTATTATTGATCTTGATTGGTGTGGCTTTGTGGTTGATTGATTAAATCAGAGCAAAAAAAAAATTTAATTTGAATCAAACACACAATATATCAAGAATCCTCAATTCTGGTATGGTTGTATTTGTAGTGGCAAGTTTAAATTTTGTATTTTATTCAAATATTTTTTATAAATTAATTATTAATTATATTTTTTTCATCTTATGTAGTTGTGTTTTCGTTGCACAAAGACATCTTCAGAATTATAAGGTATGGTATATCATGCATCATTGATAAGCTATAATTTAGTGGTTTGGGCTAGGCATTCTCATGTATAGATCTTGGTAAGGTGTAGAGTGTATTTTGGTGGTTGTAGTATGTTGATGGGTCTGTGCGGCCACATACGTGTGCACGGCCGTACACCTCGTGTACGGTCGTACACGTGTGTGCAGTTGTACACTTGTGTGCTGCTATGTGTAGTATAAATAGTATGTGTCTGTGTCAGTTAGTTGGTGACGTAGTTGTGTATTTTCCAAGCTGTACCTGACATTTATGTGTTATAGATGTGTGCATGCTTGGTTTAATTCTTCTTCTACTCCTTCTATACTCTGTTTGAACTTGCATTTCAATTGATTAGTGATTGGATCTAATAGTTTGGGACTTACAATTGGTATCAGAGCATCATTCAGTTTCAATTTGAAGGTTGATAGAGCGTGCGGTTGAAGATATTTATCGTTTTTTAGGCTTATTCACATTTCATTAGTTGAGAAATCGCTACTGATCATCGCTTTCACTAAGTTTGAAATCAAAATTAGTTCAAAAATCTTGAATTTTTGGGTGTGCGGTTGGACTTTGAAGGTGTGCGGTTAGAATTGGAAGCTGTGCAGTTAAGCTCTTGAAGGTGTGTGGTTGAACATGTGTGGTCATGTGTGCGGTTGAGTGTGCGATCACGTGTGCGGTCAGGTGTGCGGTTGGCGTGTGCGGCTGCACTTATCTTGGTTGACAAACTTTTAATTTTAATCTTCTTGTTGAGTTGTTCCCTTTAGAAAAAGCCAAAAATGGAATATCAAACCATGTCTGCTCATCATGAATTGGATGCCATCATGGGCACCACCTCACGCATTCCTAGATTGTTATCCGCTGAAGGTTTTCCGGAGTGGAAATATCGCATTGAAAAATATATTAAAACGAAAGATTTCAAAATTTGGAGAAGCATCTTGAGAGGACCAATTCGCATCACTACAACTCTTGAAGATGGAACTGTTACTGACAAGCAAGTTGAAAACTATACTGATGATGATTTTGAAAAAAGTTGAAGAACAAGAAAAGGCACTTCCCACACCTACCATGGCTTGCCCAGAAATTGCACAAGGTTTTCATGAATACACTTCTGCGAAAGCATTATGGGAAGCATTAATTGAAGTTTATGAAGGAAATGAAGATATGAAGCAAAGTCTTCAAGACATGTTAAGACAAAAGTTCAACATGTTCAATTATGTATTGGGGGAATCTCTTGAAACTCAACTACAAAGGTTCATCACTCTCACCACTGAGATGAGTTCTGTTGCGTTCTGGTTAAGGAATCTGAAATTAACAAGAAATTGCTAAATTCGTTGCCAAAGTCTTGGGATATGAATATATATATATATGTAATAAAGAAGACTAAAGATCTGAATCGATTGAGCCTAGCTAAGACAATGGCAATTATTAAAGCTTGTGATTTGGATGGCAAGTATAGAGAAATTAACCATGTCAATTCATATTCTTCTGCTAATCTTGGCATTCAATCCAACAATGCTTTTTCATCTTTCACTACTCCTCAAGTTCAGTCCTTCCCTGCTTACCAGCCCACATCATATGTTATTCCATCTATGCAAAATGTTCAAGTTTCTCAAAATCCAACTTCTTTTCAACAAGCTGGTTCATCTTCAAATGCATTTGTTTAGACTCCAGGAAATACTCCTCAAGCTCCGACATCCAAAGAAAATGATGAAAATCTGGCCCTTGCTACTGGACTTGTGAATTGTTATAATGCTTTTGTAGCTGGAGAACTTTCCCCTCAATTGTCATTTGTTGATCTGGATCAAATCCATCCAGAAGATTTTGAAGAAATGGATATCACATGGCAAATGGCAATGGCAGTATTTAGAGCAAAACAGTATGCAAAGAAAAACGAAAGGAACAACTGGGGAATGATATATGACAAGAATTTGGGATTTAATAAGGGAAAGTTGTGGTGCTATAATTGTCATGAACCTAGACATTTCGCCATAGAATGTCCAAAACTAGATAGAAGAGAAAATACTAAACGAACTCTAGTTCCGATAAACAACAACAGGGGATCTACTGTCAACAATCAGACAACAAATCTGGCTATGGTGGCACAATCATTTGATTGGGAAGATCAAATTCAAGCCCTGAACATTTCAGGACCTGAAAATGCTCATTTTGCCCAGATAATTGATGGTGCAGAAAAGGAAGTTGAAACGGATCCTGAGGCGGAAATGATGAATCTTCAATTTGCATTTATGGTTCATTCCACACCTGAGTCTGCTAAACCAGAGGTCGGTGAGATAGGTTGCTCTCAATCTTGTATTAAAATTGTTCAATTTTTATGTGACCAACTTGAGATAATTAAGAGAGAGAATGAGGACCTTAAGTATGAAGGATATACTCTTAGGAAAAATCAGAAACCTTTGAAAACTCAATTAGAGAACAAAATAAAAGACTTCAATAAATTGCAAGAAGATTACAGCAACAAGTGTGAAAATTATGATCATATTAAAAGAAAACTTATTTCTGTAACTGCTGAACTTGACACATTGAAAATTCGTTTTGAAAATGCTGATTTTAATTTTAAAAAATTCAATGCGTCAAGCCAAAGGGTTGCAAAAATAATCGAGGAAAAAATGCAGTGGAAGGACCAAAAACAAGTAGGAATAGGGTATGAGAGTGTCCCTCCTCCATTTAATCACAATTACACTGCTATTCCTCTGACTGAAGAAGAGATTGACAGAGAACCTTATATGGTCTATGGGAAGCCAGCCGCTGAACAAGCAACAGGGCCTAGTGATAGAATTTTGGATACTAACATTTCTACTTCAAGTGCAGATATGACAGTAATTCAGGGGGAGCAAGAGGCTGAGAAGTTTGAGTCAAATAATTTAGTGTCTAAGTTTCGTGTTCAAATGTGTGATGAGTCTGTTTCAAATTCGAAAACTGATGATTTTGGGTGTGATGATGTGTTGTCTCAGACTAATATTTTTGAAAATTATGATGTTGTTCTTGGAAAATTTGTAAAATCTAATTCGAGTGCATCTACCTCTTCTACATTTGCCACACAATCTAATACTTGCACTTGCAAATGTGGAAATGTTAGAAAAGATAATAAAAGCCTGAAATCTGATAAGAGTGCTACCAAGTCTAGCAACAATAAGCTAATCTACTTTAATTGTGGTACTGCGGGTCATATTGCTCGAAATTGTTTTAATCGAACGTTTGTACATTTCTTCTCTCCAAGAGGAGAGAATGAATCTTGTGGAAGGTCTTTAACTAGAAAGTCCTCGAGATGATGAATGGAAGGCAAACACAAACAGGGCAGTTTTTCAACCAAACAGACAGGTTTTTATATACAAAATCACAAACATTTTGCCGAAGTCGAACAAAGCTAAGCCGAGATCGATTTCGTCAAGAGGAGAATCTGGATGTTCAACCAGAAATGGTCAAAACTCTAGATGCTCAGAACAAAAAGAAAAGAAAAATATATCAAAATCACCTGTGCTTTTACAAAAACCTAAATTGCAATGGGTTCCCAAATCTGTTTCCAGCCAATGATCATCAACCTCTAAAAAGGTTTTAAGTGAAAATTCAAAACCAAAAGTCTCAAAGGACAAATCTATGATTGTCAAGGATAAACCCAGGATTGCAATGACCTGGGTCCCCAAATCTCAATAATTCCACTCATTTTGCAGGGACAGTTGCGGATGAATGTCGTCAGACCTTAGTGTGTCGACAGCGGCTATTCCCGGCATCTGACAGGATACATCATCCAATTGAACAATATTCAGACTTTTAATGGGGGTTCGCTTCCTTTGCGGGTGGAGTAGGTGGTAAGATCACTCAGAAGGGAACCATGTCTAATGGAGTGATAAGTTTCAAGAACGTTAACTATGCTCCCAAGTTAAAGCATAGCCTGTTAAGTGTACCCCATATCTGTGACAAAGGTTATTCAACCCACTTCACTGATAAGGAATGGTTGATCTTAAAGTCTGGCATTGTCATCCCAGAAGAATGGATTCTTGCAAAATCAAAGCGGGATGGAAATGCCTACATAATTGACATGAATAGCAACGTCCCTGATCAACTCACTTGCCTCTTTTCAAAGGTCTCCGAAAAGAATGCTATGATGTGGCCTCGTAGACTTGGTCATGCCAATGCAAGAACCTGAATCCTCTTGTGAAAAACGAAATGGTTTGTGGTCTTCCAGTCAGAGACTTCATAACTTTTGAAAAGTTTGTGTCACGTACCCAGGGTAAACATCACAGAAAACCACATTTGCCAAAACAAGTTAACTCAATCAGTCAGGTGCTCCAATTGTTGCACATGGACTTATTTAGTCCAGTCAATGTCCTAAGCATCAACATAAATTCATACTGTCTACTTGTGATAGATGATTTTTCGCGTTTTACGTGAGTCTTCTTCGTATCCAACAAAGTTGAGATTGCTGATCTGATCAAGAAGTTTATTGTGATGATTGAGAATCGAACAAACCACCGGGTGAAGGCACTACGAACTGATAATGGAACAGAATTCAAGAATGTAGTTCTTGATCAGTTCTGTGTTGAAAAAGGAATTGTGCGTCAATATAGTTCAATTCGCACACCCCAACAAAATGGTGTTGCTGAACGAAGAAATCGACACTGCAAGACGCTGCAAGGACGATGCTCTGTGATTCCAAACTTCCTGTCTTCTTTTGGCTGAGGCGATCAACACTACATGCTATGTTCAAAACCGTGTCCTGATCAATAAAGCCCAAATGAAGACTCCGTATGAAATTATATATGGACACAAGCCATCAGTCAGCCACTTCCGAGTATGTGGTTGCCCTTGCACCCTTCTTCACTTGGAGTCCAACCCTAAATTTAATGCCAATGTTGATGACTGTTATTTTGTGGGGTATGCTGCTCGCACTGCATATAGGGTCTACAACAAGAAGACAAATCAAATTGTGGAATCCTTTTATTTGTGCTGGTTGGAGGAAAATGAAGTGGATGCTAGAGTGGGTCCTGATTGGTTGTCCGATTACACATCATTATTCAAATCTTTTAGTGTGTCATCTGCTGACCCATCTGGTTCTACTTCTAGCTCGAAGAATGTAATTGAAGACAACGATGAAGAGGTTGTTTACAGACCGCCAATGGTTTCTTCTATTAATCATTCGGTGGAGTCATCTGTTCCGATTGCTTCTCCAGAATCTTCATATCTACAAACTGTTCCAGATGCTGATGCTACACCTCTTACTCCTGTAGAAAGAGAATTCACGACCAAATATGATTCCGTTATTATTCAAAATTTAATGGAACTACTCTTTCCTGAACCAATTGCTAATGAGTTTGTGGCCAATCCAACTAATGAGACTGATTCGTCTGCAGTGGATTCCTCAACAAATGATGGAGCTATCAACATTCATAATTTTCCCGTTTCACTCAATGATATCAGCCATGAGACCCCCTCCCGTATTCAACGTGATAATCCGACCGAGAATGTCATTTGCTAGTTGGGCGATGGTGTGAAAACAAGAAGTCATAGTCGAGATGTCAATACATGTCTCTATTCTTTCTTTATCTCTCAAATTGAGCCAAAGAATGTAGAAATGGCTTTGAATGAGCCCAGTTGGGTAGATGTTATGCATGAAGAGCTGAATCAATTTGAAAAGCTTGGGGTTTGGACGCTAGTTGAGTTATCCAAGAGCAAGAAGTCTCTTGACACACGTTGGGTCTTTCGTAATAAGAAGGAAGATTCAGGGATTATTGTACGAAATAAGGCTAGGTTGGTTGTTTGTGGGTTCAGATAGATCGAGGGTCTTGATTACACTAAAGTCTATGCTCTGGTGGCTTGCTTGGAGGCTATCTGTATCTACCTTGCTTATGCCTCTTACTTGAACTTCATAGTATATCATATGGATGTCAAGACTGCTTTTCTAAATGGCAATGTGAAGGAAGAACTCTATGTTGATCAACCCCCAGGGTTCGTTAACTCGAAGTTTCCCAACCATGTCTACAAGTTAGACAAGGCTCTGTATGGATTGCATCAAACTCCTATAGCATGGTATGCGACTCTCACAAAGCATTTGCTCAAACATGGCTAATCACGAAGCACAATCGACCAGACCTTCTTCTTAAAGCATGTTGGTGTGGATCAAATCCTGGTACAGATCTATGTCGACGACATCATCTTCGGATCTACGTGTCCACAGCTATGCAAAGAGTTTCAAGGCGTTATGAGAAAGACGTTTGAGATGAGTTCGTTGGGTGAAATGACCATGTTTTTGGGGCTTCAAGTCCAACAAAAGTTAACCGGAATCCTGCTCCACCAAGCCAAATATGTAGAGGATACATTGGAGAAGTTTGGGTTTCAGGAGGTAAAATCTACATTAACACCAATGGCCAAGAGACCCTTGATGACACCAGATACTAATGGTGAATCCGTAGATCAAACTCACTATAGATCAATGATTGGTTCGTTAATGTATCTAATTGCAAGCCGACCAGACATCATGTTTGCAGTTTTTCAATGCGCATGTTATCAGGCTAATCCTAAACTTTCACATCATATTGCTGTCAAAAGAATCTTCTGGTATATCATAGGCATCCCTAAGTTGGGTCTTTGGTATCCGAAAAATTCAAAATTTGATTTATATGCTTTTGCTGACAGTAATTATGGAGGTTGTCAGCTTGACAGGAAATCTACATTAGGAGGGTGTCAATACCTTGGTGACCGCTGGTGTCGCGGCAATGCAACAAACAGCACAATGGTGTCGTGGCAATACCTTGGTGACCGCTGGTGTCGTGGCAATACAACTATACTAGAAAGAGAACATATACAACGATACTAGAACATGTAACAATACATTACATATACATGAACACGTTAACATAATTGTGATCCACTGCATCGGAGCATGCCTTCAATGTCATGGCCCGAGTTGTAGCCAGAGTCTCTTGGAGGGAGAGCGTGAATTTGCGTATAGATCTATATTGGATTGACTATGCTACACCTTGCTGCTAGCTACAGCCGGACCTGTAGGTCTGCGGGTGCCAAACGTCATACCTTTTTAGGGCCTACATTTTCGTGTTACCTAGTCGATAGTATGGTACAATTAATCACATGATACCTTAATATAAATCTGGTTTAAGGTAGTTAGTACACCAGTAGTTCCTATAATACAACACTACAGTACTACAATAATTTACCCTTTACATACATTTAGTGATCATTTCACTTAAACATTAATGTACAAACTAGATTTTGTTAATGATAGTTACACTTGGGAAAATTACACACTCTTACAATAAACGAACATACTAAACAGTTACGCCTTGGTAGAAGGCTACTTTTAACAAAAAAAAAATAGGTTTTTCTGAGAGATTCAAACTTTTACAAACACTTACAAACATTCACATACTTTTATCAGCAACGTTTACAAACTCATACTTAAAACCACTTTCAAACATTTTGACACAAGCACCGACACTAAAATACTTATGAACGCACCAGCTTAATGCTGATAAACTCTTTCAAAATAACTTGTATTCTCAGGTCGTCAGTAGATAGGTACCGAGGCCAGCTTTTGAGAAGATGGAGCGCATCCAAGACTCATCTTATTATTTTGATTTACTTTTTGGTGTCTATAACTGTACAGAACACACTTGTATTAAAATTTTATATTTAATGCA